>NW_026562389.1:9440833-10076666 GCF_027474105.1 Poeciliopsis prolifica | reverse complement strand
GAGCAGTGATAGATGTGTAAAGAGACATAAGTTAGCAAACATTTGTTTAGTTCAGAGTGAATTCAAACCCAGAACCATCTTGTAGCAAGGCAGCAGCCGCTTCACTGTGTAGCTCAATACGCAGCACATTGGGGACAAATTAAACAATTGATCAAAAATCGATAGGGAGGAGCTTCGCTTTGAAATATGGGGAAAGGAAGAGCGCCTTACGCTGAGTATTCAGGCACAGCGTCTGCGAAGGCGGGCAGCTCCTTCACATACTCGTTGTACAGCCACTTGACTTTGAAGTGCAGGTTCATGTAGTCTGAAGACTTGCACAGCTTATGGTTCTCATGCTCTGCAAAAGGAAAACAGAAAAATTATACAGATTAAACAAAGAAAACAGCTTAAAGCTGCAGCAAAAGACCTGCTTTCAACAGAACCAATCAATATAAATAACCCTTCATACCTGACGTGATAATATTTCTGGGATTTTGATACCGACTAGATTATCAATATTGCATTGCTATGAAAGGTGGAGGAGTAAGTGTCTATTTTCTATCAAAAATATAAATTTAAGTTCATGTTAGTCTATCAAACTTGCTATTGTGATTTTATATATTTTCAGTGATATTATGTGAAGTTATTTTGAAAGTATTGTCCATCATTAAAGTGCATCAAGAATTGGGGCAAATTAGCCAACATTTAATTATTTAGTGTTGCCATGCAAGCAAAAAAAGTATAAACATTTTATAGCATGTTTGTGGTTTCACAATTCATTCATTTTGTTTCATTTTTTTTAAAACAATTAAAAGATTTTTAATTGTTTTTCTGTATTTTAATGCAAAAGTGGAGTAAATATAAATTTCATTTTTTAAAAAAAATTTGTTTAGTTGATAAAAATAATTTCTTAAAGGGTTAAACAGGTTTTGTTGCTGGTTCTACAAAGAAAACTGAGCCAAAATTCCTCAACACTAATAGAAAAACTTATTGCCTGTTATTGGAAATGTTTAATGGACTTTTTGCCACAAAGAGTACAACAATAGAAGAAAATTATTTTTTCAGATAAAACCAGATTGGATTTCATTATTTTTTCCCTTATGAAGTGAAATTAATTTAAAAACAGCCTTATGCATCAACGTTAACTCTGATATTGGTGTAAGTGGGACTAAAAAGCAGAACAATGAAAATGTGTTTCAGTTTTTCTAAGGATTTGTAATTACAAGAATAAAGTTTGATCATTTTTAATATTATGCTAGTCTGTTTGTTTATCTACCTCATTTTTCATCATGCATCTGTCTCATGGTGACAGTTTTAAAAAAATTTGAACAAAACAATAAACAATAAATTATTTGCACACCGATCCCCAACTTTAATTCATATTTAGGACATAAATTAAGTCCCTACAAGGCTTAGTTTCCATGGAGCGGTATGACACAGGTTGGTGCACTTCAGTACGCCACTTCGTCTGTTTCCATTGTAAAAGTGGCATTTAGTGGAAAAAAATTCGAAATGCTAAAATACACACACACACACACACACACACACACACACACACACACACACACACACACACACACACACACACACAGAAAGTCTTACCAGCATAAAAATCAACTCTGCGGATGTGAAATGTGGCAGGAGCTGAGACGGTAACAGAAGAATGAGTGAAGCAGAGAGTTCAGAGAGCGAGAAGAAAGCGTGATGCGTTAACAAACAGAGGAGGATGAATTTATAAAATAACACTGAGATCACACAAAATCAGAACCAGAATAAAAAATTTCACTATTTACGAATGATCTAATACTTCAGGATAAAACATGTTGCAGGACTTTCTACAAGTGTCAGTAGAGCTACAGTGAAGGAGATTTACATTTATAAATAATATAGGTTGAGGAAAGTTTGACTATTTCCACAGGAAGGTTTTATTTAGTTATATTAAATATAAGTTCTCACATAGTTTCAACCCATTACGAGGAGATTCTCAAGACAGAGGCACTTTCACTGTGGCCACACGTTGCTGCATGCTGTCAGTTAGCTGTTAGCATGACATCTAGGACAACCTAAAAATCGCTACTGCTCATTAGATTAACAAAAAACAACTTTCATAACTTAGTAACAAGAGGAAACCCACAAATCTTGATTTCTAAGCTAACACTGCTTTGAAACAATTGTTAGCGGCTATCTTTAGACTTTGGACTCCTTTATTGTCCATTAAACTTACATAAAATGGAAATTTATCTACAAAGATTAGCATGTCATTCTGTCAGATAAACAAATACTACTGCTATGCTAACCCAGTCAGCATTAACTCTTGGAAACAATGATTTTCCAAAGAGGAAAACCCCCTAAATCTTCTGAATATATGTTTTATTTTTCTTAATTTATTTTAATTTCACCTTTATTTAAACAGGTTGTCTATGACGGCGTTCTTGAGCCAATATACACAGAAAAAAAAGATTATATTGCCACCAAAAATCTTGGAAATGTTGAGATTAATCCTAGAATTTTTTGCCTATTCAAACGCAGATACGTTCTTGTTTCTTCTAGAAAATTTCAGAAATTTTTGGCAAATTGTTTTTCTATCTGCAATGGCTCATTTAAAAAAAAAAAAAAAACAAACAAAAAAAACCCCTGTATTCAATTTGTTTCAAATTTAATTTTAGGGGTTTTATGATAGTAGTCTTTAAAGTTTTGATAAAAACAACTATTGCTTAACTTTTAATCTTTTCTGACTGGTAAAATAACTGGCTTGTTTTTTTTGTTTTACATATTTAATTGAAATGCCAACAAGAGAGGAATAACAATATTTAATGCGAGTTTAACAGCAAATAGATGAGTTTTGTATGATACCCTGAATATGTTGCATAGAAATAGAAACAATGATAAATGCACTATGATAATATAAACACCTATTGACTATTGGCTACATTGCCTCACCATTGTTCCAGCGATAGTGATCAACTTTATCCAAAACTGAAGGAAATGATAAAGAAGAATGAGAAGAGAGTTGATGCCGTGGATTTAGAGGGAAGGATGGAGATGGTACCAACCAGCAAACGTGATTTTACCTTCCAGAGCATATTTCATGTCCTGAGCAAAGAGAGTCCACATGACCTCAGCGCTGACTTTACCCACGTTGAGTTCCTGAGGAAATCTAAAAGGGTCAGAAAGGAACAGCTAAATGTGAACAACTGAAGTAGTTTTTGTGTATCTTTGTCACTTTTTGGTTCCTTTGTTCTGAATAGTGTGTGGGGGTGTGTGTGCGTGTGTGTGTGTGTGTGTGTGTGTGTGTGTGTGTGTGTGTGTGTGTGTGTGTGTGTGTGTGTGTGTGTGTGTGTGTGTGTGTGTGTGTGTGTGTGTGTGTGTGTGTTGGGATCAAGGTTGTGGAATTCACAGTGTCCCGCTGATCAGGACAGGGAATGTTGTTTTTACTGTGATGCTGATTCATTTACTTTATTTATGCCATATTTCAGCATTGACTGCCTTTCTTAGAATCTAATTTTAACAGTCCCTACATAAGAATCAGACAGAAGTAGAATTCTTTAAGCATCCAGCATGCTGACATGAGTAAGTCATCATCAGAGTAGCCATGATGGCAAATCATTTTATGTCATCATTGCTGCCATATTTGAGTTACAAAATAATAATTTAAAGACTTCTGATGTTGTCTGATGGACCAACTTTCTCAATAACAAAGTTGAAGTGAATGACAGAAAAATCTAAAATTTTTATGACATTTTATGCATTTAAATCTTGATGTGCTAATTTGAAGTGACAATAAAGAAACTGAATTTACCTTGATCATGAAAATAAGTGTAAACCTGTTCAGGTGAATGAAAAGGAAGTAAATGTGAGCACTAATCAAAGCGGTCGGTACTGACTGGTTGATGACGGGCGTGTAAGAGTTTTTATCTTCCTCGATGATGGACACGATCAGCGTGATGAGCTTCGGCCAGAAGTCCAGGTTCTGGATGCTCGGACCTTGCTCTTCAGGCTGACTCTCCTCTTTTTTCTCCTCTTCCTCTTCTTCCTCCTCTTCCTCCTCCTCCTCCTCTTCACCATCCTCTGCTTCTCCCTCAGCTTTCTCCTTCTTTTTCTTCTTCTTTTTTTTCTCCTCAGGCTGCAAACAGAAAAATCAATTTGAAAAATTTTGAATAGTTGAAAAGAAGAAGACTTTGAGCAATCTTTGCAAACATTTGGTTAATTTATGCACAATAAAAAGACAGAAAAACAAGTTTCCACTCATTAACAGACATATTTCAGAACAAAGTTGTAAAATATTCAGAGGCGCTGATGGTGACTCTTATTAGTCCATTAGTTTGTGGAGCAGCCGTGAGAATAAATTTTACTTCACATAATAATCCTTAAATGCATTTAGAAATACTGAAATGCATCAGAAGATTTTCAAAAACCACTGAAGGTTGAGAAAGTGTTTTATTTAATCTGAAAATATAGACAGAAAGGAACAAATTAAGGATTAAAATAGATAATATTATGGATTATAATAGATCTTATTATTTTCTCATTCTATTTTATTTGTATATTTGATCCTTGTGGTAGAAAAAAAGATATTAATGATCAGATACGATATTATCTATTGTTAATGTGAATATCAAGAAATAGTACACCTTATAATAATAATAGTAACGTGAACTTACCTTTAGTAGTTGACTAGGTTTTAATAAGAAGGTTACAAAGACTACTAGTTATAATTTTAATATTTAATTCTCTTCAGCATCACCACTGTAACCATAGCAGTCATAAACTTTATCTTAATAGTCGAGTTATTATTATTTGATATAAATTTACATTATTAAAATGTCATTGAGGGTCATTTATTAATTAAAAAGCAGAAAAAAATTTATTAGAAAACTACAGTCAATAAAAAAGATATGAAAATACACAACAAAAACAATGTGAGGCAGCGCATATTTAGGCTCAACATTTGGGCTAAAGAAGGCACAAATTTAAAGACAAAAGTAAAATTAATTAAATTTATATTTGCATATATAAAAAGATTTAATGTGAATATTAAAAAATATATATTTAATTTAAACATGTAAATAAATTTACAGAGTGATAAATTATTAGTCTAAACTCTGTAAGTCTGATTGATTTTTATTTAACAGCTGTGCAAACTTCCGGGTCGTATTAAAAGTTGTTCAGTTCGTTAACGGATCACAGATGTGAGTGAACGTAGCTGATCGACAGACTGACGCTCACCTGCGGGTCGGCAGGCTGGAACTGGCGGCTGAAGAGCTCCAGGCAGTTGTTGAAGATGTATTCGTAGGTGGAGTTCAGGCAGGCCTTGACGCAGTCCCGGACCACGTTGGCGGCTCTGGGCGGGCTCGGCAGCTCCAGGACCTGAACATCAGCAGACAGTGAGCAGGAGGACGGGCAGCAGCGAACAGAACCAAACAGAAACACTTCATGAAACCGTCATGGTGTTATCTTTAAAGCAACCTGGTGGTCTGTCACGATAACTGCAGGACAAACTGCCTGAAAAGCACAAAGTTAGCGTATTTGTTTGCTTAACTTCTCTCTATTAGGCTGAGAAGTTATCAGGTGTGTTTAATTCATTCACAGCATGAAGCTTCATAAGTCAGATGTTTTTCTGTCACCTTCATCCTGAAGAAGGTGATGCTGGTGAGAAGATCTACCGTCGATTTCAGATCGCTGAGTCGAGCCTTGTTGCTGGCTGGGAAGTTATTCTACAAATAAAAACAAAAAATGTTTATTTAACATTACAACTAACTGCTTTTTATAACTGGCAGTGGATAAGATTTAGTAAAAGTCGGCTTATATAGTCTTAAATAGCCGTTAAATGCATTTTGTTGTGTATTTGCAGTCCCCAAGAGAGCAGAAACGTTTTTTTTTTCCTGTTTTGTTGCTCTGTAAACATCTTTGTTATGATTTGGATCATATTTTATAATCCATTCAATATTCTCTATTCTCTATTACGTTTTTTGATCAATAATGTCACAGCATTTCCTTTAGAAGAACTAAATGAAGTTTTGGACTTCCAGCTAACAAGTTCTGCAAATCCAAAAAACTTCGAAACAACGGACACAACAAAGCAAATAACACTAAAATGAAACTTTATTATGGCTGAATATGATGAAGTGGACGCTCTGCAGCCTTGAGGGGGTGAAGGGTGAAGTCCCACTTCATATAATGATTTAAATGTGAAAATTAAGGATTAATCTAATTAAATGTTTTGGAAGACAATGAGAAACTAGTGGAAATGGGAGAGAAAAATATGGAGTTTCCATTTTCATGCAGATAATTTCAAACTTATGCATTATCTTCTCAGAAAATATTTTCCTTTCTTGCATTAAAACCACTTATTTTCATCTGCTGATGATGCTAAAAGCTTCCACTCACTCTGTACATGGAGAGGTCGATTCTCAAAGAGTTGTGCAGCTGATCCAGGAGCTTCACAAAACGATCCCTCTGTTGGAGGAAAACCAAGAGAAATCACAGAAACGTTTCACAGATTCTTAGAGTTGTTTAGTCTGCAAGGAAAATCCATGCATGAGAAACACTGCAGACATGCAAAACAGAAAATATTATGAAAGAAAATCTGCAAGATGAAATTCACATGTAATATTCAGTTTGTAGATATTACAAACAACTCTTCTCTCTACAGATGGGTAACTTCCTTTCGTCAGTTATTTTTACTGAAAGAATCTTAAACTTGCGACACAGAACAGCTAATACTGATAATTTGCAAAGTTAATGTTTAATCAAACTCCAGGCAAATGATTAGTGATAAGCAATCAACATATTTCCATGAGAAAACAGTAAGAAACTGTTAGAAACTCAGTTAGAAGGAAGCTAATGAAGCTACAGCATCGGTTACACACTACTAATGATGCACATCTTAATTTATGATATCTTAGTTTCTCTAATATTCTATAGATATTCTCATGGTTCCAGGCGTAAATAAAGGTTAATAAAAAATATACATTAACTTATGAAGGTACAATACTGGTCGGGCACATGATTTAGCAACAAAAAGAGTTTTTGAATTGAAAATGTTAGCAACGATATATAGTTTCTGATTAAAATGCAATGACATACCCTGCAATTAACATTTATAGTCCCGTTTTTGCTCTTGGGTCTTTTCAAACACTAAATATGACACATAAATCAACGTTTGTTCTGTTCAATTCATTTGTACTTCTGTATCTCATTTATAGAATAGAGCTCTATCAGGACGGCTCTATTTCTGTGGAAAAGACACAAACTCACAGTTTTTAGGATCACAAATATTGAAGCTACTTTATTTACTTGAATATAATATCTCAAAATGTTCTAATTATGTTTTTGCCATTTGAAAGCAGGTTGATCTCAGTATATATTCTTAAAAAGCAGGCATAAAGGAGTTGCTGGATCCTCTAACTCGGCTCTCTCATCTGAATTATGGCCAGCAGTGGTGTCCCCAATGCTTATTTTTATCCGCTTTCCTCCACATTGCATTGGCTGCACAAATGTGTCTGCATGACAAGGGAAAGAAAGAACCTGCTGGTTGGAGGGAGAGTTATCTACCGCGCAGGGAGTCACGACTTGGACAACAAAGTGAGGAACCAGACTGGGTTTTATCTCAGATTACTGGAAAGCTGGGCTTCCACTCTCACTGCTTATGATCTGATTGGTTACAAGATGTGGAAATGATTCCCAAAATGCAGCATTTTTATTATGCAACCATTTAAAATTATATTTGATGCCTCCCTTTAGGCCATCAGAAAAGTGGAAACTAAGGTTTGCAGGCATACCAAGAAAGTTTCTGTGCATAAAAATAAATAAAAAAATCTTTGTATTTTTTACAAAAATTACAATAATCCTCAGAGTTTTGGTTTTTGTTATGCTTCTGGAGTGTCCCATGGAGGCAGGAGCAACACAAACAGAAAGACGGAGAATCGCAGAGCGTGTAGGACGGCTTTGTGAGTCACGACAGTCGTGACAAAAAAGAAGAGGGAACAAGTGGAGGAAAATCCACAACTGTAAAGAAATGAAGTTGCATTCTACTCAACCATGTGTCGCTCCTCTTACAGAGGCGGTATCATGTAAAATCAAGTCTTTTTTTTTAGCTTTACATCGTTTTTTATCAAAAATGTACCTGAAGTGCTTTGATTCTTTCAGGCATGTTTGAGAAATCCTCTAATCTCCATGGAAATCATTCAGCGGTGCAAAACCCCTGGATGGCCCTAGTCCCGCTTTAAGAGGATGAAGCTCCTCCTCCACTTAGCTCCTTCAGACTAGCCAGCAGCAATTAGCAAACACCTGGTGACACTGTGCATTTACTGAGCTCATCGCAAGAGCTACTTTTCAGTGAAACACTGATAAAAATGCATTTATTATCAACATGGCATCACAACAAGAGCCATGTTGTGATGACTTCCTGAAGGCGGAGCTTCAGAAAAAGCAGGAGCTTCTTAAAGAGAGAGAAGCCCAACTTTGAGGTGTTGAAATGTGGAGTAAAATTTCCTTATGTCATATTTATATCAACTGAAGGTAATGTAGTTAATTTATTGTGCTATAAAATGTCTCTATGTTGCTGGGAAAAACATAATACTGCCCCTTTAAAATCTTACCTTAACTAAACCGTATGAATCTGTTCAGATTTTGGACGCAAAGCTCATTTTGGATTGGGCTTAAACAGAGAGTTGGACTTTATGTTGCATATCTGAGTGGTTTAAAAGCATTTACTGTGCCTGTAATTGTGATTTATCCTTCATTAACATACATAATAAAATTCTTGGCTTTCCAATGGGGTATAATTCGTATGAGCCCCCAAAACTTTAAAAGTTTTTATTCAACTGAAATATTTTTAAGGCACTAATTTCCTCACACAGCTTTAGAAAACCGTCATTAATAACAGATAACGCAGAATCTGCATTATGCAAAACTAGTTTTGCTTTTGAGAAACAAGAACATCAGAGAAAGAGAATCCAGGGGGATAAATGTTACTTTTTTATAAGGAGCAACAGAGAAGAGAAACTGCAACTCCATTAGGAAATCTGAATGAAACCATTAAATGAGACGAAACTGAGACAGAAAATAAAACTGCCTCCCTGCTGTCTCTGGTATTTTATCTGTGGTCAAAAATAAAAAATATGTGGACGAGAAATATAGGATCGATTATTCTGAGAAAATTAGAGGCTTGAAAACATGTTTTTGTACCTGCAGTGAAAGAAATCCAGAACAATTTAGAGTTTCACCTGAACCTATTTCATCAAAGTATTATTGTTTAACGGAGCAAATTTTAAATCACAAACTGTATTGGTTTTCTCAATTGCTAATCTAGCATCAGATTATGTTCTGGTCTGGGCTCTGATTGGCCCATTCCCAGAATATATTTATGTTGTAAAGGTTTTCCATGACAGCAAAAAGCAACAAAAGTTGAAATTTTTTCCAACTTTCTTGTGTTTTGTTGCTAATTGACATGCTAACATCTAAAACGTGAAACAAAATGGCTTCTGTTAAACTTTTATGAAAAGGTTTTTGATATGGGCGACGTGGGCAATTGCCCAGGGCATCATCAGAAAGGGTTGGGGATCCTAACCTTAGAAAACAGAATATATCTTATCCACCTGTTGTTCCATGAACAAGTTTGACATAATTGAAAATAAAAGCAGTAATATATAGATTTTGTTTTTCTTTTTTCTTACATACACATTTTTGTCAAGAAATGTATTTTGTTTTCCAACAAAGGCTTGGAAAAGGAAAATACAAAACAAAGTATATGCATTTCTTGACAAAAACAAATCCGTAAAGAAAAGCCAAAGGGAAATATATACATTATGACACATCCAAACGAACTGACAGCTCGACCCGTGAGAAAAACACCAGAAATGTGCCGTTTGTTTCCCCGTGACTGCGGCGGTCACTCACCCCAAAGTTGGAGGCAGCGAATCTGGCGGGAGCGGAGACGTTTGTGGAGGCAGTGGGGTGGGCGTAGAAGGCATTGATGTTGGCCAGCAGGGTGCTCATCACTGCCGGCACTCCTGACAGCATGTACTTAGAGGACAGGCAGGAGAAATGCCTGGAGGGATGGAGGAAAACGGTCAACGTTTCTGAGTGGCAAAGAAATAAACAGCCTTATTTTTACAAATAAACTACAACTAAACAGAAAGTACGGCTTTATTTCGGTTAGTCTGATTGGGGATTCAGAACCAGGAAATAAAAACCTGCTGAGTCATGCACGAGCCAGGCGTTCTTTGGCTGCCATGTTGATTCCAGACTTTTATAAGCAGCAGCAAAGCAGAAACCTCTGGAGGTGTAAAAATGTAACTAAGATTTTTTTACATTTATCCCTTTTTTATTTCATTAAAAATGACAAAACACATTTTTAAAACGTGTTTTTTTTTATTTCAATCGTTTCCTACGCGACTTGAACAACAAAGTATTCACTTAATCAATTAAATTGATTCATCGCTCAGTCCTACTGCCAGCTTAGGTTTGTTAAGGTCTTACTAATATAACTTTTGTTTATAGTCCTGGCGGGAAAAAATTATAATTTTAATGAAAAAGAAAAAAAACTTCTAAAAATCACAAGAAAATAGATAATTTTAATGAGATAATATCCAGGCTTAATGAAAAAAACCATGGGTCATTAATTTATAATTTTTTTGTTTTGGAGTTAATTACAACTTCATTTTCTGTTAGTGAAAGCTTTGTGTTTCAATCCCAGTTTTAATTTAGCATTAGCATCTTTGTTTTCTCCACAGCTTCTTTTCCACGGGGTGAAGTCTGGTTCAGCTCTAATTCATCTAATTCTGGGATTATAGATGAAATTATATCAGTTTGCATTTGCTTGTATGTGGGTATGTGAGCACAGCGAGTCTTTCTCTCCATCTGATCACAGAGGGGGAAAACTCAGGCGCGGCAGGTCATACATTTTCATTACATGAGATAAACTGATTTTCATTCTGTTTATAGTTCATGAAACCCTCATTGACCCTTCACATACACACACACACACACACACACACACACACACACACACACACACACACACACACACGCACACACACACACACACACACACACACCCACACACACACACACACACACACACACACACACACACACACACAGAGCTGTTCAGAAACAGTAATATGAAACATTTCCTGATTTAATTCAACTAAAATCCAGGATTAATTGGTGAACTGCAAGCAGCTAGCTTACGTCATGGCCTGGTAGATGGACTCCACGCCGTAGCGCATCGCAAACTCGTCCACGACTTCCTGTTGAACTTCGTCAAAGTAGACCTTCCAGGCATCATCGCCCTGAGCGGACGGCATCTTCACCATTCCGCCTCCCTCGATGTCCGTCGAGTAGTGAAACATGTTCTGAACGCAGAAAGAAAACAACTCAAAGAATTAGAAGCTAAAATGGTGACAAAAATTTGCATTTCAATTCAAACTCAGTGAAGTTTATTTACATTACATAAATTAACTACAACATCTTTTACATCCCACTCTGCTGTTTCCAAACTCAACATTTACAATCGCAAGTGAAAATGTCTGCAAGCAACAGCTCATAGTTGAAAAGCAGAAGTGGAACCACCTGGACAACCAACATGTTCTAACAGATCTGTAAACTTTAAATTCTAATTAACGTTTAACACTGGAACTGGAAGAAATTTCAAATATCTAAAAATAAATAAACAAAACAACAAAAACAACAAATAAAATAATTTTTGAAGGTAAATTCTGTTCAATTTGACTAGTTGGCACTAAAGAACCAGACTGAAGATTTGTATCATCCAGTTTTTGGTAGAAAGGAGACAAATCAATAAATCATGCAAATGGAAATTATGCTATATTTAATTTATGATGCGGTTGATTGATTGATTGATTGATTGATTGATTGATTGATTGATTGATTGATTGATTGACTTATTGGGACAGACCTACATGGGCTGTTTTCAGAAGCAGCAGAGACTCGAATAGAAGTACAAAAATGTGCAAAATGTGATTTAACAAATGTTTGAAGCGATTTCAGATTCTGAGTTAGTAACCCTGATTCTTCAGTTCGTACCTCGTGAAGGCAGGTGTACTGCACATGGTACGGCGCCACCTTCTCCTCCCCCTCGATCTCCACGCTGATCTGAAGGCGGACGGCGCCGGACACCGCAGACTTGTCGGTTCTCTTCTCTGACAGTGAAGACAAACAGTCAGAGTTTTACAGTGAAACCAAAGCTTCACTCAGCATGAGCTGAGCTTAAAGTTGAATGAGTAGAACTGGTGCAGCTTCATGTTTTGTTTTTCTTCATCTGATGTAAATTAATGGGTAATTATTAAGTTTCTGCAGAATTTGACGACATGCTGAGGAAGGAAAGTGACTTAAAGAACTGTGTTTCTACACCATGTTCCAAATTATTATGCAAGTGATATTTTCTCAGATTTTCTGAAATGGACAATGCAAATGATGGTCAGTATAATTTTCAAGTCATGAACTATTACAGTATAAATCTAATTTTACTGAGCAAAGCTCCCAATGAGAACAGTATTTGTTTCAAACATAAAAAACTCAAAATGCTCTGCTCCAAATTATTCTGCACAGCAGGATTTCTAAACATTTTATGGATTATAAAGAATTGCAGTCATTCTGTGAATGTGCAGCAGGTCACATGTACTAAAATCAAAAGCTATTTCAGTCAAAAACATCTTAACAGACAGTTACATGTCAACATTGGAGCTTCTTTGATATCACCCTCTCAAGAAACAGAGCTGCTGTTTGATATGACCTGCATTAAACCCTCAGATCTTCTGCTTGAGGAAACTCCACAGGTTCTCAGTAGGGTCAGAGGTCAGAGGAGGATGGTGACACACCATGAGTTTCTCCCCTTTATGCCCATGGCAGCCAGTGACACAGTGTTATTCCTAGCAGCATGAAATGGTTCATTGTCATGCATGAAGATGATTTTGCTACTGAAGCTACGGCTCTTCTTTTTGAACCATGACACTCAAATCCAATCGGCATAATAATTTGGGACGCGGCGTATATCGTTTTGCGGTAATACGTACCCAGGTTGTACCAGACGTCCATTTCTCCACTCAGGGTTCGGACCTCGATGATGGTCTGACCCAGGAAGTCGTCCGACTCTCTCTTTAGTCGCTGCTTCACTCGCGACTTGATGTCGTCGTCCTCGTCCCACACTCGGAGTTTGATCCGGTCCGATGAATTATGGCACTCGCTGCAAAGGCAGAAGATGAATAAAATTAAACATGAAGAGAGGAAATGTTTCTGCAGGTAAGAACAAATGTGTTGATCTCAAGTTGACTTGGGGAGCAAAAAGTGAAAGTACGTGACTCAAACAATGTCATTGAAATCGCTTGAGATTTTAACTTGATATGACATTTAATTAGGTGTGCCTAAACATTTGAATAAAAAGTGTCCACATATGTAAGGAAATGTAAAAGTGATCTTGTGTCTCTAAAGATGAAAGGTGTTAGTCAGATGAAGGTAAATCAGGAAAATCGTTACTGATTTCTTCATAGATATGAGAGGTTTGAACCAAATCATCTCACCAACGTGGGTTTGCAGTGCGAGCGATTTTAAACAAGGTCATAACAAGCAGGAATGTTTTTCAGAAAATCTGCACTCACAAGCTGAACTTTTCATCCCAGACAGGATTCAGGTTTCCGTAGATGGTCTTTGTTCTCTTCTTGGTTTTCCCCACCTGGATGGTGACGTACGGGTCGCTGGAGCCGGTCCGGTCCTTGGCCTGCAGACCCTGGGCGCTAACCACTGAGGGAATAACGAAAACACACCATGACTGTGGAAATTGCATAAGAAAAACAAACACCTACTCTCTCTTTTTCTCATTCACACACACACACTCATCAAAACAGAAGATATCACCCACACTGTTATGCAAAGACTCGTAACACGGTTTTCATGACTCAGATGCAGGGGAAAAGCGATTAACTAAAGTCATCCAGTGCAACAAGGCAGCAAGAAAACCTTCACAGAAACACGAAGCCTTAATACAATTTAGAAAGCAGTGAAGGTGGAGTGGAATCACTGGAAATAAGATTTTATTATAAAATATTTTAAGACATGAAAATCTCCAAAGATCAGAAATATTCATTCTGTGTGAGCAAAATTGTATTTTTGATGCTGCTTAAATTTTTAAAAGTTTTATGTGACACAATTAAAATAAATTTCTGTTTTCAAGACTATTTAGAATTTAAAATCAGAAAAAAAAATGTGGTGCAGTCATGTTTGGTAAGTTAGAATATTACTAAAAAGTTTATTTTAGTTATGATAAAAGATACGTACTTTCATGCCACACTGTGAAAATAGTTCTACTGGTTTTGGAAACTGAGATTCATAAATCGTCTATCAGAGTTGCACTTGTGACTCTAAATAGTTTTGATCTCTATGTGATCGTTTCTCGATTCTCTGACTGGCTGACGGTGACAGATCACATCACATCAAAGGGAATTTTACATCAATTGTGGGAGAAAGTCCCAAATTAATTTGATCAAAAAGATTCAAAATCATATCCTGTCAGTTAACCATCAACTTTAAACACTTTGCAACATCCTTTTAGATCTGATTGAATTATTTAAAGAGGACATGTTCAAAAAAATGTCTTTTTTTATCCTGTAAATGCATTTTTTAATTGCAGATGGTAAAGTCTGCCTTCATGCCTTGATGAGCAGGAAAAAGAAAAAAAGAAATCCCGTGACCATGAATTAATTTCAGCTTTAAGGTAATCTCTGCATCTTTGGGCTCATCACTGTTGATTGGAGAGACAACCTGTGATGGCTGCCATGGCAACACCGCTGCTACGGCATGCTGGGATGTGTCTGGTCGCTTTGGTAACAGCAGTCGCCTGGATGCTGGGTGAACTGGAGGTAAACATTCCCTGATGTTTGTATCTGCAGAAACCTGACACGAAGTAGCATTCAGACAGCCACTGGAGTTCATGACAACGACCTCAGAGTCACTGAAACAGTTTTCATTTCTCTGAATTTCTAAATATATTTTCCAGGGATGAGGAATTTTCTGCACCTCTAACGTATAGATACGTTGAAGTATGACGTCGAAGTCCTGCCCCCATCTCTCTGGTGGAGGCCAAAAAGCTGCTTGCTAATGCTGACTAGCATTGCTTTTAGCTGTCAAGTTGACAATATATCTCGCTAAATCTTAAATGTGTGAATGTAATATAAAAGAAAAAGGGACGCAGTTCTTCGCTACTATTTGTCAACACTACAACAACTAAATAAGGTCAGGATAACGTTTTAATTTTAAAAAAAAGCAAGGAAGAGAGAAGCAGGTCAGTTATGCTAGCTTGACTTTGACAACCTTAGCATGTAGAGCTGCTGCAGAATTTGGTGTGATTTGATTCAGTTTACAACAAAATAAGGCGATCACACCAGTAAAGCAGGTGTTTAAGGCAGCTAACTGAAACAGAATAATGGCTAATCTACCGCAGTGTTAGAAATCTACATGTAGAGTGGCTTTTATTTGATTCCCTCTAAAGAGCACAACTTTCACTAAGACAGGGAAAACTTTGGAGTCCTGTTTGCACTTCAGTTGAACTGCACAACAGAAACAGCAGTTAAAAAGATCCATGACTTAATCACAGACATGCCACAGCAGAAACAGCAGCCACTGTTTATGGAAGCAGTAATGGACGCCACCGTCTATATGTCGATTTTAAAGTTGTTGAGTAATGGGAGCTGACAGGATCATCACAAGATCATATCGAGACGAAGGAAGCTAATAAAAAGAAACTAATACCAAAGACTTCTAGTGGAGTAATTTCTGTAGAGGAGTCTGTTTGGGTGTGGAGTCAGAAGGAGATGTGATGTGTTTCAGTGACGCAAACTTCTTTCATAATTTCAGCTTTGAGTTGGAGACTTGGTTTGAGTGAGGACCAAAATGGCAACATTTGTTAGATTTTCAGCTGCTATGTTTTGTTTTTACTCTTGCACTGTGTCAAACGAAACAAGCTCTTTGAAAAACCTGTTCTTCTCCTCGCCTGTGGGGGCGCTGCACCAAGAACCACTGCCTTTGAAGAAGAGACTGAGCACAACTTGGTGGTAATCGGATAAAACGTGACATGACCATTCTGACTGCTGATGCTTTGGATTTACATTAACAAAGGTTTACATAATCAGTAAGATTATTATAATAGGTTAAAGATTCATAACAAATAATAACAGCAGATTTTTTGACTAATTTACCATTAAAACCACTTTGAGGATGAAGATTATTTATCAACAAATAAATAACAAACCACAAAATGCTATTTTTAAAAAGAGTCTCAGTAAAGAAAGCAAATCCCACTTTGGGAACAAAAGAAAAAGCCTTTGGCTGACTTCACACAGAGATATGAGTGCTATCCACACCCAGAGGTTCAGAAAGACATCATCTTGATGCCACACGCCCTGCGAGGATCTGTACTGCCAGAGCATGAAGAAAACCAAAAACAGACATTTTTCTTTCCACACTAAGTAAAATATTTTTTTTACTTTCCTAAAAACGATCTCTGAAAAAGAAAGCCCCTTTTAACACCATTTTAAACAAAAGTTTCTGCGAAAAAGACTTTCTTAGATCCTCTTTTCGCTGTTGCAGGAAGATGCACTACGGTCTTTAAGCAACGTAAGGAAGTAGAATCTGCTGAGTCACCAGTTGCTATGGTGATGAAGGAATAAGTACAATGGAGCAATAAAACAAAAGTCCCTATTTTTTCCACCCAATGAAGTCTGATCACTCTCAGTAAACATTAGACATAAATGTTGAAAACGTATCGGTATTCTTCCTAATTTGCATCCCTGTTTTAAAAAAACTAAAGTCAGCTTTTTCTCAGGCGCTTAGAGGCATACCTGTGATGGTGATATTGGCAGACCATTTGGAGGTGCCGTCCAGCACACTCTGCTTGATGCTCTTCATGTGCTGAGCATGAATCATCTTAGAAATGACAAACACTTTCCGGATCTCCTCGAAGATCTCAGGCTTGTTTCTCTCGCGGATCTTCATGCGGTCCTTCATAGCCATGATGATGTGCTGCGTCCGATCTTCCGCCCCCGTCTTCGAACTTTTCTCTGCTGCTCCTAAAGACGCAGAAACCAGTTACATCAACATGTCCTCGCACTTTACTATCACTGTTATTATGAGCCATATTTTCTGATAAGTTGCTTTAAAGTGTGTGGAAGCCACAGTGTTTTGCTGTGTCAGCACAGGGTATGTTACTTGGCAAATTAAATTTAGATTTTACTTATTTTTCCATAATTAACAAAAAACTGACCATCTCTAAATCAAGTTTAAATGTTCTACAAAATATATATATTCATTTTTTAAATCTTCAAATAGGTAATACTGTCACATTGACTTTCAGTTTTAACCAAACGGCATTATTGAATCTTCATCAGCGCAGACAAAGCATTGGCATAATGTCACATGAGATTAATTATTGGGTTGATTGCCACAGGAATTGTTACAGTACATAAAAAAGTAATGTCTTCCCACACTATTAAAATGTGTGGCAAATATTCAAGAGTAGAATGTGGTTTAAAATATTTAGTTTTATTCAAAATAATTGATTTAATGAGACCTTGAAACATTTCCATATCTTTTAGTAGCTGAACTTACTTTGCAGGCAGTCAGCGTTCAGCAGCTCTTGGCATTTCTCATGAACTTTGACCCCACACTCTGCACAGCGCATACCCTGCCGAGCGATGCCCCACAGCAGACCCTCGCACTCATAGCAGTAGGTAGGCGTGGTGGCGGTCCACACCTCGAAATTGTGCGGCGTGGTGCAGGAGATGGGGTAGATCAGAGCCTGCAGAGTCTTTTTGTAAACATGGTTTTTCTGTTGAAGCAGGAGGAAAAAAACTTTGTTGAAAAAACACAATATCCCAATTACGGCATTTTCGTAAAAATAAAAAACGTAATTAAAATCACACGTAAAAACGTTTGTTTAAATCATTTTAAAAATGCAGTGTCATCATTCTCCTACTGCTTCCTGTCTTCATGGTTTGCCCCAGTGGCAACTTTCAGAAGCTGATCATGTGATTTGTTTGATGAAAAAATTGTTTCCATTACAGTTTTGCAGAATAAACCAAAGAACCACTTCATACTAGTGCAAAAATGTCTTATTATTTAAAAACAAGTTTTTTAAAAATTGTCAAATGTCTAGTTTATGTGAAATGGAGGAAAAATGTTACATGGTTAAGAATTAAAAACCTCAAACATGCAATTCTTCAGAAAACTCTTAACCAAACTCATCAAATCCCCCAAAATATGGTAAAATTTGGGGTCATAACATAAAAATCTTTGGAAAATCTTGCATTCTGCTGTAGAATATTGTGTAAATTCCTTGAGGAAATCTTAAGGAACCACGACTTCAGTCCAATTAGCAGGACGACTGCTTTAACCATGGAACAAATGTGGTTGAAATCATTATTTTCTCCTGTTATCTTCATAAAAAGCAAACAGCTGTCATTCCTCTGCATCAAACTGGCATCAAATGAAGAGGAAGAACAGTGATGTGCACCACTAAAAACCTCAAAAGGTGAAAGGTCAGCTGCAGAGCGGAAGGTTCAATGATCTGAGAGCTTCAGTCTCCCACTGAGAAGTGTGCTAATGGGAGCAGAGAATGCTGAGCACCGGCAGCAGGTGGCTGTTGGCGCCTCTACACACAGCGAGACAAAGACTTCTGGACAAAGGCATCGTAGAAAGAAAAACAGCAGAGAAGACGCTTCTGTTCCCGAAAAATATGTAGGACAACATCTTTCTGCTGACAGTTTTGAATTAGAAAATAATTTGTCCTGTGAAGAAAAGGTGAAGATCCACCGTGAGTTGTGAATAGTGTGAATCATTAAAATCCCTGATAGTGTTTGGACGCTTCTTATCTCAGAGAACCGTTTTTCTTTTCTCCCTGACTCCCAACAGAAACCTGCTGAATCAAGAGCAGAAAAATCAACAGAAATCTCTTCCAGTCCCGGAGAAATCTGATAATTATTTCAGGTTTCCCAGCAGTGTTTGCATAAAAATGTTATGTAATTATAAAGCTTTTAGTTGTCACATTATTTCCACAAAATCATTCTTAGATAAGATTTTAGTTTGATCTTTTCAGATTGAACTATTTTAGGACCGCCTGTCACTTTAAATCCAATAAACTGCTGCTGGCCACGACCCCAGCTCAACGTTTACATTCGCATGTGAAAATGGCTGCAAACAGACATGCACTAACACAACCGTACATGTTTGAAAAGCAGAAGTGGAGCCTCCCACACAACCAATAAGAATGCAGTAAATGGTTTGTTGATGGTATGTTAACAACAAAATACTGACCAAATGTGTCAGAGTTCCTCTTGGGTTGCTAAATAACAGGCTGAACCTGTTTCATGCCTCTGGTAAGGTACAGGCGATGGGAACATTTATTGCATCTGAGATTATTTAGTAAATTTATTTACAGCTTCCCTTTTCAAATACTTTTTTTGGGGGGAAAAAACACTTGAAGGAAGCATAAAACCTGTATTGTGAAATTCAGAAAGTTATTTTACACTAAGAGAGTTAAACTCTGGGGTTTTTTCCCCATATTTTGTTCTTCTCAGTGGATTTTCCTATCTTTGCTCACTATGAACAGGATTAACTAGTTACAGAAAATGAATATTTGAAACTAAGGTTATCAAAGTAAAAATAAGTCTATATTTACCACAAAAAAGGACAAGGGGCATAAAAAGATGCTCTTTTTATCTAATTTTTATTTCCAGTATCCCCAATTTCATCTTCAGAACCTTGCAGCTCTTCTCCACTAGATTTTTTTCTCCTACATGCCATAGAGTAACCTACTTTGTGCACCTGAATTATTAATGTTTCTCCCAATGTAAAATGTAATCATCATTATAAATTGACAAATTGCAGCGCTGTCAGCACAAAGCAAACCATAAGAATTATGGAGGCACACTTTGGATCCATAACGCTGACTCAGCAAAAGTGAATTCTCACAATCATTTCCAACAAATGATGAACAGAAGTGGAATCGAAATGACAAACTGAGTAGAAACTAATCACAAAGTATTTAGATGAGCTAAATAAGATAAACTACTCACAAGCTCTTCATCTTTTAGGGAGGTCCGAGTGGCCAGAGCGTAGTTGAGTCTGGCCTTCCTGGACTGAATCATGGACTGGAAACAAAGAAAAGTGAGAAATCAGAAATTTACAGCGACACACAGTTAAGATTAAAGTATTTGAAGAAATTCTTGTTTTGATTATTGATTCTTTTAAGTTTGAAGGTGAAATTGCAAAAACATACAACAGACAATTTTCTTTTTGTCTTCCAGTTTTCTTTTAACAAACAAACATTTCGGAGTTTATTCAAGTTCTTCAAAATCTAAGACTTTTTAAGACTTGTTTGGAAAAAAATAAAAATTAAGATCTACATCATGACAAAGACATACAAAAAAAATTCAGAGGATCAAAAATTCCTGGGGTCTTTTCTCACATAATCAAAATGGCGTATGGCACTCAAGCTAGCTAGCAATGTAGCCATATGCTAGCTGCTAAATATTTATTTGTCATTAGAAAGTCACTAATAAACTAGGTAGTTAGCAAACTGTCAACTAGGTAGTTAGGTAGATACCATGCAAGTATTAGCATCTTTCTAAGACTCGTGATAAACATATTTAAGCCCAAGTTACATTTTCTGTATTGAATTTAAGACATATTAAGGCCTTAATTTTAGATAAATGAATGTAGGAATTTCTAGGGATGTGTGGACACCTTGCATTTTCTTCCCTGAGATGTTTGACACAGTTCTCAAGGTTTTCCCCACAATTTGAAAATAGGACTAATCAAGTAAAAAATTCAAATGAGATTGCAAACTTTAAATTTAATTGGTGGAAACAAAAATATAACAGGAATCGTACTACTGAGGTTAATATTCGTAAACCTTTTGATTTGCAGTGAGTTTGGAGTTGATCTTGGGAACTTTTCTTTATAAATCTTTAAGCAACATGAAAGCTCAAAAGCAGTTTTTGATGCTGCAACGACTCTTTGATGCTGTGTCACACCTGTGAAACACCTCAGACATTTTAAACCCAACAGCACAAGCTGTCGGAAACCATTAAACAAACTGCCTCATGGGTTTGTAATGAATTTCTTCTACTGGAATAAACATATCACAGGATAATGAAGCAGAATTAATAGGTAGTAGAGACTGGAGTTGAGGTAAAATGTGCCATTTTCTAGTTTTAACAGTTGTGTAAACAGCATGGAAATAACCTTATTTTACTGCTGTAACAATCAAAAACAGAAAAAATGCTAAGTCTAACTTTTAAATTCAAATGCATTGTTTTCTAATTAATTTAAGACATTTTAAGGCCTAAATTTTACATACAACCCTACAGTATGAGCACCTTCTTTTACCGTTTTTCTACAATTTTCAGAAAGCAAAATATGTAATAGTATTGGGTATTGTGCTACTGATGTTAATTAAAACATTTACATCTAAACTTGAAATCAAGCAGAGGACCTTTTGCTGTTCTTTGTTATCAGTCCAGTTAAGTTTGTGAACACAACACAAAAAAAACCCTACAGCTGATTTTATTTTGTGTTTGCTTATGGGTGTGCATGCTGATCCAAAATCCGATTTCACCACTAGCAGACTGAATTTCGAACAAAACCCATCAAACCTGCAGACTAAAGCAAATACAATCTCACTTGTCTTTTACTCACCATGGCCTGAGCAGCGACAATCACAGGGAGGGAAGGTGAGCAAAGAGAGGAAGAAAAGAGAGTTTTGTTATACGCTTTAACCTTTACAATTGTTTCATTCACTTTTTTATTTCTATCACAAAATATCAGCCTGAATATTCTTTCTTTATCTGTATGAAAAAAGAAAAACAAAAAACCTCCACAAACACTAATTTATAGTGAGCAGAGGTAGTACTTCCATGTCTAATAAATCCTGACGCCAGCACTTTGGGGTTAATGTGAAAGTGGTTTCTTTATTCATTTTTCCTGTCTTCTCTAATAGGATCAATCACTTGGATGCATTATTTTAAGTATGTAAATGTTAAAAAATGATACTGACTTAGCATAGCATTCATTCTGCAAAGCCTGTAATTGTGCTATATGGCTCCCTAATAAGAGCAACCTGCTACATATCAGACGCTGTTGTCATCCACTTACGTTTAGTGTCCAATGTCACTAAAAAGTGTTTTATGAAATTAAACATCGAATTCATGCATGAATGGAGGTATATTTTGCAGATATTTATACAGATGGTGCTATGAAGCCTTCTTCTTAATTAAGTATTTTGCACCACTGGGTGAGGGTATAAAACACCCAACAGGAATCATTGTTTCATTGTGGTAAAATGAGTACTTAATTGGTGTTAAAATAAAAATATAAAAAGGTTCTTGTTTTATTTTAATACAGGAACTGCTTGGTTAATGTAAGAGAATGATTTTCTGGTCCTTTTCAAGTATCAAAACTATTTACACCACCCCGCCCCCGCAGTGCCATTGCAGGATGAATGGATGAAAAACCACAACAATTACAGAAAAGTGTTTCACTCTAAAGATGGTTTGTAGTTTGTTTTGTTGCAACCTAAAGTGTGACATAAACTTCAGTGGAGTTTGAAAACAAAATATGTGCATAGGTTTATGTCTGGTTGAACGATTTGTGCCCAGCTGATTCTCTTCTTCGTTTTTTGGGGGGGACTCACCAGTTCACTAACAAGAGGGATAGGCCTCTTCTTGCGGAGCTCTGGCATGCTGTCAATGCCAAATGGTGGGTTGGGCCTTCAATGAATAAATAAATAACAGAAAAAATACATAAAAACAAACTAAACTTTGTACCGTTTAGTCAAGCAAACACACATAAAAGCTTTACAGACCCTGGCTTGGCCCACGGCTGCTTGCTGGGGTCACCGTCTTGCGTTTGGCTCTGAAATAGAAGGTCATAGATCACGCATTAATTAAGTTAAAAGCAAAAGTTTGATTCAAGGAGAATGGAGCATGCAAATGCAAAAGTGTAAGACAAAAAAGAAAGTGAATAGCAAATAACTAGAGGGAAATGTTGAGACTAAAGTGTGTTGGTTGAGTTTCAGTTCTGCATGCCAAACACCTTTCTATCGTCATTGTTTATTGATTTGTGAATATTTATATTTAGGGAGATGATAAAAATAAGATTTCTGTAGAGTGTCCTGTTATGGACAACATTGTGTCCATCAACACTGCTTTTAAAAATCAAGTAGGTATAATTATGGGTCTACCAGGATCAGTATAAACATAGACACAGCAGAAAATGAACCACAGAACAAGAAGATAATTTTAAGACGGTTGGTTTTAAGGTGACCTGATCTCCATCTTGACTTCCATCTGTAAAAGAGCGAGACAGAAACACACAGAAAAGACAAAAACAGTCAATGACCGGCTTGATTCATTGTGTAAAAACAACAGCGTTACAGTTTAAAAGCGGCACCAACGCTGAGTTTTTCGACAGATGGGGTCTGAGGTCATAAATGTTTCATTAACATGCATAATTCATCATTAAAATTACTCCCTTTTTTTTCACGATCCCCGGTCTTTAATGTCCGACTTGCTTTCCAAGGAGATAATTAATGTTTTCTAATTCTGCAAATGGATCCTGCTGACGCCTTGGAGAGGAGCAAGGGAGTCCTGAGTGGCAGCTGATGCATTACTCACAAGTGGGTAGAAATTATCAGTCCAGAATAGACCAATGGTACAATAAAATACCCCAGGGAACTTTAGATAAAAAGCACTAACTGCCAATCTCTAAATGGGTACCAGTCTCTTTATCTCTGAAAATCATACAAACAGAAATGATCAAAGAACTGGTGTCAAAAAAGGTCAATCAATCACCTATCAGAGCCGCAGACAGATAGCAGTAGATATACATGTATAGCACTGTTCAAAAAGTTTTAAACTGACCCTACTTTCTTTGTTTTTGACCTCCTAATAGAAAAAGTTTCTGGTAATCTTTTAAAGTGGTTTTGATCGATAGACTGCCAACTTCAGTCCATTCCAGACCCTTTTTAGACATTTCTCTTTATTGTTAAAGCCAATTAACCCTGACCTGAGAGGCATGCAGGCTTTAAAATGCTTCTATAGATAAACCTATTTTGTAAGAATAGTTTCATCTGTCCTTCACTTGGACAAGATTCTGTTGTGATCGGGCGCAAAAAAAATGAAGATGAAATGTGAACAGGCAATCTAAAAACTTTTAAAGGTCAAACAAAACCACAAATAACATTGCTCAAGGGTTGTACACCCCTGCTGAGATACCGAGATGCTAAAGACCACAGAAAGTGGTGGAGCAATTATACACTTACCTAGTTTCGCTGGTTCAGAAAAGTTACAATAAAGAGAGTAATAAATACAGCTCGGTTTTTAGCAATCACAAAGACAGAATAATCAGAGGTTAAAACAATGGCTACCTTGTTCCATTTCTTCCTGGGAGAAGGTGGACATGGTCAAACTGACAAGGTTGCGTCTGGTCCCCCTCTTCTCCTGGAGAATCTGCTGAAAACTCCTCAGACACTTCAACTTGCGTTCATCAATCTGGGTAATTTCTGTTAACTCTGCAGCGTCTCCCTCTGGTTTGACCTCAGAGTCTCCAGAAATGTCAGCTGCAGGCTGCTGCGGTTCCTCCAGTGCTGCAGGTTCATCAGCCTGGCCTGACACTGGCAAGGATTCTGCAGTGATGTTCTGGGAAAGCTGATCCTTATTACTACCATGTGCTGGACCTTTTGAAATCTTCTCATCTAAGATGTCTCCAGGTAGGTCTGCAAGGCCTTTGACTAAAGAATCAGGGTCAACAGATGGTTCTTCAAAGCTTGGTGGGATCTTGTTCCAATAAGGAGAACTTTGGCAAGTCTTCAAGGGCTCCAATGCAAGGTTTTCGCTGGTTTTCAAATCTACAGGCTCCACTGAAAAATTATGAGACTTTTGACTAGTACTATTTTTGGGCAGATCACCCAAAGCATGAGCAGAAGTAATATCTTCATGGAATTGGTAAGAAGTTTGTTCTAAATATTCCTCCAAGGATCTTTTTAAAGGCAACTCATCAGAAGGCATTGATAGTTCAAAGTGTCCAGAATTTACCTCAACAGGTCCTTCAAGTTTGCGAAGTGCACCCCGCAAAGCAGACCTGAAATCAAGCACAGCTCGCCCAAAGCGTTTGACGGTCGAGCCTCCAGCTGGGACATCTGCAGTACCGGGATCAGAGAGTCTGTTTTCCCAGCTTCGACTACTGTAAGGTCTTATAACACTGTCTCCAGAGGCCCCTGACAGTCCCTCTGTCCAGGTCATAGCAGAAGTCTCTTCATAGCTTAAATAGGCTTCGGTTTCTTTGTTTGTTGTGAAGGTCAGATCATTTGCTTGATCAAACTCGAATTCCTCTGCTTCACCATCATGCACCTCAATCGAATGGTAACCTGAACTTTGAGGGTAAGACAAATCAGTAGAATATTCATACCCAACAGATGAGCTTCCAATGGTGTTAGCAGCTGGATTGTGACTCCTGGACTGACTTTGAGGCCGTCTCAACCGTGACTGCCGTTCCTTTCTGCTTGAAGTGCTGGCAGGTGAGTTGTAATGCTTTCCAGAGCTAACAAAGAGAGGATCTGAGCTTCCTGTGGATGACTGTAGAGAGGAGCCATATCCTCCTGCTCCTCTGTAAAGACCCCAGTGTCCAGCTCCTTCACAGTAGTGAGAACTCTTTCTGGCATCATCCTCTACAGCCCTATCCCTGAGGTAAGCGCTATCTCTATGCCACTTAGATTCCCTAGTAACACTGTGTGGGGGTATCGTGTTAGCCCATTCTCTCTCTTCTCTTTGCTCCTTTCTTTCAATACTAGATAACTGCCCTGGTAAATCATACTCAGACTTTGAACTATGGCCAGAAGACAAAGAGCTAGTGCTTAGAAAATCTTGGCAATTCCCATGATCAAGTAAGCTTAAGCTAAGATTTCTTGTTGTTGCACCTTCTGGTATATCTGAACTATGATCAGAAGTGTCGTCAGCGTCCTCCAGTTCCTGATGATCAGCTGTTGAAACAATTTGGGACACCTTAGGACCGTCTAGCCTTGTTGGCAGTCGGACCCCATGTGTACTGTGGTGGTTATAACCTGGCTGAAAACAGTCCAGATCTGACTTTGCGACCGGGCTTCCTAAGCTACCATAAGCACTGACTGGCCTTCTACGTGTGGCTGATCCATCTTTGCTTCCTGACCATGTATTTGTACCGCCTTTGTTGCTAGAACGAATGCCTTCTATTTCTAATAAAACAGCATCTACACATGAGGATACCTCCTCAACTGAGCCCCGCACTGAGCTCAGGTAATCCCTGAGGTCTGAGATTTCCTCTTGGATCTTGTTGATGCCCCTCAGCTCCTTCAGAATATGGTCAATGATGGCACTTGATGTCTCTTCTTTATCTTCATCATCTTCCAGAAGTGTATTTGGTAAAGATCTGTTGAAGTTGTAGTCCAAACAGTCACCAGCAGAATATGGTCTTTTGGGCCGAATGCGAGGGGAAGTAAATTCTCTTGTTCCTGATGCAAATTTTGTCCCATTCATGTCTGAGCTGACTGGACTGTAAAGTGGGATTGGCTGGAAATCCTCTGGAGGTTCCCGGAGTCCACTCTCGAAGGATATCCGTTTTTGACTTCCTTGGGATCTGGAGCTTTTATGTTGTAAAGTGCATGGTATTCTTATGCAACCCTCTCTGTTCAGCTCCACTTCTCCCACACAAGGTGGCCCTGATACCACCGCATGTCGTTTAATGATTGAAGCTTTTGGGGGGGAGGCTTCAGCCCTCGGTGTAACTTTCGGATACATGCTTTGGAGCTCTTTTCGACTGTCAGGTGCCTCCACCTCTTCTTCTTCCTGTTCAGTGCCTGGATAATAGAGCTGGGATTCAGGGACATGGTGGTCTGCAGACCCTTGCAAAAGACGATGAATTTTGCCACGGATAACTAGTGCTACTTTGGGATTTGGAGCTCTCTTTTTTGGTGGGTGAGTTTTGGTTTTTGCCCCACCTTTAGGAGAAACTCCTGCTCCATGTTGTCCATTGAAGCGATTTCTAGAGAACATTTTCTCATGAAAGCAAATTATATTCACCTAGTCTCCCACATTGTTGGTGGGAGGTGTAGTCAAAGTTCTTGCAGTACCATAGTTCAATATTAAAATGTTTCCAAGTAGCTAAAAAACAAATGTCACCAGTCCATAGCTATAGAGAAAAGAGAAAGAATAAAATAAAATATTATCCAGGTCACTTTATTACTTTGACAACAACTGAGGTTTAAATTGCATGCTTGAAGAAAGTCGGCCATTCTTGAAGTTATCAAGTAAACAAATTCCAACAAAGATGTAATTTGTCAAGCTTAAAAGTTTAAGAAGCGTTCTAGGTACTGAAAAAATACAGATATTTTGCTGCTTTTACTTGGGCATATATTCTTGTGTGTTCTATTTACAACACATTTCCCATCTTTGCCATGAAAACAAAAAACTACTTTCTAAAATATTGATGCAGGTTCTACGGTCACATGAGCAATTGGCTCTACCCTTCTTTTGCTTCAATGCTTGAGTTCTTATTACATACAGTTTTATGAGTTGTTGTGGTCTCAGCTCTCTAAGCGTAAATGTTTGCAAAACCATCCAGAGAGAAAATCAAGTGAAGGTTGGAAAGACAATAGATGATCCTTAATTTTTAACTCATGTCCAAGACTGAATAAGCCTTGAGGATGAGAGATAAAATGCCCAGTTACTTTTCATCTAAGCACTTAGGATTGTACTGTAAATGTTAAATAACATTACAACATGTAAAGGTCAGGCTATAAACAATCTCCAGGTTGAATCGACCTCTTAAGAGCTCTCCGACCACAACAGAGCAGATGGGCCATGATTAATTAAACCTAAAAGCAAAATTCATCGGATGAACATTGAAGGCACTCGTCTTTATGTTCAATGGGGGAAAAAATTGTTTTGGTTGGGCATGTTCCTGTATCCTCAGATGTAACAAAAAAACTATTGCTGCTCAATTAAAATTGCAAACATTCTTGGATGAACAATGAATTGTAAAATGAAGAATGTAAAACTGCTCCTGGATATCTGGACATAATTACATTTCCAGAACATGTATTGCCAAGTGTTTATCCTCAGGTTTCTACACAGATATTCAGCCACAGACACATAAACGATCACACCTTAAAGTTAAAACACCGATTCATTCTCATGCAAAACTAAAACAGAAACTATAGATTTACCTCAAAGAGTTTGAGGTTTATAATCATCAAATATTAGATATTCAGTCATTTTTTATTTATTTCAATAAGCTTCAATCAGTTTGTATCGCCAGTTCTGTAGTAAATCAATTAATCACATGATAAATTAAAACAAGTTCAATCATTTTTATTTGAATGGTTTATTGTTTTTCTCTTCTTTAGTCTGCTGTTTTGGTCTCAACCATTTATCGCGTTAACTTCTGGGATAAATAAACTTCTGTTATTGTGACAGGCCTATGTACCATTAAAACATCCTACTTGAAATATCACTTTATGAAAAGTTATCTTCTAACAGCAATAATGTAATATATTTAGCCAACATAAAGGTTTATACACATTCCAAAGAGAATTTAAGTTAAGCTACCAAATAAATGAATATTTATGGAGAAACGTGACGATGGTTTTCTGAGCCTGGTCTCTCACACAGCAGAGAACCGTCTGCTGGGGCTTCAGGTTGATTTGGAAAGGCTATCCAAATTTATCTGATAAGCATCGAAGTATGAAATTGATCCACTGGCCAGTATGATTTTGCCGTTTCTATCAGTCTCTTCTGACACACATTAACAGCGTTGATGGAAACACAGTGAATGTTAAATAAATGAGATGGATTTATAAAAGTGTTTTTATCCATGCTTACCAATCAAAGCCATGATTGGCTGGCAACTAGAGGGTGTGCATCTTGCCTAGTTTAATACTGGCATTCACTTATTAGTACGGAGAATAAGGAAATGTAATAAACAATCTAAAGAACGGGTGTTCAGAGATAAAAAGACTCTAATAACCAGAACAGTTTATTCTGAAAGGGAGAGTAAAACAATTATGTTTGAGTGAAATTAGCTTATTATAATATTTTCCAGTTTAAATGGTCATAACAAAAGCACTTTTAGAGTCCACTCCAACTATCTGCTTCTTCACCATGGAAACTGCAGCTCAGCCTGGTGGGTTTAACAGAGCCAAGAGCTCTTCATTAGACCAATAAGACTTAAAAAAATCAAGCAGGTGTAATTAAAAATAATGACCAAAGCTTGACAATTAAGCTTTGTGTGTGGTGGAACATCTTATGCCTGATTGTTAGTGACTGCTCCTGTCAGTGGATTGAACTGTATCCACTGCTGCATAAATGATTAAATGATAAATGATTAATTATGTCCTGAACTCTTAATTTGGATAATCAAAGGGAAAACAACCTTTTCACTTCTTGAAACTGGGCTGAAAACTCATTTTGTGTCAGAATCAGTGACTTTTTCTCACTTCTATCTCCTGCTGGGTCTGGCGGGGAACAGGTGGCTGATGGCAGGTTGGGAAGCTGCATCATCGCCATCTAAGCCCGGCAGATTAGTGAGCTCCAGGGATAACGGACCGACCGACGCGCTGCCCAGGTGCAGAGGTCTTTATCCACATCAGCACCACAGACCCTCTGACCCCATTGTTATAGAAAAACCTCCATATTAGGGATGCAAGTTATTATGAGTTAATATAAAGTTGACTGATCAGTGAACATTTTCTCCAAAGCCTGTGTTTTTTTTTGTTTTAAGATGGCCGACCGCTTTTTCATAACATAAATGGATTAATTTTTCACAATATGCCAAATAAAAAAAAACATTTTGACATTATTTTGTGTGAGATATATAAAATACTGACTGAATAAACTTAAAGTTTTGGTTTTCTTAGACAAATTTATAAAACATAAACGGGAACCTACAAAGGAGACAGAAAAAAAGGAGTAAATTTCCTTAAAAAGTAAAAAATTTGCTAGGAAAAACTCCAAAATTGATTATGATGATGATGAATTTATAAATATTAAATGATTGATAATTTAATGAGTAGATGTGTTTCCAAATACTTTAATACTCTTACCCGATTCATTTCTTTGATGGCTACTTTTCACTTTAACTTGAGTAAAAAATGTTACCAAAGTAGTGATATTCTTACTTGAGTAAAGTTTCTGGATTCTCTGCCCACTTCTGATCGATTGGAACAAATTTTAATCTAATAAACAATGAATCGACATTGAATTAGCATCGCTAATACAATGAGAAAGCATATGTCCTTCATATTATTCAGCTCAGTGCATTTCTTCTTTTTATTTACATCTTCTTCTTGGCAACAATCCCCAAATAATTTCAAGTTGGACTCGACCCAAATGGAGGTGCTTATATTCGGGGAGATGTTCCAAGTGTCTGCTTTGGTGCCAAGGCTCATTTTGGAGATTTGCTCCTTCGTCTTGTTGAGAACAGAGTAACGCAGATCCTATGCATTCATGCTGCAGAATAAAAGAAGGAAGGGAGGAATGGGATGTCGGCTTGTTTGGCCGTTTTCCAAATAAACATCTTTAACTTGCTGGAATGAGCACTTCCCAAATTACAGTGGATCAGATCGATTACTCCCCGTTCCCGTAACCCGTCTATTAATAAAACCCTGTTGCGCTGGAAAAGAAAAACTAAATTATTGCCTCATGTTTTAAGTCTTCTGATTTCAAAAGATCTTTCCTTTTCACAAGTGGAAGTACTACAACTCTTCTGTGACCGCAAAGCTTCACAGTTTATGGCTTGATCCTTGCGGCAATAAATTATTTTAGGATTTAAATAAAGGTATAAAAATTGAAGTGAGTTGGAAGAATTAAGTGAGAAGCTTAACGAAAGCTTGTTTGGCTGTAAGCCTGGAAAATGCTGAAGGACAGAGAAAATGTTTGATTAAAATCTGCAGGTCAGGCTTTTAGAAAAATCACAAATCTGCCAACAATCCTTGGTAGACATGATGTGTTTGTTGGTTTTGGTTCGACAATCTCATTATGAGTAAAAGGCAGTTATTATTAGTAAACTGTAAGTGTTTGTTTACAGAGTGAAGGTCGTTCTTGCAGATTCTGCTTCAGTCCGCCTCAATATTTTGTTTTCAGCTAATGGATAAAAGGTTTGCAGACCTTTATTCAGGTCAGACTAGAAGTTGCTCCCATCCACTAACAGCATTTCTTATCATGCATTCAATGGAAATAGTGAATCAGAAAATCATGTGGCGGCAACTTAAAGCATCTGGAAGAAACAAAGACGACTTGTTGGAATTTAAACTCAGCTTGAAAATGGAGAAATATTTCAGATTATGAAAAGACGAACCGCTTTTAGATGCACTATCTACATTTGAGACCAGATGTTTAGATAAACTGGATAAAAAGACATTTTCTTCTTACTGTCATAAGCTAAATCAGAGCAAATTTTTCTTGTTTTAGGTTAGTTTGAATTACCAAAGTTATTTCGATTAGATAAATGTCAGAAAACATGGTGAGAAAATTTTTTAGCAATGTTTTTGTAACTTTGTCAGATAGAGAAACAGAATTTCAGCAGTTCTCAAACATTTGGCCAGAATCAGGGATAACTGTCTTTAAACTGTTCAAGCCACAAAGAGGTTAAAGGCAAAAAAGAGAAATTATTGAGCTTGTTTTAATTCATCATTCAATTATTTAATTTATCATTTCTTGCGACAGTTTTAATTCCCACATACTGACTCTGCTTTGACCTTAAATATGCTAAAGAAAGCAGCGTTTTTGGCCTGTAACTCCAGACGAATGATGAATTCATAAAGCTGCCTAAAGAATTGTCCTTCCAGGAATCAGATTGAGCTCAACAATTTCGTCAAAGCCTCTTTTCATAATGGCTTTCTCTCTGCCTGGTCCAAGCCTTGTAAAAGCTCCGCAGCAGGTTTCCTTTTCAAAAGGCTGTATGTTTATTGATCCGCGTTTTAAATGCACTCCTGTAACCAGGCAGACAAATTTTGCCTGGTTGCATTCAGACTGTGAATCATAAGGAACCTAAAGCGGATGACAAACTGCACCCACTGTGTGTCTGCATTACTTAGTGGATCCATTTAGATTAATAAATGGAAGATCTATGGACGATCAGTGAAGATCTGTTGTATTTTGACAAACTTGTAGAAACCTGGATTGAATATTAAAATGTACAAACGTGCAAAACAGCAGCTTAAAATAATCAGTTAATCACAAAGTCCAAAACTTAAATCTATATCCAGGTTTATCTTGTCAAATGCATAATTTAAGTAAAAGTATTCATAGCTTCGACCATGAGTTGCATTTAGTGGCATAGAAAACAATTGTAGTTGCAGCAGCTATAAAAAGCAAGCATTACAACACTCAATTTTTTGTAAAAGTTTCCATTTGTTCCTAGAAAAATAAGTAATCTGCAGACTTCTGCTAAATACCAGTTAAATACAGTATTTATGAGTATCAAAATCAGAATGTGCACATTTGCTTTTTGTGCAACGAGCATGAAACTGTGTTAGTGACAAGGAGTGCCTGATAAAAAGTAAATACCAGCGTTAGGGGAAAGCTTAATTCAGAAGAAAAGAATGACAGCTAGAAGAATAGCAGGCAGCTGGATGAGAAGGAAATAAAGAAAGAGCCCAGAAACAAAGCCCAACAACAGCTGTTTGACACACGAGCAAAACGGATAAGAATGATGGGTGGTAATTTCACTGAGTAAAGAGAAGAAGACAAAAGCGATCCAAAGATTATTTTCTCTCTTTACCCGCAAAAGCTAACGTGGAATTAGTACAATTCAGAAACACGGCAGAAAACAAATGGTGGTTGTGGCTCCGCTTGGCCATTTTTACCATCAACAGTTTAAATTTCACAACACACACAAAAATAAAGGTGAACACTCAAAGGTGAGCTGGGCTAACAAAAACAGAGCCTTTCAGCAGTGCTTGGATAGAAAATCCCACATGCTAACAGGCTAACGTGGATGATCAACAGTTAGCAAGGTAGGAAGCTCCAAACCTACAGGAATTAGTTCAAGCAGAAGCTCCAAGTCAAATGTAGAAATATGGATGTATTTTAAGGTAACGTGAATAACATTAATCCAAAAGCAACATAAAAATTTAATTGTTTTGCCAGCAAAACTATGTTGGATTTCAAATGACCAAAACCACAGAAGTACTAAATGTTGAAGGATATTTACCAATATTTGCCATGATAAGAAATAATAATACAAAGAAAAATCACAAATTAGAAAACCGGAGTCCTACAGACCATGACAAACTCCTCTTAACATCTGGAACAAGAAATTATGATTTTTTTTAAAGGTCTATTGTTGCTGTAGTTAAGGTAGCTTTGTGAGCAAATACAAATTAAAGAGACTGGATATATCTTGTTATATACATATCACTCCAGGATTTTGTGATTGTTTTCATTTATTTTGATGCTATTTTAGAAATATTTACAACAAATTTAGTGATATTTTTCCTGCTTATAGAAGAACAACAGTTGTTTTTGGGTTTCTGCTCCACCCATTGCCTGGAAACCCAAGCTGAGTTCTAAGACATTTGGTCAGATTTATCCTGGATCCTAAAATCACATTATTTCAGAATGATTTTGTGCAAAAAAATTTGCAAGGAACATTTTTTTTATAACTATCCTAACTTGTTGGATTGGATTGAGTTTGTATGAACTCCCATAGAAAACTGGAGTTACTGATTAATTTGTATTTCATAAGCGAAAGTGACACTGAATTCAGTCTAATGTGGCGTCATGCACATCACACATCAGTTTAAACAGGCTTCCTGCCAAATTTATGTTTCATATAACGTCTACAAGAGAAATTAAGGCCCCTAATGTCTAACCTTGGTGTTCAGCAACATAAATTCAAACGTGTTCATTTTAAAAACAAAGTCATGAGTATTCAAGTACAAAGTTAATGCAGGCAGATGTTCAAAGCACCACTTTAACGGGATCCTGTCTTTGAATGGAGCACAACCTTAAGTTATCCTGAAGAGCAGGTATTATCACTGAAGAGTGGCTGCAGTAAAACACTGAGTGGATTGAGTCATGGCTGAGTGGGGCGTTGGGATTGCTGTCACCTTCATTAGCCTAATTCTCCCGCACACCACCACTCCGCCTCCGTCCAGTCATTTTTCAAACACAAACTGCTCATAAGTACAATAAGAGCATCCTATTTCTATAAATATCACACCTAACTGCACCAGTTGGGTGTGATGCGGAAGTAACAACTTTTCTTTGGGGTGAGCAGAAACAGAGTACATTTACTGGAGCTGTACTTTGGAGTTACGCCGTTGTCGTTAAGTGTTTCTAGCAAAGCTGCTGCTTTCATTCCAACTCAGCAATGGAGACATTTGGAGAAACTCAAGTATAGAAATGAAAAATAATAAAAATGTTATTTTTTTATATTGCTTTTTATGTCACAGATGGTGTAGATTTTTTGTAACAGAGTGGTTCTAAACGTTAGTGTCAGAAAACTACAGCAATGTCCTCATATTAGAAAATATTAGTTTAACTTCTGAATATCAGAGTATTTTTAATTTTTCAGAGGTGGGTCAAGTACCCAGAAATTTCACTAAAGTGCAAGGAGGCTGTCCAAATAATTTTTAAAATAAAAAGTATTTGGTAAAAAGTTTACTCAAGTACTGAGAAACTGGTCAAAACCATAACCGTTTAAGTGGAAATTTGGGTATTTCAAAGATCAAAAGGAAAATTATTCACATAAACATTATAAAACAAAATCAGACAAAGCAAACTTTTTCCCAAATCAGTTTGTTTCAATAAAAAACTGATGAAACTTTACCAAAAGCTGCAGGTGTTTGTGTCTGGTGCATTTTTAAAACATGTTTTTCATTCACGGGGAAGAAAATTCAGAAATGTTATTTACATAAGAGTAGAGATACTTCATAGTAAAATTACTCAAGTTTTCAGTAAAGTAAAATAAAATTAAAAAATAAAATATGTTTAAAACTGAAGTAAACGTATTACTGTCCACCACTGCATAAACCTGCAGTGAGGAAACCATTGGCAGAGTCGTTCAGCGCCGGAGCGAGCGAGGGGAATGTTGGAAAGTGTAATCACTTTCCCGAGCAAATCGAATGAGCCCGTTCTGTGCCTTCTCCTTCATCCCAACCCGACTCTCCCTCCTTGTTTCCTTAAATGAGCGCCTCTTGCATGAACCGCCGCTGGCCGGCTGCCATCGGTAACCCGATGCGAATGACAATGGGCGGCCTCCTGAGGCTAATTGATTTAGGTTTCGCTCAGCCATTTAAGAGATGCAATGCTGCTTGTTGTTTCGTCAAATTCAAAAAAGAAAAGACGAAGAAAAACTCGGGTTTCAATGGAAAGCTTCCTCCTTCCAGGCGAGTGATAAACAGAGATCTCTGCCTGAAGGAATTGCTTAATATCTTGTCTTTTTGTTTTGTTTGAGTTTTCCTAATTGTTGTAATTTGTTGGACATTATGTAAAACTCTCAGATTTTAAAATTATTCTTCAGGTATATAGGAGATGAGGAAAATGGGCCGACTCCTTGTTGTGATTGTTGTGCAATTTGCAATCATCTTAGTCATTTTCTCTTTATGTTTGGATCAGGAGAGCAGTCAGCACCATGACTTAGCATCTCAGGGCTTTGGATTCTCCAACAATGAGAAATCTTTCAGTATTTCAGATGTTAGCTGCCAACGACTGTGAGCTAAGTTTGAATTTATCTTCATCTTCCTGTTTTATCCATAATTAAGCTGAAATGCATATATTTGTATTGAATTGTTTTATTACAGTCAGTGTACAGTGATAACAAGGAGATGTGATTTTCTCCTCTTCTTTATGTGCAGAAAATCAGCAGATGCTACCAGGCAGATTACTAATCTAAGCTACTATCTAAAGCTCTCCACACCAAACTAATGCAAGAATGGCCGATAACGACGCAAGGGGAATGGTGTACAGGAGACATTTGCCCAGCCCAATAATCATTAGCAGTTGTATGCCAAGCTGTCATGTATTTATTCTATATACAACAAGCCTTATTTAATATTACCAGCTCCAATGCCTGATAGTTTAATAATGGTAAAACTTTGGTCTCCGTTTGGTGGAAGTGAATGCATATGTGAACGCCAAATGGAACAAAAACTGCTCCAAAAGCAGTAAGTGGACAGGGCATACTGGGTAAATGCAATCATAATAAACATGCTAACTAGCGCTAGCAGGAGAAATGGCTTGTGTTGTTTGTTTTCTACCAAAGATGCAACAAAAATCCTACAACAGCTAAAATCTGGCGCGACTCCATTTTTGTTTACATTTTGTCTTCTTCAGAAGTTTTCATGTCATTTTGTTTAGTGGTTCTTGATGCAGCGCCCCCACAGGCAAGGAGGGGAAGTGGTTTTTATATTAGTTTGGTTTGTTTGACAAAGAAAAAACAAACCACAACAGCTAAAAATTTAACGATGTTTTAACTTTAGTCCCAAATCGAACCGAGTCTAAAGAACTGTCAGGTGTGAAAACACCCTAAAAAAACCTATAAATACATTAGGTTCTCCTGCAAAAACATCTTTGGAAATCTAGTTTCTAGTGCAAATCTCTTGAAACAAGTAATTCCTAAGATATAAGAGCTTGTTTTAAGTCCTTAATAGTCCTTAATTCCTTAATATTTATGAAAAAGTTCTTGTTACAAATGAAATTATAAGAATATTTCACTTATAATAAGCCAGTGAAAAAAACATTCAGTGGAACCAGTATTTTCTTATCTGTGTTAAGGAAACATTCACCTAAATCAAGTTCTTATGTATTCTAAGTTAGTTTTGTCTAATCTCAAGTGTACTCAGATATTTACACGAGAAACTAGATTAAAAAAACAACTTTGTTTTGGCTTCTACTGGTTCAATACACTCCATTATCAATTCACAAATTCTGTATTTATTTTTTATTTCTGCTTCTTTAAGAGAAAAGTAACATTTTGTTACCAGTGAGTGCGCATCAGGTGGAAACTGGAATTTTAAATGAGTGTGTCCTGTATGTGGCACATATAAATGTCAGTGTGTCCATTGAATGAATGCCTGCATAGTTCAGACTTTCTCCTCTCCATAGTTCATGCAGACATTGTTTGATTGATGGCATGAAAATCGTTGTGGCCTTTCGCAGTCTCAGGCGCCTTTTCACACATGTCTGCAGACAATTAGCGATGTCAACAATGGCGGATGTGCTGGAGATTGTCTTCATTGTATGCTGGTCTAAATGTGAAGAGGTCAAGAGTATTTTCTTAGACTGAAATGATTTGAGTTATCATCTAAACAAGCAGTTAATCTGGAAATGCCGCTTCTAACTCACTTTTTAATTGCTTTTATGCCTCCCAAATTGGCAAAGTGTCCATTAGTAGTCTCGTTTATATAAAGTAATAGAGCTGATTCTGTGTTTTACAGACACAACTGTTGAATATTGTTTCCAAAACCAAATCCATTAAAACCTCTACATCCTAAACTGTGATGCAGTGACTTTGTGATGACTCTTGGTCTTTAATTTTCTATTCTCTGGACACACAAGTAACTAAATCTTTTTTAATATAACTGATTAAATTACTGGTGGACTTTTAATAACTCTGGTCAAAACATCATTTAATGAATTCATCCAGGAAGAGCTTTATATCAATACTGTGACAATAAACAACCTTGCGTTGAATGTGTTGTTATAGTGTCTTTGAATTTGACTTTACATTAGAGTCTGTAATGAATGGCTTTCTATGACCTGATTACAGGTGATTACTTGGGATAAACATGGGGGCTCATTGACATTCTGTTTGGACCAGATGCAATTAGTGCTGCTGTGATTGGTTCAGGTCAGGCACGTTTCAAAGGCCTCGTTCAGAAATAAACACCCGAGAATACAGACAAAATCCTGGAGATCAATATACAAATCAGAGCATTTTCTAAAAGGTAAAACAATAATAATAATAATAAAAATTAAACTAATTTGACATTACTTGAATTACCAACTGATTGAATGACTCCCATTATAGTAGGAAACATCATAATCAATCCATCCATCATTCTTTTTAAAACCAGGAAGCAGACCACAGAATAGGGCATTCTGGGTAAATACGACCAAAATAAACACACTAACCTCTGTAGCAATTTTCTTTCACCAAAGACAAAAGACAACTGCTCAATCTGACACTACTCCATTTCTCTTATTTTATGAAGAAGGAAACTGCGCTCAATGTCTTCTTCTGAGGTTTACATGTTGTTTCCTTCAGGGGGTCTTGGCACAGTGCCCCCACACGCAAGGAGGGGAACAGACTTTTCAAACTCCTTGGTTTGACCCACATCAGCTGAAAATGTTGAAAAAAAATTGCAGTTTTGTTCCCAAATCAAACCAAGTCTAACGAACTACCAAGTGTGATAAGACCATAAAACTATCCATCCATTGTTGGCAGTCACTTATCTTTGGAGGGTCAAAGGGCACTGGTGCCGGTCGGATTGCGTAAGAGGAGAGGTAGAACCTCGAAGACTCACCAGTACATGACGTAGCAACATAGACATTCATTCACACACTTATACCTAAAGAAAAGAGACCAATTAACCTAAAGGTCATGGAGAGAACGCACACAGGCCTGTCACAGTAACAAATTTTACTGAACGATAAATTGCATAACTTTTGCAGTAACAAATATTCCCAAAGATCAAAAAAATTTAAAATTCTAATAGACATTTAACCGTGGAACTGGAAGATATTTTAAATATCCAAAATAAATAAAATAACAGAAACAACAAATAAAATCAGTTATGAAGTTTGTAAACAAAACTGTCCTTCAAAATAAGGGCTAGTTGAGACCAAAGAACCAGATGGAAGATTTTAGGTCGAAAGAGAAAAACGATAAATCATGGAAATCATTCAGCTCATTTTAATTTATCATGCCGTTAACTGATTTTAGCTTTTTGCTATGTACACATTATGAAAGATTTGAACCTTCTTGCTTGTATGAAGGCCATATTTTTATCTATGTAATTTTGATTTCACAGTGAATAGGACAACAAACATCCAGATTTGTTTCATCAAACTTTAGCTTGCTTTAGTAGCGCTGAAGCTGTCCTACAGCCTCCATCCCACTTCGCATTGATGCAGTTATCTATGGAAAAAACATCCTTGACTATTATGAAGTGTTGGCTGCATTACACATGCTTTTTAAAGGAGACCCACACTTCTATAATAAAAATCCAGCTCACTTTTATTTTGAAGGGCACTATCCTGATAGCTGTTTTTTGTTTTTTTCATTTTGAAGGCTGCTTCACTTCCAAATAAGAACATTTTAAAATCTCTACATGACTCACATCGCATTACTTCTCCAGTTTACCTTCAGCAAAAGTCCTAACTTACAGGTCGAGTATTTAGCCAATAAGCCAATAGAACCAATTAATATTTTATGAACCTTCTAGTGAATATCTGAGGCTTCCAGCTCACAAACCGCGACTTACTACGCGAGTGAGGCGTCATGCTTAGTGAGCAGTTTGCAGACGCTGCACAGACTTTATTTTTGGTTTCCATTTTTCTTTCCCCAAGCTAAATGCCAAAGAAGAGCAGCCAGTGGAGGGAATTAGAAGCAGAAAGAGGACAGTATGTGAATAAAAATACATGGAAGTGAAAAAAGAGGGGGCTTGAAGTGAACAGGGGAAAAGTTCTGTTTTGTAAAAAATTACTTTTTAACTGGAGAGAGATGGAAAAGAGAGGAAATGTGTTTTGTTTCGATCACACAAAATAGATACACTTTTCTAATTGAGTATTGGTTGCAAAATGTTAATTTATTTGATGTCTAACCAGCTCAAAAGAAGCTCAAAGCTCTTCATTTTCAGTCTCTTTCATCCATTTCCTGAGAGAACACCTACCTGAAATCAGTCAAACTTTCACACAACGATCCCAGCTTCCATAAAAACACTAAAATCCCACATCATCCCACAGACTGACGGCGCTTCTACTTAAAAAATGTTTGGGAAAAAAGCCTTCGAAAAGATCCATAATCCGTTTAGATTCATAATGAATTCAGAGACTTTCGTGCATCAAGTGTTGATGTAGAAAAAGAAGGAAAGTTGCCTGGTTTTCCAGGTCTGGGATGTTGACTTTCCCTGCACATCCTGAACGCTCCTGTTTCTGGATCGCGGCTCTCAGCGTCTCTCCGCCCAGCTCAAACCGCGACGTCTCCTCCTTTTCTCTCTCTCGCTGTTTCACTCTGTTGCTCCCACCTTCTCTCATCCTCCTCTATCTGCTTAGTAATTTTTACTCTTTTTTTTCCCTCCTCCTGCTCCTATTAGCTCCACTGATCGCAGCTTGTTGCACAGCTGACAGAAGCGCAACATCTCCAGTGCTACCTCTCCTCCCTCTCGCTCTCTCTCACTTCTGTCTGTTCTTATCGGTTTTCACTTTTCACAATCCAGCTGATACACATATGCCAGAGCAGAGGATGCACATTACGCATCGATTTCTACCAGAAATACAGTTAAATGCTGCTTTATCAGTCCAACTGGACACCATAGAAGAAGTAAAAGTGGATGCAGCTTCAATACAAAATGTGATAGGTTAAGATTTGGTGAGATTATGTGGGATTTTGTTAATCCAGAGGAAATTATGAGTTAGTCTCATGCTAACATAGATAATCGTACATATAAATATGAGATTTAAAACCTTAATAATGCAATAAAATGCACAATAAATGTGTAAAATCTGGAGTTAGGGGCACTTAACTGAAGAATATTTATAGATAATTAAATAATCATGTGAAAGGATGATAGTTTTTGTTATTTAATTTAACATGAGGATTTATATTCGACTACAACAAATATTAATCATTGGTGCAAAAACGCAAAATGTAATCAAGTTTTTTCTTGAAATAAGACAAAATTAACTCATGAGTAATTTTTCAGCAAAATACAGGAACTTGTTATAAGTCAATGACTCCTTAACTTTGGTTTATTGGCAGATTATTTCACTTATAACAAAACATTCTTCCAATGTTGGAAGTAAAATAATCTGCCAGTATAAGCAGCATTTTTTCACAAATATTAAGAAATCACTGACTGAAAGCTAGTTTCTGTTTCTTACTGTAAAGTTACTTTGTTTTATTTCAAGTGAACTAAGATATTTGCACAAAAACAGACATACTTTGTAAGATTTTGTGTTTTTGCAGTGAAGGTCTGATCTGTTTGTGCCTATTTTTTTTAACAATTTCTTTTTCTTCCACTGGATATTATTATTTCATAAAAGCATGAAGTCTTCCACTGTTTTTGTTAAAAAGGCCTAAAATGTTTCTTCCTTTGTGGCCTGTGGACAGAGATGTGACTTATGCCTCATTAAAAAGCCATTAGCATCCAACGCTCCGGCCACTGGATGCTCAGCATTCGGACTCAGGCAATCAGCCTGGAAGTTGAAGCTCATTTTACTCATAATCAATATGACAAAACTAATATGGAGGAAAAATGACAACGACACGGGTGCCGGGGATGAAAGTTGGCCCAGAGGAATCATCAGAATAATAAGTTTACAGTTTAATAACGAGCTGCTTTTCTAGAACGGACTGAAAAAAAAAAAAAAACTAAGGCAAGCATAAAATAATTAGAGGTTTTGTGAAAATGGATGCGTAAATCATCGTATGCGCAAAAATAAAGGGATTTTGCTCATTTGCCTTTTTTGAAGAATTCAATTTTTCCATTTACATTCACTCATTGTTTTACTCATTTGTTTTACAAGTTTGTAATTTTGTTCATTTGTTTGCCCATTTAGTCAGTCATTCATTCACTTATTGGCTCATGAACTCATTTCTTTCATCTGAATATTTTTATTTCAAGTTTGTTCATTTGTTCCTTTGCTTATTCATCCATCATCTGTTCATTCCTTCATAGTTTCATTCATACACTTAAAATAATTTTTTAGATCATTCATTCCTTTGCTCATTTATTCATCTGTTGGTTTATTCATTGCCTAAATAATTCATGAGTTCATTCACTAATTAATTTTTTTGCTTGTTCATTTCAGGTGAGTATTCATTCGTTCACTCAGTTATTCATTCATTTTTTTTATTGCTATTTTATTACATTTTTTGAATGTCCGTTCATTCTTTTCCTCATTCAATGGTTCTTTGATTTATTCATTCATTCATTAGTTTGTTCATGTTCATTCATCCTGTCAATAACCCACCAGTTCATCCTCACATTCCTTTGTTCTTTCACATGTTCATTCATTCTTTTGCTCATTTATTCACCCATTGGTTTATTCACTCGTTCATTGGATCACTAATTTATTGGTCCATTCATTTATTGGTTTCATTTGTTTGCTTATTTACTTAAATGAGGCTAGCATGCATTCATTCATTCATTCATTCATTCATTCATTCAGTGATTTGTTTTGATTAATTTCCAACCGGCTTCAGAGGTTTTAATGGAGCCTGAGCATTAAAAACGTCACGCGGAGACACTAATTGTGACGGTTTGTTTCTGAACCAGGAAGGAAATCTTTCCCCGTCATCATGTGAAAAGATTCTCATCAGGAATACAAATCATAACCGCAGCTTATGAGCAAAACAAAAAACTAAAAATCTCCCTGGGTTCAGTCAATTCAGCCATAAAACTGTCTCAACCCTTTCATCTACCAGCTGCAAATTTTAAATACCACTTGTGTGAAAAGGCAAACAGGAGAAAAGAAGCTAATAATGGCTCTCAGACACAGCGGCAGGCGGAGCAGAGAAGCACATCCTGCTATTGAGGGGAATTAAAGTGAACATTAAATATCTGATCCCACTTTAGTTAAATTCATACTATTACTGTCTCGTGAGTAATAAGATAAAACAGGAGGAGATTAAAAAAATAAAAGTAAAGTTCCCTGGCTAACGTTTAGCAGAAAAGCAAACATTGGGGCATAAAGACGCGCCCCCCCACAGGCTTGATTTCCACGGTGACTTTCAGCCAAAGTCAGAGCGGCGGGTCGCTCACGGCGCGGCGTTGTTAGTATGCTGAGCATCAATCGTCATCACCAGAAGAACTCATCCTCCCCTCGGTCTCCGGCTCTCTGTTCAGTCATTCTGCTGCTGTTATCATGATTGTTTCTGGGTTTTTTTCCTTTCTGCTTTATAACCTGAATGGAGATCAATATAATTAAGGCTAGCTTGAAAATCCTTCAAAGCTAATTCGTTTTGAGCCCCTCATCCTGTCAGTTATGTTTAGTGTTTAATTCTTTAAAGGAGCAGTGTAATGTAAAATTGACTGTTTTAGTTTGGTTCCCTCATCAAAAACAGACCAGATTGCTCCTTCAGACTAGCCAGCACCAATTAGCAAACACCTGGTGGAATTGTGTATCTACTGAACATTGTTCAAGCTGCAGTATGTAAGTTTTATAAAAAAGATGCATACATATTTTTTACATATTTTCTGAAACTGTGACTATCTTGTGACTGCATAATATCACACAGATAATCTGAAAAAAATAAATTTCCTCTGTTTTCTTCCAGTTCCAACTAGGAACAACCAATCATTAGAAAAATTCACCCCAAGTTTTTACTGATGATTTGAAATTCAGCACTTCACGTCTGAGCCACTGTAGTCATTTCCCCACCAATGAGCTAATCCTGTTGAGTCGCTCAAACTGCCATCCCAGAATATTCATCAGCTGTTTAATAAACCATCTGCATAATAAGGGAATAAAGTTGTTTTCAAACGCATTTGCTTCTTCACACTGCTTCAGTTGCCGACTGAAGTGCAGCGAAGTGCAGATGTAGTGTGAATAAAACTATATTTAGAAGAGCTAATTATTTACTTTCACAGGGACAAAAAGGTGTTTCATTCCATAGTAAACTGATTTTAAAAGAATATCATAGAATTACAATTATAAAATCCTGCTGCATCATCTCTGAGTCAAATCAGAATCCCAACGTTTTTGTTTGTTTTGAAAATGTTGCCGTCTTGATTCTACATCACTGCAGATGATTGCAGAGGATTTTAGTTGCAAATGAAACGCCCTCCTGCTCCCCTCTTCCAGCTTCAGTTTTCTCTCCTCTGGAAATCTGCCAGACACAGACCACTTAGTGAAACTGACAAAAGATGAAGAAGGATGCAGCTCCTGGCTTTGCTTTCAGAGCATGAAGATCATTCTGAAAAGCTGCGCTGTCGTACACAGTGACGCTGCTTTCGCAGGTCGAGGAGCTCAGAGAGTCGATTGATGGAATCAAAATGATCGTTTCCTGGTTGAACTGGGGTAAGATGTTGTTTTCACACAGGAACTGAAGCTCCGGGCGTCCCCAGGATTTAATACAGAGAAAAGTTCTGCTAAAGAAAATGGATTATCCATCCATTTATCCATCCTTTAATGTATTCATCCATCCATCTCTACATCCATCCATCTATACTTCCTTCCCTCCCTCCAAATAAAATTCTAAGTTTTAACTAAAATATCATCCCTCCTTTAGACATCTGTGATAAACTAATAAGTCACCTGAACAGGTTTCAACATGGAGAACCCGCTGTGGTTTCCACCATCTGCAGCGATCACAGCCTAACCTTACACTAGTTTAAGGTTGTGTTTCCATAGAAATGTAATATTGTTGCCATGCTACATTGTTTTCTTCAGAAACACAGGGACTATTTTTGTCTTTAATGTGATAACTGCTGGCCAGGAGCAAAGCAGGGAGCCATCTCTTTCTGCTGAGCATCTGAAACAGGCTGAGATGTTTGCTGAAGAAAACGAGGGAAGACTAAATTAATGATGACAAAAGTTGGGAAAGTCAGGAATCAACATCATGTACTAGTGGCAGAGAGACATCAACCCTGCCAATAATTTGCAGCCTATGTTTAAAACAAGAGACCGTAAATTTCCCCACAATAGCCAAATAATTTAAATGGACTCCACCAATTATCCAGCCAGAATTATGCCATTAACCAATTAACCCATTAATTAGGTTAATTATGGCTGTAAAATTAATTATGATATAAACATTCTATATCAGTCTATCAATCATTATTCATCATCTTTTTGTTTAAAATACCTAAAATACTTTTTCTGTTTTATCCACAGTTATAAGTCCATCCTGTTGTTTTTTATTTTTAAGAACTAATGAGGCATGGTAGCAAAATCTGAAACAGTTTCTGCAGAAAATACGCAACAAGTTGTTGCTAGGTAACCAAAGAGTGAGGGAGTTGCTAGGTAACCAAAGAGTGAGGGAGTTGCTAGGTAACCAAAGAGTGAGGGAGTTGCTAGGTAACCAAAGAGTGAGTGAGCAAGTTGAGTCCACCAACTTTGTTTAGCTAGCCACAAGAGGTTGAGTAGCTAAAGCCATTCCTCTGCCTACATCACCCAGAATGCTGTGCGCTGTTTAGTAAATATTCTATCAGACGTATTATCTATCGATATTGATCACGTGCCAATCACAACATAAATTGTTATTGCATTATTGTCCATTTCAAGCTAGAAGCCTGTTAATGGCTAAGGTCCAACTTGATAAGTGGAAATTTAACTAAATATTAGTGATAGTGTACGTATATATTAGAGCCTGTAAGTGTAATTTAGATTCGTTATGAATAAAAGAAATGTCTGTACCTAATTTCCAATGTTAATGACCACTAAAATCCTTATGGGAAAACATAATTATTGCAAAATTGTTAGGCTTGGCCAGAAATTCAACCAACACACAGGGAAAAAGACGCAAAGCATCTTAAAAACACAGAGAACCAGCATGTCCGTGTGTGCAGAGTGATGCTATCACGATTAGGTTTATGTGAAAGACTTTCAAGAGCTTGTGTCTTGGTATTAAGTGTGTAGGAGAAAGAGATGAACCAGGAGAGGGAACCATTGCTTCCTACCTCATGGAGTTGTAACCTCACTTTGTTGTAAGCTTTCAGCCAGCGAACTTTAGCTGGAGAACAAGGCGGTGGGCCGTCATCAAAGAGGCTGGGAACACAAGAATACACCAACATAAATGTTGTGTAATCCTGCAATTTTAACAACAAACACATTAATATTTTAAAAAATGTAATTACAAACCAAGTTTTTGTTAGATTTGTGTCATCGTGTTTTTCCAAGCTCAGCTTTGGGGAGACAACTGATGAATCTTTCCGGTCTTTGTTCACACCAGATTCTGGAAGTCCGTTCGCTTCCTTCTCCAGCTCTTCCTCCTCAAACGACTTGGAGGCCTCACTGCGCAGAGGCGTACGGGTGCTGCTGGGGGGGCAGGACTCTGGAGGGTGGCGGTCCTCGAGTTCAGAGCTCAGCTGGGAACTGACGGGGCTCAGGTTCCCTGATGAGTCAAAATGGCTGCTGTCCAACGGACTGTGAAGTGAGAGTTTAGTTAAAATATTGAGGGAAAATGATCAGTGTTACAAACAGAAGGTTTAGAGAAAAGTTGCAATGGTGGGCAAATTTCCACTAATCCATGAATGTGATTGGTTAACATTTTTGCTAGCTTAGCTTCATCTGGGTTAATTTTTTCAGATAAATTCTAAAGTGCCAATTTACTTGGTTGGTTGTTGAATAACATTTGACATCTCTGTTTTGGTCATCATCTGTTCAGAATTCTTCAAATAGAAGTTTATATTCATGCTCTTATTTTGAAGTGGTTGAAAACAGAAGTAAGAGACCACCATCTGTCTGTTGAGGCTCTGAGGTTTAGAGGCTGAAGATGAAGACATTGGTGTTATAGCCCACCACTGCAATGTTGATTCTATTTAAAAAACAATCACTAACAAAGGGAAAAAAGGGAATGGAGGATAAATACTCTCAACCACTGGAGGGACTAGTAGGGTTCAGCAACAACTAAAAGTTGTTTTCCCAACTTTTTGGATGGTGTTAGAAAACTCAAGTATTCCAGTCAATCAACTGCGAATCTACTTGTGTTTTATACAGAGATAAGCAGCCTTAACGATTCAGGACCCGTCTGATACTAAATGATATACAATTTGAAGTTGAGATAAAAGAGGATGTACCACAATTTCTGAAATCTTGAAAATTTTTAGAAACATTATTGATATGCTGCAGTAAAAACTCAATTTTAACGTTTCTTCATGCTATGCTATGCTAATCTTCACCAATTTGGGAAAGTTCACTTCAGTGTGATGAATGTTAGGTATTCCATTGCGTTATAATCTTTTCACAACACTACGGGGTCTGAGTAACTTTAAAATTGATCCATTGATGTTTTTTTCTATATTGTGATGTCTCAATCCTTCTTCTATGAAACTGTTAACACTTTAATGCATATGACTGCATCATTCAGTATTATGAAAAACCAGACAAAAATTGTATTTCAGCAAACAAAATTTCAATACGTCTTGCTGTTTTAAAATAGCCTGAGTGGTTCTGAAAGCAAGCTTTATTTGTGTGATCACACAAAGCTGCAGAACCTTCAGTTTTGTAAAAAGGCTCACACTTACCTATGGAGTTTGCACATTAACATTGCCAACATTTAATTCATTGTTATTTCTACAAAATCTTAGTAGAGCAAAATATTTTTTCTGACAAAAATATTCCTTTGAAAAGCTTCCTAGACTCACTTTTAACTCTTTTAACTCAGAGAAATAACTAACATCAGTCTAAGGCCAGCTGATGCAAGTCAGCCCCTACATAATAAAAATAACAAATAACTGACTTTGAAGGGGAGAGAAAGAGAAAGAGGTGTGACTGCTGGTTGATTGAGTTTTCTAACGAGGAAAGTGGCTCTGCGCTTTAGGTGGAATGATTTACTTAGTCTTGGTTGTTTGCCAGATTACTTCTCACTGTTGCTTTTAGTCCAGTGTCCAGTCTGCCTCCACGGTCTTTACTGCAACACCGTCATAAATCTACCGGACTTTGATTCATCTAAATTAATTGGCTGAATCTTGGGTGTAATTCAGAGAGCTGCAGGGGACAAAGGAAGGAGGAACTTTGTAACCGCCTCAGCAGTAGGGCGCTAATAAATAAAACCATCACCTTCTACATTGATTGAGCCTCCATCAGTCAGGAAGCCCGTAAGTAAGACGGTGAAATGAGCCTGCACTATATTTTTACTCTTGAAAGGAAACACCTTTTTCACATGTGATCATTCGCAAAAGGTTTGGCAATAAAACTCAGAATGAAAGAGTGTTAACGGCTTTGGATACAAGGTTGTAGATTATTTATGAGATCCAAACTATAAATATTTTCATCCAAGTAAATTTAACTATTTACCAAGAACTAGAGTAAAACTACCAGATGGAAAATGGACAAATGGGCAGAAGTACAAAATACAACACATATTAGCCATAACAATGTGACCATCTGTCTACTTAGTGAATATCCCACTCTTCTGCCAACAATAGAGCTCTTATTAGATAAGGCAGAAGCAAAGGATATGTTAAAGTGTTTTAAAGTAATTGAACATTTTGGTGCAAGTCAACAGAAAATAAACATCCTTTATTAAAAAAAATTATGTACATGTATGCATCACATATTTTAATGGTCACAATGCTATGACTGCTCAACAGGAAATAATGGGAAATAGGGAAGGGTATGGGTTGCATATGTTTCTACAGAAATATGATAAATGAATAATGTCATTTATCATACAGATACTAGCCTTTTCACTGCTTCCTTCATCAATACATCTTTTGGTTGTTCAGTTTTCAACTCTGCTTGCCTGGTGTCAAGTGTATTTTCTTCGCTCTTATCTAACTCACATGGTGTAAATGTTACCTGAGGCTTATCTAAGCTTTCTGACAGAGAACCTGAAAGAGACGGGAGGCCAGATTGTGCTGTTTGTGCTAAGGTGTCACAGCTTCCTGTTTTAGATGTCTCTGTTGGTCCTTCAATGTCACTATTGTCTGCACTTTCTGTTTCCCCAGAACCTGGGGATGGTTTGTCAGAGTCTGGCTCATCAAGTTCTTCTGCCGATTTAGGAGATTCACTCTGAGGCTGGGATGTGATCACAGGTGGGGTGGATTCAGGGTTGGGAGAGTCGGAGGTGCCAAACACTGAGCTCAGTTTCAATCCAAACACGGATGACGCATTTGGTGTTTCCTCTTTTCCTGCTGGCTTTTCATCCTGGAAAATACCAGCTGAAAGGTTTTTAAAGCCTGAAAAGAGACCGCCATCTGTCTTTTGAGGCTCTGAGGGTTTAGAGGCTAAAGATGTAGTGGAGAAAAGGGATCCGATAGATGTTGTGCCTTCAGTAGCTGCAGACATGAAGCCAAATTTAGGAGTAGACAGAATGGGTATATCAAACATGCCTTTGGTTTCAGGGGCTGCAGATGGTACACCTTTGGAAGATTCTTCAGTAACAGGGTCTTCTGAATGCTCAACAGCCTCCAGACACTCTGTCTTTTGTTCAGGGTCTTCAGTTTTTACTGTTGATTCAATGAGAGAATCATCTTCTGTTTTGTCTTTTCTTTCAGCCTCTTCAACAAGCCCTTTTTCAGGTAGGTCAGAATCCTCTGTGGTTTTAACTTGTTCATCTTCAGTTAAAGTTACATTGTCTGCATTTGCCTTTTTAGAGTCCTGAGGGTTTGCCAAATTTGCAGGAGTTTCTGCTTGTTCAGATTTTGTGCCAGTTTGTTCAGGTTCCTCTGGTTTTGTTGTCTCCTGACCTTTGAACATACCAAACAGGTCACTGGTGATGGATTCTGGCGCAATGCTACTTGGAAGACCAAAAAATGAGCTTTTCTGTTGTTGCTGCTGCTGAGGCTGACGAGGAGTAGATGATGATCCAAAAAGGGATCCTGGTGAACTTGAAAAAAATCCACCGACAGTTGGTGATTTATTTGGTGCACTTGGAGTGGAGAACATAGACATGAAGCCAGAAAATGAAGATGGTTCAGGGGGTCTCTGTGGTCCTGGTTGTCTTGGACCAGCCATTCTCGGTCCTGCCATTCTTGGTCCAGCCATCCTTGGTCCAACCAGTCTTGGTCCTGTCATCCTCGGGGCTCCCATTTGTGGTCCTCCCATTCTTGGTGCTCCCATTCTTTGACCAGGTGGGCCAGGTGGTCTGACCATTTCTGGTCTATGCTGTTGATGTGTTGAAGGATCAGCAGGTGCTACTGAACTGTTTTCAAAAGTTTTTTCTTCACTTGATGATGAAACTGTTGCAGAAATATCATTTTCACAAATTTTGTTTACTTTATGCACAGGATCTACATTATCTTCTGATTTTTCTTCAGCCAGTTCTTTTGGAATTTCGACAGATGAAGCTTTCAAGTCTTTTTCATCCATTTCTCCAGTGGATTTTTCTGCGATTTCTTTGACAGAACCAATGTCAGTTGCCTCTTTATTTAGGTTTTCGAGACCTGTGAGAGTGGCTTGCTCCTCCCCAGGAACCTTTAATGGATCACTAGACGCTTTATCAACATTAGATACAACTGTTTGTTGCTCATCAGCAACTATCAAAGCACCATCAGATGATTTTTCAACATCGGAAATAGTTGTTTTTTGTTCACCACTGACTAACAAATCCTCATCAGGTAATTTCTTAACATCAACAGCCGGTGGCTGTATCTCAGCAGCATTTCTCAAGGTCTCGTCAGTTTGTTTCACATCTGCTGAAGTCTGTTCTTCATCGCCAGCCTTCAGAGGCTCCTCAGATGATTTTTCATCAACTGTAACTGCTCTGTCTTCATCAGACCGTTTTATAGCATCCTTGTGTGATTTTCCCACATCTTCAACTGCAGTCTCCACAGCAACAGTTAAATCATCTTCATTTCCCTTCTCTGAAGGAATGTCCACATCTTTAGCCTTTGCATCTTGAATTTCTGCCACAGCAATATCGAAGGTTTCTACTTTTTCCAAAGAATCTGTTTTCTTTTCTGATATTTGAATGGAGTCATGTTCTTCTGATAACTGACTGATCCCAGCTATATCAGATTCATTTTGAGTAATCTTTGTTTCTAATATAGCAGTTTCTGATTGTGCAACTATTTCCTCAACATTTACTGCACCTTCTCTTTCTTTAGGTCCACATGGGATGTCTGATTGTGATTCACTGACTTGTTTAAATTCTTGTGAATCCACAAATGTCTCTTTCTCAGAAATTTTGATCGATGACTCTCCAATAAAAGTTTCAACTGTCTCTGAGGCACTTTTAGAAAAGTTTAACTGCATTGTGGTTTCTTTGTCCAGGTCTTCTTGTGAATCTCTTTGAGGAGCAAAAGCTTCACTAACATTTTTAAAAACATCATTGATGGAATCTTGGACATCTTGACATGTGTCCTCTACATGATGTTCTTTCTGAACTGAAATTGTATAAACAGGTTCAGTGGGTACATGTTTTACAGTTTTATCATGGTTATTATCTCCTTCTTCTGAAGGAGCTTCTGTATCTAAAGACTTTAATAACTCAACTACAACCTCCTCTTTAACAGGAACATTTTTTTCTGGTTCGGCTTTGCTTTCCTCCAAAAAGGACATATTAAATAGGCCAAACCCAGTTTTAGATTTATTGCCGTCAGTATTTGAACCAAGTGAAAACATAGATGGCACTTTAAAAGCAGTGTCTGATTCACTTGTTTTAGAAGCTGTTGGTTGTGGTTCTGATGGCTGTTGACTCTGTCCACCAAACATGGCAAACAGTCCCTTCCCTGAAATATCTGGACCACTGGGTTTTGGTGGTGTAGCTGTTTGTCCAGGTGTGCCTACTTTAGGCCCTGTTTGGGGCTGACCCCCAAGACCACCAAACTTGGAGAACAAGCCTGTAGTAGAGGTGTCTTTTTGCGTTGTTGAACCTGGTAGGATGCCACCAAACAGAGAAGATCCTGGTCCTTTTGGTGGAGGACCAGCCCCTGGATGAGTCCTGGGACTTGGTGCTTGTTGGGGCGCAGCTCCACCAAACATGGAAAAGAGACCTTTTCCTGGAGGTTCTTTGGGTGGTGGCCCCCTAGGCCGCACACCTCCAGCAGTTGGACCCCTTGGACCAGATGGTGGTTGACTAATAGAACCACCAAACATAGAGAACAGACCTTTTCCCTGGGGTTCTTGTGGTGCTGACTGTGATGGCATGTCTTTGGATTCAGATGAAGATGGTGCACTTGACCCACCAAACATGGAGAGTAATCCTGTCCCAGGAGTATCTTTAGTAGATGAGCCAGGAATAATGCCCCCAAGTATTGATAATCCAGTTTGGGAGGGAGTTTGTTGTGGGGATGCTGTAGAACCACTGAACAGTGAAAATATGCCTTTTCCTGCTTGTTCATCAGTTTGTTCAGCATTGGGCAGATCATTCTTAACAACTGCACTATCTTCCTTAGAGATAGTAAGTTCCTCAGTAGGAGCATTGATAGGAAGTGGCTCAAGCACAGATAAAGAGACATCTTGTTCACTTTTCTCATGAAGATGTTGGACACCTTCAGGTGATTTAACATCTGAAATCAAGGTTTCTAGTTTTGGAGACGTGATACTCAAGCAGTCAACCTCTTCTGGAAGTTTTGTATTGGGAGATTTGTTTTCATTCATAGTAACTGACTCTTGAGATGACTGAACACATTCTGGTGACTCTTCAACAACCTGACAGGCCAGGTCAGTTAGAGGTTTTACAACTTCACCTTGTGATGAGTCTGATGTTGTAAACTCTATGTTTTCAGAAATCAATTGACATTTGTCCTCAGGAACCTCGGTAGTCTCTAATTTATTTTCAATCTCTGAAAGAGTAGTGCCTATTGATGTTTTATCTGTCACAGTGTGCTCAAAGTCTTGTTCATTTGTAATTATCTGATTTGATGTAGTCAGTGTAATTGGAATCTCTGGAGAGCCAGTCTTAGCCTCGTTGCTCAGTGGTTCAACAAATCCCTGTATAGTACTGTCTTCTAAAGTATCAGTATCCTTAGATGCATCAGACTTTACAACATCAACATCAACCTCCTTTTGCGCTGGTACTGCTCCTGCACTTGACGTAGTATTATCAGAGACACTAGCGTCTGGAAAATTAGCTCTATTACTTTCAGGAGTACCAAGGTTGGTCTCATTATTCTCTTCTTCTGGTGAACTGGCAGCTGATATAAAAATGTGGGGCAGTCTAACATAAGGCTTTTGCTCCCCTGATTCAATTTCTACCCCAAAAGGAAGTGTATCTGAAGAACCTATGCCAATGTAGATTGACCTTGGAGGTCTGCTTTTTTCTTGTGAAGAAATTTCTTTGAATTCAGCCCTAACATTAGAAGACTTTGTAGATGTAGCTTGTTTAAGCTCTGCAAAATCTTGCTGTTGTGACAGGTCTAATTGAGATGGTATTTTATTTACTGCGGCCGATGCTTCTTTACTATTTGATTTTGATTTATCCTCTTCTGATGTTAGTGGAAATAGTGGAGAATCGTCAGCGCTTTGAAGTCCTTCATGTAGTTTATTATTTATTGGTTTAACTGGGAATGGTTCAGAAGGAGGTAAGTCATCAAGTGTTTCTCTTCCTGTGCAAGAATTTGTGTCCTGTAGTTCTTGACGCTTTTGAGAAGGAGATGTGGACTTAACAGTACTCAGTGATGATGAGCCTTCCAGTGTCTCAGTAGACATTGTCTGACTGAAATCACTTGATATTAAACTTATTTGTTGTGATTCAGTGCCTAGCGGTAGTTCTGGAGGAAACATTGCCTCCACATTGGCAGACTGATCTTTGGATGCCTCAGATGAACAAGGAAGTTTAGCTTCAGGAGTCACTGATCTAGATTCAACATAACCCTGTCCAAGAGTTGCTGTGAGTGGCACAGAATCTTGCACAGTACAAAATTGAGAATTTGAGGGCATTCCCTCTATGTTTCTAGAGTTATGAGTAACTGGGACAAGATTTTCTTGCTTTTGTATTGAAAGAACGTGGTCTACGGGTTTTGATTCAGTCTTGGAATAGTTGGAGTTCGCAGATGATTTTGTCCCAACAAAAGATTGTGAGTCCAAATTACTAAAAAGTGAAATCAAACCCTTCACAGAAGAAGATCCTGCTTGTGTTGAAGCCACTTGTGACTCTTGTGATTGAGATGCAATGTCCTGATTTTGATAACTTTCTTCAAAATATAGTGTATCAGGACTTCTGGTAGTTTGTGATACAGGTACACTAGCTTGTGAAACACACTGTATTGAATCCATGTTATTAGAGGGTAAGATTGGTGTGTAATTATTTTTTGCAGTGATGTGATGTTGGCTTATGCTTTGAGGATTTGAGAGATGAAGAGGTATATTTGCATCATTTTCAGCCAAAGTGCTGTGTCCTTGTACAGGCTGTGCAATTGTAAGTGCCATAGAATGTTCAGTGCTCACACCACGCTGTGTGTTCAGAGACAAAGGGACAGCAGCTGTTTGGGATCCACCTGTACCTTGTTGGGTAGTGCAAGAAACGGATGAGTGCCTACTGTGTGTGTCTGCTTCATTTTCTTCCAATTCTTCTGTACTCCCATAACCATCGACAGTTGCCTGCTTAATAAGAATTTTGGGTCTATGGGTCACATCCTGCTGTATAGCTGTGTCTTGTTTTTGCAACTTTTGTGTCTTTGGCAGAGGAATTGCAAATTCCATTCTGGGGTGTGGATATTGTTGTTGAGAAGCTAAATACTGAGTTGGCAGTTGATGTTTTACCAAAGATATTTGTTCAGGTACACTACTGACCTGTTGATATGAACTACTAAGTGACAACTGTGTAAATCCAATGTCTTGTGTAGCCTGGGGAGTAAAAGACTGAGGAGGCTGTATTCTCCTTTCAGTTGCAACCAGAGGTGAAAATGCAGATTCAAAATTCAATCTTGTTCCTCCATGCATTTCATGATGTGTTCCAGCATGTGTGGTTATGCATGTATCATTTGAATGTTGCATCACCTCCAATAACTTTCGAGTTTGAGAACATGTAATGTCACTTCTGAAATCATCAACAGTGTTTGCAGGTATGTATTGTTGCTGAGAATTTATTCTGTGTTGAGATGGGACACAAACCGTAGAAGTGAAATCCGTTGCACCTTGAGGGTCAATTACTGATTTGTTTTTAACATTCACAGTTAGATCCACTGTACCCACAAATGTTTTCTTTTCTGGGTCCTTTTCACTTTGCAATTTTTTAGTAGTTTCTTTCTTTCCTTTTGCAACAGTGAAGTTCATAGGCTCTCCATATTTCAGTTCAATTTGATTGTTTGAAAGATTATTTGTAACAAGGCTGTTTCTAGCTGAGAAATCTACAGGCTTATTGTGTTGCTGTGGGTCCTTATATGAGGTCCTAGAAGGAGATAATGCTTCATTATAATGAGAGGTGGATATTTTTCTGTGTAGGGTCTCAGTTGTAAAAACTTCTGTCATAACACGTCTTCTTTGTTGACATACAGGTTGCTCCACGATGAGTGGTACACCACCACCAGGATTCTTTAATACATGTGTCCTATTTCTGACTAGTGGCACAGCTTCACATGATAGTACAATGGAAGCTCTTTTAGACTCTTTCTGTTGGCATTTTGGGGACATGTCCAAAGAGCTTCTGATGGAGTTAGCGGGTGCAGTAGTTTCTCGAGATTCACAATGCACAAATCTTTGTGAAGGCTTCTGGGATTCTACCAATGCTATCTGATTCTTTTTAGGCGGCTCTTGGGGAATCTGTACCTCCACTATTAAGGGGACACCAACAGAATCTTTTTGAGAATATGTTAAGCTTGATCGTCTTGAGCGAACCAGTGACACTGGATGTGAAGGCATACTTGTGTCAGGTACAGAGGCCTTTGTTGACATGTCTAATGTGCCTTTAACTGAGTTTGCTGGAGCTGTACTGTATAAATTTGATTTAACAATAGTCTGCGATGCACCTGAGTATTCCATAACCGTGTAGCCGGGAATGGACTGCTGTGAAATACAGACTCCATTTCTGTCTGTTATTTGTTTTTTTTGCTTAGAGATCATATTTTGAGATTGCATTTCGCTTGTTGATTCCATCTGGGTTTGATCAACTATCAGCGCAACACCAACAGAATCTCTCCTGACAACCGCTCTTGCACTTGACTTTTTAACAAGTGAAACAGCTTTGTCTGTGATAAACTTATCGCCAGGCCCTGTTTTTCCCAACATGACTTGAGATGGCTTTGGTGACATATCTAATACATTAGCGGCATTTGATGGAGGACAAGCAACATGTTTTGTTCCCAGTAACTGAGAAGGTGAGTGAACCGATTGCATTACTATGCCATCTTTGCTCTGCCAAGAGGGTGGTTGAAGTGATTCTGGATCTAACTGACATGGAAGTGGTTGTGCATTTGGAGACAGACAGATATAGTCAGTAAGAGGTTTTTTCATTGTGATATCTTCATTCAGAACCACTTCTTTTGAATTTAAAGACTTAGAAGACATGTCTTGTGTGATTTTTAGTGAGCTTGGGAGTTCCTGAAGAGTTGGTGTATGACTTAAGTCTTTCATCTCAGGTTTATTCAACGATGACACTGATTTACATGTCAGGTCAATGGATTCTTGGCGACTTAAACTTTGGTCTTTCTCATCACAAGCTAATGGTTTTCTATTGGTCAATGGCAATGCCTCGCCAGCAGGGTCCTTTGCTGGGACAACAGTTTTCTGTGTCAGTTGTGTTTTTGAATTGACAGACATGTCTAACGTGGCTTTAATTGAATTTGCAGGTGCAGTTGTCTTCTGATACTGCTGAGTCTTTTCAAAAGACTGATAAGAAACTAGTGCAGATACTGGTCTCTTGTCAGGGTAAACTTGGGTAGAATCTGTTGCAACTACAGTTGAACTTTGTTTTGGCAGCTGTTTTTCCTGACTGTCCACTTGTTTTCTCATAGCAGGGCTCAAAAGCGGTGAGGTTCGTGCTGGTTGTTTTGACTCAGTTCTTGATGTACTTTGGACAGTTTCACCGAGATTGGACTCTTTACTGGAAGTATAAGACACTGCAGAAATTGTTTTTTCTGATGTAAAATTGGTGCCAGGAATCCTCGACGACACAGGAAATGCACAAGTCAGCTTGGAAGAGTATTTTTTATCTTTTTCAGAAAACTCAGGATCTTTTTGACTGGTCTTTGCTTCTTTAGTGGTACTAGAAAAGGCTTGTATTTGCTGTGCATGGACTATAGAATGAGATTGGCCAGTTTCAACTCCTGGCTTGGACAGATGTCTTGCTGATTGATTTTTATGCTCAAATGATTCCTTGTGGCTGTTCTGAGATATGGTGAGACCATGCTGTAATGGGCTTACACTAGTACTTTTTGAATTTGGCCATTCAATTTCCTCTTCTTCAACTTGCTTGGTTAGATCTACAGCTGTTGTAGTTTCAACTGGCATGTCCATATTTGCCTCAGAATCAGCTTGCTTTTTTTCTTTGAATTTTTTAAACTTGTACTTAGTAAAGTCGACAGCCTCATTCCTAGGTGCAGGTTCAACACCATCATCAGTTCCATCTTTTTGTTTGGTAATGTTTTTGTTTATTACGGAAGAAAAATCTAAAACTTTATGGCACATTTGAGAGCCACCAGAGGAGGTAAAGCACTTCTTGTTTCTGCTGTAAAGGTAGGTTTCACTATAAACACTTGAAGTGTCATTCAGTATATGTAGCTTTGGTTTAAATACCTTAGGGATATCTTGTGGCTCTTTAGGAATCTCAGAGACAGCTTGGGTCATTGTTGAGGTACTTTTCTCTTTGTTGCATAAAACAGTGACAGTGTCTTTATTAAACTGAGATAATACTGTTTTATCTGCTTGAGATGGTTGTCTTGTAAGGTGTGGTCTCTTGGAAGAAATATAAGGCACTGTTGGGGAAGATGCTTTTGCTACAGAAGAAGAAGCTACTTGTCCTGGTGGAGTTGAAGGACTGGTTGTCTTACTATCAGTTGGAGCATTAGGCAGTTTCCTTCCCAACTGTATTTTTGAAGTTGATTGTGAAGTTTCTGAATGTTGACTGGAAACAGATGCTGAAATGGTAGATGTTGCTGAAACTGTTTGAGCTTTATTTGTGTTGGTGTTAGTAGAGTTTGCTCTGAATCCTGAAAATGTAGAACTTATTTTTCCTTTTGATTGGTGTACATTTGTATCATCTGCATGTGCAATCCTAATTTCTGGAATAGGACATTGTCTGTTTTGAGAGATTTGTGGCAAGTAATGTTGAGAATGTCTAGGTGTGAGTATATCTTTAAGTCTTTGATCCTTCCAGTAGGGCCCTCCGTGCCCCCCTTTTAGAGACTTCAAGCTAAAATCAGCAGCTTCCATTACCTCCTCTTGACAAGTGTAACCATTTTGAACAGACTCCACTTTTATCTTTTTAAGCTTATACACACTAAAGTCAATAGGTTGTTCTGCTTGGGATGATACAGACTCTTGAAACATTTGAGAGAAACTTTGCAAATTCAAGTTCATTATTGTATCACCTTTTCTAAGAGCAGCCGTCAGATCCATGGGTGCATCGTTCGATAATAAGCCATTCTGCTGATTGTCTGAAAAGCAGAAACCTTTACTTTCATCATTCAGGGGAATTTTGAAACCACAAAGGGTCACTTTATCAGTTTGTCTTTGCTTCAGAATGTTAGCTATATTTTCAGTGATATTTCCCAGAGTTTGCATATCCTCGTCTGTAGCACAGGCGTAGAGATGCTTTCCAGCTTTATCAGTTAAAAGAGAATAAATGTAGTTTTCATCTGTATAAACATAGTATCCACAGTCTCCTGCTTCAGCTGGCCACCACAGCCCATGTTCTAATAGTGACATCCACTGTTGGTACCACTCAGAGTCCTCAAACAGCATATAATCTTCAATATCGCCTCCAGTGCCTGCTGACTTACTTAAATTAAGAGCACTGCGTCTTAAGTCGACAGGTCCTTTTTTTGTTGAAAGTCGCTTTAAAAAGTCAGTTGCTGATTTTAAATCAAAGTTGTCATTTTTCAAGTAATTGTCTACAACACATTTGTTCTCTACTTTGTCAGATTCTTGAACACTGCATTGTGTAAGCGACTGACATCTATTTAGACGTGTCTTTGATTTTTCAGTCGACAGGTTTATTGCGCTACCTCTTGCAATCCATGGTTTACTATTGTAATCAAGATCATTCAAGTGGTCACAGCTGCTCCAAGATTTCTTTTTCCGGCAGCTCATGTCAAACAACACTAGATCTTCGTCTGTTTCAAAAAAGCGGTTTCGGCTTTCAAAAAGCTGGGCGGAAGTATCTCTCCAAGGATGAGCAGGTATGTTGAAGTCACTGATGTTCATTTCTTTAGGATTTAAAGTAATGCAGTTGTTTAGTTGAGGAGCTTTAGCTGTAGCAGGAATATAGCCGTGGCATGACTGGTTGTGAATTTGAACATTGGTGGCCAGCGCTTCAGCTTGGACATAATCATTGAGTTGTTGCCACAGCAGAGCTTCTATGAGACACTGATGTTCATATAACTCTGGAGGAATCACTCCATGTTCTGTAAAGTTGTGTAACAAATCCTTGTAACCATATTCATCTGATGTCCCATACAGGAGACGCTGGATTTCTTCAAGATAACGCTGTGCTGGGGAAATTGTATCATCTTGCCTAACCTGTGACTGTGGAAGCTGTTCCTGGGTATCAACACCACGAGTAGCTGAATTAGCAGCAGCTGGGAGTGTTTCTATACTTGAGGAAATTTTCTCCTTATTCTGTAGTAATGTTTCAAGGACAGGTTTTTCCTTTTCCTTTCCAGGAGCAGAAGTGCTGATGTCACTAGAATTTGTTTTGAAAATGCTAGATAAGCCAGTTGATGTCCCAGGAGAGCTGTTTTTGGGGTCTTCTGTTCCAGGTTTAGAGGACTCCTGCGTCTTTGATGATGGCTCTTCCGTGACATTAAACAGACTGGAGAGAAATCCTTTAGGAGCTGGAGCTTTTGTCTCCTTATCAGAGGATGCTTCCTGGAAGGATTGAACTTCCACAGGTTTCGTTCTCTGAATCTGCGGTCTGCTCTGACTTGAACGTGGTTGTTGTTGCTGCTGCTGCTGTTGTTGTTGAGTTGACTGAGGTGCTACCTGGTCAGAAGATGATGACTGTTCTACAGTGGCTGAAATTTTGGTTAATAAACCAGAGAATAACCCTCCAGATTCAGGCTGGGGTGGATTTTGTCCTGCCTTAACTGCTGCTTCTCTAGCCTGAGGAAGTTTTGCTGATGGTTGTTCTTGTACATTGTCTCCAGATGCAAGCTTGAGAAAACCTGAAAGCAGGCCTCCACCTTGATTAGCTTGCTGTGTTGTTTGTTGAGGACCTGCTATTTTACTAGGTTGTTGTTGTACTTGTGGAGGTGGTGATGGTCCAAAAAGACCAGACAAAAATCCACCCTGCTGACTGGTTTGAGACGACGGTTCATTGGAAGGCTGCCCAGGCTTATTGCCCTGCTGACTACCAGCTTGTTGACTGGGCTGTTGTGATGCATTGTCACTGGAAGCTAATTTGTTAAATAGTCCTGACAATAACCCACCCTGTTGTGGCTCTGGAGCAGAAGCAGGGGGCTGTGGAGGTATCTGGTTTTGTCTACGCAGAGGTTGTCTGTTGGCTGGTTGGGGTTGCTGCTGATGTTGTTGATTAACAGGAGATTGCTGCTGAGCTGGAGTATTAGACCCAGAGGAAAACAGGCCAGAAAGAAATCCCCCCTGCTGATTAGGTGGTTGCTGACTTGTCTTGGGGCCTGGTCTTTGTGCTTGTTGTTGAGTTGGTTGACTTCCCACTGTTGGCTGCGGCACACCCACATCTGCAATTTTATTAAATAATCCACTAAGCATCCCTCCAGAACCACTTGTCTGCTGCTGTGGAGGAACTTGGTTTTGTTGAAGATTTTGTCGACTGCCTGGTTGCTGATTTGGTTGGTTCTCAGGTTTTACAGTCTGTGGTTGGTTTTGTGAAGGTTGAGGTGGGTTTACAGGAGATTCTTGTGAACCAATTCCAAATAGCCCAGACAGCAAACCCCCTTGACCAGAAGATGGTTGCTGGGATGTAGATTCTGAGAGTTTTAGTAAGCCCCCAAGTAATCCACCTGATTGAGGTGCTGCTGTTGGTTTTGAAGCAGCGTGTTCTGCAATCGTGCTACTTTGTTGTGGTTGCTTTGATTGGTCATCTGAGGCTGTTTGTTGATCTGTTTGATTTTTATCAGGAGAAAGACTATCTGTGGATCCTAATTTAAATCTTGACAAAAGTCCAGTCGACTCAGCTTGTGAATCTGATCCCTGAGTCGAGTGTTTTTCTGGCGCATCCTTAACCACTGTTTGATTAGCGTCACTTGGCTGAGAATCTTGACTTGACTGGGCAGGCTGGGTTCCAGTTACTGTATCTGTAGCTTTTTTCAACAGTCCAGAAAAGAGTCCTTGACCTTGAGATGGAGGCTGGCCAGATTGACCTCCTGGGGTTGTTGACTGATTTGTAGAAGCCGAAACAGTATCAGAGGCTAACTTTAGGAATCCAGAAAACACTCCTGATTGTTGTGTGCCAGAACTCTGTTGTGGTTGAGAGGAAGGCTGGGAAGGTGATGAAAATATACCAGAAAACAAACCACTCGGTTGAGACCGTCCATCTCCTTCATGGGTTTTCTTATCAGATGACACAGATTCTGTTGGTCCTATTTTTAAAAACCCAGAAAGAAATCCTTGAGGCTGTGAGGTCTCTGGTTGTGACGTGTCTGCTTTGACCTTGGGAGGTTCTTGGTCTTGGGAAATAACATCTATTTCCTGCAAAGTTTGCCCCTCAGAGGTCTGCTCTGCACTGGAAGCAGTACCTTTTGGTGTGTCTGGAATTAGTTGTTCAGAATGAGGTTCAGTTTGATCACTAGGTTTGGTAACTGTTACAGTAGGAGTCATTTGGGTTTTATTTGGTTCTTTGGCAGGTTCAGGTGGAGTGACCTTAAAAAGGTTAGAAAACCAGCCAGTTCCTGTGTTTTGTTTTGGAGCACTTTCCAGCACTGAAGCACGACTTGGAGAGGGAGACCTTGAAGGAGCAGGGGTTGAAGTATTTGAAGTGACATTAGAATCTTCCCCTATTCCAAATTTAAGAATTCCTGACAACATACCCCCTTCTGCTTTAGGTGTGGTTGTTGTGGAAACATTTTCTGACAAAAATGGAATTCTCAGTTTGCTCCCTAGAAATGACTCCTCGGCAGGCTTGGTATCACTATGCGAGGGGTTTTCTGGAGGAACCGCAGACATGAGGGTGGAGAGAGATTTCTTAAAAGGACTGAAGAATCCAGTTTCTTCTGAACTTCCCTCAGGTTTTGCTTCAGACATTGAAGATGTTCCTCTTTGCTGAATGTCAGGTAGCTCACCAGAGGACTCAGTCTCTGGAAGAAGTTCTACTGACCCGGTTGCCGTTTCTTGGAAAAGTTCAATTGATCCACTTCCTGTATCAGGCAAAAGATCAACTGATCCACTTGCAGAACCTGGTCTTATCTCTCCTGTTGACTGCTGCTCTGTTTGTGAGCCTTCTCTACTAGGACTGGTGGCTCTACTTACTTGCCCTTGTTGGGATTCTTTGTTTGCAGCAGATGGACTTCTTTGCTCCGGTGGTTGTGGTGATGTCTCTCTGGGAGATGGTGAACTGGAAAAAAGCCTCAAAGGACTTAGCCTTCCTAACATGGATTCAAACCCAGACGCAGACTGATTACCAGCTGTTGAACTACTTTGTGCATCTGTGGAAGCTTGGGTAGGCATCTGGTTGACCTCCACTTGTCTACTGGGTTCAGAGGACTGAAAAGGCAAAAGTGACTGCAGTGAGAACTTTTTCTCTGTTGTGGACTCCTGAGAGGCAGGCGGAACTATGGCTACTGGTGGAGAGGTACCACCACTTTTAGGAATAAATGCAAGCAGCTTGGAAATTCCTGATTCGGTTTGGGGTGGTGTTTGGGAGGTAGGTGGTTCTGTTGCAGATGCACATGCAGTTTCAGGAGTTTCGGTATTAGATTTAGGGATAAACGCGAACAATTTTGAAATACCAGAATCAGTTAGTGGTGGCTGGGGAGATGGAGAAGTACTAGAGGCCTCTGCCTCAGTTGGAGACTTTGCTCCTGTGATTGTACTGAACAATGAGTTCATTGCATTTTTCACCCCAGTTATGCTTTGTTCAACAGGACTTTCCTCTTTAAGAACAGGTTTGGCCATATTACTGTCATTGTCTTCAGGTGGTAAAGTTTTTGCATCAGTTGGCAGAGCAGGTAGTTTTCTTCTTGGTGGCTTGGGCATTGATTCATAGCTGTTAAGCTCCTCCTCTTTTACTGCCAAGTATTCAGACACTGAGTGCACTAAGCTCCGCAGTTCACCCATTGGATCTATGTATTCATCATCTGGGTCCTCCATAGGAGATAACTGATCTCGTTGATCAGTTGTTCTGCTTTTTCTTGAAAAATCTTGTCCTTCAAAATGTTCCATATACTGGCCAGAGTAGCTGTAGCTTTCATATTCAAAATTAGCATCTCCCTCAGTGAATGTTATATCTTCCAGTTCTTCCTCAGATCCAAATGAGTACTGCATCTCATCAGAGCAAAGAGAGTTATAGTCAACACGTCTTCTGACCCTAGCAGCTTCTTCCCTAGCAGCCTCCAGCTCACGAAAAGCAGCATAGTTCTCCAGAGTGTCTTCTAAAGCGGTTTTGGCCCACAATCTGGTCTTGTAAAGGAGGCTTTCTCTGTCTGTCGGCTGTCTCAGCTGTTTGACTGAGGGGATTATGTCAATTTCAGGAGGAGATGATTCATCCTCAAAGCTGCCGGCTGCCTTGTAAACTAATCGCACTTCCCCGTTGCCAAAGCCATGCCTCTGTCTGGGTGCCCTGTCACTTGGCTCCAGCGTGTCCTCAGGGGAGAGACCATCACACTCTACCGTCTGATAAAATCTGCTGCCTTTGGACTCACAGCTGTCACTGATTCGGTAGATGATACTTTTATCTTCATCCTCCCAAAGTTTCTGCTCAGTGTCTAAATAATCATCCAGTACACTGGAGTTGGGCACCTTATATTTACTCTCCCAATCCTCTACACCCATACCTGAGTCTACAGGAATTATTCTAACGCCTCTTTTGCTGTTTGATCGTCTAGATTGCATAAACAATAGTATATCATGCAGGAAGAGGTGGAATGTGATGCAAAGAAAAAAAAATAAAGGAAGGAAATCAAAGAGGAACAACAAAGAGAAGCATTAAACATGATGTAAAAAAGAGATGAAAGAAAGTCAGAGTCAATGTACATACAGATGAATAAAAGAAATAAATGTATAAAGCAACAATAAAAGGCATAATAAGTTCATTTAGCTTAAAAGTATAATCTACAGCAACACATCATTCTAGTGCCAAAGATTTTCATCAAAAATGTTTTTTAAAAATTGGCGTTTCCATTAAGTGAATTTATTATCTTAATGTCAAACAGTGCAACCTAATGGCAGATTTTCAGACCTTTGCAGAGGTAGATAAGTACAAAATATTAGTTTCACATTTAAGTCAGCCACTTGTTGATCTCCCAAAATTAGGAAAAATTTTGGAAGATCAGCTGACTTATCAGTGCGCAAATATTTTCTTCATCATTGAATTAGAGAAAAACATCCCAATATAATCCATGTCTGGGGTTGCTTCTCATTTGAAGACTTTCTTAAACTTCTGTCAAAAAATATTAATTTTCAAACAAAACTAATCTCACTTTTGACACTCATCTACGGTAGATTGGGGAATAATGTAAAACAAAATAACCTCCGCACTAGTGTCACTGCCAAAACTATTCACCAAGACTTTGTGTGTCATTATATACACAAATATACATTTTTTGCCAGTATGTAATGCTGCTACATAGGTAGAGAGACATTTCTGTGTTTACCTGTTTGCCCTCGTTTCTCTATTGTCTAGATCGTAACTTTGAACAGAGTCAGATTCCCTACACAGGCTCTGATGCTGGACTCTACGGCCTATGGGGTACTGATGGACAGATGAATTTGTCTGAGAAGTGTTGTGGAACCGCGGCGGCCGGTTCCCAGTTTCACTGGGGTAGTCGCTGTCTCGGTCGTCCACGGCGCTGTCATGGTCGTCATATGCTGGAGTGGAAATAAAGCAAATACTTTAAAGAAGCATTTCCACCTACGTTTCTTTCAATTTACAATCTCACTCTGAGATGTAACGTGTTTTAAGGATGGACAGAAGGCATTCAGGCAACGAAAGTATTTGAACAAATGGCTCCCTCTTGTGGTAGCAGGCAGACAACACAAAATGTAGGCTGGTGTGACAGACCCAAACAATGTGACACACACAAGATTTTTATTGTAGCGAGACAACGAGCCATTCTGCAACATGCAAATATGGAGAGAAAAATGAATCACAGGTGGTAAAAAAACACCAAACAACCTCTTTACATACTTTGCTGATCACTCCATCCAAAATAACTCCAACTGCCTGTTGGGATGAAGGAGCGTTTCCAAAGAAGAAAAGTAAACTGTATTACTGAAAAATGAACACTGTTGCACATGGAAGTAAACCAAATGTGTTCGACTGGATGAAATATGTGTCAAAGTAATGAGATATCTGCTTTTCTGTCAAGAAAGAGGGAAATTAAATTACTGTAATTTTTTTATATGATTATCCTGCCAAATTGGTGCCAATGCATCGGTCATTAATTTTTTTAGTATTAAAATAAAGGCAGATACTTATTTATATGTTTGAATTCATCAGTTAACTTCTAAAAAATAATAAAAAACAAAGACTTATTTGTAACTACATGCACAAAATAATGATTTTGTTTGTGGACTTACAGCACTGTGATGGCATCGACGGCATTCTTCTTCTCTGGACCTCTCCTTGTAAAGGGTACTGGAAAAAGAAGACGCAAATACAACAGGAAAGGTGAAAAAAACAAAGAATAAAAAGATTTTAAAGTGATTCCTGCAGTTGTTCCCGCCAGTTATAACCTTTATTTGACACAAGGTGGCAGCAGAGAGCCAAACTAACTTCAACAGAAGAATTGAGTTTGATTTTATTTATAAAAGCAAACAGAAAGGATAGATAACAAAAACGACTAGATTTAGTTTTAATTTGATGAAAATTATTTTGTATTTCTTCAAGGCAAATACATAAATATTTGAAACATATAAATGCAGCAGACAAAATCAGACAGGGATGCTTTATGGTAAAAAATGTTTCCAAATGAATGAAAGATTAAACAAAAAAAAGAAAGCAGACAACACGGAAAAAGATTGCATTAAAACTCTGTTTATGTTGTAGTTGAGATTTTATTTTATTTTAAGACTCTTTGCCTGAGGGTCTTTGACTTTTTAACTCATCCTTAAAAAGTTTTATCTTTTTAAAAATAAAACTTTTTTTTAAATTTTCTCCACAGTTTAAATTTATTCATGTGAAAAGCTCTTCACAGAATAATAATAAAAAAAATAAATGACTGGATACATTTTACATTCTGTTAACTTCATCTGATAGTTCAAATGTTTACATATAATATAGCTTGACAAAAGATGCATATGCTTCATGTTCAACCTTTGAAATCTACAGATTTACTCTTTAATGCATGCATATAAAACTTCAAATCCACTTCAAATAAAAAAAAAACAAGGTACAGAAACTGGGTTTGGCCTGTTTTCAGATTACGAGCTGTGAACAGTCATTGAACCGACCTCGTCGTGGATTTGCATGGTGTTGATCCGCTCCAGCTTACTGGTCCAGTACTCAGCCTCGTCTTCTGGGATATCTGGTCCGAGGAGATGGAGGAAAGCAACAAAGTTAAGCAGAAAGACTCGCAGGCAGGCATGGGAAGGAGGGATATGTCAAGTGATGAGTGGAGAAACAAAATGAGAAAATAAAGCAAATAATCCTGGAAAAATCAGAAGTTATGTCAGCCCAAGTGGAGAAAGAAAGGAAGGACCATGGAGGCTGGAGCTCCATCCTGATCTCTGCTCTCTCTCCTCCATCCTCTGGACTCTCTCAACCAAGCAGCTCAATGTGTTCAAACCTTAAAGTCATGCATTTTTGATGGCTAGTAAATGAGAAATTTTCTTTCCAGGCCTCAGAATCTAATTAACCAGCAGCAGCTCAGGGTTTCCCTAAAGCCAATGCAGGTTTAAAAAAAAGAGAAAACAGGACAATTTATAATGTCCAGCTGTAGTCTCCAACATCAACACAAACAAGATGTAACACATCTTTACATGAACTAAAGATGAACCGATAGATACATTTTCTCGTTTCTACTGCAGGATCTTGTGTTTACTCTGAGCGAACTGAAATCCTCTACCTGTTTCAAAAAGTGGCTTAACGACACTGTGTCCTGTATCTATCTGTGAAATCTAGCCAAGCTAAAACAAGAGGGGTTTGGTGAAATTTAGCTTCAGACAGAGAGGAAAAAAATTGATTCAGTGTATGTAAATATCTGGTTTCAACATGTAAAAGAAGAAAAAGAAAACCGGAACAGATCCCAGAATAGGGAGGGTTTAATTTGGATAGCTGGGAAAAAAAGCAGGAAATAAAAATGAAAAGGTTGTGAAAGATTAACAAAGTGTAACCCGTCATTAAAACTTAATGGAGTCTAATGGTAGTTCCACATGTTCCACCGTTTAACAGGAAGTGAAAGTGAATAAAACAGAGCAGGCAGCTGTGAGCAGTGAGCAGCTAAATGAAGTAAAACAGGAGAAACGAAGGATTTATAATTACTTTAGCTTAGTAATTATGATAAAGTAACGACAGTAAATCTTTATTTTATCAGTTTAGTGGCTTGTTGTACATTCCTGGTGATTTGATTACTTAATTTTTGCAAAAATCCTGTTCTCTCTCGGGTTTTGCATCACTGAATATGAACTAAATTTTTCTCTTATGAATAAAAATAATTGGACAAGTCAAGCAGTACAGCTGCTCCACAATCTTCTTTATTACTAGTTTGAATAAAAAAACAAAAGCTAACTTAAAATGTTTTCTGGCACCACACCAAATAGCAAAACAATATCCATGTTTTCTATTGATAAATCAGTTTTTCTGTGTTGTCCCTTTGTTCTCTAAAAAGTCTAAAATAAAAGCATCAGTTCAATAAGCAGGAGAAAAACATTTCATTTAAGCTTATTTTATAAAATATTAGAACTATATTAAAAGGTGAAAATAAACAATTTCCATTTTTAAACAAAAAAAACATTTTATAACCTATTCACATAAGGTTATAAAATGATCAAGCTCTGATGAAAGCTTGATAATTTTATGTATCTTTAACTAAAACAAATAATACTTCCATTGATATGTGAATATCTCAGGCATTTCTGCTTGATTTAACATCAATACAGTGTAAAACCTCTTTCTTCTTAGGCTGCTGCCCCCACGACCCGACCCAGGATAAAGTGGAAGAAAAACAAGGATGGATGGACAGTGAAATTATGCCACTTTAAGAGTCTTGTCTGTAAACGTATTTACAGACAAATTGTATATTTTTTATACCTATAGCTTAATTACAGCTCTAAGTGTTCTTTTTTAGCTTTTTATTGAGTGTTTATACCGTATTTAATGATTAATCGACTACTAAGTTAGTTGATGACTATTTGAATAATCGTTTAATCGCAATTAGTCATGATTAATGGTGATTAGTCGTTTCAGCCCGATGTGATACACACCAAAGGGAAGCTCAAAGCGAGTGTCCAGCAGCACTTGGTGCGGCGTTGGGTTGGTGGTGCCGCAGATCTGATCCTCCTTCATCAACACCTCCGAGTCCAAAGCCGTCCAACTTCCTGGTCCCTCCTGGAGAACAGGAAACGCTCAGAGAAACAGATGGGAACTAGCAAGACATGAAAATACTCATTTGCATTTCGTTAGGTGCGTCTTAAAGCAGCAATCAGATTCCCATCAGTGCATCAATACAGTTATTGATCCTTATAATGCGTCTCTCTCTCTTCCTGATGATCATCGGTCTCAACTGATAATAACAGTTAAAGGCCAGAAATATCCAATGTGCTGCTTGAATTTTATTGTTGATCTAAAATGCTTTACATTTGTTTATTGAGAAGGAAATATTATTAAATTTTACCTGATGGTTTCATCAAATTAAAAGGGGTTAATCTGCATAACTGAAAAGACTAGTTTGTAATAGTGCAATAATCTCCATTGTTAAACTCTGACCAAAAGGTAACAAATCCCTAAAATAAACATCAAACTGAAGCCAGACTTTCAAAAATCAATTATAAACTCTTAATGAAAAGAAAAAACTGGTGCAAAAAAAAAACTTTCAGAGATTTGTCTCTGTACAGTAAAATGATGAAACCAGAACTGGAACGATTAATCAGATTTTAATTATTCATCATCATTATATAGGTATATATTTTTACAAATGTAAAATAAGGTGTGTTTTTTTTTTTTTTTTTTATTAAAATGTTTTACCCAAAACTCCTCATCTGGCAGTTTTAACTTCAAAGTTTAAATTATGCAAAAATAGATTTTAAAAAATCTCCTTTTAATTACCATTTTTTACCCGATTATTAAATCGGTTAATCCAAAAACTAATCAACGCATAAGCCCTACACTGCACTAGTTAAATCAAGCAAAAAAGGGCTGAAATTTAACATGTTTATGTTTGAAATATTGACTTCAAGATGCATTCTTGGTCAGGCATTCACTAAAGGAATTCCGTGTAAATAAAATCTCATTTATCTGAATGAAAAAAATGTTTATTCGATGTTTATCCGACTAATCGATTAGTTGTCAGAATAATCGGTTAATAGCTGACTAAATAATCGTTACCTCATCAGACTGATGGATGGTGTCCAGCGGTATCAGTGCTGTGCCGATCATAGTGTCCCAGATCAAACCTTTGTTCCACAGCTCCACTACCAGACCCGAGTCCAGATTGCTGATCTCGCTGTGGAAATGACAAAACAGCATCAAAGAAATACAGCAAACACTCTTTACACATGATCACAACGACAAAAGACTCATTTAAAGGAGTCAAGCTGACACTTTTATCACCACAAACACGGTATAAACAACCTACCAGTAGTACTTGTGCGAGGTACTAAGTGATTTTAGATTTGCTTTGAATTGCATTAATAATTTAGCTCCGTTTTATGTTGTCGAAATGTTTCACCACTATATTCCAATTTGTACTCTCAGATCAGCAGATCGGATACTTTTAAAGGCAAAGTCCAGAGGAATATGTCATCAAATATATGTTTTGCTCTTATTAAATTAATCAAGGAGTAAAAATATTTATTAAGGTGTTTGTTTGAACGAACACCTTAATAACCTTCATGGTCGACAGGCGTTAATATGCCGCAAACGTAGAAACCTTCTGCAAACATATGAATAAACCCCAAAACACACAAAAGGAAGAAAATAAAGGAATCAGTAAAACACCACAAACAAGAAAAATGCTCCAAATTAAAAAAGAGCAAAGGGAAAATATTACAAAAACAACCTACAGTTAGGGCCAGAAATATTTGGACAGTGACACAGGTTTTGTTATTTTAGCTGTTGACAAAAATATGTTCAGAAATACAATTTATATATAGTATGGGCTGAAAGTGCACACTCCCAGCTGCAATATGAGAGTTTCCACATCCAAATCAGAGAAAGGGTTTAGGAATCATAGCTCTGTAATGCAGAGCCTCCTCTTTTTCAAGGGACCAAAAGTAATTGGACAATGGACTCTAAAGGCTGCAAGTAACTCAAAAGGCCTTTCCCTGGTTAACCTGTAATCAAGTAAGTAGTTAAAAGGTCTGGGGTTGTTTCCAGGTGTGTGGTTTTGCATTTGGAAGCTGTTGCTGTGACCAGACAACATGCGGTCAAAGGAGCTCTCAATTGAGGTGAAGCAGAACATCCTGAGGCTGAAAAAAAAGAAAAAATCCATCAGAGAGATAGCAGACATGCTTGGAGTAGCAAAATCAACAGTCTGGTACATTCTGAGGAAAAAGGAATTGACTGGTGAGCTTGGGAACTCAAAAAGGCCTGGGCGTCCACGGAAGACAACGGTGGTGGATGATCGCTGCATACTTTCTTTGGTGAAGAAGAACCCGTTCACAACATCAACTGAAGTCCAGAACACTCTCAGGGAAGTAGGTGTATCTGTCTCTAAGTCAACAGTAAAGAGAAGACTCCATGAAAGCAAATACAAAGGGTTCACATGTAGATGCAAACCATTCATCAATTCCAAAAATAGACAGGCCAGAGTTAAATTTGCCCAAAAACACCTCAAGAAGCCAGCCCAGTTCTGGAAAAGTATTCTATGGACAGATGAGACAAAGATCAACTTGTACCAGAATGATGGGAAGAAAAAAGTTTGGAGAAGAAAGGGAACGGCACATGATCCAAGGCACACCACATCCTCTGTAAAACATGGTGGAGGCAACGTGATGGCATGGGAATGCATGGCTTTCAATGGCACTGGGTCACTTGTGTTTATTGATGACATAACAGCAGACAAGAGTAGCCGGATGAATTCTGAAGTGTACCGGGATATACTGTCAGCCCAGATTCAGCCAAATGCTGCAAAGTTGATCGGACGGCGCTTCACAGTACAGATGGATAATGACCCCAAGCATACAGCCAAAGCTACCCAGGAGTTCATGAGAGCAAAAAGGTAGAATATTCTGCAATGGCCAAGTCAATCACCAGATCTTAACCCAATTGAGCATGCATTTCACTTGCTCAAATCCAGACTTCAGACGGAAAGACCCACTAACAAGCAAGACCTGAAGGCTGCGGCTGTAAAGGCCTGGCAAAGCATTAAGAAGGAGGAAACCCAGCGTTTGGTGATGTCCATGGGTTCCAGACTTAAGGCAGTGATTGCCTCCAAAGGATTCGCAACAAAATATTGAGAAAAAACTTTTTTGTTTGGGTTATGTTTATATGTCCAATTACTTTTGAGCTCCTAAAATGTGGAGTGTTTGTAAACAAATGTGTACAATTCCTACATTTTCTATCAGATATTTTTGTTCAACCCTTTAAATTAAACGTTACAATCTGCACTTGAATTTTGTTGTAGCGGTTTCATTTCAAATCCAATGCGATGGCATGCAGAGCCCAACTCACGAAAATTGTGTTACTGTCCAAATATTTCTGGCCCTAACTGTAAGTGCAAACTCTCTGCACAAAACGAAAGTCCACCAGAACACTAGGGGGAGTATGGAGCACATAATTTTACCTACGTCCATATGCTGCTGTTCTAAAATGTGTAAAAAGAAAAAGTATAAAACATGAATTTTGTCTTCCTCCAACTTCCTTTTGGGCACCTTGTCTTTATTAAGGCTCAGATCTCACAGATTTACTAGTTGACTCCCCCTAGTGGTCTGGAGGACTTTGTTTTTATTATTAGCGTTTCAGACTTAACATTTTTGTTATTTGCAGCATTTTTTTGTAGCACTTATTTATTGTGTTTTTGAGTTGGCATCATTAATATGTTTGCAGCACTTTTTGCCCTGTCAGTAACCGTACCTAAGGTAATCCAAAACAAGACAAATTGCTTTTAACCTTCAAGTTAATACTCCTTCATCTATGAATTTTATATATAACTCACCACAAACACGGTATAAACAACCTACAAGTAGTACTTGTGCGTTGCACTAAGTGAAAGGACCGTTTTCAAAACCACCTAAATGTAGTGGATCTCATGTTAAAATCACAACCAATCAAAAGAAAGCAAACATCTGGTCTAAGATGGGATTTATTTTTATTTTTCAGTCCGGCACCAATCTTCTTCCCCCTTAAGGTCACAAGGTTCACCAGTTTTTGTGCCAAAACAATAAGTGCCAAAATGACAGCTGTCATTTTCTCTAAAGAGAAATAGAAGCCAACTGTTTCCCCTGCTCATCTGCATATTCATATTCACATCCTCATTCACATTCATGTCGCCTCAGTTTGCCTGTCAATCATCTCCGATGACTCTCAGTAGCTCAGATGATGGAGAGACAGTGGGTGGGAGAAACTAATTTGTGTATATGCTGTTTAAGTTGCCAGTTAAGGAGATTTTCTGGCCTTATGGGGGACAAATATCATGAAATATCTCATGGCTCAAATTATTTGGAGGCCAAAATTGCAATATTTCTCTACATTTTCAGCTGCTGCAGTTCGATTTAATATTCAAACTAATTCAAAAATCTGTTCCCCTCCTCACCTGTGGTGGCACTGCACCAAGAATTACCTCTAAAGAAAACAGACCACAACTTCTTTTTTCATAAAATGTTAACAAAAATAGAATAGCGTCAGATTTCAGCGTTTTGTAGGATTTCTCTCGTCTTTGGGGAAAAACACCACAAGCCATTTCTGCCGCAAGCGCTTGACTTGTACGTTTGTTATGGTTGTATTTACCCAGAATGCCCTGTGTTGTGGTTCACTTCCTGCTTTTGGAGCAGTCTCCGGTCCGCTTGGTGTTCACATATTCATCCAAACCTCACCACAGGTTTGCTTTTTTGGTTCACATCAGCGTTTGGTTACGCATTCACACATCCATAAACAACCGGACTTTCTAAGCAAACAAACTGGATTTTGATTAAAGCGGACTAAACAGGGCTTTCGTTAGGCCTGTCACTATAAGAATTTTGCTGATTAACTCAGAATTTTTTCAGAAAAACTCGAAATGATATTGAATTTTGGATGACGATAAATTGTTCCAATAATTATTGCAATAAAAAATGATGGTTTTTTTTTAGACCATTTTCAAGTAATATACTGATAATGGAATGTTACTGCATGTTGAGTAGCTTGCGCAGCAGCAGTTTAAAGTTTCATCATAGTTTTAACAATTATTAAGAAAGCATTATTATATAAATGTGACATGTACCTGTAATTTTACAATTTTTCAGCTAAATTTGAAACTTAAATCAAAAATCTAATTTATAAGCAGTTAAAAATGACATTTTGGCCAAGGTGAGCTGCTTTAATCTTGCATTACATAAGATGACAGTCTGTGTCTGCTGGTTTAAAGGAAGGGAAATGGGAAGAAAGAATACAGTTGTTATTAGTGACTCAGTTTAATCTATGGGATTATGCAGTTTTATGATTAAAAACATGTCTGGTGTCTATGAATGATGTGCCTGAGTTGCATCTCTGGTGAAAACAGTCAGAATCGGTGCATTTTTAAACACCCAGAAGGACACTGTGAGTGTTTGTGCAGAGATTGAGAGCCGACAGACGGGAGATCTGTGAAGTCAGCGGTGAAATACAGATTCAAACATGTTCCTGCAGGGAAAGCTTTGCACAAACACACACGGTTTCAGGATCCAGAACAAGAAAACAGCATTTTCTGCTTGGCAATGCTCTTTTTATGTCTTCAGTCTTGTTGGGTAGGTTTGATCTTGACATGAACATCAATATTTCAGCACTTATGTCTGTTTAAACCTTAGAGTCCATACATACAACACCCAACCCTGTGTCACTGTGTTAACTGATTCCATCAATATTCTTAATTAAATCAATAATATCTACACAGAATGATTTTCATTCCTCCCAAATGAAAATGGTTTTAAGAAAGCGGTTCGCACAAACTAAAGCTGAAGTCGATAGTCCTCTTTAGTGGAGTTAGATTTATGTATGAGATTGGTTTTTAATGCCCACATGTAAACTCATCAATAAAATAGCCAGTTTTACCCATTTCCTGTAACAGTATCTAATCAGTTAAAATGAGATTGATTATTTTATTTTATTTATAGTTTTGCTTGCATGAAGTTGTTTCTGTTTTATTTAACACTTCAAGTGTTTTTTCTTTATAAAGTGAACGTTTTTTGGTTGTTGAGGGAGCAAACGTGTGTTTTTATCAATGTGTTTATTGAAAATGGTCTCAATGACAATAATAATATCCCTTATTGTCCCAGACGGTATATCTTCTTTGTCAAAGACATATTGTGTTTTACAATAATAAAACAATTTGTTGTCGTGACAGGCTTTGTTGCATAGATTTCTGCCAAAAAATCAGACATTTTTAGATTAATCTCAGAAATGTTTAAGAAATGAAATTTTAAAGTTGAAAATTTTGGAAATTTTAAACGGAAATTTACAAGTTTTTTTGTAAGTTCTGAATTTATTCTCAAAATTTCTACTGGCAAATGTTCAACTTTTTAAACTCAGAAATTTTTTCAAGAAAACTTCAGACAATCTCAAACTTTCTCAGTTTTTTTGGCATAAATCTAATTCTTTCTTTTTGCAAACAACATGATGATAAACCATGAATTTCATTTATAAAATACAATACATAGCACCCAACTATTTTGACTTATTTAAACATCCAGATGTAAGAAACTTTGCGGCTCAAAATCAGAGAGAAGCAAAATGAAGGAGGACAGGCGGAGGAGGAAAAGGTTTCCAACAGACAGACGTTAATCAGTCCTGTTGTTGTAATTTGATAAAGTCACTCCTCAAACACTTAATACAGGCTGATGCAGTTAGAAGGAAAAAGGTCACAATTTGTTGATACTTGAGCAGACCTTAATTGAAGGAAAGAGTAGGCGATGACCCGAAACATCAGACAAACCGATCAATAATCAGAAGAGCTTCTCCCCAAACATCTAAATATATCCCTAGTTGTTTTTAAATTAAAATAAAACTTATACATCTGTGATCTTAGATCAGTCACTTCTATACTGCAAAAACACAAAGTCTTATTAAGACCTTCTGTTCCATTTCTAGTGCAAATTTCTTAGCATGCTTGAAATGAGACAAAATCAGCTTATAGGTAACTTTTCAGCAAGACAGAGCTTGTTTTAAGCCAATGATTCCTTAATATTGATAAAAAAGATAAAACACAGAACCGAGAACAGCTTTACAATGAACTGCAGCGTGAGGTACTGCACCACAGCAGCCAGACTGAGAAATGATTTGGTCATCATGATGCGGCTCTGTGGAGTAAGATCTAATTCAGTCTGCAGCGTCATTGAATTTAATTCAGTTTAAGTCAGTCACAAACCTGAAACTTCACATTTTTTGTTTTTAGTATGATTTAAAGAATTACTCATGAACAACAGCACTTTGACTGCAGCAGTACAATCTCTTTTGGAATTTTATTTTGACAAACCTTTAATTTTAGTACGTTTATCTATGCAGTGGAAAAAAACAGTAAGGTTTGATATTTTTCAAGGAAAATCACTGGTGCTTCCTAACAGTGTCCCTTTAAAATAAGTTATCAATCATTTACTTTTTAATATAATATTTAAAAAAAAATAAGAAAAAGCAAGAATTCTGATTTTAATCAATTTTGACTTTAATTGTGAAATACTGACTTTTTTCAGAAAAAATTGCTTTTGCATAAATCTTATAGAATTCCAACTTTTTTTCTCACAATCCCGACTTTAATTGTAGAATCCTGACTTTTTTCAGAAACAATTATATTTTCTCATAATTCTTGTGGAATTCTAACTTTTTTCTCATAATTTGGACTTTCATCATAGAATTCCGACTTTTGATCTCTTTTTTCAGAATTAATGTCATAATTCTGAGAAAAAAGATTAAAGAATTCTTCTCTTTTTTTCCCCAGTGGCCCTACTTGTCTTCCGTACTCTGAACACTGCAATAAGAAAATCTGTGAGCAGAAGAGCAGACGAACCCCTCTCTGTCATATTGTAGTCTTGTTGGCACAGTCGGCTTGGAGAGAAATTAGCAGCCGGTCTGCTAGTACCGGTGGCACAATCATTACTTGTGAAATTATGAGATTTTCCAAATTAAATCTGAATTTTTCTACTCTTCAGATGCGCCTTTTTGCTCGTTGAAAAATCACAAAACCTCATTTTGCCATCAGTGTTTCTCTGCACAGCTGCCAAATGTGCCAAAAAGATGCAAGACAGTTAAAAAAACTAATTATGGGATGCCATTCAAACCACCCAACCGGGATGTTTTGCCCATCAGACAATGCTTCCACATATAAATTGCTGATTTCCTCCTCACACATTGATTCAAACATCACCACGTACAACAGAACGTACAAACCCAGAAGATTTCTAAATCAGGTGCATCTTTACCTCCATGCCCTCTGGAATCTGGATGGGCTGGACAATTCATTAGATTTCTAACTGGCTCATCCACTTATCTGGCAGGTAATTTCACTTTCCATCCATCCAACCTGCTTCTGCCCAAATTCCCATTTAGGAGGCCGTGTCAGCCAGCCAGACTGGAGTCCCACAGGCCGCTGCTGTGCACCACTTTCAATGCCACAGAGGCCCATTAAGACCAGATAACAAGTCAGCTTGCAATGGCTACCTGCATTCATCGGCTGGCTGCCACAGCATCTGAGGCACCAGTTTCTCTCTGCATTTGTCTTAATACATGCCAGGGGTTTGGCAGCGAACAAGCCGTTACTGCCGCTACGCAGTTTGCAAAATTTTTTTTTTTTTAAATGGCAGAAAAATTAAGCAAAGCGACGATCCAAATGAAAATAAATGAATTTAGGTTTTAAATAGGGCTGAAGTGAATAACCGGATTAATTGATTTTTTTTTTAAATAATCATCAAATAATTTAATAATTGATTAATCATTAATTGGAGAATACAGACTAACTTGATGAAAAAAACTCAACATATTAAAACCAAAACTGTACAAAATATATCTACACTTTGAATTCAAGATAAAAACACCTTTGTCTGTAAGTATGCCACATGAAATCTTTTTATTTCATTCTTTATCCATTTAATAACTGTTTAATTTTGTGACACTTTAATTTTGTAAAGCTACTTTATGCATTTCATGGGCTTTTATATTTTAACTCTGTTTTTCTTTCTGAATACAAAGGTCTTCTGCTTCCCATTCCTGCACTCCTTTATGTTTGTCTGTCACATGAAATCCAATTGAAAACCACAGATGCTTGTGGTTAGAATGTGGCAAAGAGCGGAAAGGTTTGAGTGGTTTAAATACTTTTGTAAATATTAAACTGCAAGTACTTTACTTACAACATGAAGTCCTGCTCCCAGCATGGCTGATCTCCACGGACTGTAATGGTTGTACTCTTCACATTCTGGACCTTTAACGTGACGTAGGCGTTGAATTTGTCTGGAAAAAACAGAAAAAATGGAAAGTTAGAAACTCAAGTATTTTGGGGGCCAGACATGAAAGCTACGAGAAAAGCTAAATGTTATTTTAAATGTTTATCTTTAATTCCAGAAAATATTCAGAAAATCCCAGATTAAAATGAAGGTTTCTCCTTGTATGTACTATAAACTGGGGGATTTTTGATGAAATGATGTAAAATCTTTCATTTTGTTACACAATAAAATAAAACTCTCTTCAGATCAAATCAATTTCCAATATTAGATGTTACTGTTTTTCAGTTCAAGTATTTTTCACGTCTGAATAAAGAAAAAAAAAACAGGATGGAAATATATGAAATAATCCATCTATTTATAAATCTTTCCACCCAAACATTTACATATGTATCCATCCACTAATTCATCTCTCCACCATCCATAAGTCTATTAATTTGTCCATCTTTCCACCCCACTTATCCATCCATCCTTTTATCTATATATTCATCCATCTACTTATTCTTTCATTTGTTCATCCATTCATCTGATTATCCATCCATTCATTCTCTTGCTGTCTGTTTTCGCTTATTCCGTATGAATTGTTAAACACATATTATCATATAACTAGTATATTCACAGTGAAAATTTGTATTGACGCTTTAAAAAAATATCCATCCATCCATTCTCTTGCTGTCTGTTTTTGCTCATGTTTTTGGACTGTGGGAGGAAGCCAGAACTTAAAAAAAAATATTAAAAATAAATTAATCAAATGGCCAAACCTCTGATTACCAACTGCTTTTGAAGAAAAAAATGGTCTGGAGAAAAAGCAGAGCATGTTTGTGCCTTAACTTTTCCTCCAACATCAAATGTATTTATTTCTCTCAGAGCTGCCTGTTGATGCATGTCTGCAGTGCTGTTACAGCGACAGCTTTTAGAGAGTGAATCTACAGAGGCATGAAGAAAACAACATAAAAGGATCTGAAACAGCTAAAAACCATTGCAAAAAGAACAAAACAAGAATCCATAAAGGATCTTCTAATATAGCTGATTTAGGTGTTGTTATTCTGTGTTGTTTTGTTAAGATTTCTGCTGTATGTACTATAAACTATAAAAGAAAATTCAATGCAAGAACTGGCATTTTCTACGGATCGACTGTTATTAAGGATGCAACTGATGAAAGTTGAGTCATCTTAATTCTTATTGATCAACTAACAACTAATTGAGAAGAGGCCCTGCTGTATGAAGATGGCCATCTTTCCACAACATGAAGTGCTACATTTTCAGGTTGTTGGATAGGTGTAAAATATTTTCTTATGTTCATGAGAAGTGAAATATTTCCCAAGAACCGAAAAATGTTCATGGATAAGTCCCACCAGTGGTTAATTTTGAATGAATATTAATTGTACCTTCTCTGCGCTAACTCAGCCGCTTTAGCCTCACCTTCATAGCAAATCTTTTTGTCGCGATATTGACACGTTTCCGCCATGAAGCATCCCGACGGAATCAGGGCTATTGATGTGAAAACTTAAGCAGTTTATCGAGTGTTTAAACAGAACCGCTTAAAGGCATTTATTATTCCACACCGGATTCGAATTGGACCTTTCCTCTTTCTTCGTCTGAAGTGGCGCCGCCGCCATTTTGTTTCTGTAACGGATCGGCTTCTGGATGAACAGCGGCGCCCTCTGTTGGATGGCGGCAACACTACAACACTAAACTGATAATGGCCATTATTAGTTATTCAGTTAAGTTAATTAGTTAAGGGGTGGGCAAAGAACACAAAACCGGTACTCAAGTAAGAGTAGAAATCCTTCATAATAAAATTACTTAAGTAAAAGTAAAAAGAACAGTGTCATAAAAATATTCTTAAAAGTTTGGGGGGGGTTTTCCCCAAAAAGAAACTCAAGTAAATGAGTTTCAATTTAATCTACAATTAGATTAAATTTCAATTTAATCTAATTGTAGATTAGATTAAATTGAATCTAATCTACAATCTATTAGATTAAATTTCAATTTAATCTAATTGTAGCTGTTATCCTTATAAAATTATGACAGAAAATGAAAGAAGATTTTTAGTTTACCAAACCTATAAATCATAAAGACTCCACTGGTTCTGTTGAGTTGGTCTTTCTGCATCATAGAATGACTTTTCTTTCTGATTCTGAGTGAGTTAAGCTGAGACAATCCATCATTCACTTTACACAGTCTCCATGTCTGTGATTCTTGGGGCCAGGCTGCAGACAGCTCCATTAACTGACTGCTAGCACAAGTGAGAAAAATATATAGGGTCATGACTGTAAGCAAAAATAACCCACTGAGAAACAAAAACACAGCGGAGAGACCATTAGCAATCCCGCATCTGTTGCCTGCAAGTTGTTAAAGTCACAATCAGGACGACGCAAATGTCCATTAACGTTCTTGTGCAAAACTCACAGAAACACGTCACAAGCAGACGAGCTTGGGGAGAACATATCCCAGCATGCAGCAGGGCCTTCTTGGGAGAGCATCCGGCATCATTTATAATTAACCGGCAATGACTTATGAAAATGAATAAGTTATATTCAGTTACGCATGGACGTGCGCGGCGCGGCTGGACGAGATGACATTTACTGGGCTGTCTACAGTAATGAATACTCTATTATGGGCACCGAGGGGGATCGGAGAGGTTTTGGAGATGAAGAAGGGATAAAAACATCCAAATCTGTTTATTGTTCAACAGAAGAAGGACAAGATGTTCCCTGTTTCATTCCCATTTAGTTGTGTCTAATTAATATTTGCATACTGAAATTAAAGTAAAGGGAATCACACAGGAGCCATCACATGCAAGGAATCCAAAGGTAACTCCAAATCACTTGCAAAAAATGAAAAAATTATTTGGATTTTTAAAAATATTCTAGAGAAAATGTAGCTTGGGACACAGAAATACCATGACTCAATGCTGCTTGACAATACATAACTTCCACAAGTCTGAACTGGATTAGCGCCATCTTGGTAGGCAAGTGGAGCGTAAAGCAAAGATGAACCATGGCTTCCAGACCAACAAAAATAAAGAATACTGACATTTTTGACCAATGTGGAAGAAATATCATTTTTTGTATTGCACAGAAGTGGGTAGAGTACTCAGAAATTGTTGTAATGTACTTAAATTGTTTATAAGTTAGGAATGAAGTGAGAGCCAGTTCTAAAACGGTGGCTGGTTTATTGTTATCATAGCAACTCCATAGCAAGAGTCATGATAGTTAGTTACAAACGCCTACCAAGATGGCTGTCAACTAAAGTTCCCCAAAAGTGTGATGTCACGAGAACTATTGGCTGGCGTTACAAAGCAGCCAATCCAGGAGCGGTATTCACCGTTCTTTGGCACTGATTGGCTGAACCCACAAGACTGGAGACAAGGAAGACCGTGGATGTTAGCTCCTGTGGTAGCACCAAGATGGTTTCCACTGAGCATACTGGTGCTTATGAAGGTGTATCTGGTGTTTGAACTGTTAAAAGGAACCATATTAAGTGTTTTTAGAGCAACTGAAGTATTTGTGAATTTCAACAATTTGCATTCATAGAGGTGGACATTTATCGTACCATTTCTTGCTTATCATAAAGAATTTCCTATGAATAAAATTTTAGATTTATCATCATGATAAATTGAAGTTCTTGATGGTAAGTAAAAAAAAAAAAACTGACACGATTATTAATTTTTTTTGCCATTTTCTTCACTGTTTGTTTCATAAAAGCATCAATAATTATCAATAAATTCAAAAATATGATTAAATGCAGCTACTGTGTTCAGTTTAGTAATATAAATTACTATTATTTTTTAAGTATGTGGCATCCTGAAGAAATCTATTTCTAATGGTAATATTTTTAAAGAACAATATTGGTGTTAAATGCTGTACCATTAAGTCACAGCTATGGAGTCAAATAAGCAATAAATATTTTTTCATCACAATTTGTGCAAAATACTGTGGGATTGGTTAAAATAAACTCTAAGCAAATAACGATTTTGCAACTGTGTAATTCAGCATAATAATATAAAAACAACTTGAATTTTATCTATTTTTCCATTTATATCTGTTCAAACACCGTCTGAGTTTTGTGTATTTTTTGTCTTACAGTGAAGTGCAATAGAACTTTTTTAGTAATTACAAGAAAATAGATGTCCAAAATGGCCACACAGTTCCTGAATGAAGTAAACTGACTCAGAAGAAATTGCTAAAAGACATTCAGCACAACAGTTCAGGCTGTGTCAGCGAAGGCCGCCTCATTACTCCAACACTCTCCCTTCATTAAAGCCTTAGCGACTCCTCTGCATTCATTATTCTGCAGGTATAACTACGACATGACAGGAAATGTGACAGATTTTGCCTACAATTCGCTGCACAAAATAAGTGATATAACACTATGTGGTGCAGATATTTAGGATTTATTTTATTAGCTTAAAAGAAATCCCTAACAAATCCAATCTATTGTCACTTCACACTTGCTCTCAATAGGAAAAACTTCAAGTCTGTGAGGATTGTATGGAAATGTTTCACTGAAACTTGAACCAGTATTTTAAAAAATCAACAAAGATAGTTTCTGGAAGATCTGTTCCAAATACAGCTGGATTTATAGTGAGATTAAGGTGTTTTAATACCTCATATTCTGATAGATTTGGTTTGATTGAGGATCAAAATTGCAAAATTTGCTGCTGCAGTTCTCTTTCACACTGCACTGAATGAAATGATCACCTCATCACCTGTGGGGGCACCGCATTAAGAAACACTGAAAGAAACCACACAAAACACAAAATGTAAACAAAAATGGAATAGCATAGGATTTTAGAGGTTTTCTCTTGTCGCTGATAAAAGACAACAAGCCATTTCTCCATTAGCAATGGACTAGCATGTTTGTTTTGGCTCTATTTGTTTATGATGCTTCCTGCATTTGGAGTGGATTTTAATGCAATTGAACCGAAGCAGAGTTTACTTCGACTGAAGCGAGACTGAGGTTTTTAGGTGGAGAGTTTGTTTTAGACAAACAAACTGGAGTTTGAATAAATCAGACTAAACAGGTTGGACCTGTCACAATAAGAAATTTTGGTGATTAATTTTGAGATTAAAAGTAATCTATAAAGTACCGATTACTAAAATATTATTTTATAACAGCCCTACTAATCTCAAAAGTTCAGTTTTTTGGTGGAAATTAAATTTTATTTATTTATTTGTCCTATCAACAATGACAATAATCAGTCGTTGTAGGACCTAGGCTGGTCACAATATTGAATTTTGGATGCTGATGAATTGTCCCAATAATTATTGCGATGAATGATAATGTTGACCTTTTTCAAGCTATATATCGACAATGGCATAATAATGCAACTTTTCCCTCTTAAAGACCGATACATTTTAAGCAAATAACGTTTTTGCAACTGTGAAAGATATCCTAAATATTCAAAATAAAACCCAAAAAGAACAATAAATAAAACAGACATAAGAACCACACACAATAGAAATCTTAAATTAAATGGATTATGAAGCTTCTATAAATAAAATTTCTCTATTTTTAAACTTTAATGAGTCTTTTTCCTCTTTCTGCTAGCTTTTATTTACCATTTTGTGATGATTTATCACATGAAATACCTAGTAAAATACATAGTCTTGTCACTGTAACCCAAAAGTGGAGGAAATGCTTTAAAATCTGGATGATAAAGTGACATATAAACCAATCGGGTTTCAGAAATGTCCTGGGACAGCAGCCAGTTCCCTCTGGGAATAAATCCAGTGCTTCTTACTATTAAGCATAAATCAGAGCATGTTTCCAAACTGGGGCATTAGAGCGGCACAAACACGACAAATTTTTCCTTGACCTGAAACGAATAACTGTGTCACCTGACAAAGTGGCATCCTGGGTAAAAGATTTATTGGTCACATCGCCGGACATCGCAGCCCCAAGGAAAAACAGATTCTGTAAATAGGTCAAGTTTTCAGAGAACTGAAGTTTCCCCATTATGTCTGGAAAGCTGTTGATTTATAAAAACTAAGGCTGACTTAAAAGCACTCAGGTGTTTCATGTAGCTCAATCAGTTTTGTATTTGATGACCCTTGACCCCACTCAGACGCAGCTTGTTATCCTCACTCTGAAAGAGCGCATCATGGTGCAAGATGGCCAACCTGGAAAAGTATAAAAATAAGTTTCTTGTTCCAGTTGCTGTAAAAGCAAACACCAAATTATTTTAATTTATACAAAATAATGTTTTTTCTGCACAAATGTCTGCATTTTCAGTCATTCAAGTCCACTTTTCACCATCAGCACCGGATTTTTTATTACAAATATGTGCAAAATGCTGTTTTATTCTGCTAATATAAAAAAAATCACAATTTTGAATTTGTAGTTTTGCCAGAAAAAACACTATTAAAATCACATATGAATATGTTCACTTAAAAATAAGTCAACTTTTCAGCATCAGTATATGAGTTTCCATTACAAATGTGCAAAAAAATGTGTATTTTTTCACTAATGTGAAGCCCCCCACATCTCACAATTTTGCAATTGCTGTGTTTCAATTACATGATAAACACAATTAAAATTCACATGTGAATACCTTTTTTCATGCAATAAGTCATTAAAAACTATTCTGTGCCATCATCCCCCAACCACTTCCTGTCGTCATCTGCTTTGTAGTTTCTGGCAGTAGTAACATCCTGTTGTTGATCATGTCACTTGTTTGATGTGAAAAAAAATGTTTCCATTGCAGTTCTGCAAACTAAATCAATTTCAACACTACTTCATCCTAGTTCCAAAACTTATTGAAAACAGGTTTTTTCTAAATTGCCGTTAAGCTAATTTATTTTCAAAATGTCAAATTGGACACAGCTTTTTCCATTAAATAATAAAGATATGACACAAATTCCTTTGATCCACCAAAAATTGTCCTTATTTCCTCTCCTTAAAACTGCTCATCTCTGTGCTGTGAGTTTGTCAGAGTCTCCAAAAGAGCTTGAAAGATTTTTCTCTATAAATGAATGGCACATTGTCATCTCAGGCTAGCAGGTGGCCCTTTGTCTGTGATGATCTATTGATTTTCCTTCCCTCCTCCGTCAGCTTGATTTCTTATTCTTCCACTCATTCCCATTGTTCTCCCCTCATCACCGCCTGCAGAGAAGTGGAAGGGACAAACAGCTGCAGCCTAGAGAGACGTTTAAGACAAAAAGTGGCTGGAAAGAGGGGATCATTCTTGCATCTCTTCTTAAAACAGTTTGAATTATCTTCATGCGTCTTACATGGCTAGTAAAAATGGACTTCATTGGTAGAAAAGCAGATTGCATAACATGACTAACACTTTGGCTGGTTGGAAATCCAACTGCGACACAGCTGGACTTCGATTTCTTGTTGAAAGCGAGGTCTAAAATATATATAATGCAATAAGTCTTTAGACATTATACTATTGAATCACAAAAGGTCACAGCTTGTGCCAGAATGGCATGTTTGCTGAACGTCAACACTGCGCAGAACTAAAACACAATCTTAGGTATAGTTTTGTTTTGTCACTAGCTAATTTTGCTGTAGGATACATTCTCTCAGTCATTATTGTGATCTGTTGTTTTGAGAACTTTTTCAAGTGATACATAATTTTGTAGCAGTTAATTAACACTGGAACTGGAAGAGTTTTTAAATATTCAAAATAAGACAAACAAAATAGAAATAGAAACCACACACGACAGAAATATAATTGATTATTAAGACTGCAAACATAATTTTCCCAAATCTTAAGATCTTCAGCATTTTAATGTGCCAAAAACTGTCTGAAATCCCACTTTTCATTGGATTGTTTTTATAGCGCAGTTCTTCTTCCACTGCATCATGTCATTAGGTAAATATAGACCAAAACGTTTGAAGAGTGTTTCTGAAAATGTCACGACTCTATGAATTAATGCAGTTTTGTGGGAAAAACAAGATTTACCAAATAAAATAGCCTGTGAATGTATTTAATGTCCAATCCTGTGGTAGTTTGAGGCTTCCTGTGAAGGTAATGTGTTTACTCATTCATGTGAATAAAGGCTTGAATGGGTTCTTACCTGGTGGCCCATGAAGTTTGGCTTTCTTCACTGAAAAAAGGAGGAGAAACTTTGAGTTAGTCAACGTGTAAAAGAGAAAACATACTTTTTCGTCAGTTTTAAGCGTTTCTCATCACAAGAAATATTTATCTTTGCAACATTTCACATTTTAACTTAGAAAAATTTAATTATGAATGTTTTTGAATTTTTATGTAGCCTAATAAAATCAAACAGAATTTATTTTGATAAATGTTGCCTCACATTTGATAAATGTTCGTCAATTGTCCAGTGGCAGCAGGAAATTTATTTATTTAATAAAGAAAATTAAAGGGAATAAAGTAAATATTCTCCCAGTCAGTCCATGACAAACTTAAAAATAAGATAAATAAATAGTACAAATAATATCAATACTATTTATATAAAGTGACATATAAACCAATTGGGTTTCAGAAATGTCCTGGGACAGCAGCCAGTTCCCTCTGGAACCATCTTTTTTTGCTAATCTAAAACTTAAGCTAATACTGGTAGCGCTAACGGCTAACACTTGACAGTTAAATGTTTTTGTTGTTATTTTCTCTATTTTTTATTAAATTAAAGTTAATGTTTATGTTCCGCTAGTTTAGTTAGCATAACATTTCATTATTGTTTGCTTTTATGGAAAACCTAGCCATAAAATGTGAAAAATAAAATGTATTTTGCTCAGCATCAAAATGGCAACTTTGACTCAATGTTACCAATTAAGCTAGCTGCTCCACAATATAAAAAATACAATTTACAAAAATCTTATTCCTACAATCATCTTCCATAAAGTCAACAAAAAGATTTTTTTTTAATTAATTAATTTTAAAGTTTTTTTTCTATTACTAGAAGAGAAACAATGAAAAATTGAAACATTGATAAATTGTTCTTACAGACAAAAGGAGCCGATTAAAAACTAATCAAGATTAATCATGCCACAAGATAAAATAAGACTTTCAAGAGAGTGCATTGCATTATTTCACCTGAAAATATACAAAATCCTATCTGAACAAATGATGAGAAGCAAAGAAAAACAATTGATCTTAATGCTAATCATCAAAACACTTCAATCAAATTCAGTAATCAGAGAACTTTTCTGACAAAAGGCCCGCAGCTTTCTATTTAGATTATGCAAAATACATTACAATATTCTACTTGTGCAAGCTACTGATTACGTCTTAAAATATTTGAGCAAGAAAGATAAATCATTTCTACATCACTCACACACATTGAACATTGAATTATGCCTGAATTTGAAATTTACACCCAAATGCTACAGCTCAGAGACATATTACAGAACTTTAGAAACAATAATGTCTTTGGCCATAATATGAACCTCTTAACTGGAAAAAAAAACCTATTGATCATCCAATCCTTACAACAACGGTGGAATCGACTAACTCACTCATTTGGTTACCTGTGATTTACACCCTGTGGAGTAACTTGCAGGAGTTTAAGGTTTTTAACAGATCACTGTTAAAAGTTGTTTAACTGCTTCAAATGAAACAATAATATGGAGTGAAAACTGTGGCAGCATTTCAGATATTCAAAACAAATAAAACAAAAACTGGTCAATAGTTATTGATTGATATGCTTATTTCATGATATGTTTTTCAGCCGTGTCGTCCAGCCCTACAAATATGCTCAATAAAATAAAATAAAACATTTTGACCTGCATCAGGTCATGTCTCTCAGGCTGTCGGCACAAAGCGCCTTGTGTGTCACGAGTCCTGCAAAGCGTCACTGAAAACCTGATGGCGACCTGATTGGTGGCGTGCCAACAGCGTCCAGCCAAAACCTGAAGGGTTGGGCTTTCACCAAGCGAGCGGGAAAGGGCATTCACAGAGTTCAGTCTACGAGATCTGTGTCTGCATTTAAAACAAACAAAAAATGTGTATTTCTCATCTGCTATTGTCTCATACCATACTATTATGAAGGAGTGACATTTCAACAAATATGTAAAAAAATATATTCCTTATAAAAGTTACATACAACAAAGTTGCTTTAAGGACCAATTTACGCAGTTTAACAACGAAAAAACTTCTGCTTTCAGGTTTAGTGACTTTCAAAAGGCAGAAACTATCCAGAAAGGCAAAGACTTGACCAATTTTCCAAAACAGAACTAAAACAAGATGTCAACATTAAAGTATGTCAGCAAGAAATAAAGCAGTACAGCCGTGAAAGGTGTGACACACATCTCGGTTCGTATGGAGGTCTGAATCCCTGCGACGGGGAGGCAGAAAGCGGGGCAGATGTCAGACACGTGTCAGCTGGAGTGATTGTATGAGGGGATGCGTGCTGCTGGTGACGGTGGGATAATCGCTCTGAGCTAATGCCTTAAGCAGGGCTGAAACCTAGCGGACACAGCTGCATTGTGCCAGGAGATGAATTACAAAGAAAAAAGACTCAAATTTAAAGCTTTCCTCTTTTTTTAAATGAAATGAAGTGCGGGAAGCATTGTGCATAATCTAAAGCTGTTAAAATGCTTTTCCCAATTAGGAAGCTTTTGAGACGACAAGCTATTGCTGCTATTAGTAGAAAACAAAGTGATGTTCACGTGACGACAGATTAAAGCTGCTGCTCACAAGCTCCCCTGCACAGAAATTATGTCACACTCACATCTGTGTTGTCTGAAACCATCAAATACAGTAGAATCGAAACTTTGATTGCAAAAATTGAACATTTTTCTGGTATTTATGTTGCAAAACATGTGCAATTTTTTTTTTCATTTGACCAACAGTTTCAATAAGCAATGTAAGGTTTGCTCTTTTTCAGACACAAGTTCTGGGTTTATCTGCAAAGTTTTAACTTAAGGCTGAAAAAAGCATCACATTAAAAGCATTTCATATCAGTCGATATCGATAATTATTAATTAGTTTTTGTTTTAGATATCTGATATTCCGCATTCTTTCCTGTTTTTCCATTTTTCACTCTCTCTTTTCATGTTTAAACAGCTCTGAGGCACAGTGGGGAAACTTGAAACTGCTGCTGCACCAGTTACTCAACAGGCTGTTGCTAGGTAACCAAAGTTTGAGCCAGTTAGTTGATGCCACCAACTTTTCTTAGCTAGCTGAGAGGTTGAACAGATATCTACATCTTCCAGAATGCTGGGTGGTTCTGGAACAAAGTTCAGGGAATATTCTATATATTTCTGTTTTATTTATGGATACTGATCACATGTCTATTGCAATATATATAGTTGATTTATTGTCCTGTCTTATTTTGACCATCATTGTGGTGTCGATAAAGTTCTCTTTGATTTTATAGAAAGTTAAAATCACAATCATCCAGTGACTTTTATTCAAACATACTAGGGGGGTAAATTGCTGTGAGTCGCACTAAGGAGTCCACTTCTGTCTAAAAGTGCAATAACAAAGGATAAATATTATCTAAATCAAAAGTAGCAAATAAAAACTGTGATTTCTGTTGGACTTTGAAGAAATAATGATGCTCTAACAATAATGCAAAGAAAAAAAAATATTAGACACAATTTTCTCTGCAGAGTTTCCCCCTTAGTCATCCTGCTGCTGAGAGCGTGAGCACTCGGCCCAGAGTGGTGGATCTGGTTTGATCTCCTAACAGGGATGTGAAAGTGGAGCTTTGAAGCTCAAAGGAAGAACAGACCTCTGAGTGGTGAATTAAAAACATTTCAGGTCCCAAACACACAGAAAACAATACACCTGCTTGCTCTGTTGGACTCTCCCTGATCAAAGAGTGAAATTGTATGATCCATTAAAATGTAAATATCATTTTTATACAACATTGGGGAAAATTAAACACAGGAAGAAGACAAAACATAATTTCCGCATTAACAAAATTGCAACATTTGTGACATTTTTATCTGCTTTGGTTAACTTTCACAATGTGAACCAAACAGATTTGAACAATCTGTTCCCCTCCTTGCCTGTGGGGGCGCTGCAGAAAGAACCACTGAAGAAAACGACACAAAAACTCACTTCCTCCTTCACAATGTAAACAAATGGAGTGTCATCGATTCAAAAAGTCTTCATTATTAATTCCACAGGCCGTCATCATTCCTGTTATCCCCATAACTGTCAAATCCCATTTTTATAATATTGATGCGACCAATTAAGGAGAAAAAAATATGTTTGTCTTTTTATTAGATCTATTATAATATTTGGATTTAACAGTAAATAATGTGTTCCATATTTAGGCTGTCAATCAAAACTGCAGTTTGATTATCAAGTACTTTTAAGAATTTTATACAGAAATGAAGTGCTTTCCAAACCTGGAAAACACTTAAATGAAAGGCTTTCAAGCACCTGCAATTTAAATGGCTTAAATAGATATGAGTGGCCTAAAACACGGGTTAGGAAATCCCCGATGTGTTGTAATGTTTAATAAAATCTGCTGAGCAGCAGCAGCAGCAGGCCAGCAGGAGTAGACTGTGTCATTACAAGGAGCCAGACTGCGGGTCTATTTTTAGCTTTAGTCCGGTGGCTTTCAGAGTGTACAGGTTGAAAACCTGTTGGCCATGAAATTAACACCCTTTCACTGCCATTAGATCATAAATCACCCCCGCAGATCTGCTGAAATACATCTACTGATGGCTCAGAACATGTTGGATACGCTACATTCAGGGTTTTACGCATAACCGCTGCTCGCTGTGTGGGAGCACAGAAGTCCTTTAAAAATCAGATTTCAGCTCAGAAAATAATTAAATTCACGGGAAAATACAGCAAAGTCAGAAGAGAAAATGTTGACTGCACTTTTTGTTTGCTGGGTGATTTTACGTCGGCATATTAATCCCCAAATTATAAAATAACCTTTGTTTGGATTCTTCTTTTTCGGTAGTATTTTCTAATTTTTGGCATTTCAGAATGTTTATAATATACAGACATCACTTTAAGATAATAAAGCAGTTTGGATATTGACCCAATAAAGATGATTAAAGAAGTCATTTCGTCACAGTGTTAAATATTCATTAGAATTCAAAGTTTATTGATCTTAGTCAGGGTGTACTAATCTATTTCCAGATTAAACATTAGTAGCTGTGACTGATGCTCTGCTGAAAGTTTAACTTCTTCCCATTAACTTTTCTTTCTGCTTCACCTGGATTGTTACCTCAGACCTCAGGCTATTTAAGGGTTTCATGTCAGTGGCACAAGCAGAAGCGTCTCCTTTAAGTTTCCCTGGAAGCACTGCCAATTAAGCAGCAAGAAACACACTAGGACAAACCACATGTGAGCGCAAATATTGCAAAATTTCTTGCAAATATTTCTAGAGTAGCTCCACAAATCAGTGATTTTGATTGAAATAAATGTTACAAAAATTCAAAGGTCGTACAGGAACTAATCCATGATTGCATCTCATAGATCAGTTCCTGCTAAGGCCATTGTAGTTAGAAGAAAGAAAAGGGAAAAGTACATTTTCACCCAAATAATTCAGACGTTTTGAAATTACTCTAAGAAATCTTCTAGCAAGAATTTCTGAGCTCCCAAAGTCAGAAATTTGCACAAAATAATCAAAGAAATATTCTAGAAAATGAAAGGTGTGATTTGAAAAGTCTAAAAATTTGCTATCAAAACACTGCTTTAGATTCATCTGAAAAATGTCCTAGAAAAAAAACGAATTTCAAAAGCTGAAAAATTTTAACATTTGGACATTTTCTGATTATTCTGAAGTGTTTAATACTTTTGAAACACAGAAGTTTTTTCCAGAAAATTTCTAAGATTGACCCAAAAATTTCAGATTCTTTTCACTCAAATTTTTGACTTTTTAAACTGAGCAATTTCAAAGTTCTTTCTAGAAAATTTATGAGATTAATCTGAAAACTTCTGTGTTTTTCAGTGAAATTTACTACCATTTGTTTCTACCTAAATTGCTCCTAATGTCATAATGATCTATTATTTCATTTGAAAAAGTATTTATTTAATGAATACACTGATATTTATTAACATTTGAGCAGTTTGTTGATGGGTTTACCAATTCATTCTAGCAGGACTGTCCCTTTCAGACATCTATAATCTTAAAATGAAAATGAAATGAGTTTGACACTCCTGTCTTAAACAATTACAGAAAATGTCCTGAACTTCTACTCAGATCATCCAGGGAAGAAGATCAATCATAAATTGAGGCAAAAAAAGGAAGCCGCTTGATAAAGGAAGTAAAATAAAGAGCGCAGGGACGTGAAGTTCACATTCCCATACAACACAGAGAGAAGACAGTGAGAGCAGCAGATGGCCTGGGGATTACTTCCCCTCGGTTCCCATCCCCCTGATTCCAGAACGGGCCGCTGAAGCTTTACTGCTCTCTCTGCCGATCCCGTCCACCGTGCTGAATAACCCGGTCTGTTCTCACCTACTGCTGGCCCACTTATTTTACAGCTGCAACTATCAATTATTCTGACAATTAATCAGTTTTTCTGATGATTAATTGATTATTCTGATGATTAATCATATTTTTAAAATGCTTTATTGTGCAGATTTTTTTTTATTTAACCATTTAACCATTCATTTATTGTAAAGGAAGCATCTAGTAGCACTGCTTCAGTACAATTTTGGAGAGTTGCACTCGCCTCTGGAAACGATTGACATGGTTTGCTGAGAGTTGGGCAGTAACTAGTTACATTTACTCAATTACATTTCCCTGAGTAACTTTTAAAAAACATTTTTAGGAGTATTTTTACTGCACTGTACTTTTTACTTTTAATTTAGTAATTTTATTATGAAGTATTTCTACTCTTACTTGAGTGAAATTATTGGATTTTCTACCCACTGAATGAAAAACATGTTTTAACCAAAAATTCACCAGACACAGTCACTCACCTGCAGTTTTTGTTAAAGTTTTATATGTTTTTTATTAATTTTGTTACTTATATGAATTCTTGTCATTTTCGTCCAAAATTTCCACTTAACTTTATATTTTGGTCTGTCTCATGATATCATTTTTAAACATTAAATAATTTAGAAATTGATCAGTTACTCTGTATTTGAGCACCAAATACAAATACCAAATCTTGGACAGCTACTTTTTAGTTTTACTTCAGTAAAAATATGTTGAAATAATGCTGCTCTTACTTGAAGTACAGTTTTTGGTTACTCTGTCCACCTCTGCTTACTGCAAAAATTATTTCCTCTAATCCGAATCTTCACAGCTGCCTGATTCAACAGAGTATGGTATAATCCCATTACTGTTTGCATTTACTCAGCTGATAATTGCCTTCCAGAAATAGCAGATGTCAGAAAGCGTGTGCAAGTTTTTCTCTTCCTCGACAAAGCCAGGAATGAGGAAAGTGTTTCTAAAATGTCACCCCGCCTGTTCCTCAGCTTTTTCCTGAAGGAAGTGAAACTAGCTTTAGACAGCCAGAACAGCTCTACCTGTCCGGATGTATGAAACTCCTGATGAATTATCTCTCTGAACATTATCTGGAGATCAGAGTTAAGAAAACTATCAGAGAAAAAAATCCATCTGCTTGGTCAAGATGATAGAGATCGTCTTACAAGAATGTCTTAGCAAGAGCTGAAAAGTAAGTTTGTATGTAGCTGTAGTAGAAATGATGGCAGATAAATCACACTGTTTACAAACTATTCACAATCACAGAATCCTGCAGAGATTGCTAAAAATCACTTTATTTTTATTTTAAACATGGCAACAATCTGGACACCTTCTTTAAATGTTACCTCATTTTTTCTATTTAAAAAAATCAAGGCATTTTTTTAAATGCAGGTCTTTACATCAACACATTAAAAAGTGAAGTTTCTGCAGCTGCTGTTGACATGTCACAGCAGGACCTTCTTCAGCAAACATGGTCATATTTTCATTAGCATCTGGCTCAAGCGCAAATGAGAATGAGCTAAGGAGCAGCAACTGTATCGCTAACCGTCAGAGCACTGGGAGGGACTTAAGGCATCACGGCTCTGCTAGATTTATTTTAACTAGAATCATCACAATTGTTATTTATCCAAATAAAAAAGGAGATTAAAGTGGTGTAAGCCTCCAGAGTCAATCATGTTTCTTAAATTTTACAGGACAAACTCCTACTGCTTGATACACAATAACCAATATTACAAACAATATTATAGTTTAGTACAATAACTTCCGGGTCAATTTATCATCCACAAGTCTCGATGAGAAAATTGTTAAGAATAACATCTAAAAAATTTTATTATTGTGCCATTTACCAAGCAAATTATTGAAGGGAAGCAAGATTATTAGTTTTCTGCATACAGAAAAGAGGTGACAGTCAAAAACCTGCAATATTCAGGTGACAGTCTGAAGCTCCACAGGTTCATCAGAAACAGAACTGCACTCTCCATTTCTGCTCAAGAAACAGAATTACTTTTTTTCTGTTTTCATATGAAGTCAGCCGCCTGAACCCAGCTGTGCTTCACTCCCTCCATCTCTCACACTTCATCAGCGAGTTCAGTGATGGAAAAAAGGCCCAAAGATGAGAGAGAAACAAAAAAACCCCGCCACAATCAATATGAGCCACAGGAGATCAATTAAAGCTGCGTTCACACTGCAGGACTTGATGATCAATTCCGATTTGTTGTGAAATTTCTTATTGTTATTTTGGGTTTTTTTTTTACATGGTCGTTCACATTTCCAATTTATGCGATTTATACATAATCTCTCGTGTGAATTGCAAACTACCTGAAAGTGTCCCGCATGCGCAGTAGAGGGCGCAATGACGTCCCATAGCGAGTGAGCTCAGTGTTTTGCTAACTGACGTTTGCGGAAGTAAACGGTGAACAAGGACTGGAGAGAGCGCATTAACAACTTAATCTGCCATGTTTGTTTTTCTTTCCGCTTGCGCGCAGAATAGTGACGTTTGTCGAGTATCGATGACGTTCACGTCGGACGAACGCGACCTGGCTGTTCAGGTTCAGGTCACGTTTGACACATTCGATACGTATCGGATTTAGATACACCAATATCCGAGTAGACTGGGTCGTACTCGGGAAAAAAATCGGATCTGTGTTGTTCAGACTGTCATAAAAATATCATATTAAGACAAAAATAAATAAATAAATAAATAAATAAATAAATAAAATTACACATGCTGTTTTTGTTCATTTTTTCTTTACTTCTCCTGCTGAGCATCACAGATAAGTTCCACTGGAAAATCTACAATATCTGAGCACTTTAACTCAAGGTGCAGTGAAACATCTGATTTTTACACCAGTTTTTGAAGAAAAAGGAAGAAAACCTGCATTTTATTTTATGTTTTTCTTAAAATTAATCTGCATGGCAGAACTTTCAAAAAGCAATATTTGCAATATTTTTAAATATGCATCTTAAATACAACATTTTAATTCTTATCCATTTGATAACTTTTATCAGTGATAATCAACGTTCTTAAAAAATGTTTACAAGTTTGTCTACAACACATTGAGATTGAAGGCTGCATTCCAAGACACTATAAATGGCTGCAGAAGTGGCATGCAGCCGTCTTCATTCATAAGGAAAGTTATTTTCCTGTCATTTCAAGTTAAAAAACTTGAATTGACATGAGGTCCTTCCATATTCAACTAACCAAAGTCACCATTGTAGTTTGTTTTAAAATAAAATGCAAAGAAACAAATCACTGGCTATTCAACAGGTTCCACATAATTGTATTTTGTAAGAAATATGTAGTAGCCTAATTTGTGAAAGATAAAAATCAACCAAACTTCAAATCACTTCAGATTGACGAGTTGAACTATGGTTTGGTGTTCGTTTACATTCTCCCCACTAAATGTTACTTTAAAATTTACTCTCCAGTTTAAAACTTTTTCTAGTTAAATTCAAGTTATAAGATTTAATGTCATTGTCTTATATTTAGATTCAAATGCATCGACTTCAAGGTTTCTGTGGAACAATTTGATGTGATTGAATCCACTCCTGCTTAAAACGCAGCAATTTAATTAAAATATTTCGGTTTTACGCTTTGAGTTCTGCATAACTCCTTTTACAGTTCTGCACGAATTTCCCCCTCAAACCATAGCAAGCATAATATTTAACAAATCAAACCACAGCGCATACCTCTGACGCACAGCAGGGACATCTCAGCGGGATTTTGTGCAACAGTTTCTCCAAAGCCGAGCAACCCTCAGTGAGTTTCCCCAACCCAGGTCCCTGTTGCTCCGCAGTCATTTATACTCCAGCCAAAATCTCACGCACTTTCCGCGCCATCTCACAAATCAATAAAGTAAAAAAGGAAGCAGCAATGATGTGATGCGGACAATCCGCGGAGCCCTGAGGGGTTTCAGGGTCGACTGTCACCGGCTGAGACCGACAGACTACCGGCTGAAATCCGGTAGAGCGAGGCGGCTCTGCTGCTGCGTTCACGGACCGGAGTGAGGAGTCGGAATTTAGAAATTCCGATTTGTAACAGGTGTTTCAAGGCAACTTTTAGAAAAATTCTATTCCCTTACTAGAAAGTCTAAAATTGGCCAATTTTAAAGCAGTATGAGCATATCATCATAATTTTAATACTTCAATTGTAAATGTAGCCAGTTTTTCATACATCTAATGGTGTAAATATTCTCTACAGTTGACAAGCAAAACTTAGTTTCTGACTCCAAGTTTAGCAATAAAGTTAACATCCAAAGAGTCAGACCAAAGTTGCTATTAGAAAGTTGCCAGTTTACATACTCAGGACTGATTTGACCACCAGTATTTGTTCTTAAATATTTCCAATTTTCACTAAAACAGATTATTTTAAACTTCAGTTATCTCAAAGCCTGCTTACATTTTCTGGTTTCTTTTGAATATAAAGCTTTGGCCATTTAGGTGATCTTTTCTAGAACTAAAAGGTCATTTATACTTTGTCAAAACCAATTGTGACGTTTTACAACCAGAACTCACAAACTTCCTTTAGAATAGATAATAGAAATTGAAGCCATTAGTCATCATTGAGCTTTACTGGAAGGGTAATGAAAAGACAAAAAAGTCCTAAGTCTTCTTTCTTAGGGTGAGTTTGCTTGTTTTGAGCAAACTCACCCTGAAAAAGGATGAAAATCACAATGAGACAGTAGAAAACAGGAGTCGAGGGGTTTAATATAAATGCTGTAAACTTACCTGGTGGAACTCTTGGTCTTCCTTCATTTTGATCCAAAGAGTGAAACTTTTCATCAGAAGCCTGGTGTTGTTCCCTGAGTACTGAGGATGTGGTCCTTGAGGTTTGGGTCTTTGGTGGTTGACAGGTGCCTCTAAAGAGGGGTTTTGTTTGTATCTTTGCCCATGAGACTGGTGTAGACGATGTTATGGTAAGAAGGACACTGAGACCTCTGGGTTGGGGGTCTTTGTTTGGGCCCCTGCTGGAAGTTAAACGCCTGGTTTGGAGTATTTGGCCTGTGGCCAGTTTCATGGGACTCAGGCCTCTGTGGTTGATGTTGCTGATAGTTGCTAGGTTCCTGAGGCATAGGGTTTTATGGGGATGTTCTCCCTTGGTGGCTGGAAACATGGAACTGAGGTTTCTGCTGGTTTCATGGCACCTGAGACTCAGCCTTCAGTAGTTGAGGTTTCTGGTAGTGGCTGGGTGCCTTGGATTGCATTTTCTTTTGGTTAGTTGGCTCAAGACTGCCTCTCTGAGGTACTACTTGGTGGAAAGGTGCCTGGAACTGAGATTTTTGATGATGACCTTGACCCTGGGGCTCAGGCATCCCTAACGGAGGCCTCAGTTGGTGGCCAAGTGCCTGAAACTGAGGTCTTTGCTGGTAACCTGGGGCCCAGATTTCTGTGGTTGAGGCCTCAAATGTTGGGGAAGTGCCTGGGAGTGAGGTTAATGCTGATTGCCTTGAGCCTGCGGTTCAAGCTTCTGTGGGAGAGATTTCTAGTAGTGACTAGCTCTTACTTGGGGACTCAGTACTTTTGGCTGGGTTCTCATTTGGTTGCTCAGTGATTGTGACTCAGCCTTCAGGGGCTGAGGTGTTGGTTGGTGTCTAGATGCTGTTTCAGGACACTGGCTGGGCAGGATAGATACTGGTTTGGGACTTGAGGTTGTGTTCTCTGATAGTGATTTAGGTACAAAATAAGCCTCTGCAACTATGTGATTTATTTATTTTTTTATTGTAGTTAAGATTGCTTTGTTGTACTTTAGGTTTGATTTGGTTTATTTTCATAAATAGAGCAATATGTATTATATTTATACAAAAAGCTACTTGCAGATCCACTCTGAATCCACATGTAAGATTATCCAGCTGAGCAACAGATGCCAAAAGATCAGACTCTATGTACAGAACTGCCACTCATGTTATGTAAACAGTTCTTTTTTTATCTGAAAAAAGAAACAAAGATTATATAATGAACTTCCCTATCAGTAGTGCTGGGATTATGGGGAGACCCTGTATGCACATGCAACCACCGTTATCCTCATCTCAGCGGATGAGTTCAGATCAGAAAACGTAGAAGTTATAGTTCTCAATAAACTCAGTGTTAAAGCCAACAGAGCAGGTAAAAGGATGTTGAATGTATATTAAAATGTTATAGCAGAAACAAAATATTTCCACTCAAAACTTATTGTAAAACATGTGGATCCTTTGAGTAAGTGATACATCATCTTTGGTTTGGGACAAAATCAGTTGTTTATAATTAATTAAATCAGAAATTAGTATATTTAACCTATATTCTGCAAGCACAAATCCATTTCAAGTTGATTTAGGTATGATGCAGCTCTTGGCTACTCCTGCAGGACACATTCTGCCATCTAGTGGCAAAAAACACTCCTGCTAAAAATGCATAGGTGTGGAGAGAATTAGGATATTAAATCCACATTAAACCCATACCAGGAGTTGCATTAGCTTAAGGTTGCCAGTATGGCCCCCCATAGAAGGGAGTTTTGTGATCCAGTTAAAAGGTGGAAAGTGCAAAAAATTGATAGAAATATTGATCCATAATGATTATTTTTAATTCAGTCAGGACATTCACCAGAATTATCAAATGGAAGCCTTTAAAATTTTGCTTTTTGCAGTTGTCACTCTGTGCATTAAACTCACAACTGGACTCAAATTTTTTTTTTTACCACTGAAACCAGCTATCATTGTCTATACCCAGTTTAACCACTCCAGCAGTTTCACATTTGCAACTGAGTATGTGTTACATCATCTTTGGTTTGGTGCAAAATCAGTTGTTTAATTAATTATGTTTTGGGTTGTTATACAATCCAAAACACAAGAGATGATTAGTGCTTAAACAGATGGTCAAAAATAAAATAATATTGTATTATAACTGGTTGTACTGTCTTTTTATTTTATGCTTAGCTTAACAGAATTTTATGACTTTCTGAAATCTGAACAGGTATCCATCTTTGCTTTATTTTAAAGCCTATGTTTTAAATATGCATATTTAAGTGTTTTAAATATGCATATTTAAATATGCATTTAAAACAGTGATGTCCACTTAATTTTATGAAAATGGAGCCTTCAGCTAAATTGTGCAGTCATCAATAAATTTGATGACTTCAATGAAAAAGCATTAAACTGTTTATTTAATGTTCTTAAATTCATTCATGTACTCCTAAAACGTTTTGTTTGGTTGTAAAAAAATATGACCACTAGATGGGGCTCATTTAACACAACAGAAGAAAGACTGTTAAGGTAAACAGATTTGACATTTAATTATATGATCCCATCTTGGATGTATTTTTCCTTTATGATTGGCAGTTGCAAATCTTTGTAAATCAAGGTGATTTACAAAGAACTTGATACTTATTCTAAACTAATCTATGAGTCTAACACATCTACTATCATAAGCATAATTTGTAATTAGCTTATGTTATAACAGTGGCAGTTATGGCTGCTGATTTTAACCTCGCAAGAGTTACAAACAAATACTTATTTGGATTTTGAAATGTAGAGTGGTATTTTAGTATGCCATTGTTTACTATTTGAAAGTAAAATCAATGGATAAATAATAAATTTACAGTAAACAAGTTAAATTTGACATTTCATTTCCCCAACAGTGACAGCAGCCTTCAACAGGATGAGATTAGCTGTTATTTGTATAATAATATAGAAACAGTATTTCTAGGTATAATATAATTTACACCCCAAAAAAAACTGTTACACTTAGTTACATTTATTCAGGTACATTTATTTGAGTAACTTTTTTAAAAAGTAGTTTTCAGAGTATTTTACAATGATGTTCTTTTTACTTTTACTTGACTATTTTTTTAGTATTGATTCTCTTACATGAGTAAAATTTCTGGATTTTCTGGATTACTCACATTTCTCAAATTCACCTAACACAGACACACACCTGCAGTTTTTGTTGAAGTGTTTTTTTTTAATTGAAAATACTGTTTTGGAAAATCTTTTAGGTTGCCTATTTTATTATTTGTTTGTTACTTTATGGGTTATTGTCATTTTTGTCCTTCAAATACCAACATTTATTCCGGATTTTTATTTTTTTCTTTCTGATTATGTAATTTTTAAATATTAAATGATTGCTAATTTGATCAGTTATTCAGTACTTCAGTAGCCTCTTTACAGAATACTTTTTTACTCTTACTTTAGAAATTTCTTGGCTACTTTTTACTTTTACTTGAGTAAAAATATGTTGCAGTAGTGTTATTGTTGTCTTTGTGTAGATCCCTTATGTTTGTATTTTATTACTGATTTTCACCTCCGTGAATTTATCCCTGGATGAGGTGACATGCTTGTTGACAGTGATTTGTCCCAGCCCGGGTTAGATAATCCGGTCTGGGGCCAAGATGGTGACCTCAGGCTGACGTGAGGCTCCGGGTCCCTCCCATCCTGCGATGCTCCTCCGCGGCTCTGCCTGCCTGCCTGCAGTCTGGCTCTCAGAGAAAACAACATTCCCACACGGAGAAAACTAGCAGCCCTCCAGCTCGGTCATACACCGCCACGCCCGTTGGGTTTTTTTGTTTTATCGACATCGGAACGACAGAAGACTCCGTCGGACAAGGTAAAGCGGATAAATGCTGATGTTTGTTGTTCGAACCGCGGGTGGGTGAGGAGAAAAGGCTCCGCTAACCACCATCGAGTCGGAGGCTGAAAAAACGGTATGATGCAGTCTGAACCCAAAAACACAGCTTCGGTTCCCACAATTCATAGTATTTCATTAACGATGAAATAATTTCCGTTTACAGTGAAGTGAATGACGCTTTAACGGAAAGGTGACCCTAAAATTAGCTTGTGGCGTTTTGGGTTTTCAGTATGAAGGCTCGTTCTAACGGTTTGACACATCACCATCTTCATCGATATTGAACTGTGTATGTTCGGATTAAACATGGCCGCCATCTGCTGTGAATTACATTGTAATTACTAAGGTTTATATTGATACAGTGTATGTTTGTTGGTGGCGCACAGTTTGCCCCTTCAGCGGCCTTGTCCCCTGTGTTATCTCCATATTGATCCCACATTACTGGAATCATCCTCAGCAACACGCGTCACGTTCAAAAGAACGTACCAGTACGACTTCCGCTCTGGCCGTTCAAAATAAAAGCATGCCAAATTCTTTCATTGTGTCTTTTGGGAGGGATTCTATGTTTTATTTTTGTTATAAAGATCAATATGAATTATTGAGGATTTGAGGATTTTATTTAAAGTGATTATATTAAGTAAAATGGTACATTTTAGGCAAAGCAGCATATATCAGAGTAGATTTTAAGGTATTTTCTAACTTCCTTGCAGTAAGATAACTGAATGAGTACATACAGTTACCAAAAAATATGCCTTTTCATATAGGTACTTTATGAATTGTGCTCTTTTGAAAAAATCTAAAAATCTCACGTAGTAACTGCATTTAATATTTTTAAATGTATCTATTGATGCTTTCATGGAACCAAAATAATGAAATAAACAGTCTCTACAAAACTATTAGTTTTTGGGATTTATTGTTTTGATTTCTTCGTTATTATTCAATAACATAAATCTCCATTCCTACACACCAATGTGGGATTTACTGGCAGATGCAGATTTTTTTATTTGGACTTTTTATGCCCTCAAAAAGGCCAGTTCTTTCTAGATTAAACACAATAAATACAATTTATGCAGATGTGTATCTAAGAGTGTGTTTGTTGGTCTTGTTGACTGTAGAGTAAACTGTATTTATAGTTTTGGCATGAACAAAGTATGGTTTTCAGTTTTGATGCATTAAAGGTGAAAAAAAGAAAAGAAAATATGTTACGTTATTTGTCAACAATACAATCTGATCTAATTTAAGAAGTGTACCCAACGAGTAATAGTTTGAGGCCAAGGACCTGTTTAAAAATTATTTTGAAGCTTTTATTTTGAAGGCTGGAGGCCTGTTCTTCCTGTTATGGCCATTCTGGTGTCTTGTTTTCTTTTACAGAGTATGGCGGGGATGCAGATTACTCTCTGATCTAAACAACAGCCTTATGTTTGTGACATGGATGCTGGATTAGAGTTTAAGCTTTGATACCTAACCTGATTCCCACCAAATGGGTCATCTGTGTAAACTGCTGAAATGATATTATTACTTTTCTTTTAGGGAGTGACTGTGACTGCTCCGATTTAATTTCCTGCTCTTTTTTTTAAATCTGGGCTTGTTTTTTTTTTTTTTTTAAGTATATTTATAACCAATTGTAGGAGTTTTGTGTCAGTAAAACGTCTTATCCTGTTGTCTATGTTACTTGTGCTGATACAGGCAATCAAATAATCTCAGGAAGAATGCAGAGAAATAAAAGAAGGTGATCCTGTTATATAAACTGTTTTTGTTCTGGGCTGGTCTGGATTTTGTAGCCCTTTTCACCGTTTGACATTGTTGCCTGCTTTTCATTGTTAGATGATTTTTGTTTGTCTCTCAAGTACAAACTGAAGAAACTTGAATTTCATTCTTTTGAATTATTTTCCTTTTATGTTTTTGACCTTTTTACAGTGGCAATAGAAGCATTTAAAACCATTGTTGAAATTTTAGGACAGAGTACATTATGGTTCTTATTCTTCTGGATTGAAAATAATAGTACAAAACTAAAACCTCTGACTTCTATGGTGAACAACATCAATGTGCTTCATTTAGAGGATAAAACTAGACACAAATAACATTCCCCAAAGTAACCTGAATAGGAGAAGATTGCAATAATTGATGCCTGAAGACTGAAATCCATGGACAACAACCTCTGCATCTTCAAATGTCAAGAATTTGTTTTCAAAATTGGTTTTCTTAAACATAAAGTATTTTAAATTTGGTTAAAGAAAACCAAATTTATAACCAAAATCTTCAGATTTGACAATGCAGTGGTTCTCATCCATAGATTTCAGAGGTCATGGATTATTCCAAAGCTGTCCTTCCTAGGTTACTTTTGATAATGTTATTTATCAAAAATAAATAATGTTAGGGTTAACACCTGTTAAACATACATTAACAAAGACAGAAAAGACAAAAGAGTTAGATTCTTTTTCACTCGCGAGGAGAACGGACAGAGATGTACTTCAGTTACAATCTCCTGCCGCTCTGAAGCACATTTTGTCTGCTCCTCTATTTTATTGTTTCTAGGATCCCTAATCACAAGGACGCTGTAGCTCTAAAGGGAGGGGAAAACAGCTACAGCGTCAAATGTTATTCACTAACTAACACACAATCATTCTGTACTAGATAATCTCCTTCCAGGCACAAAGATTAATAAAATATGTAGTGATCTTAGCAATGATGCTTTTATTGGAGGCCAGCAACTCAACCGAAGCAGAGCTCTTCACCAAGAGGTAAACCTGCAGGAAGATTTTGTTTCTGCTCTCTGTCAGTGAGGCCTTCTGAGAAAAGAATCAGAGTAAATCAACAATACAAGAAACATTCTTAATTCTATAATGAGATTAACTTAAAGGAAAGCATAAAATAAAGATACATTATAAAGATCAATGAGAATAACAAATAATTGATTAATAATATCACAATTTCTCCAACAAATAACATTATTTATTTATTTATATTTATAGTGCTAATAGATTTTCAGAACTCGGAAAATCTATTAGCCAACAATTATTACACTAAACAATTATTTGAGATATGAATATTGTACAAACTGATGTTGCTGTGACAATATATTTGCAACATAGGTGTTGGTGAACGTCATGCTCTGTGAAGATTTTTAAAGCTGAACTACTTTATTTATTAATGTCCTGTTTGTTTTTATACTGTATTGCTTTATTTAGATTTTTTTTATTTCTTGTATTTGTTCAGCATTTTCAGTTTTTTCAAGTTAGTTTATTATAATTACTCACAAAAGACTAAATAAACTATTAGGTTTACATTTCCCAGCCACTCATTCTGTGGTTATTTCTCTTTATAGTTGAGTTCCTGACAGGTTTTATATGTAAATATATGGCTGAACATTAAATCAATAAAAATACATATTGCGATAGATATAGCAATATGTATTGATTGATATTAATAGATATTTTAGAATATTTTCTGGACTTCATCCAGAGTGATTTGGTGGAATCAAGTAACTCAGTCTCTCTTTGGTTACCTAGCAAAAACTTGTTGAGTTACTTTACTACCTTTTGCCTCATAACTGCTTACAAATAAACAATGTTGTAGAGTGAAAACTGTGGATAAAACAGGAAAAATCATGCCACCAGCTTGAGAGTAATTCAGATATCTAAAACAAAACTAATCAATAATTATTGATGAAACTCTTATATCGTGATACGTTTTTTCAGTCATGTTGTCCAGCCCTGTTTAAATATAAATACAAGTTCTTCTAGGACTATAACAGGAATAGAGCTCCAGCTCAAACTGATGTCTTGACAGTGACTCAGCTGTTGTGCATCAGCTGCCTGCATGTCAGTCACCCAGTGCGCTGTTTGTGTCTGGGTTTTAATTAGCCGTCCTTCCAGTCTCCAACACTAGCCTGTTTGTTTAACCAACGCTTAGTGCAGTGCTTCTCAAATAGTGGGGCGGGCCCCCTTTGGGGGGCGCTGTGCGATACCTGGGGGGGCGCGTGTGATCCTGGGGAACAGGCTTTTTTTTTGGCTGTACTAGTATAAAGTGTAATTGCGCACAGTAGGCGGCAGTGGCGCTCTCATTGTTACTTCTGTCACGTTTGCGACAGTGCAACATTTTACGACTTACAAGACAACAGGTTTGCCTTGGTTAGCAGTGTTACGTCAACAAAAAGCTCCGACTGCGTTCTGTCTATGGCCTCCGTTATTCAACAACCCCCAACATGAAAAAGTTTTTAACAGGGATGAAAAGAAAAGCGGAGAGAGACAAAGATAATGAGACAACAGAAAGTCAACCGAAAGCTAAGAAGAGGAAATACGACGAAGCGTATTTAGCGCTTGGCTTCACTGTGACTACATGTTGGAGAAGAGGAAAGACCGGTGTGTTTGCTGTGTCTAAAAATGCTCGCAGCGGACAGCATGAAGCCAAATAAATTAGCGCGTCACTTAAATACGTTACATCCCAATCACGGCGGTGAGCCGCTAGAGTTTTTTCAGCGAAAACGTGCTGAATATTGCCAACAGTCATCCCGCTTTGTGAAGGCTACTTCAGTAAACCATCGAGCGCTGCTAGCATCATATAAGGTGGCGTACCAAATTGCGCAGTGCAAAAACCCACACCATAGCAGAGGAGCTGATACTGCCTGCAGTAGACATGGATAGTCACGGTGGGGAGTGGGGGGCGCGAATAGTTTTCTTCTTGATATGGGGGGCGTAACGGAAAATAATTGAGAAGCACTGACTTAGTGTGACATTTCTCACATTTCAAATCGAACGCAAAATTACTCCAAATATGTTATTTGAAGTTCAAAGCATTTTGGCTCTTATTGTGAAGGGCTGCTAACTTAGCATTAGCTGCTAGCAGCTATTGGTGGAGGGGACATAATCTTCTTGCTTTGTCAGATTGTAGATCTATTTTACTCACTAAAATATTGTCAATGAAAATGATTAAGTGTTGGTTTGATTTTTCTGTCTGAGACTGAAAGTCATTTTAAAAGGGAATTATTATGTTTTTTACAGGCATATAGTGCCATTTTATATCATAATTAGGTAACTCTTGTTATCTTTAGTTGTTATAAAAATGCTGTATATATCAAATATGACTTAAAAGAAATTTAACTTTCTGATTTAAGACCTTGAAATTGGGTCTTTGTCTCTTTTAAAACTCCTACTCTTTCTGAAACTGCCTTCAGGATGTCATTATAACATGACTCCTCAATTAACCCTTCAGCAAAGTTTTTATCAGCATTGCAATGAGATGTTTGCTCATCGCTCCTGGCTAGTCTGAAGGAGTTGGGAGGGGGGAATGGTTGCCATGGAGATTGAAATACCTGTCAAACATGCATGAAAGAATCAGGTATGTTTTTGATGAGGGAATAACATCATAACATGATGTGAAACTAAAAAAAACTTTGATTTTAATAATACTGCCCCTTTAAAAAAAAGCTACACTGGAAATGTTACAACCTGAAATGGGAATTCCTCAAAGAACCTATCCTTTAATTTCTTCAATATCAAATCAAACTGTTCTTATAATCATTAAATGTGTCCCTGTAGATTGCTTTTTCCTGTAAAATGTTCAACATGTCTGCCTTGACCATCAGTGGCCGTCTAAACTGGGTTTTCCCCAACAAAGAAGTTCCTGTTCTAAATTGGGGCTGGTGGGACAGCCAGTTCTCCACTGGTTCTATAAAAGAAACTCACCAAAGAACCACAACTCAGAGAGCCATGTTGGAGCCAAGTCAATACGTCACTAAAAATGCCTCAAATGTAAATGTTAAATACAGTTATAAGACCAAATATGACCAAATACATAAAGTCTAATTTAGAAATGCTGTTTTAAAAAGCGAGCAGGGATTTTTTACGCAGAATTATTTCTCTTGTTGGTATTTATTAACCATCCTGTAAACAGAAGGAACACACTGAATTCAAACTGAATTCAATAACTCGTCCTAGCAATAATAATGGAGCTGTCAGTGTTTATGAACAGAGCTGTAGACAATGTTTATAGATTCAGCTGATAATAGAAACTACTGCAGCGAGTCTCATTTAATAGTCTTATTTAATGCTTTTGTTTTGGTTTTGATTATCAGCTTCATTTAAAAATGTCATTTTCATAAATTAGCTTATGTTGTGGGAAACTTCAGCTCATTTAAGCATCTGAAATGTGCTTAAATAAATATTGATTTATTTTTAGTTTTTTCATTTTTATCTACTTATTTATTTATGTTTATATTATTAAATTGCAGGTTATTAATTTTTTTGACTTAAGTATTAGACACTAAAAATATTCTTATTGGTTTATTTTTCAGTTTATTATAACTTTTTTTCATTTTCACATATTAATTTTTGTCTTTTAATTTATTAAATTCAATCTTTCAGTTTTTACTGAGCAGTTAGGCAAAAAAAAATTTTTCTAAACTATTATAATATAGTTATAATATATGAACTATATAAGCTGCGTAGCTTCCCAGATCAGCTTCAGGAACGATTCATTCTTATTTTCTGTTTCTTGGTTTGCGTTTTTTGGTCGAATCTTTTTGTGTCAGTGTCCGCTAAGCTAATCACTGTGGCATTACAGGATTAGTGCCTCAGCAGCGTTCAGCCAAAGACCTTTTCCTGAACCACCTCAGCATCAGTGTGTCAGCCAACGTGCCTCCTCTCCGCTCCGTTCAGCTGTTCTTCGGCGTTTCTCTGGTTATGTAACTGAGGGCCTCCAGAGGTTTGCATGTCTGTCTTTGGAAACGTCTCGGTGAGGGCTGCAATGTTAATCTGCAGTGTCAGGATCTCCAGTTTTCAGCGCCACTGTGTGCAGATATGATTCATGCTCTGTTGTGTTTTTCATTTTTTTCTCCTGTGGAGTGATTTTCTCTCTTATCAGCAGCTGAGGACGGTAAATAAGGTCTATGTGACTGAGTCTGGCTCCAGAGTTGGGTAGTAACTAGTTACATTTACTCAATTACATGTACTTGAGTAACGTTTCTGAAAAAAAAATTACTTTTAGGAATATTTTTATTGCACATTTACTTGAGTATTTTTATTAAGAAGTAATAACATTTTTATTTAGCGGATTCTCTATCCACTGAATGACCTAAAAACTTGCAGTTTTTGTTCAAGTTCCATAAGTTTTTTTATTGAGAAAAACTGATTTGGAAAATTTTTCTTTTACCTGATTTTATACTTTGTGAATTATTGTAATTTCTTTCCTTAAATTATCAACATTTCCACTTAATTTTGCAAAGTGGCTCATTTATGTAATTTTTAAATATTAAATGTTTGATAATTTGATCAGTTACTTTGTATTTGAGTAGACTTTTTACCAAATACTAGTTTTATAAGAGAAAATGCATACATAAATAACCAAGAACAAAACAATTAATTTTCCATGACTTTTATGTTTGAAAAGAAGAAGAAAGTAGTGAACGCTTATTTAATCCTACCCCTTATCTCAGTTTAATAAAATATATTACTTAAAGATTCAATAATTAATCCATTTTAAAAAATGAAAAACCATGTTATGGTATTTATTTACCTGTTCAATATACTGTGCTAACACCTAACAAAGAATTGCATTAAATAGACAAAATGATTATAAACAAACACTGAAAACAAGACAAGAAAAATTACAGACCCATGATAATAATAATAATTAATAATAATAATAATGACAAAAGTAAATAACATCTGGACATACAGCAACTTTTTGCCCATAAATCTATAAATTATTCACAATCTGTTATATAACAACAAAAATATGTTTTAAACTTAATAATAAAATTCCTGAAGTGGATTTTTCAAAAATATTCTGATTTTTTAAAAATGGGTCTTTCCAGTGTTTCAGTTGCTCATTATTCATTGAGCTTCTTTAGAAATCTCGACTGTTGACGCTGACATTAGCGTTAGCGTCTGTGCTGCTGCTACATGTTTAGCATTGAGATGCTAATTTAGCCTTGAGTGGCTTCGCTGATAGGCTAACTCCTTTTAGCACAACTTGAACACGACAATTGTAATTTCCGTCCCATTAGATTGTTTGTAGGAGCAGAAATGAACAAAGCTTAATGGTTTCCCTGAGTCTCTGACTGCATTGCTGCTCTGATTTAAAGTTGCTCTGACAACGCTTTGGTGGTGCTGCGTGTGTGTGTGTGTGTGTGTGTGTGTGTGTGTGTGTGTGTGTGTGTGTGTGTGTGTGTGTGTGTGTGTGTGTTTAGGTGAATACACCCTGGCCTGCTCTGTATTTCAGCCTCGTTTGTCTGACTGTGAAAGAGCACTACGTGCTGCAGGGACTTCATTAATAACCCGTTCATGTTCTCATTGTGTTGTTCTGATGAAGAGAACAGAATGGTCCAGCAGGAAGTTCACCTCAGTGTGCAAACTGTACAAGCTTGAGAAACGGTGCTTTAAAACTTTAACCCTCGTGTGACCAGAACTTTCTGTTTACTCCCCTTGTCCTAGGGCCCTAACAAAATTCAGCAAATTAATTGAATGTTTAAGTTCAAAATCTATTTTGCATGATGAAACAATTTGGTACTTATCAGTTCAATTAAATGTAATAATTTTTTTTAACATGTATTGTTGTTAAACAATACAAAAAGACAATCTGGACGTGTAAATTACACGTTTTTTTTACTTTTTACCACAAACCAAGTGTTGCAGCAGTTTTGTCTTACACAGTAAAGGTTTATTACTGTAATTATACAGATGTGAAGTTATTACTTCTGAATTAATTATACTGAAAAGGAACAAAAAGTTTGCATTCCCACTGAACAATAATAGCTGATCTACCATACTTATATTTTTAACAATCTATATTTTTAATGATGACTGACCCTTCATTTTTGCTTAATTTCCTGTAGATGCAAAAGAGAGCTTTTTGGAGAAAAAATTTAGAAAAATTATGAATCAGCTGTTTTATTTTGAATGACATTTACTTCAGTTTCAACCTTTCAAATCAAATAATCATCAAGTTAATGAAATTTTAACCCTTTCAAAAAGGGAAATATAAAACAACGCAAAAAAACAACGCAAACAAAAAGCCCCAAAAACTAATTTTAGATCCGAAAGTTTTTTTTGCCTCATTATTATATTCAGTAATAAGAACATAATTTGGGTGACTTTCTTTCAAAATGGTCGCAATATTTATCCAAGTTTATAAAAAAATAAAACCTGATTTCAGTGCAGCAAAGCTGGCATTTCTGAAAAGTCTCTCAATAAACTTGGTTTTAACTTTTATTAAACTTGGTTATAAAAAGACAATTTATTTTGTTGTACTTTACATTTTCCTGTACAAGAAAGTCATTTTTACTCTGATTACGAATTAAAAGTCTCCATCTGCGTTTCAAGGCCAAATTTCAGTTTTGAATTCCGTTCAAAATCAAAAGGTCCCCAGGCCGCACTTTGGATCCCCTGATCTGAAGTGAACTCTTGCTGGATATGAGTTCATGTCCACGCCTGTTGGTGGCGCCAGCACTTGGCGCATTAGTTACGCAAGCTTTTGTAAGCTCCTCAAGTTCAGGCAGACAAACACCAGAGGAGGGAAGCTGCGTTAATCCTGGAGGGGAAAGCTGGGATCGAGGTCATGTTTTCATCTTCAGCTGCCTGACAACACGCAAACATCCCCGGTGCTGACCCGGACCTCTCAGGGTCGAGTTGTTTTCCTAACGCAGCAAACCCAATCAGCTGAAGATTTAAACCTGCAGGAACTTTTATTTTAAGAAAAAAACTGTTACCATGTCGTGACAGTTTAGTATGAGAGATAATCTGAAAAAGTGGATCTCAGTCTGAAGAAATGCATCGCTCTTGAGCAAAAGCAACCAATCAGAGCCATGAGGACAGTGTTAGTGCTGTCAATTGTCCTCATGTACACGCTGTTCAATTTGCTAATGGTGGGGGAACAATTTACCATTACAGAAAAACTGTCTGTCTGTCATCATTGGTAGCTATGCTAACTAGTCTGAGCATTCTCAACAAGTTATGCTAACTTTAGCACAGTAGAGAGCAATTGGAAGGGTGATTGATAGCGCTAAGACCCGCCTCATAGCTCTGATTGGTCGTTTTTTTTAGTTAGCACTGAGAGAAGGCAGAGGAACTCACAGATTATCACAGATTATCTGTCTCATACCACACTGTTACACTACATTTTATATAATTTATTTTACTATTAAAATAGTTTTAAATAAAAAATATACTTTCATTGAAAAATAATCTGTTTTATAATTTGTTTAAATAGATTTTGTCTTTTGTAAAAAAAAAAAAGTCAGTTTTTAAATTAAAAAATATTTTCTAAAACTATTTTCAGTAAAAATATTTTTATGAAAACAATCAAACTAATAATTTTTTTTATTAAAAAATATTTTTCTCTGACATTTTTTAAAATAAAAGTGACATGCTCCAGTTCTGAGGGTACAAAAAGCAGAATATTTCATGATACAACCTACAATGTTGATTTTTAAAAGACAACTCTTTGATTTTTTTTAAATTTTGTTTGGTTTAGAAAACACAAGATTGTTATCAGACATCAGTAAACTCCAGGTTTAGCTCGAAGAAGAAAAACCCCTACGGTCAACCCAACTTCTCCAAGTTGTGATGAAGCCTTCAGGAATGTTAAATTACAGCGTTTCGTTGAATCAGCTCCTCCCTCCAGACGTCCTCAGCAGTGTTTTGGTGAACAGGAGCAGCGAACAAAAGCTGCATTCATCTCCAGCAGAGGGAGGATGTGCAGGGAGACACATACAGACTGTTCCTCTGTGGCAGGATGAGGAGAGGCAGCATGCAGTTCACACAGAGCAGGATGGGGAATGACGGATTTAAAGCCACATTCACATCAGAAAACACCTGGTTCTGGCTAACAGGAACATTCTGATCATTTCAGATCATTTTAATGGGGAGGACTTTGGGTCATCCATCCCTCCTTAACTTTGAGTTTTGAATGTCTGGAATATCAACAGAAAGCAGTCTGGGAATCCTGAAGTTATTTTCTTTCCCTGCTTTTACACAAGAGGCCTGCTGTTATTTTTATTTCACAGATTAAACTGGACTGTATTCTGTAGACCATAGGTGTCAAACTCTGGCCCGCGGGCCAAATTTGGCCCGCAGTGTAATTATATTTGGCCCGCGAGGCAATTTCAAAATAATATTAGACATTTACGTCAGAAATGAGGCATTAAATGTTTATTTAAATTTTATTTAATATATTTAATATTTTATTTTATATATTAAATATATTTTATTTAATATAATATGTTTTATTATTATTAGTAACTCAATTTTGCACACCTGCACTTTTAAGTTAGATAAGCTTTGCTTGTTCAATATTTATTGTTATTTTAGAACTTGTTTGGGTCCATATTAAAAGATTCATTTGTTCAACCTTGGCCCGCGACTTTGTTCAATTTAAAGTTTTGGCCCACTGTGTATTTGAGTTTGACACCCCTGCTGTACACAATAAGAACTCCATGAATCATGCCCATCACTCGCCGGTCTGGACGTGTAAATTGGCTTTTCCTGGTGAGGAAGGGCTGCCTGCTCGTCCACCTCTGCTCATATATTCGTGGAAATGTAGCCCTGATTGTATAAGTGGGAGGATATCCTTCGTTTCAGCTTTGCTTCCTCATCCTGTACAGCTCCATAAATAGGCCAGCTTCCCACCCTGTTCTCATAGAAACTGGATTCCTTATTCACTAAAATTTTATCCTTAAATTAATTCTGATTTGACAGTTTTTCCATTAGAATAAGCGACGCCTTGTATCCCCCCAGACTGTTGAGTTGTTGAAAGAGCTAAATGCCTCTCTAAGCTAAGCTTCACTAAATCTACTTTGTTGGTCTGTTGTATTTGAGTGGTTTCTTGCTGAGTCATTCCCTTTGTCCAAACAGTCTCTTGTATTTCTTCTTCTTTCCTGAAGACATCCTTGTTGGCATTTTGAGGTGTATGAACAGAAGTTACGCTAATATATTATTTTTATATTAGCGTAAAAATCTTTTCTGGCCACCATTACACTCTGCAAAAACAAAATCTTACCAAGTACATTTGGTCTACTTTCTACTGCAAATATCCTAGCATAAAACAACATGAAATTAACCAACAAGTAACTTTTCAGCGAGATATAGATGCTTGTTGAAAGTAAATATATCCTTAGTATTGATAAAAATGACTAATTCCATTGGCCAATAATTTCACCTATAACAATAATTTTTTTCCATGTTTCAAGAGAAATAATCTGGTTCAACTTTTTCATGAATATTAAGGAATTATTGACTTAAAACAAGCTCATATAAATTGCTGTAAAGTTACTTGTAAGTTACTTTCGTATTATTTGAAATGTTCAAAGATGTTTGCACTAAAAATTAGACAGAAAATAGTTGGTAAGATTTTGTATTTTTACCATGCCAGCAAGGTGCACTTATCTAGTTTTTAGCTATAAGTTTTAGCAATTAGCATGCTAACTAAGGTCCTGCCTTGATTGGCAGCATTAAGACCCTCTTGTCTGCAATTGGTTGTTTTAGACCGGTGCATTTCTTCAGGCGGCACTGGAAGACGGTGGAATGGCTCTATCTTTTTAAGATTTATCTGTCTCATGTTTGTCACAATATATGGACAGTGTTATTAAATATGTAAAAAAGAACATTTTGTGTAAAAGTTACATGCTGTGGCTTTAATCTGTATTTGAGTCAATTACTTACCTATTTAAATCACTAACCCTGTAATCCTCTCTTAACCACTCTTCATTGTATGTCCAAACACACATTATGCAATCATACTTTCTGCCCCAGCAGCTAATCTCTTAAGCCCCTTTGGGTTTCCTTTGTCAAGCATTGTCTTGCTCATTAAGCTAATACTGGTACATCCTGCTAAGAGAAAAATCAGTGGGCCAAGACACATTAAAATTGGTTGAAAAGAGCTAAATAAATGGGTGAGTTATTCACGGTTTTGGATGGACGTTTAGTGGAGGATTCGCTTCTTTATTCAAACCCAAGTCTTTGCTAATAAGGTCATCCAGCTGGAGAACCATTCCAGTTGTCATACTGGTGTTAGCATGATAACATTAGAAAGGGGAGAACAGTCAAAGTAACAGGCAGCAGTTATTGAGCTTAATCTGAAAAATTACTAATTATAATGATATATGAATGTAAGAGGGGGGAAAGTAAGTCAATTATTGTTGATTGGATGAGACTGAAAAAAATGTGATATATCTTTTGCAATCTGTTAAGTTCATCCATATAAAATATAGCATGTAATTATGCACATGTGACGTGTCTGTTCAGGGTTTTGTTTTGAAGGAGAGAACTGATTGCAGGGTATTATGAAAGTGGTCTTATTTTACCCGGCAACAGAGACGACGATGATGATGGTGGTGTCTGAGTTTCAGCGTGTCTGTGCCTTTGAGGCGGTGATATGTGAATGAGATTATCGTCCTGTTAGAGAGTCAGCTGCTTGCTGTTTATCACGTGATGCTGATTCACTCTGTCCACATTTAAACACTTTGTGCTTGTAGGTTTGTGTAGCTCAGGAACTCCTGGAGGACTCCAACGTTTAGATGAATCCCTTCTGCAACCACTTGATGCATCCCTTAGCCGAAGGAGCGGATAACTTCCGGTGATGAAGCGGAAGTTATCCGCTGCAGAGACCCATAATGCACCGATCAGGCTTTTACTTTTACACAGAATCATGGGGAAGATTTGCTCATATTTAACAAAAAGTAACAAATCATTGAACAAAAACTGTGGTCCAAGTTTGTTTTTTGAATCAATCTCAAAGTTAAGGCATTACAATGTACACATTAAAGCACATGTCCCTAAACTAGGGATGCTCTACATATTGACATCAATAAAATACTTATCCCATTGGCAGATTATTTTACTTAAAACACGCCGTTTTTCCCTTGTTATTAGTGTTAGTGGTCTAGTTTCTACTGCAAATATCTTAGTAAATTTGAAATGACACAAAATTAACTTAACTTTTCAGCAAGATGTAGGAGCTTGATTTAAGTTAGTAATTTTTTCATATTGGTAAAAATAATAACTAATTCCATTGAATTATTAGAGTATTTCAATCACAACATGAAAAATAAGTCTTGTTATAAGTAAAATAATCTGCTAGTGGACCTAGAGATTTTTGACTTAAAACATGGTAAAAAGTGACATATAAGTTAATTTTGTCTCATATATTTGCACTAGAAATTAGACCAAAAACACTTAAGGCTTTGCAAACATGTTGCTTCCTCTCCTCATGTCTCTGTCTCTTGTTTTTTTGTCCAGATGTACCACTCTGATCACGGTGTGGACTTCCCTGACCTCTGCTTCCAGATCCCCGGCGGTCCTACAGAACTGGGCCCAGCTGAGTGAAAACAACAACTGCAAACTAAAAAAACCTTTAGCCTCAATCTGCTTCTGTAAATCCAACTCCTACCTTCCTCCTCTGGGACCATGGACAGCCCTCCGAAGGTTTCTGGAGAAACGCTGATTGTACATCACATTCCCTTGGTGCATTGTCAGGTTTCTGGGGGCTGCGGCGGATCTCTGAAGAGGACCAACCCGTTCAGCCCGCCGGAGAGCCTTGGCCTGAGCCGCACCACGTCACTGCCGGAGAGGGATGTCCTGCAGAGGGAGGCTCTGCTCTACAGCAGCCTGATCCAGACCTCCAGCGGCTCCTGGTCCTCCAGCGTGGGGAAAGAGAAGCGACGTGGCGGCGGGCGAGGCGGGAGCACGGCAAGCGACGACTCATCGTTCACCTCCAGCAACTCAGAGGACCTGCTGATCACGGCTCACACCTTACCCAGAGCCAAACCGAGGAATAGGAACCCTCTGCGCCGCAATCCGTTCCTCCTGAACACCAACGAAGACGAGGATGAGGAAGATGAAGAAGACAGCGACAACCTCCACGGTTACCTGGAGGACTCGTCCTTCCACCTGCACAGCGAGACGAACGCCGCGCTGGACGACGCCATGGCTCCTTTCCTGGGGTTCGCGTCAGAGCCGTTCCTGCTGCACAGCTCCGGCACAGGGAGCAGTCGGGAATCTCTGAGGGCGGCGTCCTCGGATCTGTCCAACCACCTGGACGACCTGGACGTCCTGGGATTGGACAGGGAGCGCCGCCACGGCAGCAGCGGCTCCAACATGTCCATGGACTGTGGCGAGCATGACTGGGTGGACGACGACGAGGAAGAAGACGATGATCAGCCGATGAGATGCGGCGAAAGCAGCAAGACGGGTTCATACTCGTCTGGCTTGTCCAATCAGCACTGCTCCTGCTGCGCTCTGTCCCAGAACTTCCAGGACACCTTCCCCGAACCGTTCCCGGACTTCCAGCAGGGCTACTGCAGCGACTCGTCCTGCAACAGCTCCGAAGGCGTCCTCGTCAACTTCAGCGCCATTTACAACAAGATGAACAACGGCATCCCAGAAAAGCAGCCGCCGGCGACTGGCACATCGTCTGTCCCCAATTTCCACGGAAACCAACAGGACGCCGAAGGGGGAGAGGCGTTTTACCTGGACCTTCACACCTCCCCGACCGAGCCGCCGCCATCCTGTTTCGCCAAAGCCTTCCCGCTCATCCGAGAGCCGCGCCTCTCCAGTTCCTCTGCCTGCTCCTGCTCCATGGAGCACCAGGCGACACTCGACCTCGACGCCAACTGCAACTCCTTCCACCCTCCTCACGCCGCGGGGTCATCTGGCGACCTCGCTTCCTGTCTGCAGAGCCAGGCGCGCCTCGTCGTCGCCACCCAGAACTACTACAAGCTGGTGACCTGTGACCTCTCGTCCCAGTCATCCCCGAGTCCAGCGGGTTCGTCGGTCAACAGCTGCTCCTCTGAGCACAGCAAAGGCAGCCCCACGCCGACCCAGCCCAGCGAGTACTTCCTGTTCAGGCAGCGAGGCGAGGAGCAGGGGCTGGAGGAAGAGGAGGAGGACGAAGATGGAGGGTCTTCTCGAGTGAGTGGAGAATCCGGATTTATTAGTTTCTGCAAATTATGAACCTTTTGTCATTAATTTGTCATTAAAACCATGTTATAATATTCATGTTTTACATAATGTGCTAAAGAACCAACAGCAAATTATCTTAAAAAATCAAAATGGTTACAAATTAATTCTCTTAACAAGACAAGAAAATCTGGAGATAGTAATAATAATAGTTTTCAAGTGTATTATAATATTTGCACTAGAAACTAAACTAAAATTACTTTGAAAGATTTAGTGAATTTGCTATAAACGTTGGTGAGTAAATCTAAAATTTAAAAATAAATACATAAAAAAATGGAGTTGTTCTGATGGTTAGGTTTATCACAATAACCCATTTTGCTGGACGATAAATTGCGAAGTTATTGCGATAAACGATAATATTGTTGTTTTAAGACAACTTTCATGTTATATGATTTTGCCATAACCATGCAAGAACTTAAACTAAATTTTAATTTCCAATGAACATTTTAACACTGGACCTGGAAGACATTTTAAATATCCAAAATGAACAAACAAAACAACAGAAACAACAAATAAAATAAATTATTAAGTTTCTCTAAACAAAACAGTTTGAGACCAAGAAGTTTGACTTGTTTGCTTTTGTCCATTTTCTTTTGATTCAGCGAGATGATGATGACGATGATAAAGACGACGAAGAGAAGAAGAAGAAAAATGGCGGTCAGCAGGTCGCTGAAGCGGCTGGAGTCGCTCCTTCCGTCATCGAAGGCCAGGTGTACGTCAACATTTCTCCTCCGATGGCTCAGCGGAGCGTCATCGGCGGCAGCGGAGCGCCCTCCGGAGGCCGCCCACGTTCCCGCAGCTACGACCGCAACCTGGACAGGTGTCCGTCTCCGCGGCTCGGCTCGCTGGAGCGCATGCTGAGCTGCCCCATGCGGCTGAGTGACGGCGCTGCGCAGGCCGCCACGCCGCCTCCTCCGCCGCCGCGCGTCACCTCCTTCGCTGAGATTGCCAGGAGCAAACGCAGACACGGCGGCGCAGGCGGGTCGCCTTCCACGAAGGCGGCAGCAGACCCGTTTTCCTCCACCTACTCCACCCACTCGCACTCGTCTGTGGATTTCTCCCCCATCCTGGAGCAGCGTGTCGAGTCCGTCAGTCCGGCGGTGTCGCCGGTGCGCTTCACCAGGTGTTACAGCCAAGGAAGCATCGAGCGCCAACTGGAAGGGGCGAAGGAGAGCCAAGCCAAGGCAGAAGGTACATCCCCCCTTACTCCACAGCAAGGGTGTCTAAGATGTGGAGTCTTCATGAATGTCTATAGCTGTTGTCAGGAAGTGCCATTCGATAAATAATGTCATTTTTAAGGGACTTTTAAGGCAATTTTGCTTTAAAAGTGTCATTAATGACCAAATAATAATTTATCTGGGGGTTTTAGGAGCCATTCTCTGCCTGGATGATCAATAAGTCACAGAGAAAAGAGTTACAATTGTGGAGGGAAAAGTATTCCTCTGAAAATAAAGTCAAAAGAAAAACATTTAAGTCTCATTTGAAGCTAAAAGTTAAGAAATGACACAAATGTTTTCACAGTGTAAATTTCACTTATAATGAGGCATCATTCCATGTTATAAGTTAAATAATAATAATAATAATAATCAGTGGAACTATGCTTTTTTATAAATATTAGGGAATTATTGACAAGCTCCTATATCTTGCTGAAAAGTTACTTGTATTTAAGTTAGTTTTGTCATTTTTCAAGTGAACTTGAACTAAAAACTAGACCAAAAATTTTTGGTTTTGTTTTTTTTTTGCAGTGTTTAATTTGTGGTGGAATTGAGAGCTTTTTCTCCTTGCTGTGTCTCAAAGGCCTGTCATGATTTAGAGCCACAACAAGCAGCTGTCCAGCTTCTCAGGATCATATATTATTAATCAGATTTCAGTTTCTTAGCAGCTTCCTTTATAAAAAGCTCTGCGAAAGCAAATCGCCCAGTAACGATACTAACAAGCAGCTTCAGGAAGAAGCTCATCTGTCTAATGGACCAATGGAAGTGTTAGAATCAGAACAGACGGATAATGGAGCAGATTTTACAAACAGAAAGACAAGAAGCTTTCTGTCCTAGAGCTCTCTATGTGATGCGGCTCAGCTGCGCCCCCGGTGGCCGAGAGGTGAAGACGGCGGTGGGCCGGACTTTATCAGTGACAAACAGCTTGCGCAACGCGCCTGACGTCACACACGCTCCTGTCTGTCATGCAGCAGAGTGGGTCCATAAACAGCAAGTGAAACAGTTTTTGAGTCGCTGCAGAAAAGCGTTTCTCCCCTGTTCTTCTCATTCATGCAGGGCCTCAGGTTCGGTATGTCTGCGCGTGATTTTATTGTTTTTTGGGTGGAGATTCCTGGTGAGAGAGAGAGAGAGCGTGGCGGTGGTCTGGCTGTCTGGCAAGCTAACTTTGTGACTGGGCAGTTTTTGCTGTTTTCCATTTCAGCCTTCAGGCTTTGCTGGAAAGAGTTTAGTCAGCTCACAGGAATATTTTTTAATTCAATCTCTTTATTGTTGGTTCATTGCTTTAACCTTATGTGTTAATAATCAGCCAGTTATTCTTTAAACCAGTGAAACAAGATGTGGGGTCAAATGTTGAGAAAGAATCAATATTCGATTTAGTTTTGGTTTCATAAATTATGAACTGCGTTTTAAATAATCTGTAATCTGAATGGAATAGAAGAAGATTGTGTTATTTTATGAGCTCCATAACCGATGTTTGTACTAGTTTGGTTTTTGTGTCCCCACACCTGTCACAGTAAGCAATAACTTAATAAATTAAAACAAACTCAATTATTTCAATTTTTATGATTTATTGTTTTTCTTTTTTTTCTCTCTTTCTACCAAAAACTGGTGTTTTTGTCTCAATCCCAAGGAGATTTGTTTACAGAATCTTCATAGTTTCAGTTGTTTTGTTTATTTATTTTGGACATTTAAAATGTCTTCCGGTTCCAGTGTTAAATGTTAAACTGCTCTTTTTGTGTTGTTCATGATCAAATAAATGAGTTGAGCTGAGTTTTTCTTTCCCGTTGCTAACCCATCCTGGTTCTGTCTCGTCCAGGTGTTCTGTCGAGCTCGTCAGAAAGTCCGCCAGCAGTGGTCCGTTACAGTAAGGACCAGCGGCCCACCACCCTCCCCATCCAACCCTTCACCTTCCACCACCAGTTCACCTCCAAACCCCCCCAGCCCAAGCCGCTGCTGCCATTACTCACCGGCTACGTCTCTGGAATGCAGGCTCGCCCCTGTTCGGGGTCCGGGTCCGGTTCTGGAGGTCCAGTCGGTGAGGAAAGCGAAGAAGCAGCTGAAATCGGACCCGGCTACCAGAGTTCCCGCAGCGCCACGGCTCCTCCGACCGAAACAGTCCGGCCTTCGCCTCTAGGGAGCTACTCCCCGGTCCGCCTGCAGGGGGCGCCAAGCTCCGGGAGCTGCTCCACCTGCACCCCCAGCCCCAAGCCGGCACACAGCCGCTCCTGTCCACTTTCGGCCGGACTCGGCTCACTGCACACCCCGCCTGCGGGGAGGCAGGGAAACGGGTCGGCGCTGTTAGCTCACACTCCTCCGCCTCCGTCTCTGGGGGTGAAGCGAGGCGTGGTGCCGCCCACGCTGCCCGCTGTGCAGGGACAATGTCTCCACCATAACGGACCAGCGCTTCACACCGACACCCTGAGCCCACTGGGCTGTCTGGACTCTGGAAAACTCTCAGACAGAGGAAAAGGATCTGGAAGCAGAGCTCAAAATGGTAGGTTCCACAAAAAGCCAGAAACGCTGAGGCCTGGTATATCTGGGAAAACTAATGTTTGTATCAGTTTCCTAGGTAGAAAAAGAAAGGAGTAAATTTACGCCAAAACTTTTAATTGTTGAATGTTTGCAAGAAAAAAAATATATATTTTAAGATTAATCTCAGAAATTTTCTGGAACAGTGAAAATTTTGGGACTCAAAATGCTAAAAATTGTCTGAAAAACCATAAATAAAAAAAAATTGACTTTTGAAACTCAAAAATTTTCATCTGTTTTATAGAACATTTTTTTAGGTTAATCTCAAATTTTGTTTTCTACTAAATTTTCCATGTTTCAAAGTCAGAACTTTTCAAGAAATTTATGAGATTATTTTCAAAATTGTATTTCTTTTCTAGAAAATTTTTGACTTTTCAAATCAGAAATTTTCCAACATTTTTTAAAATTAATCTCTTAAATTTCTGAGTTTTGCCTTGCAAATATTCAACTTTTCAGCCATCTCGGTCTGTCTTTTATCAAGGACGAACTGTTCATGATCATGCCTCAGCTTTTCAGTCAGATTGCAGTCCGGTCTTTGACTAGGCCACTCCAAAATCCTTAGTGTTCTTGCATTCAGAAGTGGATTTGCAGCTGTGCTTTGACACGATGTGCGTAACTCAGGTGTGTTTGACCTGAAACCGCATTTTCCTTCAGGATTTACTACTGAAGAAAATAATTAATGGTTCTGTGAGTTACAGCAGGTCAACGCATCCCCACATCATCACTGTACCACCACCGTGTTCCACTGTCAATGTGGTGGTCTTGTTCTGAATTTTCTATGCATCATGATGAAATTTGTTTGATTCAAGACATGCAAAACAAAAACAGAAGAAATGAGTGAGGGGGCAAAACCTTAGCTTTGGTTCTTTATCTTTTTTGTCTGCTGTCTGTTTCCACTGAGCCTTTTCTTTCTATAAATAGTCAAGAAGTTTTCTGTAAAAGGAGAACTACTTTCATGATCTTTTAATGAACCATCTTCAGTAAATTCTGTTTGCAAAACGTTTTTATATTTCCATTTGGGTCTCAACTTCTGAAAACAGCACAAGAGCTTAAAAGAATCATGTAGCCATATATTCAGCAACAAGTTAATGTATTTTGGTGTCTGGAAAAGGAGCCATCACAATCAACAGTCAATGTGACGTTACCTCACAACCCCAGCAAAGCCATCCTATTACCTAGCAATCCTGGCTGAGCTACAGCATGTTTGGTCAGCTGGTTTTACCGCTGAATGCACTGTGCAATGGCTTTTGGAAAAGACAAGAGCTTCACTGTTGACTTACCATTTAGAAACCGCTTGCTGCATTCTTGTTGGTTGTGCAGGAGGCTCTATGTCTGCTTTTCAAAGATGAATAATTGTAAAATTGAGCATCTGTTTGTAGCCATTTTCACGTTTGAGTGTAGATGTTGAGTTGGGGGGCGTGGCCATGATGAGACACTCTAAAACAGCTCAATCTGACTAAAATTATATTATTTAAGAATGATTTTGTACAAAAATATTTTAGTTTGGAACCTTAGATATATTCTAAAATGTTCAAAGAAGCATAATAGATCACCTTTTATATTGATGCAAACCTAAAAAGCGCTCCAGCACATTCTTACTGTTCTCTTTTTCTCTTCTCCTCCCTCTGCTCATGCATGCTCTTTGATGTTCCTCTTTCATCTGCATGCATGTTTCATCATTTCACTCCACAAACCTCCATTTATCCTCCATCCTCACATCACTAACCCGCTCCACCCACCCCCACAGCGCACCACCTCTCCCCCCAGGCTCTGAAATGGAGAGAGTACCGTCGCCGGAACCCCCTGGGTGTAGAGAGGGCCCCTGGGGGCCACTCTGCTGCCAACATGGAGCTCAGGAGGGCTGGGGGGCCGCGCCCCACCCGACGCAATGTGTTCGATTTCCCAACGGCGCCGTCCTCGCTGGGTTGGCCCCATGGTGCTCAGGCTTCCTTAATCCAGGGGTGTCCAAACGCTTTCCCTGCATCGCAAAAACTCAAACTCTTACCAAGTACTTTTGGGCTCGTTTCCAGTGCAAATATTTCAGTACATTTCAAATAAGTCAAAACTAACTTACAAATAACTTTACAGCAAGATATAGGAGTTTGTTTTAAGTCAGTAAATCCTTAATAATGATGAGAAAGTATGAGTTCAACTTGAGTTTTATTTAACTTATAATTTATGGGGAAAATGTCCTGTTATAAGTGAAATAATCTGCCAATGGAACTGGTACTTCTTGGGCAACAGTAAGGAGTTTTTGACTTAAAACAAGCTCCTTAATCTTCCTTAAAAGTTGCATATGAGTTTTGACTTATTTCAAGTGTAGTAAGATATTCGCACTGGAAATTAGACCAAAAAGAGATTTTCTGTTTTTGCAGTGTGGGGGCCCAAACTGGCAAATTGAATCTACTGGGGGGCCACAAAATTCATTAAATTTAAAATGGAAAAATTTACAACACAGTATTAGGGACATGCTAAGAATACACAAATTGCCCCCGTGCCACATTTTGGACACTTTTTCCTTAGACAGTTCTGAAAAGCTTAGAGAATGGCCGAAGCCAACAGAGAGACCGTTATTAAGCAGGTCTGTTATGTTTTTATCTGTTTGCTTGCAGCCGGTCAGTCGGCGAAGCTGCAGCAGAGCTACAGCGACTTCCTGCCGGATTATTTCTCCCTGACGGAGAAACCGCCGGAGGAGTTCTGCCTGTCGCCTGACGCCTCCACTTCCTCTTCCTGCTACTCCTCACAGTCCCACGTCTCAGTGGATCTGACGCAGAAAAGAGGTATGGCGTCTGAAAGGTTAATAGCTAAAGGTATTGATGAACCTAAAACTTTTGTGAACATTTTATTGTCTGAGAATAACTAAAAAAAAAAACTAAATCTCACCAAGTATTTTTGGTCCAGTGGTTTCTAGTGAAAATATCTTGGTTCACTTAAAATAAACTTTTCAGCAAGATTTAGGAGTTTGTTTTAAGTAAATGATTGTTGTATTTTTTTTAAAGTAGTTACATTTATTCACATTTAATGAGTAACGTGTTTGAAAGAAATTAACTTTTAGGAGTATTTCTCCTACAATGTACTTTTTGTTTTTACTTGCGTCATTTTATTATGAAGGTTTTTTACTTTCCTGGAGTAAAATTTCTGGTGTAAAATTTCTGGATTTTTTACCCACTTTCTTTATTAAGAAATTACCAAACGTAAAACAAGTTTTTTTTTTCCAGTTTCATAAGTGAAATAATCTGCCAGTGGAACTAGAAAGTAGAGTTGGTGAGATTTTGTGTTTTACCAACCTGTTTATTTCTGCGTTTCCTGTCGTCCAATCAGGTTTGGTGAAAGCAGTGAACACTGCCGTGGATTTGATTGTGGCGCACTTTGGTACCAGCAGAGACCCGGACGTGAAGGTTGGTCACTTTGCTGATTCTGATGAACAAACATGAGCAATGACAAAAATATTTAAACTTACCAAGTATTTTTGATTTAGTTTCTTGTGCGAATATCTCGGTACACTTCAGATAAGACAAAACTAATTTATAAATAACTTTTCAGAAAGATATGGGATCTTGTTTTGAGTCAGTAATTCCATAATTCTAGTTCTACTGGCAGATCATTTAACTGATGTCATAGGAAAAAGTGAAATAATCTGCCAATGGAATAAGCACTTTTTTTCATCTTTATGAAGAAATTACTTATTCAAAACAAACTCTTCTGTCCAGCAGAAAAGTTACTTGGAATTTAGTTTTGTTTTATTTCGTGTGTACTGTGATATTTGCAGTAGAAACTAGTCAAAAATTATTGTTAGGTTTTTGTTTTTTCCAGTGTGAGCAGCTAATGCGTTTCCTCTGCCTACATCTCCCAGAATGCTGTGCTGTTCTGGATTGATTTATTGAACTTTCTATCAGTTACATTGTCTAATGATCTTGATCATGTGTTTACTGTGATATATATTGTTATTGATTCATTATCCAGCACAAATGTCAAGGTATATTTGGTATTTTTAAAATAGTTTTAAACGTTTTTATAGAGGGAATCTTAAGTGTGTTTGGATTAAAAGCAGCGGTCAGGTAATTCTTATTATGATTTGTTAATTTTAGTTTGAAATCTAAATTTGCTTCTCTGTATTTACCACCAGGCCAAACTGGGGAACAGCTGTGTCAGTCCCAACGTGGGGCACCTGATCCTGAAGTATCTGTGTCCGGCCCTGCGCGACCTGCTGCAGGACGGCCTGAAGGCCTACGTGTTGGACCTGATCATCGGACAGCGCCGCTGTCAGCCCTGGAGCGTGGTGGAGGCCTCCACCCAGCTGGGTGAGTCTGAATACCGACTATAAGGTGTTTTAAAGCTTTAGATCATTTCAAATAGATGCTTTGAAGGTTTGGAAAGGGTTTGTTATGATTACTTTTGCTGGATGATAAATTGTCCCAGGACTTATCGTGATAAATTATAAAATTATTGGTTTGTAACAAGTAATAGCATGACAATCCACTTTCAAAGATCAATAAACTTTAGATTCTAATGAACATTTAAAGCCTAACTGTGAAAAATTGTATTTATGGTTGTTTCTGAAGTTAAATGGGATTAAGCTTTTCTTGTTTTAGGTTAGTTATAATATGCAAAATTATTTATATTTACTAAAAGCCAAAAAATAAAAGAACATTTCTTCAGAGATTTCTTTTACTTTCTTTACATATTATGTTTAAACTTTTAATTTAGTTGGGAAGGAATTCATCTACACTTTATTTGGATTGTTTTAATGTAATGAATATTTAATTTTCCTAATGGATTAGTAACTTATTCATCTGCGTAATTGAAATAAAGGTTGACTCATTATTTATTTGTTAAAGTTACTGAAATTATGGACTGTTTTTATTAAATTAGTGTTTTGTTCTCAGATCAGATTTATTTACATAAATAATTGTGACATATAACAGTGAATTTATACTATCTTCTTTAGTTTATTTGTGTTTTTATCTCTAAAGCGATGGTGGAAAAATTTAAGAAGTGCTTGAATTTTGCTGTTAGAAAAATGTATAAATCCTGTATGTAATGCTGATAGCAGCAGTTGATTTACAGATGATTTTTCCTGCAGGGCCGTCCACTCGAGTTCTCCACAGCCTGTTCTCGAAGGTGAGCCAGTTCTCAGAGCTGACGAGCCACAGCATGAGACTGAACGCCTTCGTCTTCGGCCTGCTCAAGTGAGTTCCTTCAGTTCACCTGGTTTCCGTTGGCAGATTTTTACTCTCGCTAACCTGGTAGCTTCCAGCTTGAGGCTGGAGTTAAATTAAATGATTTCAGTGCATGAGACGAATTCAATTTGGTTAGTGGAGAAGACATGCTGAGAAGGCGGAGTTTCAGAAAGAGCAGGTGCTTCTTAAAGAGACAGAGACCCAATTTCAAGACATTAAATTATGATGTCAAATTTCTTTAAAAATTACACACACACACACACACATATATATATCACAACTGAAGTTGACATATTGAACATATTTATTCGATTATGCTATAAAATGGCAATATATGCCTGAAAAACACATTATAATGCCCTTTGATGTTCCCAAAATCTGCTTAAAACTAAATAAACAAAAATAAATTAAACTAAAACACCTGATAAATAAACTAAATTAAACTAATTTCATTCAGTTCATTTAGTTTTGAGAAACTAAAACTGAATCACGTGATTAACTGCGGATATCCTGAAGAAATACCAGCCTTTAGTGCGGTGACGCTGCTTGTGCCCTCTAGTGGCAGCCACTTGCAAATGTAAATAGAAGTTAATAAAAGTTGCTTTTCTTGCATTTGTAATAAATGTATTATCTTTCTGTTTCAGCATGAAATCTCTGGAGTTCTGGTTTAATCACCTCTACACACATGAAGGTAACACCTCACTGGATTTTCAATAATTCAGTTATTTTTTTTCCCCTTCTGCTTCTTGTTCTGATGTTTGACTTTTGTCTTCCAGACATCATAGAGGCTCACTACAGCCCGTGGGGTTTCCTCCCCCTGTCGCAGGGGCCGTGCAAGTCCCTCTTCGAGGAGCTGCTGCTCCTGCTGCAGCCGCTGTCGCTGCTCCCGTTCGACCTGGACCTCCTGTTCGAGCCACATCTCCTCCAGAAGGGCCAGGAGCAGCTGCGGCGTAAGGAACAGCTGCGCTCGGCGGGGCCGTCCAGCCGCTCCACCTTCCAGCTCATGAGGGGCTGGAGTACCACCGTCGGTGACGTGGCGAGAAGCGAGAGGCCAGGGCTGAGGCGCGAGGGAACATGGCCGGGGATGGAGCGGGACGGAGCAGCGGCGGCGGCTAATCTCTGGAAGGAGAGGGCGAAAGACGTGAAGGAGCGAGACCGGAGGAAGGAGAGGGATCCGGGGGACAAGCAGGCCGGCTGGTGGTACCAGCTCATGCAGTCCTCCCAGGTCTACATTGACCAGTCCGCCGAGGGATCCAAGTTTGTCAAGGCTGAGAAGAGGAAGAAATCCTCTGAGAGGCGGCAGAACCATCCGCCACCCGCAAGAGAGGGAGTGGTGGAGGGCGCAGAGTCTGAGGGCGAGCGAGGGGCGAGCGGAGGGGAGTCCGTAGGAAGGCTGTCATGGATGGGCAGCCCGCCAGAGTCCGTCCTCAACCGGGAAAAAGACCCGAACACGGCGGAGAACACAGGGGCAGAAATCCGGGAGGAGAGTCCCTCACAAGGGCAAAGTCTGCGCTGGGGGCGACTCTTTGGCTCCACCGTTGGTTCTCCTCAGAGAGCGGAGTCAGCCGAGCTGAGAGCCAGGACCCAAAAGACGAGGTGAGAAAAGTAAAAAAATGTTTTAAAAGTCTAAAAGTAATCCCTTAAAGGGATCCTGTCCCCCATACCAACACATCAGCACCAGATGCTTCATGGACAACCCTGTCCATCCTCTTTGTGAGTTTATCTGGCAGCCACAGATTCGCTGATCATAACTTTACATTTTGTTATAATGTTATTGCCTTGATTCTTTCATGCATGTTTGAGAAATCCTTTAAGCTGTGGAAACGCCTGCTGGACCTCGGCCCACCTTCGAGGTGCAGCTCATCCTCTCTTTTAAATCATACCACATATATTTAATATTTTTATAACTGAAGGTAACAATTACTTTATTGTGCTATAACATGGCACCATGCGCCTGGAAACCACTCACTGCATTCTTGTTGGTAGTGCAGAAGGTTCCACTTCTGCTTTTCAGAGATGTTCGGTTGCATAATTACCCATCAGTTTGCAGACATTTTCACTTGTGAGTTTAAATGTTGCAGTATGGGTGAGACGTCCACATTGCGTTCTGTGGAGCCTCACTGTGGCTGAAGCCAAACATGATATGCTGCTAATATAGCCTTGCTAGTTTTTTTCGGTTATGTTTTTTTTTTCTCTTTTGACAAACTTTATTTCCCATAATTTAGTTTCATATTTATATTCCTACTTCAGGGCTCCATCAGGTTGGCTCTCCTTGGACCGATCTATTCTGGACCTCGTTGCTGTGACCATTGGAGGGGGCGGTGGGAAGAAGGCGGAGCCTCCAACTACACCGACTCACGGCCAAACAACGGCGCCGCCTCCACCAACTGAAACTAAACAATCGTCTTCGTGGTAAATACATTTCACATTTGCCAGAAAATGTTGCAGCTGTTTTCGCTGGAGACTCTTTTTTTAATTTTTTTTGTATTTTGTCTGAATTGCTCATGTTTTCACAGAGCTTAAAATAAGCAGAGCTGAATATGTTGTGACCCTCACAGATGTATCCTAACCTGTTCAAGAAAGCATCTGAGGTCACCATAAAATTTCATTCAAGGTCTTAAAAAGCCTCGGGGTGTTTTCACACCTGATTGTCTCTGAGAGTTGGTTCAAACTTTGTTGCATTTTCAGCTGCTGCCGTTCTCTTACACACTGCACCGTGTCAAACAAGTTGAAAAACCTGTTCCCCTCCTCACCTGTGGTGGCGCTGCACCAAAAACCTCTGAAGGACACCAGATAAAAGCCACTGAAAAAGACACTGAGCTTAATTTACGACTTCACAAAATGTAAAAGCAGTGGAGTAGCGTGAGATTTTAGCAGATGTAGAATTTTTCTCTTTGTCTTTGGTAAATGACAACAGACCATTTCTCTTCTAAGCCTAGACTTCTATTTACCCAGAATGCTTTGCATTGTATTATGCTTCTTGCTTTTGTAGTAGTCTCCGGTCCGCTAGCATTCACACACGCATTCGAACCGAGCCAGAGTTCACTTCAACCAAACTGAGACCTTGGTTTGTAGGGACAGAGTTAAGTTTTTTGGGCCGCATCAGAGCTTGATTAGCATTCACACGTCCCCAAATGAGTCAGACTTTCTAGACAAACAAACGAGAGTTTGATTAAAGTGGACTAAACTGGCCTGGGTGAATGCAGCCTTCCTTAAATTAGTCTTGCTGTACAAAGTCTGTATTGATGCCTCTCACCCAGTGACCAATGGAGATATCCTGCAAGGATAAGCATGTATAGACGGTGGATGGATGGATTTAGTTCTTTAAAACTGCCAGAAATCTTAATTTAGGTTCTTGTTTTGTTTTTTTCAGTGAAGTCCGAGCGCTGTGCCATCACCTCGCCACCGACCCTGGCCAGCTGAGCTTCAATAAGGGCGATGTCTTGCGGGTTCTGAGGAAGGCCGACCCGGACTGGCTTCTCTGCTCGCTGGGCTCCACCCGGGGTTTGGTCCCCATCATTTATGTGACGCTCAGCAGCATGGAGGACAGCCACAGAGAAACCGGACTCAGCCAGCTCTGATCAGACTTTGTTAGCAAACGGACACTAAAACACGAAGAAGACGCACCGACGTGTGCGAGGTCCAACCACAAACTCACAATCAACGTAACATCCAGAAAAAGACAGCATGCTCACATCCAAACGAAAACCAAAAGAAACGACGACAAACGAACCCAAAGACTCTTCGATGCTCTTCTTCTCGACACCTAAACGCTTAGCTGTGCTAGCATTAGCATTCAGCCTGAATATCACTCATCTGGACACAATGTGAAGGAAAACTCACCTCACCTGGCTGCTCTGTCGCTGTGCTGTGTAAATGTTGAGCCACAAATCATCAAAAAGAGACTTTCTTTGAGATTCTGTTTGTTAAGCTTGTTAAGTGCTGATTGTTATTTTTATTTCCACAAAAGACAATAATCAAGAGAGAAAAGCAGGAATTTACTCTTTAAATTTTTCATTTTACTGCAGAAGTTGGTTGAAATCCAGATAAAAAATAATAATTAGCAGTATTTAAATTGAATTGAGCTTGAAGGCGCCTTCCTCTGTGCTGTGCTGCAGGCTAAGCGGCCGCTCCCGGCAGATTTGCACATATTAATGTTTGTTTTACAGCAAAGTTGTAGATCAAACAAACAAAATGAGAAATAAAGTCACAGAAGCTTCCGGTTTCTACTTTAAAAGCACGAAATCTTGCTTCCTTCTGCAGTGATTGTGCTTCACTTTTACAACCTGACAGTTCTGAGGATGACTGTAGTGAGTTTCATCTCTGTATTTATTCTCCTGGTACTTGCTGTAAATGCATTTATGGCTCATTTACACAACTTGTATTTATTTATTCAGCTATTTAAGTAACTAAAACTACAATTTAAGGTTCATCAGTTTGGATATTCTTCAGATTTTGTGTCATATTTTGTATTTAAAGGGGTAAATATTTCTGCCTTAAAGCACTCAAAAGGGGGGAGAAAAAGATGATGAACCACCTTATATCTGTCCTGATATCAGAATATATTTTCTATATTCTTTCACTTCTTCCCAACATTTCTGTAAAGATAACTAGACGGGGAGATTTTTGGATGTTTAAAGGGAAACGTGTGAACTGTAGCCTTAGATAAAGTCCTCCAATACAAGCCGATTATTAAAAGTGGCAACATTAATGTAAATTTATTAGATAAATGAATGCTGGCATGTTTTGTTTTCCCTTTTGTTTCATTATTGTACAGTTTTTATTTCTAACATTCAATTGTGTTTGAATTGTAAATATATTTAAACTCTTGGGGTTTGTTTTGGCCATAGAGCTCTACAGTATGTAGGTATGAATGTCATTAATGATTTATCAGTGCGTTTCATATTTGATACGGAAAGTATAAGCTTTAGATTTAACGCTAACACGCTGCTGACTGTAATCTGTGTCGTCCTGGAGGTCAGAGTTCACATGTGACCCATAAACATGGTGGTGATTCAGCCAGAGGAAGCAGGAAGGAAGGATTGCTGCTCTTCGTCTCGCTGGCTGCCTGTAAATACCTTCAGCATCAGTGACACCGCTCCTCTGCCCGCGTCCAGCCTATATGATGTACGGCATTATCAAATTACTATGGATGTTAAATAACAAAGTGCTCATGTGATCACAAACTCATCCGGCTCCCGAGTCTTTATTTATGGGCAGTTTCCCACCTGCACGCTGCAAAAACACTGATTTCTGTTTTTTTCTTTCTTTTTTTAATGTTCTGTGTTGCATCAATAACCCAACATGCACTGATGCAACATGATGAAACACACCTTCATGTTTTAGCTAGTGCAAAAATGCAATTTTACCACTAGATGGGGCCATTATTTTGCTCTCTATCTCTTAAGACTTGACGTAAAACAGAATACACACAACTCTTCTACTCTTTACACGCAACAACTTTTTTAACCTGATCTGATTTACACCTGATTTTGATCTGATGCTCATTACTCGGAATATTTTCCTTGAATTAATTTAAAATTTGAGGCACAGTTTGCAAAAATTACAATCATGTCAGAGTACTTCAACATATTTGTACTCAGCTAAAGAAATATTTTTACACAGCTGTAAATAAATAGATCCCTCTTCCAGTTTCTAATATCTACATTGGTGGCAAAAATATGGACTATAACATGTAAAAGATTTTATCTACCTAAGGAAAGCTTTAATTACACTTTAGATAAGTGAAACATCTAAAGTTACCTTCAGTTTGTATGCTCATTATGAATTTTAATGTGCAACAGGCATAAAACTGTCACAACACATGAAGGCCACAAGATGGCGCTAGAGACAAGAACAGTTTGCAACGTTAATCCAAAGCATCGTTGGAAATTAAATTTGGCACAGAAGAAGGAAAGAGCTACAGCAACAGCAGCCCTTTTGTCTTTTTTAATCAACCTTATTAATATATAAGGTTGATTCTCTGCTATTTAAGGAGATTTTTTTTAGGTTTATTAGAGTTTAAATTCACAATCAATCAAGTTTAATTTGTACAGCACATTTCAGCCACCATAATCAAAGTGCACATCAAATATGCTGGCCAGTTCTTCATTGATAATGTTTCAAAAGCAACTGTCAACAGGTTTTAGTCTAGATTTATGGGGACTCTGTGTTTCGGCTGTTTTGCAGTTTTTTGGAAGTTTGTTCCAGAAGCTGGATGCTGCTTCTCCATATCTTCAAATTTGCCCATAATTTCACTTGCATCAAAATGAAGGAATTATTTACTTTAAACAAGCACTTATATCTTGCTAAAAATTTCTAATCAGTTAGTTTTGTCTTATTTAAAGTGTACTTAGATATTTGGACTAGAAACTAGACCAAAAATACATTATAAGATTTTGTTACTGCAGTGCACAAAAAGTGAGCCATTATTTCTCCATCAGAACATCAACCAAACAAACAAAACAAGTAAAAGAAAAAAAAGAAGCTAAAACTGTGTTTTTATAACTAACTTTGAGGCATTTTTTATTCAGTAATTCACACATCCAGCTGCAGTTACATTTTCCGCCTGCAGGAAGACCTGCAGGTGTCTCCAATATAAAGTTACACTTTCTTCTGTGGAAAAATCAAACTTTGCTCAGTTGGAAAACCATGGCTGTGGCTCTGTGTCTTTTTTGGTGTTTTGGGCTGAATTTGCTCCGAGCCATTTCCCACAACCACATTCTGCAACAACCGAGGTCGAACATTAACAGGGCGCTGAAATAAATCTATCGGGACACAGAGGGGGTTTTGTTCAGGGAAATTCACAGGAATCATTTTTTACTCTGACAGTCTCTTCCGAGGAATTCCTTCTGCCTGTGAGGCACTAATATGTGGGATGAAATTCGAATAAACCTGGAGGTCTGCCAGGTTGCTCTGCTAATATAAAAGTGGAAGCTTTTACTCAAATTCATGCCACCTTGTTTCTGTTTGATCCAGTAACTAAAGCAGAAAGGTTTCTGATGTTTCAGTTAGCAAAGATCTCTAATTTCTGTCAAGTTTTGCAGTGGTATAAAACATGAAACTTTTACAGAATGACCCACACAGTGGAAGAAAGGCATTCGAATCATACATAAAAACATTTGACTCATCTAAACCGTTTTCCTGGACTTGACCATCAGGACTTGCAGGTTCTAATCTGACGTAACGCAAGGTTGAGTTCTGAGCCCACTCTTGTTTTGTTTTTACATCCTACTATTATCTGCTGCCTGTCAGGGTTTTTCCAACATTCATCAAATCTATGCTAATGACTTCCGGTTGTATTGTTTTCTAAGCCTCAAGAGATAAAAAAGATTGCCCAACTTATTTCAATGTTTTTACATGGATCAGTTACTGATTCCCCCAATTATCTTGTTTCAAATGTCAACAGACCTTTGAGAAGAAAAACAAATAGGACAAAATATTGAGTTTACATACATATTTGTTCATATTGTGTCACATTTCTTATGTGTGCACAAAGTCCTTCCCAAAAAAGCTGATTCTGATTCTTCATAACAGCAACAATGAGATCTTGGCTATATTTGATTCCTTTTGTTTTCTTGTTAAATATCTTGTCCCAGTTTTTTTCTTTTAAGAAATATTTCTGCACCATGACTCATGGTTTCTCCTTTAATTTCTAGAGAAAATAATCATTGCACCAACAATGGCACTGACTGGAAAATGGCCAATTTATTAACTCTAATTCATTAAACAAGTCCCACTTATTTCATTTCACGGTCTCACACTTGGCTTTTTTTTGTTTTATTTATTTTAAATACTAATGTTGAGAAACAGTTGGTCTCTGCAACTTTGTTTTTCTGACTCTGCAGACTTTTCAAATGCAATTTACAAAAACTTTGTTTTGTCATGGTTTATGATGTTATTCTTTAATTCAAGCTATTTTATACAACTGTTTTTTTTATTATTTAATTACATTTTATTTGCCTGTTTAAACTACTTTCCCATTTTTTCCACCACAGTAGAAACTTTCTAATGAAAGAAAATGAAAACTCTTCTCTAGTCTGCACTTGTATCATATTTCAAACATTCTCATGTTTTTGGGTGCAACAGAAAAAAATACACAAAAAATACATATTTAACCTTTTCACAGTGTATGTATTGATGCAGTGAGGTTTATTAAGAATTATTAAGAAATTTCAGATCTAATAGATAACAGAGTGTCATCTGCAAATAATCAAACACGAACATCTGGGTGAAATAAAAAGGTTTTAATTAGAGATAAAAATTCACATTAATGTTACAATGAAACTTCCTCTGATAATGAAAATATAGGCTAGCTTATGTGGCTACACATGTGTTAGCTTAATTCAACATGTTATCTCTCTGAAAGACTTTTTACAAACAGGAAAGAAGTAAAAAAATAAAATTCCTTCAGGATGCTGTTTTTCGATTGCAAATCAAATTAACATATATACTTTTATAAAGATAAATGAAAAAAAAACAAGGTTTTATTTTGGTAACAGGAGAAACGTTTAACTGGATTCGTGTCAATCACTTGACGTTCTCAGGGAACCAGAGGCTTTTTTATTCACGCTTCACTCCAAAACAGTGTTTGCCCTGGAAAAACACAAAAACAGGAAAAGAAAAATTCAAGAATTTCTGAAGTAACATGTTTTTACGTTCAACTCTGCAGGAAGTTGTGCAGAAAAGTTTATAAAACAACATTTATAGAAGCAGAAGCCATTAAAATATCTGCAAACCATTAACAAAAGTACAGTGATAATAAAAATGTATTTTCCTGTAATCCCTTCATGCTTTGGCATCTTTACTCCATGAGTCACCGCCAATTGCGGTTTTACACCCAATTGAAGTGAGGTGAGGCTTGTCAAACCTTCAGCTAGAACAAACACTAGAACCAACACTGGGTGTCACTTTTCATCATCAATGTTCAGAAATTTCAGAAATATTTCCTTTCATAAAAACTATAATGGGAAAAAAACAACCAGTTTTGTGCAAAACCCATGAAATGTAAATATTGTTTGTCATGTGATTTAAAATCCAAATGGTAACTTTTACTGATTTGATATTCAAAATCAAAAATGTAAGCATGCAAAAACAAGAGAACGTAAGCATTAATAAATGTGTAATCTGATTTTATTACAAGTAAAAAAATACTTTTAAAATTTTCATTTTACATTAATTGCTGTTTCAAAATAAAAATATATTTTTTTTAGCTAAAATTAAATATGATATGATAAACTGAACCAATAAAAGTGGAAATTACCCAAAATTACCAAATGTTTCTCGACATACAAAATAATAACTTAATAGATAATGTTTTCTTTATCGTAGCGAAACACCTGGAAATTCCTGCTGATTATGTTAAACTTTAACCTGAAGACAAACTGAAGCTAAAACAAATCAAGTCAATAAAGGAATGTTATTGACTTTGAATGGAATGTGCTTATAATAGAAAAGGTGCTTAAGTTCACTTTGATTGAACTAATGGGAGAATAAATAATCAGATACTTCCTGAAACTAGAACAGAGAACAGATCATGGCGAAGATTCAAATGAGTAACTTGTGCTTTATGTTTTTATAGTGTCATAAAATAGAACAACGTGTAGAACATTTGAAAACATTATAGGAGGCTGAGTTGGCAGGTTAAAGCCACCAAAAATAAAATATTTAGCTGTTTGTGACTGAAATCCAGACCAGACTTAATATGTCAGGTTCCTTTCCCATTAGAGGCATTTCCACCTCAAATAGTTGTATAGATAAAAAAATTTAACTTTACAACACAAAACAAAATCCAAGATATTCAATTAAATCAGAACGTAGATGAGTTACCTGGTAGTTCTCCGTTTTGCATCTTTTCTTCAGGTGATCCACGTGCTTCATCACGTCTTCCACCCACTTTTGTTCCTTCGTCGGAGCGCAGAGTTTTCTCCCACGTCTGGTCACCAGACTGCAAGAACAACCAAAGGTTTATCTTCTGGTTTCTGCTCACTGATCAGATGGTCAGGATGAAATAAAAACTCACATGGTGGCATCAATGGCGCAGCCTTTGTCCTGGTCACGGTAATCTGCAATCAGCCTTTTGCTGATTGAGGAGTTTGCTACGGACAAGCAGCAGTCGACGGGAACCTGCGCCTCAGTCACTGAAAGGCAAAAAATGAACAGGTCAAAATTTTATTCTTCACTGGTTTTAAATGAACCAATTACAAATCGAAGATTTTTTACTTTTGAAAGTAAAAAAAATTTAACTTTCAACATTTTTTTCAAATAATTTTCTGAGATTTTTTTCTACCAAATTTTTGTTTTTGTAACTCTGAAATTTTCTCTTTTTTTTTCTAGAAAATTTCTTTGCTTAATCTAAAAATTTCTGAGTTTTTTTCTAGATGTTTGAGTTTCTTCTGGCAGACTTTCGACTTTTGAAGCTCAAACATTTTCTGTTTTCATTTATATTCTGTGATTGATCTTTTCAAACTTGAGTTGAGTTTTTTTCTAGGTGATTTAAAACATTTTTCTAGCAACCGTTAAACTTTTTGAGGTCAGAAATTTGCTAGAAAATTTCTAAGATTAATCTAAAAAGTTTAGTTTTTTCTAGCAAACTTGAGACTTTTCAAGTTAAATTTTTTTCCAGAGAATTTTACATTTTTGCCATAAATAATTGTACTTCTTTTTTTCTATCTACAAAGGCCCTAACACATTGTTGTAATTTCACAAATCTGTAATGAAAACATTTTTTGTGTCACACCAGTCATGTGATCAACATCCAGTTATTACTACATGTGATCAACATCCAGTTATTACTACTTTCAGAAACAACAAAAAGGACGACAAGAAGTGAGCACATTGTGAACAAACTGACCGGACTGAGCAGTTTCTTGGCTTCAAACTGACAACAGCTGAAGGGAATTTAACTTTTACAGCCTCCTTGTGACAGACTGTGTGAACAAACCCATGTGGGCGTGTTTGTGACCATCTACAGTCCAAACTGCCGGTCAGATTTTCCCCCACAGGAGTTTAGTTAATGTAAAACTAACATGGAGATTAAAGCTGTTGCAAAACACACCATGGTCTGCTTCTCTCTTCCTTTGAGATTGCATGCAACAAATGCGTGTGAGGCGTGGAGAAGGGCTGGTACTTTCCAGCCCTTCTCAGGTTTTAGTGGTGATGTTTTATATCTCTGATGTGAGACTGAAATGAATGTGTGAAACGGCGAAGCGAGTGCATCGCAAAGTCATTTTTTATGTTTTTGTTACTAGTCTTTATCCACTGGAGACCATTTGTATTCACATATTTTAGCAATATGAATATTTCTTGATATATTATCTTTTCAGGCTTTTTTAAAAAACTTTTAAATAAAAAGCAAAACATTGCAAGTTGTGAAAGTGACAGGAAATTAAAACTGTGAAAACAACAGGAAATTTCTGCTATGCTCTCCAAATCTAGACGTTTACAGAAGCATGAGTGTCAAAACAATGCCTACACATCAAGTCAAACTTAAAGTTGATATTTATACAGTCAGTGCAAAATGAGATAAGTTTATCTGTTGTTTTTAGCTGAGGGAAATTCCAGCGCCGCACCTTGAAGGATGTAAATCTTTCTCTTTCAATTCACCTTATTGTCCTGCTTTTGCAACAAAAGGACCAAATTTTCCTCAGATTTCACTACGAAAATATTTACTTTTTATGTCTGGGCATTTTCTTCTCCCCTGTTTCCATGTTTACTGTGAATAATAGTGAGATTTTGTGACAAAAGCAGAAATATTTCAAGCAGGAACTTCAAACGCATCAATTCAAGGTGCTTTCTTCAAATGTTTTCTTTTTTGTTAAAAGCTCTGCTTCCTTCCTTCCTTTCTCTCTTTCTTCCTTTCTTTGTGTTTTTTGTCATGCTTTCTGCTTGTCAGGATGACTGAGTAAAATGGTTTGTTGACTCACCTGTGGAGCAGCAGATGATGAAAAAGATGCAGAAGAAGAGCGTGGCGTTGCCCCAGGGAGTCATTTTTGCGGTTTCTCTGGAGGTTGACGAACTTGGTTCCCCTAGTGACACTGCAGGAAATCCGACTAGTGAATGTCTCTGAGCACCGGCTTCTGGTTTTATAGCACTGGACACTTTCAGTTTCCTTTTACAATAACAAGATCCCTGTGGAAAAACCCTACTCAATGTATGATCCCTTACAGAAGTGTAACCAGAGCCGATTCTGTATTTTTATCATGAATTGTTGCAGCAGAATATTTGCACAGCGGCTCTATGGATTTGTTAGGAATCAAAGCCTGGGGAAAATGCAAACTCAAAGGATATTTTCACAATATGTGACTTTTGTTTGTTTTCCAACTTTAGCAGTTTTATCTTCTCATTTGTTCCCAGCAGAAATCAGTTTCTGAATGTGTCAGAGGTTTATTAGGGGGATTCCTACCTGTTGTTGCTTCTGTACACTGCAAAAACAGAACATCGACAAGGAATGTTACATCGAAACATTGAAACAGTGTTTTGTATTCCTTTTTAAAAAAAATTAAACTTCATTTTGAACATGATAGTAGTATAAAATTATGCACAAGAACAAGGAATGCAAAAGACATATTTTGCACCACACTAATCTCGAGGAGTTGGAAGAAGAAGGACATTTTTAGTGCAAATATCTTTGTACTCTTGAACTAAAACAAAACTGACTTAAAAATAACTTTTTAGCAAGAAGTCTGAGCTTTTTTAAATAAATAATTCCTTAATATTGATTTAAAGTTTCTAGTTCCACTGAAGAAATATGTTATTGACTTAAAACAAGTTCTTATAACTCGTGAAAAATATATTTATTAATCAGTTTTGTCTTGTTTGAAGTGAACTAAGACATTAGCACTAGAAACAAGAGAAAAATAACTGGTAAAATTTTGTGTTTTTGCAGAGCATTGGTCTGTAGGCAAAGCAATGCTGTTTTAGTTTGATAAGTATTTCCATTGCCTTAATATTATGAAAATTGGATTACAAAAATAAATTAAATTTATGGAAATGCGCCAATGTAGAAACAAGTCAAGTTTTTAGATAAAACATGTTCCTTTAGTTTCTTTTGCAAAGCTGCAACAGAAACACATTTTTTCCAAATCATGTGATCAACAACTGCATGTTACTACTGGGGGAAACGACAAAGGAGACAACAGGAAGTAGTTGTTGATTTTTAATAACTTTATCACATGAACACAATTATTTACGTGTGATTTTATTTACGTTTCATACTTAAAAGAAATATGTAATGGGAATGTAGCTACTGACTGAATCACTGAGGTATGAAAAACATGTCTCACTGTTTCGATTTCTCTGGCTATAAAAAACAAAAAAGTTGAAGGAAAACAAGGTGATTTCCAAAGAGTTCAGCTAAAAGATGTGCGTCAATTTTCAGCTGAACTCTTTGGAAAACATTTCTTATAACTTTAAGATGTTAATTTCCAAGCGATACGTCCAGTGCTTCTTCTTCTACACTTCTCTACTTCTCAATTCTGCGTCAGATTTTCTTCTTAGCTGCAAACATACAGAATCTTCTTGGAAATACTCAATTTTCTTTTATTTGCTTTTATTACTGCAATGTTAGTGTTTGATGAGACAATCCAAGGCTTGAGTTTGGTAATCCATCACGTCTCAGATTAACACGGCAAACATTTTCACTTTAACGCACAAGAAGTGTCTCCAACTTTAACAAAGTATATTCCATCTAGTTTCAAGTGCAGTTAAAATGAGACAAAACTAACTTATAAGTAACATTTCAATAAGATATAGCAGTTTATTTTAAGTCAATAATTCCTTAATATTGATGGAAAAAGTTTTTGTTCCACTGGCAGATTATTTCACCTAAACCAAGACATTTCTTTTCATGCTATGAATAAATAATCTTCCAATAAAACTGGCACTTTTTCATTAATATTAAAGAAATATTTTCTGAAAACAAGTTCCCACATCTTTCTGAAACATTACTTGTAATTAATTTAGTCTTATCTCAAATGTACTAAGATATTTGTACTGGATTTGTGTGCAACATATATTTAATATTATTTATATTTATTATTTTAAAGATTTTTTGTCTAGAAACTAGACAAAAATACTTGGTAAGAATTTGTGTTTTTGCAGTGTAAGAATGAGAAAGACAACATGTTGAAACTGCGCTAATATTCTTGTGACATTAAAATCTTTCAGCAGCTGCATATATTAATGCTGCAGTAGTTTAATAGTTTTTATTTGTAGCTGAAAAACAAAAACAAGCTGCTTCCTTCACCGTCTGGCTGCTGGATGGAACTGAAAACAGAACCCTGACAGAAAAACTGCAACTAAATCCTTGAAATGTGAGGGAAGTTGCTGACTTTAGAGGAAAATGAGAGTTTCTACTCTTCTGCTTTCTGTGAAAGCCAGACTGCAAATGTTTCCTGTTACAATTTAGCATTCAACACTTCCTGAAGACATAAAAATCCTACACTGAGCAGAGGCTTTTGGTTTGTTTTTAATTGCTCAATTCTGTTGCATGCGACATTTGCAATAGAAAACTAAAGAGAAAATAATAGAACCATATAACGTAGGTGTGTACGCCCTTAAACAGATTTCCTGGAACAGGGAGTTGTTTTCCTGTCATTAGCACATTAAAAGCAAGTACATAAGATTGATTGACAGCAGTAAGCCCTGCCCCCTGGCTCTGATTGGTTGTTTTTGGTCAGGAGTGTTGCGTTTCTTCAGAAAAACAAAAGTTGCCCCAATAAAGACCATCCACACTTGCACAACCAGATCACTGCATTTTTATTTGTTTCAGATTTTTCCTTTGAACAAGTGACATTTACAGGATTTATTTCACATTAAGGTGGAAGAAATCTTTTGAAATATCTATTTTTTACATCACAAAACCTAAGAAACTTTTCAACTGCATATCCGGTAGTAACAGTTGGTATCTTTTAAGATTTCAACACTGAAATATTATCAACAAACTCACTTTTTTTCAGAATTTGCAAAACAAAAAAAAAATCATATTTTTTGGTTTAGTTTCTAGTGGAAACATTTCTGTGTTGTTTTATTTCAAGAGTAATAAACATACAAGTAATTTTCCAGCAACATATAGGAGTTTAAGTCAGTAATTTCTTAATACTGATAAAAAAATATTAGTTCATTAGCAGATTATTTAAATGTTTCCAATGTCATAAGTGGACAAATCTGAAACCAGTACTTTCTAAAATTAATATTAGGGGATTATCGACTTAAAACAAGCTCACACATTTTGCTGAAAAGTCACTTGTATGTTAGTTTTGTCTTATTTCAAGTGTACTAAGATATTTGCACCAGAAACAAAACAAAATTGGTTTCTACTGCAAAATGACTTATATTTTTCTGCAGTTCCATAAGCTGTTTCACCACTCAGTGGTGCTTAATCGCTCACACTACAACTCCTCCTGACTGTACTTCCTTGCACTGATTTATTTATTTTATGTAATTTATTTGCACAGTTTGACTTCACAGAGGATGACACAAACTGATACCGAAAGGTTGGATGTCTTTTGCTTCTTGAACGCGATCTGGAATCTGTTTGTTGATATGATAACTCTTGACTTCTTCTCACAGATCTTCATTCATAAACCAAATCCTGCAGCGAAGTCATGCCCGTGCAGAAGAAACAGTCAAGCTTTCCTTTTCTGTGAATCGCTGCTTTGGTGCCGCCTGCATTGAGCAGCTGGGAAACTCCCGGTTGAAGCGTTGACAGTAAACTTGGATCACGCTAAAGGACCAGAAGTGCTGCCTTTAAAAAAATGGGAACAAGTCCTTTTGTCTCTGCAGGTTGGACTAACTGGAAGGTGCAGTTCTTATCTTTTTGATGGCTTTATAATGCAGTGATTATGTCAGCAGTAACTGCTGTGCAAACACGATGCTTTTAATCATTTATTTGTTTGAAGCTGAGGATTATATGAGATGAATGTCGATACAATAATACGCATTTACACGACTCAATAGACGGAGATCAAGTTGTGCACATATTTAAGGAAGATGAACTTTCTCTGCAGTTTCATGACCTTCTTTATGTGTTGGTGAACTTTTAATGGACTTTCACTTCTATATTTCAGTCTAAAAACACAATCAATACCAGAAAGCCATATTCCTGGTTTTACTGGCCTGACATGCAGTAGCATCAGGACTACGATCATTTTAGGTTTCCATTTTAAAGTTTTTGTGATTTGATTTGTTTTAAAGCATGTTTGCTAATTTTTGCTAGTTATTTTTACTTAGATAATCAGTTTTTATTATTTATAGGTTTTTCATTGTATTTGTTTGGGTAATGAATACCATTTACCATGAACAGACTCTACTTCTGGCGTTTTCTCACAACTTTTGCTGTCAATATTTTGTGGATTAGCATAATTTGCCAACAGCTGGTGTAAACTTCTTTCATTAGGAAAAAAGGTAAATCTGTTTTAAATCACTTCAAAAGTCTAATGGATTTAAAAGCACGGAAACAAAGAGTGTCAATATGTTTTAGTTAGTTTTATAAACACACAATATAGCTGCAGTTGTATCTCCCCCATTAATCACCGTTGCTATTTATTTCAGTTGATGAAAATGTTTTTCTTAATTTCAGTTTTTTAGTAGCACTTCACACAATTATTCCACCAAAACTTACTTTAACTACGGTTCAGAAATCAAGTTGGTCTTTTCCCACTGTCAGGAGATGCATCAACTTTGTTATATTTAAACTTTTGGTCCGAACTGCAGCTGGTACAGGAAACACAAGTGGATCCAATAGGACAGTAAAGCAACAAGACATCACCAGAAATTGCAGACTCAAGATTGAAAATGTGCAGCCAAAATGAAGAATTCAAATTCCCAGACATCAACAAATCGATCAACTTGTTGCGTCTAAAACAATAAAATCTTAAAATGCTACCTGGCAGGTATGACAAGTGGAAAAACCCTCAGGGTGAAAACTGTGGAGGAACAGATATTCACCGAACCAGAACCAACCCATATCGACCCGGGAATCTGTTCTGTTTGGACATGTTAGCTTCCAGTGATGATTGAGCAGTAAAAATCGCTGCTGTCTCCATCCAGTCCAGTCATTCAGACGCTGAGATTTTCATTCAGTCTGTCCAGATTCCCCCAAACCGCTTCCAGTTATCACGCAAAATCAGTTAAAGTTAAAGCCAGAATAATGAACTAAAAAATTGACAAGTAATCCAAGAAAAGTCAAAGAAATGCTCTAATCCTCCGATTACCATCGCTGCAGTTTTTAGTGCTTCTTATGTTTCATTGAGTTACTGTATTTTATGGTTACTCCAGTTGTTTTAGTTTATGACTTTATTTTGAACATATTTAGGCAATAAAAGAGTAAAAGAAACAGTATCACCTGCAGCATTACGAGATTTCTCAAATTTATTCTCATGTTTAATAATAGGATAAAAATTTTGCAGATTTTTCAGTCCGTTGTGATTCAACATTAGAAATGGTTTGGGGGGGTGGGGGGGTGCTGTGGTGGCGCAGGGGCCACGTGTTGAGGTTACGGGTTCAATTCCCGGCCTGGTGACACTTGCCGCATGGCTTCTCTCTCATTACCCTCCTTCCTGTCAAATAAAAACCACGAGATCCAACAAAACTTCATTTGTTAAGAGACACAAATAATTCAGCTCCACTTTGAATAAAAAAATAAACATTTTATTGCCTGAACATATAATTCTTTAGTGAGTGATTGATAAATGACAGCAACGGATTCATCTGCAGCTACATAAAAACTTATAACATGTGAAATGCTCAGTTTTTCTGCTTATCAATAGAGTGCAAAGCTGATTGGTTAATTATTTCATTGACCAATTAATTATTGGACGGCAAAAGTAAAGGTTGTCGGTTTCTGTTCATCTTAAACTAATTACTATTAGTTTAACTAAATTAGTTCCCACTTATTTCAATAACCGATTCATCACAATCTTTAGAGACTTAAGGCTTGACTTAGATTGGGACAAAAGACTTTATTTTTATTAGTGTAGGACTTATTTGGAGACTTATGTGGTGCATAGATGCTGAAACAAAGAGATTTGTTTGTTTCAGAATCATCTCATCGTCATCTTCAGCGTCAGCTCTGCCTGTTGGAATAAAGATCCACCATCGTTACTCGACTCTGGTTTCCACTCTGGCATCTGAAACTCTGACAGATTCACTTCATTATTTCCAGAAAATGTTCTGCATTTCTTCCATCTGACCAAAACAACTTTCACTGGAAGCAGATTTAAGACTTACTGGGAAATAGTCCCACCAGTTTCACTTTGAATGAATGTGAATTCATTTTGGGTTTGGCTGAGACTGAGGGCCACAGTCATACCGGAGCTGCAGAGGATTTGTTCTCAATTTGAAAGGTTGCAAATTTATGCTCAGTGTTAAGATTTGGCTTAAGATTTGGCTTTTTTTTGAAGGGTGTCAAAGTCCTGCAATGTGGGAAACTCCACAGGCCTCTGAGAAGACCCGTCGGTCTTTGACCCAAAGGTCAAACTGTGTGAAAGCTCTTTAAAGGGTCAGAGAATCTCACAAGGCCTTCCTGTTGCCAGGAAATGGAGCTCACGTTCCCAGAAATACTTGGAATGATGCTAGCTCTGCAAAGACTCCACAGTCTGTCAGAGGAAATGAGAAAAATACACAAAGCTCAACCCTACAGAATCCAACCATGCAGAGGAAACGCAGTGAAGACAATGAGGCAATGTCTCTGGAAATACAGCTGCAAGAATCAATCAATCAATCAATCAATCAATCAATCAATCAATCAATCAATCAATCAATCAATCAATCAATCAATCAATCAATCACATAATTACACATCAAATTGTTTCATTTCTAATGTTTCCAGCTGGTTCCAGGATGGATTTAAAGAAACTCAGTGTTTCAGCTGTTTTGCAGTTTTCTGTAAGTTTGTTCCAGATTTATGGTGCATAGATACTGAATGCTGCTTCTCCATGTTTAGTTCTGGTTCTGGATGCAGCAGATGTTTAAACCGTTCGGTGATGTGTAAACTAGCAGCAGCAGCTTAGCATCTATTCTCTGAGCTCCAGGGAGGACTGGGCGATGTTCTCTGACTTCCTGGTTTTAGTCAGAGCACCAGCAGCAGCGATCTGGACCAGGATCCATTTGTTCAGTCAGATGTGTGAAGACGCTGCTGCCGGAATGAATGTTGTTTTCAAACTTTTGGAGGATTTAATTCAGGAGCTGCAAACCGAAGCGGTTATTGGTGCTTTTGCTTTACAGCAAGAAGGTCGTCAAATTCTTTTTATTTTTACTTTTACTGTAGTTTAATTTATTTTACTTTTACTTTACCTTGGTTTACTGTGGTTTACTTTGGTTGAGCTTAGTTTAGTTCAGTTTAGTTTACTTTAGTTTAGCATAGCACCTGTACTAAGCTAAACCTCTTCACTGTATTATAATCTACTTTAGCTTAGTAAACTATTGTGTAGTTCACTATTTTATCTCCATTTTATCTCCATTTCATCCGTCACGCCGCTCTTGCAAATATGCTGGAATATCATCCAGGTTAATCGGCGCCTAAAAGTCTTTGAAGGTTCCTGAGCATTTTTCAGCAGCGAGGCTCTTTATCGGGTTCTTCATGCCTTGTTGTGTCTGTTTTAAGTGTTTTACGTGTTTGACTCAAAGGAAAGACCCGGAGGAATCCAAACATTTACAGTGATGTGTTCATGCAGAAAGTCCCAAACTGACTTTCTGTTGTTGTGGGGATGGAAATGAGCCGTGATCTGCAACCTGATCCGAACCCATTATAGCTCATCACAGAAGCAGACGGACTAATTTTATCTGCTTTGCCTGCAATTAGCTAAATTCAACCAAGTTATCTAAACATCTGGTTTTTAGTGTATTTTATTTAGTTTGTACTTGTATGTGTTATTATTTATTCCATTCACTGTCTATTGCTGTTCAATAATAATTCAATCAATCAATAATTGCCTAATCTTTATTTATTTATTTTATGTTTCCATTTATGCAATGATTGATTCATTTACCCAACAAAAATATAAAAATAAAAATAAATGCATAAAGTCACATTCTGTTCCAAGTTTATTTTATTAATTAAACTGTTCATGACATATTTTGCTCATTTAGTTATTTGTTTGTATATTTTTATTTCAAATGTTTTTCTCACCTTTAAAAATACTTTTTATTTATATATTTTTCTAAATATTTTTTATCTCAATGATGTTTTATGCATTAATTTTACGCATGTTTTGATGTCGGTGATGTTTGTAGTTCTTCTGACAAACAGAAATTAAGATTTAAAACAAAAGACAAAATAGAATCAAATGTTTATTCAACAAATTCATTAAATTTCTTTTTAATTTTTTATTACAAAATCATAAGAAAACTTTTTAGCTTCAGTTGTAAAACAAAGTTTTAATATAAAATAAGACAAAAAATATGGACTTATAAACCAATCATCAAGGATTAATTAAAAAAACACAACTTTAGTATCTTTTTTTTTTTTTATGTTTTTAAATTTTTTAGTGATGATTTCGCCTTTTCTCCAAAAAGTCAATGAGTTTCTGCACTCCTGGATTCCCCTCAGCAGGAACGACACACAGCTTCATGTTTCTCCTGTTGACAAACCTGCAAAAAAGAAAAGAAAAAAGCAGATGAAGAAACAAACTAGGAGTCTAAATGTTTCTTTGTCTGGCCTGATTAGTTAAATCAACACTCACACAGTGGCGCTGATGTCGCAGCCCATGCCGGCTCTCTGCACGCTGTAGCTCACCAGGTTTCTGGGATTCAGACGCTTTTCACTCTTCACTGTCAGGCAGCAATCCACCACAAGCTCAGCTGCAGAAACATGAAGCAAAGCTGTCAAAACGACTCAAAAACATGCAAAAAAAACTTGAAAAGAAAATTGAAACCAAGCCAATGAAGGGTGAAGGGGTCCTTTAGCAACAAGGCAGTTCAAAAAGTTCTTTACATCTTAAAGTCACAAAAATAAAAAGTCACCCATTGAGAAGACAGTAGCAAACATTACATTTTGACGATTGGCATAATCAAAGTTGGCTTATTAGTTTAAAAAAAAAAGTAAAATAAATTCTGGATTGAAGTTTTTTTTACTGTGATAAAAAAAAGAAAACTTTGTCAGCATTTTAAATTATAGGAAAATAATAATTTAACCCAGATTAGAAAAAGAAATAGAAATCAAACACCAATTGAACATTCGTATCCGATCCGCAAAAACTGAACAACAAAGAAATATTTTGGAGTGAAATGTGGGATATAACATTCATTCTTCCTCTTACCTGATGCAAACTCAATGCAGAGGAGGCCCAGTAAAATCAGAGCTGCAGCTTTGGTGGCCATTTTTCTGCGTTTCCGGGTCAGATCAGAGCAAACCTTCAGGCAGTGAATGAGGATCTGGAGCTGCAGGTGTATTTATACAAGGTGTTGACAGAAAGTGAAACTTTCAGCAATCCCTTGCTGACTGGAAATGACAACAGGTGGCAACACACTAACATGTCTCCAGGCATTGTCTTTACTCTTCCACGCTTCAGTGCCAGAAGTTTCCTAAAGTTTGGTTTTTGCACGGTTCCTGGCTCTGAACACGCGCTGGAGCAAAACCTGCGATTAAAATGGACAAAGCACCAAAACTAAAATGTAGACATTGGATTTCAGTTGGAAATTCAAGTTAATTGTAATTGGAAACAGTAAATTTAGTTGATGAATTTGTTGCTTTGCACTAAAAAAAAACAAAATCTTTCCAATAATTTTTGGTCTAGCTTCACGTGAAAATATCTTATTACACTTATAATAAGATAAAACTCACTTACAAGTAAGTTTTCATCATGACATTGGTGCTTGTTTTAAGTAAATAATTCCTTCATATGGATGAAAAAGTTTCACTGGCAGATTGGGGAAATATGTCACTCTTCTCATATTTATTCAAAATCAAATATTCAGAAAATGACCAAGTACAGAGTTACTTTGATGATTTATGGTTTGTTTGGATTATTTCTCATAATTTCATCAGATTAAAGTCAGAAATTAATCTCTGAAGTTTATGTTATGGGTCAAAGTCTTCCTGCAGAACATGGTTTTGGTTCTGCACAGATCAAAACTTTGATATTTGCTTTCAGCCACAACTGGAGATCATTTCGTTTCTCTAAAAAAACCAATTCAAACTCAGACAAAACGTACAGCTTGATATAAAAATCTGTGAAATGTGATTATAAATCAGACAAAATGTTTGTTTTGTAATCAGCAGCTCTCTTTCATTTTGATATTTTTAGAAAGGAGTTACTTTAATTTCCTGTTTTATTTCTTTTTCTTTTGTCACTGACTTATTGATCCATTGATTTGTTTACCTCAGTTTCTGGAACTTTATTGTTTTTCATTATCTTTTCATGTCGTATTTTAATTTTAGATAAATCTCGTTTAACTTTATTCATTTGTTCGTGGACAAGTTGTTAAATTCAGCCTTTTTTTATTTTTGTTGTTTCTAGAGGATTTTTAATGTCCCATTTTGTTGCTTTTGTTTTATTTTATGTTATTTTTTTATTTGTATTATTTTTCTTTTAATTTTATTTATGTATTATTTGAAACTTGATATTGTTTTAAAAGGAAATTATAGAAATACTTTTTTAAATATTTGTAATTATTTCTTTAATTGACAATGTTTCCAATTTTATTCTTTTTCTTTTATGTCACTAAGTTTATTATTTATTTTTTTATTATTTATTTTTTATTATTTTATTGCAATATTTATGCAGGCTGTGTTTTTTGATGTTCTTTGCTGAAATTGTAATTTCTCATTTTTTTATTTTAGTTTTGTCTTTTGAATCAAACATTATTCATTTCCATTGTATTGCACTGTTTAAGAATTTAATTTGCTTTGTTTTTTGTTTATTCATTTATTTATTTTCTCATTTAATTTGCATTCAAGAATCACAAGTTGTACAAAAGTCAAGACGTGTAAAAAAAAAAATCACAGCAACCAAAATGTACAAAATGATATAAAACAGTTTATTTAAACTCTGTACAATAAAATAATCACGTTTTGTCACAACAAACCGATCTGCAGCTTACAGTACATTTATAAACAGAGCCAGTTTCTGCTTCAGCCGTTACAGTTCAGGCAAGCTAAGGCAGTTGATTCTGTTTCTGTTTCTGTCAGAGAAATTCAACGGAAAGACGACAAACAAGAAAGAGGAAACAGAAGTTTGTCACCATAAATTAGGATGAACATGTGCAGAACCAAAACTACTTGTGAGTAACTTCTTCACAAGTTTCAGGAGTTTTTCCGTCTTTTCTCCACGTTCTGCAACCAAAGGAGAGAAGAAAGTGAGGAAATGCATTTCAAATAACTTCAATAAATCAAAAGAAAACGAGAGTGATAAGTTGTTTTACCTGTTTTAGTGGAGAGAGTGTCTCCGGTCCAAAGTCTTGATGAGGTTTTTCACCCACTGGTTTCCTTCAGGGGGAACGACACACAGCTTCATGCCTTTCTTATTCATGAATCTGCAAAACCAGATGGAGAAACCACATTAAAATCCAGCAGAACTTTAAGAAAGTAACTGATTAAGCTGAGCAGACACTCACACAGTGGCGCTGATGTCACAACCCGACCCGGCAACCTGAAGCTTGTAGCTCACAATGTTTTTAGGAATCAGACGTTTTTCACTGACGGTCAAACAGCAATCCATCACAATCTGGGCTGCAGGAACACAAAAATAACAAAAATTAATGCTTTCCAATGAGAAAATGCAGGCAGAATTTAGAAAATGTAAATTTTTCTCTTACCTGTTGCAACCTGGAAGCAGATGAGACCCAGGAAGAACAGAGCTGTAACTTTGGAGGCCATTTCTCTGGAGCGTTTTCTCTTCTTCAAAGAGTTTCTTGAGGAGAAAGTTGCTGCTGCTGCTGCTGCTGCTGCTGCTGTGACAAAACGAATGAGCTGCAGGTGAATTTATACAGGTGCAAGAGAAAGTGAAAGTTTAAACAGTCCTCATTGACTGGAAGTGTGGCCTTTTGGCAGCAGATTCAGACAAGATCAGACAGGATTTTAAAAAATCCCCTAAAATAGGTTTTTACATGCATCTCAGATGCATTTGGCAATCTGCTCATCTGTGCAGGAGCTGCTGATTTGGATGAAGACATTAGAAGCTATAAAATTCTCATGTTAATGTGCTTTTAACTGAGATCCATGAAGGAAATTGCTGAAGGAATCCTGCATGTAGAGTAAATAGAAATAGAAATCAGTTCTCAAGAATATTTTTAAAAATGCATATAAATGGTTAATTTTTGATAAAAAGCAAACATTTTTTATTTATATGATGAGAAAACAAAATAAAAATAATCCTCTTTTCACATTTTCTGTATTTATTGGTTTGTTCTCCTGCACACTCTAAGGGTTTCCAAACTGTGGCTCAGGGGCCATTTGCGGCCCTTGACGTGATTTTCTTATAAAGAAACTTTTGCTACCTTTTAAAAATGATTGAAATTCAATTCTTCTAAATTGCGCGTCTTTTATCAACCATGTTTTGCACATTGGTTCAATTTTACAGTCAATAGCAACGCAAATATTCAGTTTTACTCAAGTGCAGATTTTCTCATTCAAGTTGTAAACCTGAATGAATCAACGTTCACATTATTGCTCCTTGCTCCTGAGAGAAAATATACAACAGGTTATGTTATTTTATTCCTAAAGGCAAAAAGTGAGGAGTAAAAATCTGCCAAAACACTCAAAAATATTTTGATTAAACTCAGAAATTTTCCAGATTAAATGTTGACATTTCTGAGCTCTATAAGTAGAAAAAATGTGAGAAAAAAACTAAGAAATTTCAAGATCAAGCTCAGAAATTTTATAGCAAAAACATGAAAATTTACCATGCAACTAAAATTTTAAATTTGCAAATATAAAAACTCAAATTTTTAGATTAATCTCAGCAATTTCCAGATCTACCACACCAGACAAGACCCAAGGTGTAGATTGTACAAGGAGGCCCCTGAGACAGTCCAGCACATCACAGCAGGGTGCAAGATACTGCAGGACCCTCAAGCTCCCAGGCCTCTGGTAGATAAGAGGATAAGAACCACCCGCGGTGGGTCAGAAGGGAATCAAACAATATATATAAAAGAAGTTTACTTCGGGAAATTTTGCGCATGTGCACAACGCAAAACAAGGATTCTAGTTAGTAGGAAATGAAACTTGGGTAACGTCCTGGCTGTGATTGAAAGGCAACGCATTGTAAAAGCGGCAGTTATCAGAGCATTTATCAGGAAGTGTCGCAAAAGATCTGTCTCGTTCTCACCATCATCTTAGCAGAAAATTTTCCCACATTCTTCTCATTGAAACCTCCATTGTTTACGGTGCGGTTGGGGATTTTTCTTGTTGGCTAAACAACTGGCGCCGCTCCAGTTCTTTGTGACAGTGGCTTGTTTTAAGCGTTTTACACAGGGCTGGGCGTGCATCCGAGCAGATTTTCATCTGGGAGTGGAGAGACAGTTGATCGACGGGAGAGGCACTTTCCCGACACGAACAGGTATTCTGCCAGCGGTGATGCAACTTTTCAAAAGGCTGAGAGCTGGAATGCAGACATGGAATTATCTGCCTCTAATTTAGTTGTTTTATTTAACTGAAGACTGAAGCTGCTTCCACGGACAAAGGCAATTAAAAGTTAAAAAAAAAGAAAAATCTTTTAACTAACATGAAATATCGCCCGAATGCAAAAATGAAACAGTTTATTCAGCTGATATGTCACTTGAAATAGCAATAAAACTTCTATTGTTTGTAGATTTTTAACATAATAAGGCATGCATCATTTTTTTTTTGTTTGTTTTTTTAACCCTCCTGTTGTCTTCGGGTCATTTTGACCCGAAGACAACAGGAGGTTAGTCTTATTTTTTTCGTCAAGTTCACATTTGAATTGCTCCAGCAGAAATTCCATCTGAGTTGTGAACACTGTAGGTCTGATTCAGGACTGTTAGATTTCAAGTTTCTGTATGCAGTTGCAATTAAAAAAATGTTTTATAAGGGCTTGTCCTCGGGTCATGTCAACCCGAGGGCAGGAGGGGGGGAAATTTGAAAAGATATCAGTTTTACGGAGATCAGTGATGCCATTCCATACTGTTTGCCTGTCCAGCTGTGATTTCCTTAGTCTTCCGGTCAGTCTGACCTGAGGCCTGGGTTTAGTTATTTTTATTTCTTTTGCAAAGTTCACATTTGAATTGCTTGAGCCTAAACTTCCCCCTGAGTTGTGCACACCGTAGTTCTGATGCAGGACTGTTAGATTAAAGTTTCTGTATGCAGCTGCAATTGAAAAACATATTTTTTAAGGGCTTGTCCTCGGTCGACATGAGCCGAGGACAACAGGAGGGTTAATCAAATTTGTATGTTTGCATGTTCTGCCTTGCAGAAGAAATGCGAATGGAAAAACACTGGACTGTTTTATTACATGGGTCAACTGTTAGTCATGTCTGAACAATCATCATTCTCAACATCCACCAGCAAATTACTCTGCAAAACCACAAACTAGACCAATTATTTTTGGCCTAGTTTCCAGTGCAAATAGCTTTGCACACTTAAAATAAGACAAAACTAACTCACAAATAACTTTCAGGATAATATTATTGTATATTTTAAGCAAACAATTCCATAATTTTTTACTTTGAAAGTACTTTTTAACTACTAGATGACTTCACTTATAATAATTAATTTTCCACGTCTTTGTTTCAATAATCTGCAAATTGAGCCAGAACTTTTTCATCAATATTAAGGAATTATTGACTTAAACAAGCTCCGGTATCTTAGTGGAAAGTTACTTATAAGTTTGGTTTATCTTATTTCCAGTGTACTAAGATATTTACACTAAAAACAGACTAAAATACTTGGTAATAGTGTGTTTTTCTGGGTTTAAATCCATTGTTTGAGCTTGTCAGTGTGTATTTTCTGCCTGATTTTTCTGCAGATGCTCCAGTTTCCTCCTACGCTCTGCAAAGAATTCAAGCTGTTTCACTGCTCCTGCATGGATTAAGGAGTCTAATGAGTGAATGGATGAGTAGAAGCGTGTGCATCATAACTCACAGTCTTTAAAAAAACAAGTCATGGTGTTCTGTTCTTTTAGACATGGAACAAGTAATTTAACCTCCTTATTTATTCACCACAAGAAATCAAGTCCTGCCAAGACAGGAAATATTCTACAAAATAAACAGCAAAGGTCACAACAACCGTTTTTCTTAATGCACTACAAACTCAGAGCTGAGGAAAAATCCTCTGTTTTAGTATTACTGCAAAAACACAAAATCTTACCAAGTAATTTTCTCCAGTTTCTAATTTAAATATCTTATTATACTTGAAATAAGATAAAACTGACTTACAGTAGCATTTCAGCAAGAAATAAGGAGAGAAACAAGGAGCTTGTGTTTTGTCAATATATTGTCAATATTCATGAAAACGTGCAACTTCCATTGTCAGATTATTTCACTTATAATAAGATACTTTTCCCATATTATAAGTGAAATAATCTGCCAGTAGTACTTGTACTTTTCCCACAAATATTGAGCAATTATTGCCTAAAAACAAGCTCCTATAGCTAGCAGAAAAGTTATTTATATATTAGTTTTGAGTTATTTCAAGTGCAAAATGATATTTGCATTAGAAATATGCAAATATCATTTTGACACAAAGTCTGCATTGTTCAGACTTTGTGTTTTTGTAGTGGGAGGGTGTCCAAATTGTGGCCCCAGGGCATTTCGTAGCCCTCTGAAGGATTTTGTACATCCTCTGATCTCAGGCCACACGTAGACGGTTGATACATTTGGATACTTTTTCATCTTGTAAAGCAAAATTTCTTCCGATCACATGAGTCACACAAACAACAACCAGATGTTTCTACTGGCAGAAATGACAAAAAGGACGACAGGAAGTGATAGCAGGATGATGGCGCTGCATGGTTTTTAATGATTTATTGCACGAGAAAACTTATTCATATGTGATCTTTAATCATAACGTCCTCCTCTTTGTGTTAACGTTTATGGATATTGAGATTTTCTGTATGTGTAGGACAGTGGTACTTGGCCATCGCGTCAACATTCCTTCAGAATTAGTCATTTATACGTTTCCACAGAGAAGTGTTGTACTGACATCAGATTTATCAATCAATCAAATTTTATTTGAATAGCACATTTCAGCAGCAAGGCATTTCAAAGTGCTTTACATCAACAACACAAAAACACAAAGTCATGCATCATGGAATAAACAATACATTGTTACATATTACATTTCAAATCCAATTCTAAACAGGTGCATTTTTAGTTGAGATTTAAAGAAAGTCAGGGTTTCTGCTGTTTTACAGTTTTCTGGAAGTTCGTTCCAAATTTTGGTACATAAATGCTGAAAGCTGCTTCTCCTCTCTTGGTTCTGGTTCTGGGGATGCAGAGCAGAACCAGAACCTGAGATTCTGGAAGGTTGATACAACAACAGCAGATCTTTGATGTATTGTGGTGCTAAACCGTTCAGTGATTTGTAAACTAACAACAGTATTTTAAAGTCTATTGTTGGCTACAGGGAGCCAGTGGAGGGACTTTAAAACTGATGTTATGTCTCTATCTTCCTGGTTCTAGTGAGAACAGGAGCAGCAGGATTCTGGATCAGCTGCAGCTGTTTGATTGATTTGTTGGACAGACCTGTGAAGACGCTGTTGCAATAATCAATGCGACTAAAGATAAACACATGGATGAGTTTAGGTCTTAACCTGCCGACAACATATTATTAACTCTGATTATGTTCAGCACCACTATGATGATTCACAAGATGAAGACGTGGGATTTATGCCAAAGTTAGGGGTTACACCGAAATTCATTATGACTTATTTTATATCTCATATTCCTCAGTTCTGACATCATGCAGTCTTTTTCGAAATCTGAATCCAGCTCTCAACATTGTGCATATTTATGCTTAATGGGGCGTATCGATGTGAAGCTGCATGTCTTGAAGCAAATCTAACCGTGTGACGGGCCGGAGCAGGTTCTGAAACTTAAAGCGCTGCCAGAGTTTCTGTCCTTGGCTCAACTCTCTGCAAAACTGTTTGGAAAGCTCAAGTTGTGATTAAATTTCACCCAAAGTACATTCAGACAGAAGTTTATCTCAGTACAGATCTCATCGGTTTGGCAGCTTTAAGAAAAACGTAATATGACCTTTATTGATAATATTGTCTTTTTAAGACTATTTTTTGGTGCCAAAATAAAAATAAAAAAAGCATTCATTAAGGTCAATAGACGTTACATTCTGATGAACATTTAGCACAGCTACATTTTCAATATTCTGAACAAATAAACAGACAAAACAAAGAAAATTTATTATGGAGTCTTTTCAAACTAAATTATCCTTCAAAATCAGGCTAGTTGATACCAAACTGAAGACTTTTTTCTCATCCAGTTTTTGGTAGAAAGAGAGAAAAACAATGAATCATGCAAATTGAAATCATTGAACTGGTTTTAATTGATGGTGCAATTTATTGATTTATTGTGTTTACCAGTTTCAAATGCAAATAGCTTACTGGAAATAAAACTAAGCTAACAGTTTTTTGCATGAAATCGAAGCCTAATGTATGTGAATAATTTATTTAAAAAGCACAATTTTACTTATAACAGGGTGAAATTGACATAATTAAGTACAGGTACTATTTTCATCAATAGTAAACAATTATTGATCTACTATCTGGTGGAAAGTTACTTGTAAGTTAGTTTTGTCATATTTCAAGTGCACTAAGATGATTGCATTGTACAGGCTGTTTTCCAGTGATTAAGCCTGGTGTTGCACCAAGATGACCCACTTAGCAAAACGGTGCAGAAAGTCGTGATAATCCTCTTTGACATGCACTGCTGTTTGGTTTGATAAATCAGTTCAGCTTAAGCTAGCAGAACAATAGACACCTTTGTGTTAACTTGGAGTAAAAGAGAAGAAGCATGATCATCTATTTTCCTTTAGTTTTCCGCTTACACCCTTAAGAAAACCTCCTCCTCCTCTGGCACCGTCCACCCACAGCTTGTGGAGTTTCCACATCATTTTCAGGAAACAGAGATTTCACGGTTAATGTTTCTGCTATATAAAACAAAATTTCCCACCATAAAACCTTGTGGAAGTAATAAATATTAGCTTTGAGAATTCACAGTTTAGGAAAATCGACACCAGAGGAGTGCTGACAGTTTTGATTTTGCGGTTAAGGGGCCGATGGGAGACGGAAAACGATTCCCTTCAATGTGTTCGCAGCTGCAGCCTTAATGCACTGAATGCTGAACAGTGAAAAAACATGCATTTTATTACTGAACATGTTTGGATTGGGTCAAACATGGTCCATCTGGGGCCTCTTCATGCTTTCCCTTTCTGTTTTTAGCCAGACTAACACTTCAAAAAATAAATAAAAATCTTAGCTCTTAAGATATAAAACAAATAAATAAGACAAAACTAACTCATAAGTGACTTTTTAGCAATATGTACGAGCCTGTTTTAGGTCAATAATTTCTATATTGATGAAAAAGTATTGATTCCCGTTTCAGGTTATTTCACTTATAACAAAATGTTATAATCTGCCAGTGAAACTTGGACTTTTTCCATCAATTTAAAGGAATTATTTACTAAAACAAGCTTCAACATCTTGGTGGAAAATAACTTCTAAGTTAGTTTTGTCTTATTTCAGGGGGATTCATATATTTGCATCGCAAAGCAGTAAAAAATAAACACTAACACTAAGAAGAGTTTTATCTCAACAATACAGCAAAAAGAGAAGTAAGCTAATATCAGTCACTCAGAAAGTATTAGCTCTGCACTACATATAATGTACACTTCTTCAGCAAAATGGTTAAACATGAACTCCCAAAATAGCTTTTTTTTAATCTAACTCTTTACGAGAACAAGCAGGTTCTCTTATGTTTGTTATCAGTGGTTTTGAGTGTCAGAGTGAGCGCTGATCCGCAGTGATGAAATCCAAACAGAGATCTATTTGCACATTCCAGATTTCCTAACATCATGCTCAGAGTGAAAGTAGATTACATCTTGTTGTGCTACCCATCAGTGAAACAGTTATTCTGTTTTCTAAGAAAACATACAAGAAGTTGAACTGTGATGGACAAACTAACATTCATTCCGTTGAACTCTGAAGGTTCAACTTTTCTGCAGCTGCAAAAACAGAATTCTTACTTTTTTCCTCAAACTTTTCTGAATTTTTTTTCTAAGAATTTTGAGTTTAATCTCAGAATTCTGACATTTTTCTCAAAATTCTGACTTTTAACGTGAAGTTATTTAAAAGTAACTTTTCAGCCAGATAAATTTTCTGTTTTAAGTTAATAATTTCTTAATTAAAAAAGTATTTGTTGAACTGGCAGATTTTTTCGCTTAAAACAGGAAAAATGCCTCGTTACTCGTGAAATAATCTGCCAATGGAACTAGTACGTTTTCATTATTATTAAAATAATTATTGACTTACAACAATCTCCTATAGCTTGCTGAAAAGCTACTTTGAAGTATTTTTTTTTTGTGTTTTTTTTTTAAGTGAACTGAGATATTTGCACTTGAAGCTTGACTAAAAATCTTTGGTCACATTTTGTGTTTTTGCAGTTTTCTAGTATATCTGAACTGAAACATAAGGTTTCACCTACATGACTGTTTGCTGCAAACACAAACCTTTTAGTTAAACCACATCATGGTATCTTATTATGATTTACTAGTAAATGAAGGTTAGAGGATTAACCCTTTAGTTAATCACGTCATCATTTTATAATTTACCACTAAATGAAAGTTAGAGGAACGCTGCAGCAAGAAAAAACAGGAGCCAAAGTTTCATTTCTGTCCTTGCTTTTCATAATTGAATCAGTGTGTTTACGCTTCTTGTTCAAACCTGTTTTGAGGAGGTTTGAAATGCTGCCAGAGATGGCTGGTATCGTTTACCGGAGCATTATTGTTCTTTTTGTTTAGATAATCACAAACACTGTGGGAATTTTCCACCAACCACCAGCTGAATAGTTGGCGGTTGGTTGAAGCTGGCCGGCCGTCCTGCAGGCTGCGGTTGGTTTGGTGTCGGTGCTGGGAATACGCCGCCTTAGGGATGCTGGTTCTGGCACGTGTGGAGCTGCTCTCACTCCCTGCCTGTTTTATTTCCTCAGTGTTTGACTTTAATGCTCAAAGAGGATGAAGAGATCTACATAATGTGATAGGTGCTTTATCAACAGCTGATCTGGTTTGAACAGGGTCAATGCAGGAGGCAGATTATGGGAAACAATGTGGGCCACTGAATGAAAAAAATGTACTTCAATCTCAAAATTCTAACTTTTATCTCAGAATTCAGACTTTAATCTCAAAATTTTAACTTTGATCTTTTTTTATATATATTGGCAATAATCTTCCTCCATAGAGACATCTCTGCATCCATTTTCTTTCTCAAACAAAAAGACTTGTTGTAAATCTGTAAATCTATTTAGTTCTAATAAACTCTGAATCTAAACAACCAAACCGGCTGATTTTTCATGAGGCCAGAGGAAAATGATAATTACTTTATCTAAGCTCTGAAAGAGACAGAATGTCAAATCATTTCCTCTGACATCATGACTTCACAAATTAGACAAATAATTACATAGCTGTTTAGGTTCAGCTGTCAACTGTAAAAATGTTTGGATGGTTAAATAGACTTTAATCAATTAAACGGTTGATCAATAACCTTCTGTATGACCTGGCGACACGTGAAGGAAGACATTGAGCCATTTGAATGATTCAAAACATGCAGGCCTTCAGAGGGGCTTCACTGTGTGTTTTCCCTGCACATAATTTCATTTTAGAGCAAAATCAAAATGCATCAAATATAACTTATATTTTTAAAACTTAATTTAACTCCTTGAAGTCGGGTTCCTCTATTAACCTTCCAGAATTCCCCGATAAGTAGCTTCTATAATGAGATCAGCTGACTCACCACGTGTTTGCTAATTGCTGCTGGCTAGTCTGAAGGAGCTGAGTGGAAGAAGCTCAGAAACTGCCATCGCAAGGAGGACCTGCGTCCTTGTAGGCGGAGCTAGGTCCAACCAGATGTTTTGCTCCTGGTTGCCATAAAGATTAAAGGATCTTTCAAACATTCATGACAGAATCAAACCAACATTCCAGGTTTGTTTGTGATGAGGGGAATAATATTATCTAAAATGTTGATGTAACGTGATATTTCCCCTTTAGTATTGAAAGTTTGGAGCAAGTTAATGCAGAACATGGAGGTAAGGTGTAAAAACAATAAAAAAAGTGTGATAAAACACACAGACATATTTAAAGGATTAATAGAAACCAAGTGGAACTTTGAGCCCTGAGGAGCTGCTGACAGCTGAACAACAGGCGAGTGACAGCTGGAAACCGAACCCAGGTGTGAACATCAGGTAATATAAAAGGTTCAAGAGTCAATTAAACAATGAACATGTTGATATTAGATTCTACTGGAACAAGCAGCATTGATTTGGATCTTATGTAACTGGATACAAATTGGACTCGCTTGCCCTTTTTAAGAAAACATGATATTTGATATGAATCGATGCTACATAAACACTTAATGTCCTCAGGTGAACAGAGATAAAGCAGTTGCCAATTAATATAAAACAGGAAGGCTCCACAAAAAAGCACAAAAAACAAAACAGAGCAAACGAGGAAAACCAAGTGCACCTGGAAAATCAAGAAGCAGCAGAAGAAAATCAAACCTAAGTCCACAGTTTAAAGCGAAACTATTTACTGCTCTTCACGTTTTCATTATTTCACAGAAAAACTTTTAAATTTGAGTTTGAAAAGTTAAGCATTTGTTAGGGAAAAGAAAATTTCTGCCAGAAAACCGTGTGAAGAAGGAAATCCTGACCCCAACATGTCTTTGCACGTTTGCTTTTGTAATGCCAAATTAAGTATTTCTTTTAGTGTAACAAAAGGTTTGAGCTTGTTAAAGCCATAAAGTATTATATTATTTAAACCCCAACTGCTTTGATCAGGTTGAAGTTCAGGTAAGGTATGGACTGCCATTTTTTAAATTACCTCATAACAACAGCATTTCACACCCAGGGATTTTTTTTTCTTTATTCATTTGCCAAGCCTTAAAACCACAGAAAGATTTAAACTTTGATTACAGGGCCCAGTGGAAAGATAGGAACAAAAGATTTAACTGAAACGACTCATCATTTCCACTGGGATGGGCAAGAACTCTACAATAATAATCACAAAAATAAGATGTAAAATATTCAAACTATTGACAAATATTACATTTGTATCACTTACACATCCTTAAATATTCTAATAATAATAAAAAAAAATACAGCCAGTAACTTAAGAAAATCACCCCAGGCATGACATCAATGCATTAAATCACAGCCTGTGTTAATGTGGTATGTGGTTTCCACTACTGAGGAAACACAACCCGCACAGCAGCGGAGATTTTTATTATCAAGGGAGAAATGGCGACACCTGGCGCCCATTTACTGTAATGTCAGAATATTCTCCCATTAAATGGCGCCTGGAGTAAAGAGCTGGACCACAACACCACCTGGCGGCCAAAGTATGTTTCACAAAAGTAACTTCAAATATAAAATTAAAGCTGAATAGTCTAAGTCAAGATAGACTTCGTTAGCTTTCATTGACATATAAACACAAGAATACGTGAAGTACGCTGTTAACGCCTTTGAATTCATATTAACTGTAAATATGTTGTTTTAACAGTTAATTTTTGTTCTCGATCATTGTTTTGCTAAATTTAATTTCCAATGTGTATTTGAATGTTTTTTACACGCACTTTATTTTTTCTGTAAAACACGTTGATATTTTAAATACTTTCTTGATTTACATAATTCATTAGTAGCAAATAAATTGAAAAACGTATAAGAATAGCTAAAAAAAATATATTGTGACAATGCTCAGACAATTTATATGGATTCATTACACATCAATCAATTGAAATAAAAATAAATTTACTGATTGGAAACACGCCATTGTCAAAATTTGTGTTGCTAATAGTAGCTAACACTGCAAAAATGATAAAATCCTGTTGTATTTGTTTTAAAACCAGTTATAGGAAGTGCTTTACTCAGGTGTGATGACAAGAGTTTGGTAGTAACTATTGACATTTACTCAATTTCATTTATTTTAGTAACTTTAAAAAAAATGCTTGTAGAGTATTTTACTACTCCATACTTATACTTGAGTAACTTTATTATGAAGTATTTCTACTCTTAACTTGAGTGAAATTTCTGCATTTTCTACTCACTGAATGAAAAATATTTTAATCAAAACTTCAGCAGACTCAGACACTTTTATTAAAGTTTCAAAAGATTCTTGTTGAATGTTATTTGTGCCTGATTGTATTTTTTGTTACTTGTAATTTTCTTTATGTTTTCAGTCTACAATGATTTAAAGTTTGATTACTGTTGAGCGGATTACCTTTGAAGAAAAGTTGCAAAATTGCAAAAACATTCAAAGTGTGGAACCACTGCACTGGTGTAGGCACTAAGGAAAGCAGTGAGTACATATTTTTTGGATCTGTGTCCTTTAATGCAAGTCATTGAGTGCTTTTCCTAGGAGGTTCCAACAGATGTCAGCTTTGTGCTGCAGATGTGGCTCCCTCTCCACGCTGGCGGTGTCAGCAGGAGGATGCTGTTTGGAGGAAACTCGGCGCTGGGACCTGATCGCAACCGGGACGAGCTCCGCTTTATTTGGATGTTGAGGAAAAAATGGCCACCGGCAGAAGGAAGGAGAGGAAGCGCTCACCGCTTTTAGGTTTGCGCATCGTCTGAGACATATGGATGCACACATTGGAGGTTATCGTCAACGTTCCCACCGAAGTACTTCGCTTCAGAGGCCGCTCACTGGTGAGTAGGACGGCGGATACGCTGAGGTCTCTGGAGCGGCTAGTTAGCATCGCCAGCTAGCCGCCTAGCACAGTTAGCATATACAGGAATGTTCATCACGTCTGTTAACAGCACCAGTAACGGTGCAGCCGCTGTTAGCGTCACAGTAACACCATTAAAAACGAGATTACGAACTCAATTGTGGCACTGTAACGTACACTTTTAGTATATATCTTCACAATTTGTTATTTTCAAAGCAATTCATTTGAAGACGTCACGGTTTAGTTTGACAGTTGTCGCTCAGATGCTGCGATGCTAGTGCGATCAGCTGGTTAGCTGCTTTAGCTAGCATGTTTTAACTGAAGGCGTTTCGGCGACCAAATGCGGGTCTGCAGCTGGGTTTTCACTGCGAGCTGAGGGGGCCGGCTGACGGAAAATGGGCTGCTTTGGAAAAAAAACAACAACACAAGGACACTGACAAGATAACCTTGACGGACCCGAGAATGATTCAGTGTTATGACATTTTAATTCGTCAACATTAGTAAATCATGGTTGGGGAACCAAATCCTTAACCATCGATGGGTTTTGACTGTATATTGTTGATATTTCGCATATTCTGGTGGTTATATCGCCCAGATTTGCTGTATTCTTGTTCGCCAAAGGTGCAGATTTAGAATAACCTGTGGTTGCTTCTGGTCAGCGTATTGTTTGTGGGTTTGGGGCCGACCTGGATGTCTGCACACCAGTTAATTAACCTACATGTTCGTCTCTGCCTTGTAGAAGGTATGTATGTCAGAGCAATCGATTTAACCCGTATTGGCATTAAAATAACTAATTTATATAAATATTGTGGGTAAATATTAATAGGATAAATATAGCTGAAATTTTGCTGCAATGTATTTAGAAATGGTGACCCAAATGCATGATCTGTTTAGGGTACATGTCAATTAAATGCCTTGTATAGGTTTGAATCCATATTTCTTACTTTAAAATATTAAATATACTAAATATTTTAGTTGCATTCTGAAGTTTCCAATTTTTTAGAGGAATCCAGATCTTGATGAGGTGTCTTCTCATGCATCAGTTGATTTGACATTAGCGGCCTCTCCATTACAAATGTGCTCAATATTTTGTTGTTTTTCTGCTGATGTTGAAAAAAAACCCCTTCAATTTCGCAATTGCTGTGTTTTCTTTAAGTGAGAAAAGCAAATAACACACGTGAATAAGTTTGTTCACACTATAAATGATTAGAAAACATACTGATTGATCCATGATTCTCCAACTCTTCTTTGTTGCTAGTGGCAACATGTGGCGACTCATGTGATGTGTAAAAAGTATTTTTATTGCAGTTTTGTGAAATAAACTAGTTTTGATGAACGGTAAAAAAACAAAAACAAAAAAACAAACCTCATCCTAGTGGTAGAAGTTTTTATCAAAAAATGTGTTGTTTTTTTCAAAATTTGCAGATTTATTCTTAAAACGCAAAATCATATGGTCACTGGAAAGTGGTCACTGGGCGAGACGTAGGGTACTTCTGGACTGATTTCCAGTCCAACACAGGACAACACAATCAATCTTACAACAATTGAGAGACCAGTCAACCTCACAGGCTGTGTTTTCATTACAAATAGGAGCAAATCTTTGTCAATGTTCTGCTACATTGGGAAATGGGGAAAAAAAATTTTTGCAATTGAGATGTTTCCATGAAATTAAAATCACACATGTATCAGTTTGTTCACTAATTGTTCAAAGTAGAGAAGCTGCCTAGCTTGTAGATCTTCTTTTATTTAACTGCTTTGACTTGACCCCGTTTCCCCAGGATTCAGCTGTCTCTCAGATCCCCCGTGTTTAATCTAGAATACTTTTACAGAAATCAGACTCCATCTACAAATTGTCCTCACTTAGTGGATGAAAAACAACCCTAATCATCACACCTTCACCATCAAACTGGACAGATTTTACCAGATGTTTGCATTTATTTTTTCTAAACTTACTTCTGTGCATTAGAACCAAAAATAATGCTCATTAAGATTCAGCTTTGGAAACCTAAGTCATGTTATTTTTATAAAAAGGAAGTGTTGTCCTTATTCTCAACTTATAAAGCAAGCTTTGCTTGTTCAGTTCTTTTCTTATTGCACTGTCATGACCTTTAGCAGGGCATTTAACATACTAAATGAAACCTTTAATATCTGAAATGGACCTCTTGGGATTTTCTTTCATTTTTCTAAGCATTGAACTATCTGACCTTGACGTGCATTTTCTGGAAATTCACTCCTTGGAAGATCAGCAACAGCTTAAATTGAAGAAACTCAATATTTCAGCTGTTTTGCAGTTTCCTTGAAGTTTGTTTCAGTTTTGTGATGCATGGAAACTTACCACTCAGAAAGAATCTGTCAGTGAAATTAAAAGATTATGTTAACACCAAATATGGAAAGGTTGTAAATACTTTTGGGCTTAATCGTAAATATATTTTTGCTGTTGTTGCATTACTTTCTCCTGTTAACATATTGATAACTATGACAAATTTAGATTTTTTAAATTATAGATTTTACTGATGATAAAAATTCTATGTTTGCTTCACTTAGATTTAGAATAGGATTTGTAATTTCTAAAACGTTTTAATATTCACCTTTACCCAAAAATCTTGTGTAGAAAATATTTCACACCTTGTTTATTTTCAGTCCGTTGCTCACACAGCAGAAATAACGGTTTTTGTATGACATAAATTGGGTTAAAAGGCCTTATCAGTGTCATTTTCCTACAGATGCAAGCCTTAGTAGCAATAGCCATTAAACATGCACACAAGCTGAACCTGTTTCACTAAATTTGCTTCAGGATAAAGTCTGCAGATGTGGCTAAAAGAAGAATCTTTGTAGCCACCAGCAAAATGCAATGAAGCAGCACTTTTCCACCTTTCTTGGCCACAGATAATCATTAGAGTCAAATCTAATATAAAAACCAAATTATCTGAAGTGGTGGTTAATGTTGAACATTTAGATGGATTTGCATGTTGCTCTCGATGCTAAACAGTGTTTCCGTCTGGTTGTAACTTTATCTTGAAATTGAGTTTATTTCTGCACAGAGAGCTGTGTGTGAAAGGACAGCAGAGTCACTGTGTGCTCGTACTGGAAGCAAGAGGTTCTGATTTCATGAACTTTGTTTTTCCTGTTTTAGTACTTTTATAGCTCCAGCCTTGAAAATGAGTGATGAAGTGAACTGATCCCTATTGACTCTGAAGTATATGAGGATTTCTGATATGGTACTGATGCATAGATCTGAATGTTTTGAATTACTTACTGCTTTGGAAGGCTTTGAAATACCAATACTAATTTCATCTAACACAGACTTTTCTTTAAAAATTGCATTGTTACATAAAGGACAGCATCTAAATTATTCCCCAGGAAAAACTTGGTTACCAGTCAGGCTTATAATACACTGGAGGAAATTCTAAGCCTGGTGGAAGTGCAAAAAAAGCCTGATGGCCCGCCAGACTTATAATACACTTATGAGTTTTAGTTGTGCCCCAAGTAAAGCCTGGTGACGTGCCAGGCTGATAACACACTGGGGGAATGCTTAACTGGATTTACCACTTCTGGCTTCTTCTGGTGCAGAATTATGACGCATGTCAATGAGGTAAAATGTGACATGACTGCATATGTTTGAAGACTGTTGGACGTGTCTGATTTAATACTGCAAATGGAAGTGGCAGCAATTAGATTTTTGGATGAAAAAATCTAATAGTCTGGATTTTTGCTTTCCAGACTTCCCTAAAATAAGTCAGTTATAGGTCGCATTTGCAGTGGGGACACTTTAATAGGATAAAACAAGAACAACTGTCCTTTCTGTGTGCAGAGCTGCAGACGTGTCTCAGCATGTTGTAGAAAATACAAGTTCATCGTAATGAGCACACTGAAGGTTGTTGGTGGCCTTCATTGTTCAGAATCGGTTGTATGTTTTAGTTTTTGATTGACAGGTCGCATGTCCAGACTGATCCAGCAGTTTAATTTCCTTTTATTGTGTCTTAACAGACTGTTTTTAATAGGAAAAGCTCAAGACCTTCACAAATTGAATGTGAGCATACAGTAGCTTTAGCCTTGACTTCTTTCATTCTTCTGCTTTTCTCCCACTCGGCTTTCATCGCTGGCAGGCTTTGTAACTTGAAACTCCTGTCAGTAGTTCAGTCTGCTTTCTTCTGCAGGACTAAAACAAGGGTTGCCTTGACATAAATGCATTTCTTTAATCTGAATTTGTTTTTTTGGTTCATTTTAGCATCTTATTTTAGGTAGATTTAGCAGTTAATTTAAGAGTTGTTGACTGTTACTGAGCTGTACCACAGTTTTCTAATAGCTTGTCAGTTTGATTGTAGCCCAAATTTAGGCAAATATTACTCTGTAGTGCCCTTTAAAACTGTTAGTATATTCTTATTAGTGTTAAAATATATTCTGATGATTTACCATGTGTTTATTTAATATCTTCCCCAGTTTTGATGTTTGATAGCTGTAGATTTGATCAGAATATTTGCATTTTACTGACCTGGAACAAACAGTTGCTTCATTGTCTGATCCCCATGCTACAAAACAGGTTAAACAGAACCAGGGTTACTTTCTGGGTTAACTTATCCCAAGTAGGAAGACCTTACTTACATGTGGTGATAATTTGGTTTATTGTCTTGGTATGTTGTGTAAAACAGGTTCCGGTGAAATGAAGTGGACAAACTAGAGTGAAAGGAAATTTATGATAACTTGAGGTAACAGCCATAAATCTGTAATTTTCCACTGCAAATATAATTTTTTGTCACTGTTATTAAGACATGATGGAAACTTTTAGAAATAAGCATAACTTTATGTATCAAAAAGCTCTAAAGATAAAAGGGAGAAATTGGAAAATTAGACTCATCACACTCTCTTACTCTAAATTGCATTTCATACAGTTTTATTTGAATATAAATAGAACCATTTTAGTAAATATGTATGTTACTATATGAAAGAATGAAAGCAAATCTTCTGAGCTGATATTACATCTTATTCCCGTAATTTCTTCTTTGTGCTGCAGCACTTTGGATTTTGTGCTTTGTTAGCCTGTTATTGATTCAGTGAAACTATGAAGCTGCATGTAAATCTTGCGGATAATGCAGCACAAGTCTGGCGCTAATTCACCTCTCAGAGAACAAAGCCTTTTGGACCAAGTGAAATGCTTTACAAAGAGGACGCCGAAGTGAACTGTCAGATAGAAATACAGCATCAGGCTGTGTTTTACAAGGTTCTCTGTCTTGAAATACAACATAATTGGATAATTTTTAATTAACCCAAACACAACCATGTTTTCAGTAAGTAGTTTCATCAAGATATTTGTTTCAATAAGGGATATATAAATAATTCATGTGTGTAAGTGTTTTGTGTTACCTTCATTCAAAACAACATATTCTGTATTTAAAATCTTTCAGATTTTTCAGGTTTAAATTTGAATTCAAAATCTAAAATACTTTATTGATTCCAAAGACAAATGATATTTAATTTTAATTTTATTTTATGTCTTGGTACTTTATCAATAAAGTCGATGACATAGTTTTAAAAATATTTTTTTTATGTTGTTTTTTCCCCACTGCGGATTAATAATGCGACTAATACAACTATATAGGTAGAGATGTGAATATTTTAATATCTTTTGATTTAGATCTTTAAGGTCATATTTTGATTTGGAAACTGTTTTGAATTCAGAAACCATTTAATAATCTAGAGATTATATTTAAGTTATGTGACTGACAAGAAAAAAAAGACGGTGTAAACAAAACATTTATTTAAAACAGTTTCATACTTTATCAAATTCCCCCAGTTTATGTTAAAACAAAACTAGGTTTGTGCCTTTAGAGCTGTAACTTAAGTTTCCAGTGTTAGCTTGTCCGCCTGGATTTTTCTTGAATAGAAAAAGTATCAAAGAATTATTTTAAGTGCATATGGTGGCCGAATGGACGCACAATGGGATTTGAAGTGTACTCAACAAAAAGTGGCAAAAATTTAAAAATCATTGCGTTTTTACATTTTGAACTGATTTAAAATATTAAGGACTAGGAATTGTGATTTTCAAACAAATCTATTTTTTTCTGCACCTGTAGATATTTGTTGGATGATAAATGATCATATTGTTGCTTTGAGACCATTTTCAAGTAGTAAGATGGTACTGGCATAATAATGCAAGAAATATTCTCAAATATTAATGAACATTTAACACAGGAACTGGAAGACATTTTAGATATGAAAAATAAATAAACAAAGTAACAGGAAACAGCAAATCAATTGAGTGAAGTTTCTGTGAACAAAATTGTTGATAAATCATACAAACAGAAATTGAGCTGTTTTTAATTTATCGTGTGATCAATTGATTTATTGTTTATTGCGACAGACCTAAATATATCTTTATCAGTCCAAGAAGGAAAACTGAGCCAATGTTATTAACTTGCGTTTATTTCCATCTTGTTGCTCTGTTTGTGCTTCTTGAGGGAAAACACGCGGTGTTGTTGTGGCCATGTGACACTGATGATGTCATGGCCACATACGTATATAATATACATATACATCATTTCCCAGAGCGAAAACCCCAAAAGGGTAAATAAAATCTGCTGTCTCATCTTGTTGTGTTATGTGCTTTTAAACTTATTTTGCAGAATTAATTTAGGAACCACAGGAAGTTTGTTTATAATTAAACTGAATAATTTCAGTTTTTTTTTTCATTCTCAGAAGGAACCAAAAGTGCTGAGGACAACAGGAAGTCAGTTTACTGCTAAACAGACGTTGCCAAATACAGTTATGTCTTATTTAGCTATTGTGCGTCATTTATTGTGCTGTTTAAATTCAAGAGTAATTTATCCATTTTAAAGCACTCAGGAATTTCATAACAAATTATTATTATTTTTTTTTTATAAATAATGGATTTATGGTTCTGTGTTTTATTGGGTGGTGTTTTGAAGCTGGATGTCGGCTTTGGGGTTATTCTATAGTCTCTTATGAAAACAGGGAAATGGTTTGTTGTTTTATTGGACAGATGAAAAATGAAATATTCCAGCTTTGTTTATTGCCGTAATTTATTTCGATGTGTTTTTCATAAACTCTAATGCATAGCCACATTGAGTCCATGATATAAAATGGCCTGCATGCTCATATAAACATTTATATTGCAGTTCCAGTTCACATAATGGCCCCAGTTTTAGGCAGATAATGCGACAAATAACATTCTGGTTGCTTAAGGCTGTAAAATGCAACAGCTTTTTCTCTCGCTGCAGTTAAACCCTGAGAGACTGGTTGGTGTTTTATTTTATTGTTTACTTTTTAAATGTTCAGCCGTATATTCAAGTTTGTGTGTTTTATGAGAATGTGTTGCTTCTGTCGGCGTAGCACGAGATGCTTTCTGTTCCCTGCTGAACTGATTTTATACACCTCAGTGTGCATCTGGAAACCATATTCCTGAGGCTTCTTCCTCATAAATATGTGAGCAAATTTCAGCCTTCAATAAAAAAATAAATCCAGGAGTGCTGGGTGACTCAGTTAGTAGAGCACGTTCGCCATGTGAAGAGGTTGTAGTCCTCAATATGGTCGTCCTGGGTTGGAATGTGTTATTGCATTGTTATACCGTTGCATTACTGAAAAATGGTGTCAAATCAACAATATTATCGTTTATCACAATAACGTCTAGTTCTCTTTCACACTGCACTGTGTCAAATGATCCAAACCAGTTGAAAAAACTGTTCTCCTCCTCGCCGGTGGTGGCGTTGCATCAATAATTACTGGAGGAGACAACATAAAAACATCAGCACAACGTTCTTCTTCACTAAATGTAAACAAAAATGGAGTACCGTCAGGTTTTAGGAGTCGTGGGATTTCTCTTTTGCAATTGGTAAAAGACCACGACCAAAGCAAACTCCTGCATTTGTTTTGTGTATTTACCCAGAATGCCCAGCGCTATTGTTTGCTTCCTGTTGAGGTCTGCGTGGCATTCACATATTCATTCAAACAGACCAGAGTTCAAAAAAAGAGAAATTCTACAACCACTAAAATCTCATGTTACTCCATTTTGTTTACATTTTGTGAAGATGGAAGTTGCGCTCAGTGACTCCTTCAGAGGTTTTGGGATGTTTCCTTCCATAGGTCTGGGTGCAGCGCCACAACAGGTGAGGAGGGGAACAGGTTTTTCAATTGATTTGAATCGTTTGACAAAGTGCAGTGTTAAAGTGAACTGAGAAACAAACTGGAGTTCTGATAAAGCAGATTAAACAGGACTGGTGTAAATACACCCTGAAGTGGTTTTTTAATCCAACTTTACAAAATGTCTTGAATTTTAGACAAATTTTTTATAAATTAACTTTAATTCCTTGAACCACAATGTGAGTGCGTTTAATTTTTTAATTATGCTCATTTCTGGCAGTCGTGCGTCCCCTTCTGAAGAAATGGTTCATTCCTCTCTGTTATGGCTGTAGTGTTCGCCACACTCCTCCCTCCTCTCTCTCTCTGAAGCTCTGTACACCCCACCCGGTGTCAGGGGGGGATCAGCTGTGCCAGTCCCGGCAGACCACACACACACCCACACACACAAACACACACACACACACACATCCCCACACGCCCCCCCCCCCACACACACACAGTATGCTTAGTGGAAAACAAAGCCTCTAGCACCGCCAGTTGAAGACGATCCCTGCCTCCGTGATCGTGCATCCGTACGTAGCATGTGCTGTTCTGATGCTGCCAAGACGGAAAGGCATGACTCCGCCATCGCCTGGGCTTTTCAGAAAGGGACGTTTTCACAGGGGCACCGGCGGCCGATTTCTGCCTTTTGATGGAATATTGTTGTTTCTTCTGATGGTGAAGAGTTGAAATGCTGGCAGAGCGCAGAGAGAACAGCAGGTAGGAGAAATCAGAGCTGGGTGCTAAGCTTGTCTCCGTGGCGACTCTTAGTTTGTTTACTCACTTCACCGATATAGAAACACACCAATTTACAGGTTATTGATCATCACAGCCCTTATTTTCTATCGTTTTAATCTCTTGAGGTTTAGGTCTGTTGCAATAAGCAATAAATAAATCAATTAATGGTACGATAAATTAAAACTAGCTCAATCATTTCCATTTGCACAATTTGCTGTTTTTCTCTTTTCTCTCTTTCTACCAAAAACAGGATGAGCTGCTTTGCTCTCTTCTAGTCCTTTTTTTGTTTTCATAGGCTTCATGATCGAAGTTAATAGTTGTTTCTGTTGTTTTGATTATTTAATTTGGATGTATAAAATGTCTTCCAGTTCTTGTGTTAAATGTTTATTTGAATGTAAAGTTTAATATTTGAGAATGTGTTCTTGGATTATTGTGCCATTACAATTATATTACCTAAAATGGTCTCAAAACAACAACAATATAATTTAATGTAATAAATTCTGGAACAATTTATTGTTTGGCAAAATGTGTTATAATGGCAAAAATACTGAAGAATCTCTGGATTATATGTTCAGCAAACTGGACTGATGTTTCTGGAAATTAAAAAATAAACAATATTTAAGGCACATAATAATATTTTCAATATGTTAAATTATTTACTAACTTTTGACGAAGGCAGCTCATTCTTTTCTTAGATTAACATCCAGACAATAGCCAATGCCTCACAGGCACCGGTTGCTATGGGAACTTATTGTTAAACCATCATTTTTTGTGTCATTTTAGTCAATGCACACAGACCAAAACACAATACATGTAGCTTATTTGGTATTTGTTAGACTGGAAGTAGTATTCACTTCTTAAAGCAGCCCAGGCTGATAACTGACTTCAATCTTGCTAAAGATTAGAGCGATGGCAAGGAAGTGGTCCAGTCTGAAACACGTGAAGAGCACAAAAGATAATCAACTTTGTCACTATATTTAGATTTTTTTAGACAAAATAAATTGCTTTCGGACAATATCGGAATGAGTAGATCAGGCTTCTTAAAGATGATAATTGATCAGAATATGGAAATCGGTACAACCGTATGAGAAATGTTAAATTACTGGAAGTTTAATCAATATTTTTCTTCTGCCCGTTGCAAAGAGCACAAACAATCTTCTCCATGTTTTTTTTCTTGCATTTTAGAACTTTTTTTTTCCTTTCCAAGATTGTTTCTTTTACATTGTTTTGTGGATCTTTCAGATACCTGTCTCTGTTTTCGTTGATTTAAATCAGAATCTGCCATGTGTATTCACTGTTTTGGGCTTAATTGTAAAATTAAAGCAAAATTAAACTAAATCTGTTGTTGTGCTTAGTAAGAAAAGAATAATTGATAACTTTATTGCAGTCAAAGTGTCACCGATGCTTCTGTAAATACGTATACTTCACTTTATCCATGAATCTAGCAAATATTACCATAAGCAAAAGCTGCATGTTGATAGTAAAATGAATGGTAGCTATAACTCAAGTCTTCTTCTAGGACGTCTTCTAGGCTTCCTCTAACCTAACATTAAACACTTTGCAGAAGAGGAAGATATAATCACTAAGGAAAAACTTTCACACCGCGGCTATTATTAGAGCAAATTAACCGGTTTGCCATGGTGTGACTAGAGGAAAAAAATTATTTGGAGCTTCACAGTGGAGCTACTTTAACATGAAAATTGGCCAACTGGTCACCTACGAAATGATCAGTATATTTCTTACACATATTAATCAAATCCTGCAGTGGATTTTTCTAATGTTTCTGGAGCAGACAGTTTCTCTCTTTGAAGCCAAACGTACCAGCATTTGTGTGGGGGGGTTGGCGTGAAATCAGCACTCTGCCAGTGTGGCCTTTTAGTTTCTCTCAATTAGCATTTGGTTGGGAAAGTTTGTTTTTATCTCGCTCCTGTCAAATCCCCCATTCCTTTTCTCTTTCTCCTCCACTTTCCCCTGCAAACTGTCAGACAAGAGGCTGACATTACGTCACTTTCTCCAGAGGAACAACCACACAGGCTTTTGAAGAGCTGGGCCTTTCCAGGGCATTGGCTGCCTTCATCTCCCAGGAGTTACTGTTAACTCCTTAAGACGTTCATTGAAGCTGGCGTTCGCTTAAAGAGAGTGCTTTAAAAAAAATAAAAAGACTAGAAGACCCATAAAACAGGCGTAGATTCCCGCTGCAGGAGAGTTGGCATTCCAATGATGCCAGCCAAGACAAAAACATTTTCTGATGCAGGTTTTTCTGTTAGCAGCTCTGACTGTGCCTGTAACATAAAATCAGTTGTGATTTACTTTTTGCACTATGGTGGAGATTCTTTGAACAATGAAGGTAACGTCATTGAAGATGCTGTCTCTATCGTCCTTGTCATTCCAGCTTTCCTTGAGATTCAGAAATATTCAGTGTGCCATCTGCTTCTGTAGGTCAGGTCCAGACATTGATTACAAATTCTTTTCATATTACATCAGGACAAAAAAAATAGATACACAATCAATTTTTATGGATGATAAATGGTCCCATAAGTTATTGTGATAAATGATAATGTTGTTTTAGGACCTTTTTTCAAGTAATATAACTGTAATAAAATAATAATGTAACAACACATTATTAAAGATCAATGAGCTTTAAATTGTAATGAACACTAAGCACTGGATCTGGAAGACATTTTAAATATCCAAAATAAACGAACAAAACAACAGAAACAGCAAATAAAATGAATTATGGAATCTCTGTAAACAAATAAAGGAGATAGATGAGACAGAAACACCAGAATGAAGTCTTTTGTCATTCCGTTTTTTTGAAAAAAAAGACTATTGAGTGTGTTTTAATTTATCATGCAATTAATTAATTTATTGCTCATTGCAACAGGCCTAGTCGTTTGTCCTAACCTGGAGTTTTCGACCGGTCGCGCACACATCATCCTGTAAGAGTCCATGTGTGCAGTTCACCAAACAGGACGATCGGTAGAGTCTGAAGTTGTGTGTTTTTTTTTTTTTGGTTTTACCTTTTATTAACGTGTTGAACTCTATGTTAAAACTCTGCTGACTCTCTGGGCTACCCAGGTATGGAAATCTAGCTCCACAGCTGTGTTGGGTGGAGAAATTGGTATCCTGTAAGGGATTTAAGTTGCTTGTGCTTGCAGTTTATTCTCTGCAGCCATTTTGCATCACGAGATAAGAGAGACTCGTATCTCTGTGAAGAAATTAGCTGTGCTCAGTTGCCATAGGTGTGGGTAGGTTACTTATGCTAATACTTAAATGAAAAACAGAACTGGTTCTGTGATGGGAAAACTAGATTTGATGATGAAAAATATCTTAGGAGCCTGGAAAAATGAACTTAGCAAGGAGCAAATTTAGCATCTTGTTGTTTGGCTGCATAGCTTTTTCATTTATGTCACTCTTAAAAACTCTTATGAAGCCCAAGTGGCGTCACTAATGTCATTATTTTTTTACTGTATACTTCTCTAATTGTATCAGCTTTGTTAAAAAAGATCAGAGTACAATGACGGATTCCTCATTTCTTTCCATCTGGAGTTTAAATTTGGTGGCAATATTTTGTAGCATTTATTGCAATAATGATAAAAAGCGATAAAATATCTTTTTGATGGCTTTGACCTCACAGCACTGCAGTCAAAGCAGCACAAACACAAATGCTGCTCTTCATAAAATGCCCATTTTCAGCAATTAAGTCAAAGTGCCTTTCATAAATAAATGAATAATAAAACAACAAACAAGCAGAATTTTATATTGCAGTGACAAAGTAAGAGAAAACTTGCTTTGGTTTTTAATTTTCAGCCTTGATTTTACAGAACTCAGTGTTTCAGCAGTTTTTCAGTTTTCTTTAAGGTTGTTTCAGATTAGTGGCTCATAGAAACCGAACACTGCTTTTGTGTGTCTGGTTCTGATTCTGTGGATTTAAAGTGGACTTTAGCCAGAACTCCTGAGTGATCTGAAAGGTTGACACAACAACAGATCTGAGTTATTCAGTGATTTATAAAGTAAGAAAAGTGTTTTAAAGTCTTTTATGTGAGACGACCGGGGGCCAGTGAAATGTCCTCTGATCCTTCAGTGATTGGTTCCCATGTGGGCCGTCATATTGTGTCAGCTGCTTTTATTTAATCATTTGTGTGTTTGGCTGGTAGCTTTGTGGTCTGGTTACTGTTCATTAATCAGTGAGGTTTGTGTTTGACTTGTTTTTGCTCCTAGAAGGCACAGCCAAGCTGTAGCGTTGTTCTGAACTTGAACAGATTCAAAACACATTTTTTCTGTGGAGTGATTGCTGTGAAGTATGCTGCTCTTGTTCTACTGTTAGAAAAACTGCAATGCCAATAATATTGGTAAGTATTGCAATGAACATCTCCGTTGGAGGACTTCAAGTCTTTCTAATTTGTGCTTCCATAAATTAGTGACCATTTTGGATAAGGTCAGAAATGATTAAATTTTCAATTAATAAAATAGTAATTGTATAATAATGCAAGAACACATTCTCAAAGATCAATGAACTTCAAATTTGAATGAACATTTAACACTGGAACTGGAAGACATTCTAAATATCCAAAATAAAAAACAGAAACAATAAATACATTTAGTTATATTGCCTCTGAAAGCAAAATTATACGAACAAAGTTAGCTGAGACCAAAGCAGCAGATTAAAGACTTTTTCATCCACTTTTTGGTAGAAAGGAAGAAAAAAAAAATACATCTTGAAAATAGAAATTATTAAGCTTGTTTTTATTTAACATGAAACTAATTAATTATTTATTGCGAAAGGCCTAAACTATTATTCAAAACCTTCATTTATCACATAATAGCATATTCTATAAGTTTTTGTAAACCCACCAGCATCTTTCTGGTAAAATGTCTATTTCTGTTCTACCAGAATAGAGAAGAAAGCCTGTAGGACTCGGGTTGCTATAGGTGGAGTGAGCGCTAATCCTTCGTGTGTCATGCCTTTCCTTTTGTTGGTTTTTCCAGCTCAGCCTTATGCTGAAGTCGTATGACATGTGTTTGGCCCAGTTTGCGGTCCGGTTCCTCGCTGTGCTCCGGCTCCGCCGTTCTCTCTGCACTCTTATCTGCTTCACTGGCTCTCTGTTACATCGGCTCCTCGCAGCAAAGCCAACAGTCAGCATTGTTCAGGAATAAATGCTGGCTTTGATGTGCTTCAGGGATACATTACAGGACAGAAATAGATGAGCTATTTCAGCATAAACATGTAACAATAAGGGGAAACTCTTGTAATGTTTTTGTAACTGACCTCAACCCATTTTTGGTAATTTGCTCTAAATGAACAACAATAGTTGTCAATTAATCAATTGTTTGACAATTATTCAGTTAATTGGATAAGAAACTTGGCACATTCTGCAGATTTGTCATGTAATCATTTTCATATATCATTACAAATGCATTAAAATATGCAAATAAACAAATGTGGGTTTTTTTCCCTTTAAAATAAAAAAAATTAATATTTTATTGCCTGAAATGCAATAACAGTATTCCTTCAGTGAACACTTGATCATTTGTAGCAAAGGATGCATCTGTTGATTATTTTTTGGATCAATGAATTTATATCTAGATAGCAAATGGTGATTAATTGATTGTTTTACGGCATTTACACCAGGTGAAGCTAAAACTATGCTACTCGAGGAGTAGTAGTTAGAAAATAGTGTCGTTTTTAACCTTAAATGCAAAATATTTGTAGTTTTATAATCTTTTTGTTGTTTAAATACTGTAGTTAACATACTGAATTATTTAAATATTTATCTACGATTACAATTAACTCTATTAATCCAATTAATGATATCATCCCTATTTACATGCCTGATGTTTAATTTTTTAAAACTTCATAAAACAAAAATGTAATTGACTTGGTTCTTCATTTTTACTTCCTTTTTCTTTTGTCCTCAGTAAACCTCAATTATATTCTGGTTACAGCTGTTCTGATAATCATTTCTTATTTAATTTTTGAGGTTTATTATTTTATAAAATGGCCATAAATGCTGAGAAACTACTCAGATCATTGGAGCAACACTTTGGCTAATCTTTACACCAATTTGACAGTTTTAGAATAGTTTCTTATTGCAGTTTGACCTGATCCAACCTGATCCGAAAGACGGTTTTATAATGGTTCCTGCACCCTTGAGTGATTGCTTGGGGCTCGTTGGCCCGGATATAGCTAAACCACTTCTGCTTTTGGTTCCTTCATTTCTGATGTCCTGCGAGTTTTTCTTCTCGATTGGAAGCTCTTCAACAGGACACGACCCGAGTTTCCATCTGAGCTGGCGGCTAAAGTCTGGACTTTAGTGCTGATGCTACTAAAGCCACTTCTTGATCACTTTGCTGGCTCAGTCAAACGTGCTCTACACCAGCAGCTTTTCCCCACAAGCCCCACAGACTTTATGCTATCTGACTAGTTGAAGTAGAAAACGCCAAAAATCTCTCCATCAACAGTAGAGAGTTAATGTGGATTTGTGTTTGGAGCTTGCATGTTATTAGGACTAAAATAGAAAGAAACAGTGATTTGTGTCCTAGTAGGAAGAGGAAGGACAGTCGCTGTAGAGGAACTGATTGCTGCGACCCACAACCAGAGATCACTGCGTTCTTTCTTATTTATACTGCTAAAACACAAAGTTTTACCAAGTATTTTTGGTTTAGCTTCTTGTGAAAATAATTCAAAACTAACTACATGATAACTTTTTAGCAAGAAATAGAAGCTTGTTTGATGTCAATATTTTCCTAATATTGATAAACAAGTACTAATTCCATTGGCCAATTATATTCTGGTTACAGCAGTTCTCAGTGCCATTTCTAATTTAATTTTTGTAGTTTATTATTTTACGAGATGGCCATAAATGCTGAGAAAATATTCAGATCATTGGAGCAACACTTTGGCTAATCTTTACACCGATTTGACAATTCCAGATTATTTTCTTATTGCAATCTGACTTTATCTCTCCAAACTGATTCGAAAGATGGTTTCATAGTGATTCCTACATATTTGAGTGATGGGGCTTATATTATTGATTAGTAAAATTCCTTAATATTTGCCAATATTAAGCAATTATTAACTAAACATTTCTTGCTGAAAAGTTACTTGAAAGTTAGATTTGTCTTTTCTCAGGTAGTCCAAGTTATTTGTACTAGAAACTAGAGTACAAGACATAAGACTTTGTGTTTTTGCAGTTTACAAATAAATACACAAAATAAATAAAAAATAATAACACAGATTATTCATGATACATTTCCATCTCTAGTCTGCAAATGAAAGCATACACAATAATGGCTTCCTGTTTCGTGAGCAGCTTCTAGTACCAGGAGTGGAAATTTGTTTCTTTTCCCTGGTGATTAATTTGTGAATCAGTTCGCACACCCACCGTAGTTTTAAGTAGGAGCTCACAAGAGACTTTTCTTTTCCCAAGTAAAGTCTCTTCAGACAAATGTTGTTAAGAATTTCATAAAATACCAAAGAAGATACTTGGAATTTTTGTCTAATGATCAGAAGAAAGTAAAAGCGTGGCAATATTTTTGTTGTCTTGTGCAAAGCGGTAAGCAGGTGTTTCATGAAAACAAAAATAAACTGTTTAGGCGATGGTTTTCTGAAACCTAAATGAAAAAAATTGTTTCCCTATTTAGACCTAACTGCAACCAAACCCTGCAGAAGCTTCTTCAATAATTAAATTAGTACAGCATTTTCATCACAGAACAGTACATCCTCACAGTCATTATTAAACATTTTAAATGTTGTTTGATCAAAAATCAAATAACACACTTCAACGTATAGCAAAGCTATCATGCCATAAAGTTTAGAAGAGCTGCCTCTCCAGGCTTGATACTGGTAGCATGACTTTAATCTCCATCCGCTCCAGGCAGGGTTATAACCTTCCTTTGAAAGCCTACACTTTTATTGCTGGACTTGTTTTAGTTCCTTATCTCAGACAGACAGAGCTGCGGGTTAGTAAGGGCCAAACGCTGCGCTGCTTCCAGACACCCGCAGTATTGTAAATGTCAAATCCTTCGTCTTTCAGGTCTTCTCTGCTTTGATTTTTTCCCCCCATCATGTGTGTAAAATGTGTCTGAGACCAACACAGCATCCAGCCCTGTCTCTGCTTATTTTCTGATGAAATCTTTGGCCAAGCTACAGATAAAAGCCACAAAGCTGTGATGTGACTCAACGGAGTGACTCACAACACGATTACAGCAGTATTTGTTGTTCCTTTCATTTCTGGCTTTTTGGGCTTACGTTGACTAAACACAATTAAGAGATGTTTAAATGTTAATTTGTTTCTAGATCCCGCAGTTCTGACGTGATTGTTTACACTCTTGGATTAAATTCTGAGAGCTTGCGCTGTAAAAAAATAAATAAAAAATTGTTCTCCACTTGGAATAAAACAGCAGCAAATGGCGACTGATGCATTGTGTAGCGGTTGGTTGGAGTTCATGCAGAGGGCAGCGCTGAGGTTTTGCTAAAATGACTTTCTGAAGTCCTTAGTCTGGAGTAATGTTGTTACCATCACAGATGCCAGATTTGAGCCAGCCAGCTGTCGGATGACTTCATGATGTCACTCTCTGTGTTCCTGCATGACGGCATTTAGAGCAGGCATGTCCCAAGAGTTCAGCTGAAATATAAGAGTCTGAAACCACCAACAGTTGATGAAAATAATTTTTTTGAAAGTTTAAGAGAAAGATTTTTACAGATTAATAAATAAATATATATATATTTATATTAGGTACAACAGTTACTATTTTTTTTCCCAATAACTTGTCTCTGCTTTCATTGAATGCAAAACACAGGCCAAACATTTAAAGATAAGAAAATGTTTAAATAAAGTCCTCTGGTGACCTGAATGGAGATAGTTTTAAGGACTGCTCATCAATCTAAAGCAAAAAAAGCTTCATTTTCCAGCTTTCATTACTTTGCTTATGATGACAGTAAAAGCATTTTCTCCTACAAACATGAACATGATGAGAGTCTGGGCATATGAAGAGGAACATATTATATTTTTCAAGGTTAAACTCGTCCTTCGTTTACTTGCATTATTATTCTGCTATTTCTGGTTTTGTTACTTTGTGTTTATGTACTTTATTTAGGCTCAACGAGTGTCTCCTAGCAACCTCATCCAATAGTCTAGAGAGATGCTGGCAAGTGGAACAAATGGCTAAATGTACTGATTCTCAGCCGTTCTCTGGGGAACAAGAGCTCAAAATTAATAACAGCAATGTTTGTTTACAATCTGTCAGAAAGAGCAGACCATAAACTGACAGTCACAGGGCTCTACGACCATCTTGCATAACAATAACATGTTTATTTTGGGGTAATAAGTTATTTTTGTGGCATATTTGTTGCTGTCGTAAACCACAAATAGTGTTATTGAACTATTTTTGTTTTGTTTTTAATAAACTTCATTTTGTGTAATCAAAATAAGCGCAGACATGCAGACTACATTCTTCTTTTTGTAGTGATGTATTTATTGCAGACATGTCACCCCGGGAATGGTAATTACAACTATTTATACATTTTTTCAATATGAAATGGATTAACGCTGGAGTGAATTTAAGTAATGATTTTCCGAGTTGATCCCTTATGTCAGGGGAGACCAAAATGTGGGCCGCTGGCCATTTATGGCCCTCAGAATGATTTTGTGTGGTGTTGATTTCACTGGCAATGGAAATTACGTAGCAGCAATTTAAAGTTTTGCTGCCATGACTAAAATTTGCTTAAATATAATTAAAAAAACAACATTATTGAGTGAAAACTGTGGATAAAACTGAAAATTTTATGTCACCAGTTTGGTAATATTTCAGATACTGAAAACAAAAGATGAGTCAATAATTATTGATATCGACTGATTTGAAACACTTATCTCGTCCAACCCGACATCGTAATCTACAAAATACAAAACATTCGTTTCGTATTTTGTACTTTCCTCAGACTTTTTAGATTGTTAGCAAATAAAACATTGTTGCATATGAAAGGATATAGTTTAAAGCATTTGTCATCTAAATAACAAAGTGTTTCTGTTTGGATGGCTAACTGTGGTATTGTTGTTGTGGAATGAAAAGCAGTTTTTCTTGTTTTGACTTACAAAAGTTTGATGTTTTCATGATAGATTTGTCACATTAACCTGAGTATAAATCTCTGCCTTAGTCTCTGACTTAAATCGGTTTTCTTCTCCGCAGGGCTGCCTTTGCCCTGACAAAGCCGCTCAAGATGAACATGGTGAAAAGGATCATGGGGCGGCCGCGGCAGGAGGAGTGCAGCCCGCAGGACAACGCGCTCGGCCTGATGCACCTGCGACGCCTCTTCTCCGAGCTGTGCCACCCTCCTCGTCACATGACCCAGAAGGAGCAGGAGGAGAAACTCTACATGATGCTTCCTGTGTTTAACAGGGTAAGTTGCTCCAAACCGAGGCGGATCAATACAGATCGTTCACGTTACATTTGTTCTTCGAATGGAGTCAGAACATCTACCAAATTAAACCAATAAATTACATTATTCTCACCTTTTTCCATTTCTTACAGTATCAGTAGATTTCAGCTCTAAGTTAGAGGTCCACTTAAAGAGAATTTCAGAACATAACATATCTTCTTATTATGATTTACAAAGAATAAATTAACTTTCTTAAGCTGTGAATGTTGGACTTTTGACACATTTGCAAGAGTTTAAAACATTTTTTCTTTCTTTTTACAAGAGAAAACCAATAACTCATGCAAATGGAAATTATTGATCTGATTTTAATTTATGATGTGATTGATTTATTTATTTCTCATTGTTACACTGAATTTAATTAACTTACATTTTAAATATCACCGTCGAGAGTTGTATGTCAAACTACATGTCAAAATTCATAAATAAGAATGGAAAACATGGCAGCAGTCTTGAATTTAAATAATACAGAAAGATGGGCTAGAACTACAGAACAACACCAGGTGCGTGGCATTAGCATTATGTTCATCTTTTTTTGCCCGCTGTACCACACTGAGCCAGTAGAGGTTTAAATTTGTGTTTTTTCCATATAAAAACTGAGAACATAATGATGGCTGCTTTTCCAGCTCTCCTGCCTGCTGTAGTTATAAAACAATCCTCCATTTTTGTTCTGCATGCAGCCTGGTTGAGTGTCCTCAACAGACTGAAGAGCAACTCTAAGATTTGTCAGCTAATTATCCAGCATTGGCAGCAATTCAAACACTGGTGGCATAATTTAATGTCAGATTTCAGAAGCACTCCCTGTGCAGCAGGCCCACTTTCCTGTCAGATTTACTGGAGAAATAAAATCGAGGGGGAGGCTTTGTTCACAGTAGTGCAGTTTTATCTACAGAACAAAGAAAAAATACACACCTTTTTGTTTTCTAACACATGTTTTGTCATGGTCCTTAAGCTGTAAATGTGAGGAATCTGTTACTAAATGATCATAACTGTCTCCTTACTTTAAACAGCTAAACAAAATCTGCTCTGTTTTCTCTGCAGGTTTTTGGGAATGCTCCGCCCAGCAGCATGATGGAGAAGTTCTCCGACCTGCTGCAGTTCACCACCCAGGTGTCCCGACTCATGGTGACCGAGATCAGACGCAGAGCCTCCAACAAATCCACAGGTGAGCTAGGCGTTTATCGTCTCTTTCTTTAAGAATTTTGATTATTATTGTTACAATAAACTGCAATTAAATTATCCTAAACGATTGGAATTGTTGGTTTTACTGGTAATGTTACTTTATGCAGATTAGTGATACAAATCCACTTCTTTTTATGACTGAAGAAGCATTTTGACAGGGTTAAAGTTGAGTTTTTCATTATAGCTTAGGCTTATTTTGTTGTGACTTTTTGTCTAATTCATTAGTCATAATTAGTTTTTAGAGCATGTTTGCTAGTTTTTCTTATTAACAGGAGATACCGTTGTCAAAAAAATGTCTTCAATTATTGTTGAACAACTAACTGCCTCTGGTGTTTTATCACAACATTTGCTGCCACCATTTTGCAGGCTCGAACCCAATATTTAGTTATTTTGGTCTAAAACATTATTTAAGGTGGTGTTCGAAAGTCTAAATTTGACTGTGACACACACATGTAGGATAACGTATTTTGATAGGAAAACAACCTAACTTCACTATCCCATCAGGAAGCTTCTGGAGTCCCGCAGGGCACAAAGCTCGGTCCTTTGACTTTGGGTTTAATGTTACCAGTGTCACTGCAAAAACAATGAAACTTGCCAAGTAATTTTGGTTTAGTTTCTAGTGCAAATATCTTAGTACCCTTGAAACAAGACAAAGCTAACTTATGAGTTACTTTTCAGCAAGATGTAGGAGCTTATTTTAAGTCAATGCTTCCTTAATACTGACGAAAAATTAATAGTTCTAATTCTATTTCACTTATAACATGGGAAAATGTCATTATAAGTGAAATAATCAGCCAGTGGAAGTTGTACTTCTTTGTCATTATTAAGGAATTATTTACTTAAAACAAGCTCCTACATCTTGTTGAAAAACAACTTGTAAGTTACTTTTGTCTCATTTCAAGTGTACAAAAATATTTGCTAGAAACTACATCAGAATACTTGATAAGATTTTGTGTTTTTGTCATGTACGGTTGGTTTGAGTTTCAGAAAGTGGTGATTCAAACTGCAGTTTCCTGCAAAGTTAGTTACAGACTCCTTGCAGGCCTTTTCTCTGCAAGCAGGGAACATTTATAATTTCCCCAGCTGGTCTTTGTAGCCTGAGTCACGAGTTGAGTTGTGATGTCACATGAGTCAGTAGCTCTCGGTCTTCATCTGCTGTTTTTTTTTCTGGCCTAAGCAATGAGCAGCTTAAGTTTGGCTCCTGGATTTTAGCCTGAATGTCTAACGAGAGTTCACTGGTAACAGGTTTGGTTTGACAAACCAAGGAGCCTCATGTGTGCTCTTTCCCACGTCACGTCCTCCGTGATAATTTGTCCACTCTGTCTGCTCATTGTTCCGGCGGCCATCTGCCTGCAACAGTGCGCCGTCACCATCCATCTGTTTGACCACACAGCCGTGTGCTTCCTCCTGCAGAAGCCGCCAGTCGAGCCATAGTTCAGTTCCTGGAGGTGAACCAGAGCGAGGAAGCAAGTCGTGGCTGGATGCTGCTGACCACCATCAACCTGCTGGCCTCCTCTGGACAGGTCAGTAAAGAGACTGCTGAGCCAAATTCATCAGAACATGTGCAGACTGTCTTTTTATTGCAGGAAGGTTTTATGTGCCACTGCCTACCAAAGTATTAACATGTTTTTGAAAATTTCATGTGTTGAGCTGCAAATTTCTCCATGTTTTTTCTTTTTTTTTAAAATCAGGATCTTAGTTTAGTCTGAGATTAAATCAGACTAAACTATTACTGTTTTTGTCAGTTATGGTACCAAAAACTACTAGTAATGACAGAGATAATATTTTTGACATTTTTTATTTAATATTTTCTTATAAGACTGAGATGATTATTTGTATTAATTGTGATTAATCAAATAGTGAAATATTAAATTTAGCACTTCATCTTATAGAAAGACAGTTAACCGTCTTGATACACTATCAATCAAATTCAATCACTTGAGTTCATTTAATTGAGCCTTGAATTTATAAAACACAAAATTACTAAATTTTAAAGAAAACACCAGATAGTCAATAATTGAACAGACATTATTTTTTGATGGGTGCATCACCAAAATCATCCACATCAAATATGTTGGTCAATATTTCATTTATTATGGTGGGATTATGGAGGGCAGTCTCAATTTAAAGGAACTCAGTGTTTCGGTTGTTTCGCATTTTTCTGGAAGTTTGTTCTAAGCTTTTTAAAGGGGACGTATCATGTAAAATCAACATTTTTGAACTTTACAACATATTATGATGTTATCCTCGCCCTCCCCCGTTGGCTCCTTCAGACTAGCCAGCAGCATTTAGCAAACACCTGATCAGCTGAGCTCATTATGGGAGCTACTTGTCAGTGAAACGTTGGTAAAAACGTTTTTTAAAGGATTAATAGAGGAGTCATGTTGTGATGAATTACTGGAGGTGGAGTTTCAGGAAGAGCAGGAGTTTTTAAATAGACAGAGGTCCAATTTAACAGCGTAAATTACAAAGTCAAATTTATTTTAAGTCAGATTTGATATTTGTAGTAATTCCATAACAATTGACAGTAAAATTGTTGCTTAAATGTTATTTAAAATGTCACTAAGTGCCTGGAAAATGAATCATTAACTTGCACGCCTGGTGTTTTAGGTGGAGACAGTCTTTGTTTTTGTGTCTCAGACAGAACACTAAGCTTCTCTCAGCCTCTGTAAAACTGAAGTCATTTTGCTTACTTTTACAAGCCCCCGCTGTATTTTTTGCTTTGCTTGTTTTAATAGGTTGCTGTTCAGACAGAGCTCAGCCTCTTTGTGTCTCTTCCTCTTGACACGCCTCGACTCTTCCGCCATATTTCCTCCACAGCCTCCTCATGTCACATTTACTCACATTTATCCGTCAGCCGTCAATCCTTCCATTTCAGCCTGTAAACACTCACATACACTTCACCTGTTACAGGTGAGGATCCATTCCTGTTATCCTGACTCTCCTTCACCAATTGATGTTTTATTCCTCCATTTTCCTTCTTCTTCTTGCAGTCCTTCATCGATCAAAAATGGCGCGTTTCAGAGCAGTGGAGAAAATTCTGCGGTCATTTCTCTCCGTCTTTATTTGTCTCCGTATGTGTGATAATTATCATAAATTAGAAAGTGTGTGATTTAGTCACTGTGAGCTTTATTTTCAGTAAGTGTGTGGGAGGCTGTTTCATTATCTGAATCATTCGCCGGAGTGAGCACAGTTCTCTGGTTTGCCATCATAACACCAAATGCAAAGTGCACACATTGAAACTCACACTTCAGGCCATCATGGCCGCTCTCGCTTTCGTTTTCTTCACAGCAACTCGGCCAAGAATCCACAACCGAATAACAATTTATCAGCGTCACGCTAAAAATAAAAATGTTTTAGTCTTTATTTTTAGCAACCTCCCGCTTGAGTGTGGAAGCTTAGTACTGGTCATTTTTTAAAATTTTCTTCTCATAATTTTCTGTAATAAACTTTCATTTTGTTCTAATAAACAGCATCAACCAGCAGGATGTTGCGTGGCTGGAAGTAATTGAAATGAAATTATTTTTCCATAAAGTGCCTTGAGACAACATTTTTTGTGATAATGAACAGAATAAATAAACTGAATTAAATCTGATTTTATGCTTATTTTTGTAAATATTAAGTTATTTTGTATATGTTTATTTTTTCATTGTAAAAAGATACTAATGGTGAAGTTTAAAGTAGGACTGATATGATTAATCAGATTAATTGTGATGAATTGATTGCTGAAATAATCGTCAACTAATTGATTAATTGTTAACTGGCGTATATAAAGGCTATTTGGTGAAATTAACAATATATTCAGAGCAATAATTAAGCCAAAATTGTGCAAATAATATAAATTCCTCCAATGATCTAGAATTTGCTTCACCAGCTAAGCTATGGTGTTGTTTTATGCAATAAAATGTTAATTTTCTTATATTAAAAAAAATATTTAATTATGTATTTGAACATTTTAATGTATATTCAATATTGTATAAAAAGGAAATTCTCTGTCAGATTAATTGTCAGAATAATTGATTACCATAACAATAGTGAGTTGCAGCTGCTAGTTTAAAGGAAATTAAACGTAACATTGTTTTCTTACCATTTTGATCCAAGTAAATGAAACCAACATAAAGGAAAAAAATTCTGAAATATTCTGTTTATATTGCAGAACTATTGACTTGTAAAATGTAACAAATTTTATGTGCTTCTGTTTTGACATTTTTGGCAAAGTGTTGGAATAAGAACTATTTTATTTTTTTGAAAAAACCTTAATGGGAAATCTTAACCCAAATACAGTTCTGGCTCCTCATTAACCACTCAGCTCTGATTTAGGAGTCGCTTTCCTTTTGTAATTAACATTCACTTCATCTTTGTCCTTCGTCTGCTCCCAACAGAAAACAGTGGACTGCATGACAACCATGTCCGTACCCTCCACCCTGGTTAAATGCCTCTACCTGTTCTTTGACCTGCCCCATATGGCCGAAGCCCCAGCGGGCCCCACCCCGCAGCCGCCACAACCCCCACCCAACCAGGAGAAGACTCCGAGTCAGGCCCACACTCAGCCGGAACTGCCGCTGGCCGACCGCCGAGCGCTGCTCCAGAAAGTCTTTGTCCAGGTGGAAAAAAGAAATGGTTCTTTCTGTTCACTGTGCTTTAGGCCAGCAGTCACACCAGCCACCTTTAGTGCTCTTTAATCCAACTCCAGTCTGTTTATCTTGAATGTCCGGTTTGTTTGAGGAGATGTGAACGTGAAATCAAATGATGAGGACCAAAACCTACACTTACAAAGTTTGATTGACGTGAACTCTGATGCAGATCAAATGTAAATGCGAATGAGAAACTTACTACCACAGCACATGGCATTCTGGGTAAACAAAAATAAAATGACACACGAGGCTAACGCTATAAGGATAAGTAGCTCATGAACTAAAGACAAAAAAAGAAATCCCACACTGCTGAAATCTGACACTAGTCCAGTCTTGCTTACATTTTAAGGAGAAGGAAGTTGCGCTCAGTGTCGTCTTCAGCGAGTTTTGTGTCGTTTCCTTCAGTGGTTCTTGGTGCAGTGCCCTCATAAGTTTCTCAGTTAGTTTATAGTTCGGTAGACTCGGTTCATTTGGGGACCAAAGTGGCAACATTTGTTACATTTTTAGCTGCTGCGGTTCTCTTTCACACTGCACTGCTTAAAATGAGCAAAACCCTTTAAGAAACTGTTCTCCTCCTTGCCTGTGGGGGCGCTGCACCAAGGAGCATTGAAAAAACAACACAAAAACTTCTGAAGAACACACTGACCACAACTTCCTTCTTCTTGACATGTAAACAAAAATGGAGTGGTGTCAGATGTTAGTGGTTGCAGAATTTCTCTACACAAGCCATTTTTCATGCTAGCGCTAGACTCTCGTGTTTGTTTTGGTTGTGTTTACCCAGAATGCCCTGTGTTGTAGTCCACTTCCTGCTTTTGGAGCGGTCTCTGGTCTGCTTAGTGTTTACAAATGCATTCAAGTGGCGCCAAAGGTCACTTCAACCAAACTGAGACCAAGGTTTGTATGAGGACCAGAGTTCGCTTTTTTGTTCCACATCAAAGTTCAATTAGCATTCACACATCCCCAAACAAATCTGGTGTGAACACATCCTCAACATGGCAAATCATTGTGATTGTAGAAAAATAACACGAGGTATATCAAGACTGGTGTAGACTTTTAACCGGTTCAGTAATTCCAGCTGCAGGAAGAAAGTGCGTCAACACTTTCTTCATGATGCAAAACGCTCATTTTCATTTTGGTCCATTTTACGTTCACAGATCCTGGTGAAGCTGTGCACCTTCGTGTCTCCGGCGGAGGAGCTGGCCCAGAAGGACGACCTGCAGCTGCTGTTCAGTGCCATCACCTCTTGGTGTCCTCCTCACAACCTGCCCTGGAGGAGGAGCGCAGGCGAGGTGCTCACCACCATCTCCCGACACGGACTCAGCGTCAACGTGGTCAAATACATCCATGGTATGACAACCATTATCAGTTTACACAATGTCAGCACTGTTACAGTAAAACTTTGTAAAATGTGTTCAAAACAAAGCCCTTCCCAAAAACAAAAATGCAAGTATTACCCAAGTAAATCAGTATCAGTATAATAGAACAACGTAAATAGAATACACAGAAAAATATAATTTAAAGCTCAAAATATTTCTTATATATCTAAAAAAAATTAGAGGAGGTCTATTGAGAAATATTCACAATTTGCAAATTTTTATGCTTTCATTTGGGTTTGTACTGCTTCTAAAAACAGCCCATCGTTTAAATAGACACCCAACTGCTGTCTATGTCTATGTCTTTTGATGTCTGGAGACATCAACCCCAGCAAAGCCCAGCCCAGTTTCCCAGCAACCCAAGCTGAGCTTCAGCATGTTTGGTCAGCTGGTTTTACTGCTGTACAATGGCTGCTGGAAAAGACAAGTATTATTTTTTAAAATTGCCATCCAGAAACCACTTGCTGCATTCTTTTTCGTTGTGTAGGATGCTCCACTTCTTCTTTTCAAAGATGTACGGTTGTATAATTGCTCATCTGTTTGCAGCCATTTTCGTGTTTGAGTGAAAATGTTGAGTTGGGGGGCCTAGCCAGCAGCAGCTTTTTGGAATTCAAAGTGCCCAGACGCCTCTGAACTGACCAGACTAAAATCTCATTAATATTTTTGTGCAAAAACACTAATGTGTTTTGACTAGCCCGTAGTTTTATCCTGGCTTGTTCAATTAAGCTTAATGGGTCACATTTAATGATTAAAGTTGAGCTAGAAGCCAGACTGAATAGTTTGGTTTTGTTTAATAAAGTTTTTCTCTGCTCCAAAAGTGACAGTCATAATAAAACAGTCCGTTTTAGCGACCTCAGGGGACGAAAGGCCTACAGGATAAAGGCGAATCCCTTGAAAAGGTTGACAGGGCTGAACTTTCCACATTCGGACGTCTCCAGCTTTTTTTTTCCTTTATGAAAAGTTTAACCTTTTCCTACACAAAGGCAGGTGGGAACCAGCAGAGAGTTCCTGTCCAGCCTGTAAACCCACGATGAAAGCGAGCTGGACATGGTTTTAATATTTCCGTGTTTTCTCCTCCATCTCTTTTCTCTTTCCAGAGAAGGAATGTCTGTCCACATGTGTCCAGAACATGCAGCAGTCGGACGACCTCTCCCCGCTGGAGATCGTGGAGATGTTCGCCGGCCTCTCCTGCTTCCTCAAAGACTCCAGCGACGTTTCGCAGACGCTGCTGGACGACTTCAGGATGTGCCAGGGTTATGCCTTCCTCTGCGACCTCATGCTCAGGTACAACCGAGAGCGCCATGTTTTATTTCTTTTGTTCATCTGGTTGTCAATAGAACAACCAGAAATATCTAAAAATAAATGCCAGCTGGGGCTGGACAATATAGTTGAAGAACTTAACACAGTGCAAGTGTTTCATCAATAATTATCTTTATTGATAATTATCGATTAGTTTTTTGTTTTAAATATCCGAAGTACTGCCAAACTGGCAGCGTGACCTATCCTGTTTTATCCACAGTTTTCACTTCATGCTGTTATTTATTGTTAAGTAACGGATCGGAGTCCAGTCCAACTCTTCTATAAATTGAATACTGAATATTCTGAGATGCATTATCTAATAATATCGATCATGTGTCTATCACCATATATATTACTGTTTTATTTTCCAGTCGTAATACAAACTATTTCCTGTTTCCAGACTGGAACAGGCCAAGGAGGATGAGTCTAAAGACGCACTGAAGGATCTGGTCAACCTGGTCACCTGTCTGTGCACGTACGGGGTGACAGAGCTGAAACCCGCTGGTCTCACCACCGGCGCCCCCTTCCTGCTGCCAGGGTTCGTTCTCCCTCAACCCTCTGGGAAAGGTACAGTGCCGAAACCAGCAAAACTTTCAAAATATTGTTAATACTCTTCCCTTTCCAATAGACAAATATGGGTCTTTGGTTACAACCTCAATAATGAACAACTTTGTAATTACCGCCTTGAAATTGGGCCTCTGTCTCTTTAAAAACTCCACCTTCAGGAAGTCATCACAACATGGCTCCTCTATTAACCCTTTAACAACGTTTTTACCAGAGTTTCACTCAGAAGTAGATCTTATGAGTTCAGCAGTTTCACAAGATGTTTGCTAATTGCTGCTGGCTAGTCTGAAGGAGCTAAATGGAAAAGCTGCAGGGGAGAGCCCACTGTAATCCAGAAGCTCGGTACCAAGGAAACTGCTCCTTCATCTTTTCCATTTGTCTAAATGGAGAGATGTTCTTGCAGTCGGGCGTTAGACTTGCCGTCTTTTTAGTTAGCTTAAAGCGCCAAACTTGAAAAAGGCTTTTTGTTTTTCCCTCCTGCTCTTATCTCACAGCCTGATCTTAATCTGGGAAATGACTCTGATGCTTGACTGATCCCAGGGAGCTCAACCTGTTTGACAGACGCTGTGCTGCTCGTCACGCTGCTGGAGATGAGCCCCCTCCAAACATCCTGAATACAAACGAGAACCTCTGAACTGCTTCCCCTTGACCTTTAGTGTTTTTGGTCAGTTTTACAGAAAAGGCTTCAGGTTCTGCAAAGCTTTTAAATAAGGAATAAATCTTTCATTCCCAACAGTTGATCAGTTTTATATGTTTGCTTTAACATTCACTAAAAACGCCAGAGTGGAGCGTGAAAGCCTGTTTTAGCTCTACAGCATAAAATCACGCACAGAAAATCTCCCCCCAGACTCCCTGCTGGAGGACGAAAAGCTGCTCGCTGATCATGACTAGCATTAGCTGTAGCTGTTAAATTATCAATAACCCGCTAGATTTAAATTTCTATGGGTGATATATATATATTTTTTTATAAAAAGGGACACAATACTTTGCTTCTGATTGCCAACACTATTACAACTAGATAACAAGTTTAAAAAAAGTTTTAATTAAGAAAAAAATTAACAAGGGATGCAGATGTGCTCTGGAATTCGGTCTGTTTTCACTGCGTGGTAGATTAGCTTCTTTCTTTTTTGTTGATCCTTTTTCATTCTGTTTTCTTTTTTTTTTCTTCTTTTTCTTGTTTTGTTCTTTCTTCATTTGTTGCTTTCCTCCATTCTTTCTTTCTATTTTGTTCTTTTTTTAAGTTGTTTCTTTTGTTTGCTTAATAATATTTTTTTTGTTTCTGTTTTGTTCGTTCTTTCTTTGTTTTAAGTCTTTGCTTTCTTCTTTTGTTTTGTTAGTTTGTTTTTTGGTTGATTGTTTTGTTTTGTCTTTTTTTCCTGTCTTTCCTTGTTTCTTTCTGTCACTCTCTCTCTCATTGTCTCTCGTTCTTCTGAACCTTCATGTCTTTCTGGTGTAAAACCATGAAGAGTCTCCATCATCACTCATGTGTTTCTCTTAGTGAGGCGTGTGCTTTATTTCAGCGTTTGCTCATTGTTGCTTCCAGTTAATATTTTTATCTCCAACAGATTAAATAGTTTTTCTTCAGCTCTTATTTCTATTTATCTGTTGTTCTTGTCCCTCCTTCAGGTCACACAGTTCGGAACATCCAGGCCTTTTCGGTGCTGCAGAACGCCTTCCTGAGGGCCAAAACCAGCCGCCTGGCCTGCATGCTGCTGGACGCCATCGGGAATATCTACGCCGCCGAGCCAGCCAACTACTTCATCCTGGAGTCGCAGCACACGTTGTCGCAGTTCGCCGAGCGCGTAGCTAAGCTGCCCGAGGCCCAAACCAAATACTTTGAGCTGCTGGAGTTTGTGGTGTTCAGCCTGAACTACGTGCCGTGTAAGGAGCTGTTCAGCGTGTGCGTGCTGCTGAAGTCCAGCACGTCGCTGTCCTGCAGCATCATCGCCGTCAGAACGCTGCTGAAGCTGGCCAGGCATGACCCCGTGTTCAGCGACGTGCTGCGGGAGGTCGGCCTGCTGGAGGTGATGGTGAACTTGCTGCACAAGTACGCCGCCTTGCTCAAAGACCCGGCGTCGCAACAGCAGCCGCAGAACAACGACCAAGGTGAGAAAAATTCACCCGCAAAGATTACACTGCAAAAACACAAAACCTTAACGACAAATTTTGGTCGAGTTCTAGTGCAAATATTTTACTTCACTTAAAATTTAACTAATAAGTAATGTTTTAGTCAATATCTCCTTAATATTGATTGAAAAATGGCTGGTTACATTGGCAGATTATTTCACTAAAAAGTGTAATAAAAGAAATATTTTGCCAGTGAAACTAGCACTTTTTTATTAATACTAAGAAACTATTGACTTAAAACAAGCTCCTATGTCTTTCTGAAAAGTTTCTTGTAAGTTAGTTTTCTTTTTATTTCAAGTGTACTAATATATTTGCAGTAGAAACTAGAGCAAAAATACTTGGTAAGATTTTGTGTTTTTGCAGTGCAAAGAGTGAATTTTAATAGTATTTTGTGATGTATAACAGTAATAATGAATGCTAACTGGAGATAATTAACATGAATAATTACCTTTCCAGGTGATGCCCTCACTGTGTAGCCAATTTAATGTTTTCTTGTTGCTGTCTTTCTGCGCTCAGCTGACTGTAAGAACAACCTGATAGCGGAGGAGCAGAAGCAGCTGGCCTGGCTGGTGATGGAGACTCTGACGGTGCTGCTGCAGGGCTCCAACACCACCAACACTAACGCAGGTAAACACACTCACACACTGCAGGCTGCACATGCAGGGTGATTTCACAGGCTGACGGTGAAATCTAACGTTCAGACTCAAGAAAACAAAGCTGCAGGTTGGAGGGTTAAAATCATATCAGACCTAAAGCAGGTTTTGTACCGATTCAGGGAAAGTTCACAGAATCAGACTCGGATCAGGAGAACCAGGGTTCCTCTGGAGGTGGTCAGCATCCGTCCATCCATCCGTCCATCCATTCATCCATTCATCCACTCTTCCATTAGCATGTCCATCCTTCCATCAGCCCTTCCTTTCTCGAGTTAGTTTTCCTTTTTTCTCTCTTTCTCTCATTTCTTTCTCTGTTCATTTCTTTCTTTCTCTTTTGTTCCTTTCTCTTTTTGTTCATTTGTTTATTTAATTATTTGTTCATTTCTTTGTCTTTGTTTATTTTGTTCCTTTCTCTTCATTAATTTCTCTCTTCATTCATTCATTCTTTTCTTTCCTTCCTTCCTTCTTTCTTTCTTTCCTTCCTTCTTTCTCTCTTTCTTTCTTTGCATGAATGTCTCAGCTTTAACCTCCCAACACACCCTGATAACTGAGATCAGAAAAAAAAATTCTACAATCTGTTAAATCTGAAGAGCTGCTTTCACTCACACCTCCTGTTTGCAGATGAGTGTGTGGGTGTGCGTGCGTGCGTGCGTGTGTGTGTGTGTGTGTGTGTGTGTGTGTTTGCGTGTGTGTGTGTTTGTACTCGGTCTGTTGGAGCGACTGGGTGAGTCACCAGATTAACCATCCTGCAGCTCTGCTCTCTGTGACCTGGATGGTGACTGTTTGTCGCCGTTAGAGGAACTCGTGACGTGGGAGATATTAGCAGCTCTTCACTCTGATAACATTTGCGTGTTGCACCTGGAGCTGCTAGCTGCCACTCTGACGTGACGGAGAAATGAAACAAGTGTCTGACACTTGGATGGATTAAAGAAAAATCAAGGAGCTTGCTGTAGGACAGTTAGAAAAAGAAGAGGTGTTGATGTTTGGGTTAAAAAAATTACAATAATCTGATTTATGCTCATTGAATTTGAGGTGGTGTTAACCTCTGTTTATTATAAATAAACGAGTTAGACTGTATAATGTTTCGATTATGTATGTATTAAACATCCTTTTACATTATTTAAAATGAAACTGTCATAAAAATGTATTAAAAATTGACAATATATTTAAATATAATTGCTTAAAAATAAAACACAACATCATGAAGTGGATAAAACAGGAAATGTCTTGCCAACAAAAAAGCTAGAAAACAATTATTGATATCAACTGATATGAAACACCAATTTTGTTATAAGTGAGCTTCATAAAATAACTTTGTTTTGATGATGTGATGACATCATAGCTACTAACACTACAGAAAGCAGGTGGATTAAACATTTCATTTGCAAGGTCTGAGATTTAAAAAAAAAAAAAAGATTTTTTCCCCTGTCGTTCTCAGCTCTGTTCAGAGAGTTCGGCGGCGCTCGCTGCGTCCACAACATCGTGAAGTACCGCCAGTGTCGGGAACACGCCCTGCTCATCATCCAGCAGCTCGTGTTGTCGCCCAGCGGCGACGACGACATGGGAACGCTGTTGGGCCTCATGCACTCGGCACCGTCCAGCGAGCTGCAGCTGAAGACCGACATACTGCGGGTAACAAACAGTCAACTGTCACCGCAGTTCAGAAGTTACATTTACTTCAGTAACCTTTGTGAAAAAATTTACTTTTAGGAGTATTTTTACAACATTGTACTTTTTACTCTTACCTGAGTAATTTTATTAAGACGTATTTTTACTCTTTCTTAAGTAAAACATGTTTTTAACCTAAAATTTCACCAGAAATAGACACACACCTGCAGTTTCTGTTAAAGTTTCAAGTTTTTTATTGACAGAAACTGATTTGGAAGCATTTTCTTTTGTCTGGTTTTGTTTGCTACCTATGCAAATTATTGTCGTTTTGGTCCTGAAATCTATATTTTGCTTTAATTTTTAAGTAAATGATTGATAATTTGATCAGTTGCTCAGTCCTTGAGTACACTTTTTACCAAATACATTTTTCACTCTTACCTGAGTGAAAATAAGTTGAAGTAAAGCTACTTTTACTTGAGCATCATTTTTGGGTACTTTGTCCGTCACAAAACCCTGATTGATCTCAATCTCATAGAAAATATCACCAGTTCAACTTTTAAACTGGTGATTATAAGCAAGACAACCTGCAAATCTAACTTCAAAGTAACTTTTCAGCAAGATATTGGAGTTTGTTTTAAGTAAATAAATACTAATAGCGATGAAAAATACTAGTTCCATTGGCAGATTATTTTCCAATGGAACCTATATTTACTGTAAATATGAGAAAAATGTCTTTTCATAAGTTAAATGGAACTGGAGCTTTTACACCAATATTAAACTTTGCACTATAAACTAAACCAAAATTCTAAAGCAGTGTTTGGTTTCAACTGTTTGTCTTCATTCCAGCTTTCATTTTTAGGCTGTTTCTATAATTTAATTATTATGCAGCCAGAAGGAATCAAGCAAAAATAAATTCTGCACCTCCAAAAGCTTGTCAGTAAATCCTGGTAAGAACATCCAGACACAAAAGGGAGTGATTTTAAAAATCAATATGCATTTGTAGTGTTGCACACGGTAATTGCTTTAAAGCAGGATCTCTGAGAGTTAGGTGCACATAAAAGCTGGAACCGTACACACACTTTCACACACTGGCAGGATGAGAGGCCGGCTCATTTTCTCAGGCATAATTGCATTTTTAAACTCCTTCCCCCTGCAGATGAAGTAAATCTCATGCCTTCCGAGGGCTTCACCTGGATTAACTTGTCAGCATTTTACTTCAATTTCACTAATCATGGATTTTAATTATCACCACAAAAAGAAACTGCATGGAGCTTTAAATATGCCTTTTATTTGTGCACCGTAACTGAGAAAATTTATATAAATCTTCGGCTCAACCCTGTGAAAGCCCTCATTTCATGTTCTACATTGGAGAAGAATCTATCAGGGTTTTGTTGCATTAATCTTCCACATTGCGTGTGAAATTAATGCCCCACACTCAGACTTTTAGTGCACAGCTGCATTCTGGTGGTGATTTCACAGTGTGAAGTTAGAGGAAGACGACTCTAACATCCTGTGATTGGTTTAATAAAACTTTATGCTGACACTAGCAGGACTTTGTTAATGCAGCAGGAAACAGCTGGCTGGTTTTACTTCTTCTTTGTTACTGGTGGAGGCTAATCCTCTCTCTATGTAGCTTTAGTCAGACATTCAATTCATGGTTGCCATTGGTGACAGTAAACAGAATGAGTTTCACATTTGATTTTTGCATAATTCCTGACGTATAAACGCTTCGACTGAAAGGATTAATCAGTGAAATCATGACTAATTGGTTATTAAAATAATTGTCAAATAATTTAATGACAGAATAATTGCTGGAGTGGTTCTGGAGTGTACATACTAAAAAAAAACAGTTTTCTAAAAAAACATATTCAAAACAGTAATTATGTCAAAAATGTACAAAAATGCACACATTTTTTATTTAAGATGAAAATCAAACGCTTCAAGTGGCATAGAGTCACCTGGTTCAGATTTACTAAAGGAATGTTATGTGATGCATTTTAGGCAATAAATTAATTAAAAAAGCAATTTTATTGTTTATTTGCATATTTGTATGTATTTCTATTATTTTATAAGTAAGACATAAATTTAAATAAAAAATCTTTTTTCATTTTTAAAATCTGACTAATTATGAAAATTCAGTTCAGTCCAATCACACATCCATTCCAAATTGATAAGGTTACCAAATAATGCAGTAAAGTTATATTTATTTCTTAAATTGGTTCAAAGTTTTTTTTTATCTAAGGAAACCCAGCAGTTATGAACTTGCAGCATTCACTCCTCCCAGACAGCGGATGTTTGCTTGAGCTGTTAACTTTGCAGCGATCCTTCATAAGGAGCATGCAAGTGGGGACAGTGGAGAGAAAAAACTCCCCTTTAACAGGAAGAAACCGCCAGCAGAACCAGGACGCAGCTCAGTTTAAGCAGCTGTTTGCTACAACCAACTGATCCAGGAGTAATTTCTTTGTTTTATAAAATAAACAGTTAATAACAGTAGTCACACCATTAATGGCCTTATTAAGGAGAACTAAGCAATTAAACTTTAAGTCCATAAATAATGAAGGAAAATCCACTAGGAAAGGTGGTATTTTTTTTATTTTGCCAACAAATTAAAATCTTCAGTACAACACACAGTCGCTGTCTCTTTAACTTTATATTGGATACTTTAACAGATATTCATTTACTTGTACCTGTAATATTTCGATGGTGTGTGATGGATTTGTGTTTTCCGTCTTTAGGCTTTGTTGGCCGTGCTGCGTGAGAGTCACCGCACCCGCACAGTGTTCCGCAAAGTGGGCGGCTTCGTGTACGTCACCTCCCTGCTGGTGGCCATGGAGCGCTCGCTGTGCCAGCCGCCGCGGCACGGCTGGGAGCGGGTCAACCAGAACCAGATCTTCGAGCTCCTGCACACCGTGTTCTGCACGCTTACCGCCGCCATGCGCTACGAGCCGGCCAACTCGCACTTCTTCCGCACCGAAATCCAGTATGAGAAGCTGGCCGATGCCGTGAGGTAACAAACAGCCGGAATATATTTCTACTTTTACGTGGCAAAAACACAATATTTTACAAAGTTGTCTAGTTCTAGGTCTAGGTTTTGTTCCAAGTAGACTTGAAATAAAACAACTTCTCAGCAAGATATAGGAGCTTGTTTTTAGCTAATATGTCCATAATATAGGTAACAAAGTACTAGATTGACATGGAGCTAATAGTTTTAATGTATCAAAAACAACTAAGCAGGTGAGGTTTTGGTCGACATTCTCAGTGTTTCGGCTGTTTTGCAGTCTTCTGTAAGTTTGTTCCAGATTTGAGGAAAATAAAAACGAAAAGCTGCTTGGTTCTGTTGATACAACAGCAGATCTTTAATGTGTTGTAAATGCCAAGCCATTCAGTAATTTATAAACTAACAACAGTATTTCAAAGTCTGTTGGCTGTTTTAAGTGAACAATTAAGGCATTATTGACTTAAAAGAAGCTCGTATTTCTTGCTGAAAAGTTACTTCAAGTGTTATAGAATATTTGTGTTCGAAACGAGCCCAAAATTACCTGGAAATATTTTGTGTTTTTGCAGTGTGAATCTTGATAGTGAACTTTTTCCCGTTCCCTCCTCCAGGCTGCTGGGTTGTTTCTCTGAAACGAAGAAGCTGGGCCCAACCGGCGTGTTCCCGTCCAACGCTCAGCCCTTCCAGAGGCTGCTGGAGGACGAGGCATCCTCCGCAGGCTGCGCTGGAGACAGCGTCTGTCCCACGCTCAAACACTGCAGCAAGCTGTTCATTTACCTGTACAAGATGGCCACCGACTCTTTCGACAGGTGGGCGAACTGTGGAAACAATACAATACCAACACAAACATAGTTAAAGTAGCCCTTCTATCATTGGTTTCAAATAAGCAATGAATCAATTAATCGCATGAAAAAATTAAAACAAGCTCAATAATTTCCATTTGCATGATTTGTAATTTTTTTCTTTTTTCTCTTTCTACTGAAAACTGGATGATAAAACTCTTCTGTCTGGTGTTTTGGTCTCAACCAGCTCTGTTTTTTTGAAGGACAATTTTATTTAGAGAGATATTATAATTCACTATATTTGTTATTTTGTTGTTTTGTTTATTTATTTTGAATATTAAACTGTCTCCCAGTTTCACTGCGAAATGTTCACTAAAATCTTAAGTTTTTTTATCTTTGTGCTCTTTCGTTGGTTTGCCATTATATTAAATGGTTTCAAAACACTGTCGTTTATAAAACAAAAATATATATAATTTTAACTGCTGAGGTTTTGCAGAGGTAAAAAGAATATTTAGTTTCTCATTTAAGTTCACATCAGCATGAAGTATTTCAACCAGTATTTCTGTTCTGCTCTTCTGTTTATTCACCGATCAGAAGCTCATTTGCTGCTGCGATAAGTTGGCAAACTTATCAAGAAACCCAAAGCAGAGCTGAAGCTTTTAAGAAGTCTTATTTTCTGTCCTCTAATCTTCCTTTCTGCCATTTCTACACTCATCTGAAACTCCGAGTTCAGATCTGAGTCCACATTCTCCAAACTGGAGCTTTTCTCAACTAACAACTTCTTTCCTTCTTTTCTCTATTTCTCCTTTCTTCCTCTAACATTGGTGCTGACTGGCTCATCATCCTTGGTCTGGGCTGCCTGCACGGCTGCACTAAATGTGTGTGTGAATCTGTGCTCCTCTCTCTGTGTGTGTGTGTGTGTCACCTGTTGTCATGCAGTCGTGCAGAGCAGGTGCCTCCATGCCTGACTCATGAAACCTCGCTGCCCTCACCGTGGGGCACGCCTGCACTCGCCAGAAAGAGGTAGCTAGAGCTTTCTGCCTTCTTCCTCACCCTTTCTTTTCCTCTTCATTTCCTGTCTGCTTATGCTAAGAGCAATTTCAGCTTCACTGCCGGTCTTAGGCCTTTTTCTCCAGCAGTAGGACATAAATAATAGAAACAAAGTGTATGTTACATTACACTCTGCAAAAACACCAAATGTTACCAGCTGATTTTGGTTTAATTTCTAGTTAAAATATCTTAATAGACTTGAAATAAGACAAAACTGACTTAGAAGTAACTTTTGAGCACGATATAGGTCAGGGATATCCAAGTGTGGCTTGTATTCCATTTTCCCCCTGTGAAAGATTTTGTTTCCCCATGACACTTTTTCATCTTGACATAACCTTTCTTCTTTTAGGCAAGTTAGAATTACCAAAATTATGTTTATTCAAAACAAAGACATTTTAAAAAATAAATAGTAAAGCTGTGTGTTTTTATTGTGGTAGGATTTAATAACTGACACATGGTAAAAACTTCCTGTCTCTGCTGACTCTTGCTGCATCTCCTCAGGCAGGAATTTGCTGCTCTGTAATTTTGTTTTCTTTTTTTTCCTAATTGTTTGACGTCACAGCCCTGCAGAGAACTGCTAACTCATGTTAGTTTAATCGTTAGGAACAGAATTTTAGGCTTTTTAAAATTGTGCTTGGAGTAACTGTTATTTTCAAAGCTTGACGCCTAAATGGAGGTTGGATAAAGAAAAATAAATTACAATGCCTTGATGAATTAGTGCAACTTTTGTGAAATCCACAATTTTTATTGCATTTTGTTGGGATTATAGGTGGCAAGCCATGCCTTGGTAAGATTACCAAGGCTAAATGCTATGTAGCTACTGAGCCTTAATTATAAGACGACTATACTTTATAAATTAAGGGTTTGGTTGCGCCTTTTTTAGAGACATCTGAGTGTAGAAACACTCCAAAGGATTCTGAGTTTTAATTCTAAAAAATGAAAGTTTTCACATTTTCTTTTATTTATTTTTAGTATGTATTTATTACTTTTTAACATGAGTTGTCTTCCAATGAAATGGAGAGAGGGATGAAAAATAAAGGAGGAAAGAAAAGAAAGGTGGGGAAAGGTTTAAAATGAAAGGAGATAATTCACCAATCAATCAAATTGAAGCTTTGATTAGAGACCCAGTATCAAGTTTAGTAGTTGATCAAAAAAAAAAAGCCTGAAAAAAAGAAGAAAATTTAATTGCGTTTATCATATTAGTGATAAAAATGTGGAATTAGAGGTGAAGGTTTCCTTTAAATCTTTTAATCTCGTTTTGTTTCGGCCCCCAGGCACGGTTACTACGGCACGTCGGGTTCTTCCGCCCCGGTCAAAGCCCTGACGGACCTCAAACTCCACCTGGTGAACCCGTCCCACCCTGCCTCCTTCTCAGCCTCGTCCGACATGGTGGTCATCCACCCTGGGGCCGTTCTGGCCATGTTGGACCTGCTGCCCTCCATCACCTCCGAGAGCCAACCCGAGGTGAGAAAACTGACTGTACGCACCTGGAGGTGACAGAGTTTCCTTCAGCTCCCGACCTTTGACCTTGTCCTTCTCTTCCAGCATGCCCTCGACCTCCAGCTCGCCGTCGCCAACATCCTGCAGCTCCTGGTGAACAGCGAGCGGAACCAGCAGGTGTTGTGCGAGGCCTGCCTCCACCAGCGGCTGCTGCAGCGCTGCAGCCAGGCGCTTGGCGATGAAGACCACCCGCTGCACCCGCCGCTGCAGCGGATGTTCGAGAGGCTGGCCTCACAGGCACTGCAGCCCGTCGCACTCAGGTACCGACACCTGCAACAGCTGAGTGAGACATCCTGGATCCTGATTTATGGAGTCAAGGTTGTATGTATAGCACATTTCAGGAGCGAGTACTTTACGTTGTAAAGAACTTTACATTTAAAATGACATCATAAAAATCATAAATGAACAGAGAAAAAAAAACACAATATTGGATCTAATTGAATTGACTATTCTTCATGAATAAATTCATTGCTGTATTTTTATGAAAATATTGTTAGAAGACGTCTGCTGGAATCAGAAGGCATGACAGGTTGTGTCTGCGCTGCCAGATTTGATGATGATGATGAGGGTTAGATATGACTCTCATTTCCTGCTTGACTGGTTAAATAAAATGGGCGGTCATGGCTCAGGGACAATGGGAAGTTATTTCATGAGCACGAGGTCGGTTGTTTTTATATGTAAATATGGCCTTTCCGCTTGGTCTCTCCAGCTTTAATTATGCTGAGTGGGAATAAACATATCCGTTTTCTCTCACTGTCTCTGTTTTTCTTACTTTAACTTGTTTCTGTTTCCAGTCTGTCTCTCTGTCTGATGTCTTCTGGTCGAGTTCCTTTGTGTCACAAACTCAGACACTTGAATGCCTCTGAAAACTGCTGATACACAAAGATGTTGCTGCAGTAGTTGGAAGATTCTCTTCTGATTTGACTCTTTCATGCTTCAGGGCCTAATTGTAATAATAAATAGGACCTGCTTGTTATTGTAATGTTAAGTGTTTGCTGTACTGGTGCAGAATTATCAAATATATTTGTAATTCAGTCCTTTTATTGATTGTGTTGATGTTGAAGTCTATCCAGCTAGTCTATTTCAGAGTTTCATCCATTACCAAGACTTAGATTTCTGTATTGGATGTGAAAAAAATGGGCTTGCTGCATTCTTCATGATAATAGGCAGCGCCTGCCTTTGAGCGGGTTTAATACTTTGTATATACAGACCTCTGCATTGTGTCTGATGTATAAAATAGAGGTTACTTAAAAGAAGAGTTTCTCGTCGTTTTTTGGTTATTGTTTGTTCTGACTTTCTGGTAAATTTGTCTGACAGGGAATTTTTACGTCTGGGAAACCCTCTGAACTGCGGCGCCTGGGACAAGAAGCTCCTGAAGCAGTACCGGGTCCACAAGCCCAGCTCCCTCGGCTACGACGCAGACATGAGAAGTACATTTCTTTTTCTTCTGCAGATTCTGCAGACGGCAATAGAGCAGGAAGTTATGCAAACACTGAATGCGTTTTGAAAAATGCTTATTTTCTGAGTTGATAGTTGACTATCAAATTACTTTGCATTAAAAGTTGTAATTGTTGACACTTAATGCATCTTTACATTTAAAGTGTCAACAACTTTGCATTAAAATGGACACTTTTAATCCAACTTTGCATTAAATTTGGATTAATGCTTTACATCAAATTAATGACACTTTTAATGCAGCTACGCATTAATTTGATGTGAAGCCTGGTAGGAAATTTGAAGTAAAGCCTGGTGACCCGCCAGGCTGATAATACACTGGAAAAAAAATTATTTCCAATGTTGACACTATTTAGACTTTGGTCGAGTAATAATTTGATTTTTACATTTTTGTGTCTTGCCACATTCAAATTTAAATGAGCAGATTAGATATTTAATGTTTTCTGTGAAACCTGGTAGAAATCCGTCTTGCGCTGCTCATTAAGTCGGTGAATAATCTCTCCATTTAAATAAAGAGCTGCATGAATCTGTTGCGACGGCTTTGGGTTGTTTCCTGCTAACAGCTGGTAGTGTTTGTAATTTTCTGGGCTCCTCAGCAGGTCCTAATTGTGTCTCCTCCCAGCTGATAATGGATATTAAGTCTCAACTAATTACTGCTGCATGCAAACAGCCTCTGGTTGAGCACGTCCTGTCGTCTGGTTTATTAGATCCTATAAGTCTTCTCTAGTTTTATTCTGTCCTTGTCACAACTGCTGATGCTTAATAAATAATGGCTTTTGTTGCCAGTATAAGGTGAAATATTAAACCTTTGTGCAGGATCTAGTTCTGGCCCCTTTGGGACAGTAAACATCCACGGATGATTCAGGGCTGCTTGCTTACAGCTCCCTGTGGAGCCATTCAGAGCTGACATTAACGTGCGTCCTGCCTGATTTAGTCACAGGTGGCTCTGCTGGTTGTTTTGCCTGAATCGGACATTTTCTTTGTGGATTTCCAGACAGCATGACCATGTCCATGGAGGGCTTCGGCCCCGACAGCGTCTTCACCACGCCGGCCGAGGACAACGGCCAGTACCGCATCAGCCGCAGCCTGGTGCGCTCCGCCGAGGACAGCACCGTGCCCCTCACCCGAGTCAAGTGCCTGGTCTCCATGACCACGCCCCACGACATCCGGCTGCACGGATCGGCCGTCACACCGGCGTTCGTGGAGTTCGACACATCGCTGGAGGGATTTGGGTTAGTCTGCGTGATCTTCACCTGGTTCTCTTCTTTCTTAATGAAGTAATAATAGTAATGTAGCAGGATTTTTGGGGGTCTCTGGAGCTGCAGAGAACAGCAGAACTTTTATGTTGTTGTCTTATTTTTACTAGACTTGAAGTTTTCACAAGTTTTAATATTAAATTTTTTAGACCAACACAAATCGGTGCTTACCTTAAAAAATCTGGCCTTTTTGAAAGAGTGGCGAGTAGAAAAAGTCCTCACAAGTAGAGCTGAATTAATTAATCATAATTAAGAAGAAAAAAAAAAAAAAATATATATATATATATATATACACACACACACACACACACACACACACACACACACACACACACACACACACACACACACACACACACACATACATTTTGCATTTAAGTTGAAAAAACCTCTGTCTAAATATATCTTAGACAAAACTACGCAACTGGTATTTATCATTTTAGCTTCAGCTGGTTCGAATGTATTAAGTGACAAAATGTGAAAATAATTCTGAATTATTGCTAAAAAAAAATTAATTTCCTCATGACTTTGTAGAATAAATACCACTATTGTCTACAACTGGACCTCTTACAATAACACAATAAATTGCCCCAGAAGTTATTGCAATAAACGATAATATTGTTGTTTTGAGACCATTTTCATATGATATAATGGTAATGGCTTAATAATGCAGTTTAAATTCTAATAAATATAAATAAACAAATCAACAGAAGCAACAAATAAAATGATTATGTAATCTCTGGAAACAAAATTGTCTTTGAATAAAACTAAAACATTGTATGACTGTATTTTCTTCAGTTTTAGGGTAAATTTTAAAGACATAAGTAAATAAAGTAGATTTATTTTGGCTTTGCTTCCTCTATATCAGTGTCTTCTATACAATATAAGCAACAAACTAAATTTAGCGATATAATTTTAACGCATCACCGAAGCAGGTTTTCCGGTTGGGAATGTTCTCCTCGGAACGCATGATGTTTTTTTTTTTTTTTTTTTTTTTTTAAGGTGCAGCAGATGGTGTCCGTTCTTGTTGTGAATCTGTTTATGGATCAGTTTTCCTCACCGGTGACACGCGCCTCGGGGCGCCTCGTTTTTTCTCCCCTCAGTGAAACATGCCGGTGTTTTTTCCCTTCCTCATCGCAGCACCTGCAGCTGTCTCAGCAGGGGGCTGCTATCCGCCTGTAGTTGTGGCGCTCCGCATACAAATAGCCTTATTTTCCGCCTTTTATGTCGCGCCGGCTACCTTTTGCTGCTGACAGAACGCACCTCCATACCCCCACAAACTCCCCGCGGCGATTGTTAGCGGAAAACATGTTCTTTGGAAAATGACCTTGGCAATTTGCTTCCACATTTGTGCAGACATATCTGACAAATCCACACACAACATGGAATTCATAAAGGGTGGCAGAGATTTGAGAACCATTTTTTGATTTGTGTTACTTTTAGCCCTAATTTCATTATAGTTTTTAAAAACATTTTTATTGTGCTAATTTCATCGTGTTTACTGAAATTAGGTAAAATTTTACTGAATTTAGTGCATTTAAAAAACTATTTTTTGATTTTATATAAATCAGTTTTTTTATTTTAATTTTTCACCTTATTTTAATTGATTACATTTAGCACTAATTTTGACTAATTTTTCAAAAGTACTAATTTAGTTACATGTGTAAATTATGTAAAATTCAGTACTTTTTTGCTTAAATTAGGGCTTTTAAAAAAATTATTGGCTTTATATAGACCTGCTTTTTTACTTTGTGCCAATTTACAGTAAGTATTAACCATAATTTCAGTTACATTTCCACTAATTTTTTAAACGTTTTATTGAATTTCTACTCGTATTATGTGAAATAATTATGAGTTAACATCAACTTGTCTTTGGGACTACAGATGAAAATTATCCATGTGACTATAATATCATGTATTTACCTGTAAATGTTGACAAGTACAAATAGCCCCATCATTAAAAATAAACTATAACTTATAAAAATAAAATAGTTTTATGAGTATGTCCATCCACTTCAGAAACAAAAATAAATGCTCTAGTTTCAGTAGAATTAGGTAATTCCAGGTGGTAGCACTGATTGGACTGAAAAACAAAATGGAGTCGGTGAAGCCAACACAAGCTGCAGCAGATTAAAGCTCATTCACATAAAAATCACTTCACATTCCTGCAACCGTTTGTAAAATGTGGCTGAACAACATGAAACAGACTTGATGAAAACGCCGTGTCATGTTCACACTGTTAATTAGCTTCTTATTTATTATTTTTTTGGTGTCAGCGCTCCTGCAGATAATCCAGATCAAACAGCAGCTTCAATTTCCAGAAACCCTGCAGCGATGCACACCGCCGCAATCCGCCTTTCCTAACTTTCTTTCCTTTTTTACTCGCGGAAACAAAATGGAAATAGAACAAGGAGTTTCTTCTGAAAATGCGGCGGCGAGGCGGTGGCCCACTTTCAGCGAAAACTCAGGAGGAAACCCACTCACAGCCCCTCCTCCACTTCCCATCTGTCAACATGAAATATTGATACTGCTGCCGCTGTTAGAAATCACACACACTCACACACACGAATACACATCCATCCAGCCAGGCGAGGAAGATATCGCTGTGGAGGGAGGAAGACTTTTCTTTTTGAAGATTTTTATTTATTTATGTCTTTTTTTTCTTTTTGCATAATGTCGGCGAGGAAGCCTGCTGAAACGCTCGTTAGCTTGACATGCTAACAGGCGCTCCACACGACCTTGGAAAACGTCCTGAAGAAAAGTCATAACAACGAATTGTTAAAACTAAAAATTGGCAGCTGTGTGGATGCGGTCAGGTAGCCAGCCGTGACCTTTGACCCTGCAATCCTGGAGGAAAAACGAGTGAAAGAGAGAGACATTAATGGGTTCAGAGAGGGTCTAAACTGGGAGTTATGGATCATTCTAAGAGGCGAAAAGATTTAACTTCCTTCTTTCCTTCTTTCCTTCCTTCCTTCCTTCCTTCTTTCCTTCTTTCCTTCCTTCCTTCCTTCCTTTCTTCCTTCTTTCCTTCTTTCCTTCCTTCCTTTCTTCCCTCCTTCCCTCCTTCCTTCCTTCCTTCCTTTCTTCCTTCCTTCCATCCTTCCTTCCTTCCTTCCTTCCTTCCTTCCTTCCTTCTGTCCTTCCTTCCTTCCTTTCTTCCTTCCTTCCTTCCTTCCTTCTTTGCATAAAATGCTTCCCAGATGTTTGGCTCTCCTCCTCACTGAGCCAAACATCAGGCTTTGATGTCTAAATGTTTAAAGTTCCAACTTTGATTTATTCCTCCTTTTTGCACACATGTGGTCTGTTGTCACAGTGGTTTTTTTTCTGTAGTTATGCAGAAAACAAATGTCACTGAGATGTTTTACTGTCAGCAGCTGCCATCATGGCTGCTTATTTTGTTTCTGGTTAAATTAAATTAAGTTGCTTCAAACCCATTTAAGAAAATATAAATCCAACATGAAGTACGTTCAGTTCTGGAGAATAAGTTTAAAAACTTACCTTGAAAATTCTTAAAAAGTGCTTGACTTTTACTGTGGGGAAAATATACGAACCCTCATGAACCTTCACCTCCACTGTAAGCACATACTTTTCGGTTGATTGAATTTCTATATGATACTTCAAAGCTTTTTTGTTTGAAAGCACATAAATTATCCTCTTGTTTTTAAGTTTTACGCAGTTTCTCTTGCAGCAGCATCTGTAAGCACGCTGTAAATCTCCTCTCCAGCTCCTCCGTGTTTAAGCTGACAGCATGTGTTTAGCATGTGCTTCAGCTGCATCCCGAGACAGACGGCTCATCAATCTCTCCTCTGCTTTCCCTCTGCAGGTGTCTGTTTCTGCCCAGCCTTGCGCCCCACAACGCCCCCACCAGCAACGCCACCGCGTCCGGGGTCAACGATGGAGCCGTGCTCAGCGGCATGGGGACTGGTAGGACGTCTGCTTCATACTCTGTCGTCTTTGTAAAAACTGCTGACAATGCTGAGAATGAAATTCAGTCGTCTGGGGCTGGACAGCATATCAATAACAGAGCATATCACGATTTGACACAATATCAATAGATAATAAAAACAAGACTCATTTGATCAACTCTGTTAGAACTTGTCCTTGTTTTTTTGTTGTCGTTAAGCTGCTATTCAAATAATACATAAAGAGGAAGTCGTCCTATCAAAATAAAGGCATCAAACCTAAAACAGGAAGTTAACCATATACAAAACAGATAAAACAAAGTAAGAGTGATACATGTTAGAAAGGGACACAAACAAATAAAGAACTTATTTGCAACATATCTGATAAAATATTCAATATTCAATGTATAGAATATTCAATGAACTCCAATTCAGAAACGCACAGCATTCTGGGAGATGTAGATGTTCATCCTCTCAGCAAGCTAAGTTAGGTAGGTGAAATCAACTGACTCACTCACTCTTTGGTTACGTAGCAAACAGGATAGCAAGTAATTTGAAGTTTCCCTCCCAACTCCAGTTGCCTAGCAACGACCTGCTGAGTAAGTGGCGCAGCAACAGTTTCAGGTTTCACCACTTTGTTTCATATCTGCTTAAAAATAAGAAATAACGACTTGAAATGAAAATTGTGGATGAGAGGAATGGTCATGATACCAGTTTGACAGTATTTCAGATTTTACATAAAAAAACAAAACAAATCAATAATCTTCAATATCGGCTCATATGAAATGCTTATATCTTGATAGGTTTGATATCGTCCAGTTTCCTGATTCAGGTGTGTTGGAGCAGAGATGGTTCAAAAAGTAGCAGGACTCGAGTTGCAGACAAACCAATGGATATGTGACACAGTGGTCGGCAATAAAACTATTATTGATTTGATCAAATAATTACATTTTTTGTTTTTGAAGATTAGATTTTGGTGAAACCAGGATTTATTTTCCACCATGACATTCTTTGGGCTTCCATAGATCAGAGTGATGTTAAATACTGTGGCAACCAGTGACTCAGCATTTTCTGCGTCCATCATTTCCATTAAGCAGCAGATTCTACTTTCTTACATGGATGCATCAGCAACTTGCAAAAAACGAAATGTGGATTTTTAGGGTTTTTTTTATTTATTTTTTTAGTTCTAATGTAAAATAAGGTTAATTCCTCCTGTTTAAAAAAATTGCCTGGAGGCAGCAGATTTAATTAGTTGTCAGTGCAGTTTCTCTTAATAATAAATCTTTGAGGTGGATAACATACCACATAAAACAGAAAAGGAATCGTTGGAGCTCATTTTGATGGATATAATCTGTGAGGTTATGGATGGATTTCTATTATATGTCCTTCTTCAATATTTATGAAGCACAGAGACTCTTCGTCCTCTCTTACATTACGGTTTCCCTCTCCACTAGTTTCTAATATATCTCCTCTTTCCACTCAGCGTCCTGCTCTATTTATAGACTTTGCTCTTTTCCTTCCTCATCTTTCTCTGTCACTCAAATTTTTCTCTCGTGTCCTTTTCATTTCTTATCCCGATGTCCAGTCTCTCTCTCTTTTTTATTCCCTCCTTTTAGCTTCCCCAAATCTATCTCCTGAATAGAAATGCATATCATAATTTTGCAGATATTTATTTTTCTTGACAAAGAAATGTTTGAAAACCATTTCTGCATTTTTCTTAACTTCACAATTACACATTACTTTGTTTTTGGCCTATTCCATAAAATAAATAAATAAAAAAGATAAATTGGTGAGTGTGGATATAATGCGACCGACCCCTCCCCAGACCTGTGGATGATGTCTTCTAGAAATGGATTCTGAAATAAATCCTGCTCCTCTTAACATCCACATTTTACCAGCTTACAAAATTTACATGCATAAAATAAATACACTTTTTTCATTCAAGCAAACGTGGCTTCAAAATGTTATTTGTGGCATCAATATCTATGTAAAGATAAAATGTTGTACTACAAGTAGATAAAATTATTAATGATTATTTGGGGTAATATTAACTAAATGTTTGATTCAAGTTTTTTATGACTAAGACACAGATAAATTGTTTGATGAATTAAATAAAATTGTGAAATTTTGATATTTGCAACTGAGTATTTTCAAATGAATCCATATTTATCAATACTTTCATTGAACAAATGTGAGAAAATAGTAAATATGGGCAGTTTAAAAATAAAAAATCATTTATTAGAGTGTATAGTGATAACAATGAATTCGAATTCTTCTACGAAGAAATGTATCACGATGCACAACATAAACGCCCACCTCGTACTCTGCAGGCATAAAAGAAGAGCTCAGTTTTGCCAAACTTTACAACCGCCACTGTGCTTATTTAAAAAGTTCATGGCGATGCATGTTACCATGACATGCATCGGTTGTTTTTGTTTGTTTTTCCTCACGCGGTTCTTTCCTCCTCCTCCAGGTGAGCGCCTGTTTCCCCCGCCGTCTGGCCTCAGCTACTCCACCTGGTTTTGCGTGGAGCGGTTCAGCGCAGCCCCCCAGACCCACCAGGTGCGGCTGCTGACGGTGGTGCGGCGGGCCACCTCCTCGGAGCAGCACTTTGTCTGCCTGGCCGTGATTCTGTCCGCCAAGGACCGCTCGCTCACCGTCTCCACCAAGGAGGAACTGCTGCAGACATACTGTGAGAGCAGCAGGAACCCTGCATTGTGTCTGACATATCACCCAAACACAAACATGGATGGATGTTTGAAATGCTCCAGTTAAAACCAACCAAGCAGAACCAGGAGGCGGGTCTTAGCACTCTCAATCACTCTCACGTACTCACCTCAACTTATTGTTACAGAAAAACAGTTTATCTGCTGTCAATGGCATCTATCCTAACCAGCCTTAGCATTCACAACAGGCTGGAAGCTATTGCATAGCAGAAAGCAGTAGGTAGTATATATACAGGCGTGATTAACAACACTAAGACCCGCCTCTTGGCTCTGATTGGTTGTTTCATGTTACTACTGGGAGACAGCAGAGGAGCATAAAATGTTATGTTTTAGTTTACCTTGTCCCTGATATAGCAGTAAATGATAGGCTTGTTGCAATACGCAATAAATCAATTAATCACATGATCAATCAAAATAAGTTCAATATTTCCATTCGCACAATTTATTGTTTCTCTTGTTTTTTTCTTTCTTCCAAAAACTGGATGACAAAAGTCAAGATCAAGATGAAGGAGAATTTTGTTTACAGAGACTTTATAATTCTTTTTATTTGTTAGGGTTAAGGTTGTTTTTGTGTTTTTTTTTACAATATTATTGTTTATCACAGTAAACAATAATATTGTTGACAATATTAAGTAATTAATATTGATGAATATTGATGTTATAAGAATAAATTTTTGCCAAGTTGTAAGTGAAACAATCTGCCAATGGAACTAGAACTTTCATCCTTATTAAATAATTATTTTGCTTAGTTCTTGCTGAAAAGTTACTCATAAGTTAGTTTTGTCTTAGTTCAAGTAAAAGATGTTTGCACCAGAAACTATTCCAAAGATACTTGTTAATATTTTGTGTTTTTGCAGTGCAGTCTTGCTGTTTCTTTCTACCTGAGCTTTGTGACTCATTCATGCTGCTTCTCTCTCTTTCTCTCCAAGCAGCGGACGAGTCGAGCGAAGAGGCCTCTTTCTACGAGATCCTGCCGTGTTGCGCCCGTTTCCGCTGTGGAGAGCTGATCGCCGAGGGCCAGTGGCACCACCTGGTGCTCGTCATGAGCAAAGGCATGCTGAAAAACAGCACGGCCACGCTGTACCTGGACGGCCAGCTCATCAGCACCGTCAAGGTAATGGTTACAGACACACTGACATGCAGGATGTGCGAGATGAGTTAAATCTGGAGATTATACTGTTTATTTATTCATGCAGATAAATATTTTATTAATGTTTTAAAAGGAGAGACTAAGCCTTTCACAATAACAAATTTTGCTGGTAAATAAATTACCCCAGATGTTATTGTGATAAATGATAATTCTGTTGTTTTGAGACCATTTTCAGGTAATATAATGATAAGTTAAACTAAATTCTAATAAACATTTAACACAAGAACTGGAAGACATTTTAAAATCAAATAAATAAAAACAAATAGCATGATTTAGAAAGTCTAGTTGAGACCAAATCACCAAACATCCAGTTTTTGTTAGAAAGAAAGAAAATGATAAATTATGCCAATAAAAATTATTGAGATTGTTTTAATTTATCATTTGAATAACTGATTTATTGCTTATTGTGCCTAGAAGAAACCAGGCTTCTAATAGTCTTAAGTGATTTCATTTTAATTTATTTTGTTGTGACATTTTGTCTGATTCAGTTGGTTCCATTTAATTTGTGTTTGCTTGTTTCTATCAGTTATTATTAGTCAAATATTGTTTACTTCTGGTCTAGAATTTATCAGTCGTAGGAGGAGGTTTAATTTTTTTATGCTATGGTTTTAGTTTTCAGGTGCAGAATTATTATAAAGTATTATTGTGATTATAATACTCAACAGAAGATAACATTTACAAAAAATAGTTTCAATTGTTGTCGGCTTGAGGGATTTTAGACTCTTTCATCGATTAATCTCTGCAGATGATGTTACTTTATTGCAATTAATACAGTAAAAAGTTACAAGGTTTAAGAATGAGAGTTTCTGTGTAATAAATCAGGATGTAGCTGATCTTTATCTGGAGAGAACAAAGTTTTTGTTATTAAACAAAAATCCTTTCAGCTACTAAAAAATTCAGCTAACATTGTAAAACCCCGGTTTTAGCCGATACTGATGACTTTCTGTTTGGACACCTTTCTGCTGGCCGTTTCGTGCAGCAGTCAGCAGACTGTGATGTGGTCTGCGGTCGGGGGTGACTTTATATTTCCCCACTGAGATTAAACACCAAACCACAAGTCACAGCTTCCTGTCTGCAACACTGATAACAGCAATTTCATTTCCTGCTGAGGTCAACATGCAGGAAACGACGATCCGCTGCTGCGTGGCTCAGATTGGTTGAAAGCATGTGCTGCGTTAGAAAGCTGCTTGGGTTAAAAAATTTTTGCTTCCTAAAAGAACAGATTATATGTGAAAATAATGGTTGATTTCCGCTATTTTGGTTTAAATATTTAACAAATTACATGAAAGATGAGTTGTTTATCATATATGCACATAGGGACAACAAATTGAACTTATTATAATTTAGTTTTGAACTACAAGAAAATGTAAAAAAATTGCATTTTTTCTGGTTTTTGCGCCATGAACCGTTGATTTATTGATTTATATCATATATTATATTAGATTTATATTATATATTATACATTATTGTCACATAAAAACTGGATTGAACTTTTTTGAACCTTTGAGGTACTTTTCAAAAAGGATATTTTTGTGGTGTTCATTTTTTTTATTGCTATGCATTTTGAAACATAAGAGCATTATGCCCCAATTGAAACATCATATAATGAAGATCTGCTGCCCCCAGGTATTTAGGGGTGCCATCACACCTTAAATCTTCCTATTCCTATTCTGGGACCCAGATCTAGAGAAACTTATCATACGTTTATCTTTAGTCGCATTGATTATTGTAACAGCGTCTTCACAGGCCTGTCCAACAAATCAATCAAACAGCTGCAGCTGATCCAGAAGCTGCTGATCCAGAACGCTGCTGCTCGCGTTCTCACTAGAACCAGGAAGATAGAGACATAACAGCAGTTTTAAAGTCCCTCCACTGGCTCCCTGTAGCTCAAAGAATAGATTTTAAAATACTGTAGTTAGTTTACAAATCACTCAGGTTCTGTTTCTGGTCTGCTCTGCATCCCCAGAACCAGAACCAAGAGAGGAGAAGCAGCTTTCAGCATCTATGCACCAAAAATTTGGAATAAACTTCCAGAAAACTGTAAAACAGCAGAAACCATGACTTCTTTTAAATCTCAACTAAAAACCCACCTGTTTAGAATTGGATTTGAAATGTAATATGTGACAATGTATTGTTTATTCTATGATGCATGACTTTGTGTTTATGATGTAAAGCACTTTGAAATGCCTTGCTACTGAAATGTGCTATTCAAAGAAAATTTGATTGATTGATTGATTCCATTGGCAGATTATTTGGCTTATAACATGAGCTAAATGTCCTTTTATAGGTTAAATAATCTGCCAGAGGAACTGTTAAGTTTTCATCAACATTAAGAAATTATTGACTCAAAACAAGCTCCTATATCTTGCTGAAAAGTTATTTATAAGTTAGTTTTGTGTTATTTAAAGTGTACTAAGTTATTTGTTCTAGAAACTAGAACAAAGATACTTGGTAAGGTTTTGTGTTTTTGCATTACAAGATGTCGCTCAAAGCATAGAATTAGACTCAATAGATCTGCGCTCATGAATCGTCATAATACCTGATCTAGAATTTTTTCAATATCGGATTGGATTGGTGCATCTCTAAATTTCAGACTGCAAAAAGTTAGAACTTTTGTGTTTCCTTCTGGTTTGTCTGAAAACGAAGCAACAGCCGATTTCTCAGAGCATTTCTATAAATAAAACATCTGCCTGTGTGGTAAAAAGCCTTTGCTCTCTTTCTGCATAAACTGAACTCATAATTCCTCCACTTTAAAGTCTTTATTTATTTTTTCCCCACCGTTTCTCCTGCTGTTCAGATTCACTACATCCACAGCGCTCCGGGCGGCTCGGGCTCCACCAACCCCCCTGTGGTGAGCACTGTTTACGGGTACATTGGCACACCGCCCGCGCAGCGCCAGCTGTCCAGCCTGGTGTGGCGTCTGGGTCCCAGCCACTTCCTGGAGGAGGTTTTACCAGCCACCAGTGTGGCCACCATCTTTGAACTGGGACCAAACTATGTGGGCAGCTTTCAGGCCGTCTTCTTGCCCTGTGAGCGAACCCTCTGTGACATCACCCATTATTCTAACTCCGCCATCTTTCCACCCATACAGATGGTTTTTCTCTTTGTTTTTCACCAACTTTTATTCTTTTATAGGCAAAGACACAAAGACGGAGGTTACACCTGCCACTCCGGTGGCTCTGGTACCGGAGGAGAAAGTGTCCTTCAGCCTCTATGGACTCTCCGTCTCAACGCTAACTGTGGCTAAAATCAGGAAAGTTTACAACAAACTGGACAGCAAAGCCATCGCAAAGCAGGTGCTGAGCTAATATCTCATCTGAATCAAATCTAGAGAGGAGAATAAACTAGAAATATTGTTAACTGCAAACGTGCAAACAGGACCTGCTGGGCCAGTCTATCAAACCTGTCTCACTGCAGATCAGAAGAAGACAGTGGCTGATTTTTAGACCTTCGTCGTGATGCATAAGATTAAGGGATAAGATCGGCTTCACATAACACGTATTGGCCAATCACCAATCCCCCAAAGTAAAGGAAATCTGTGCAACCCCGCTCTTGCCATCCTAGCAACTTTCTTGCTAAATGTAGCAACATTTGAAACAAAAATACTGGTATTGACCAAAATTGGAATCAGCAGATCAGGCTTTTTAAAGATTGGTAATCGGGGATCAGCCAGAAAACTGCAGTCGGTGTACCAAAATAAATAAAAATATTTGCACTTCACTTGTTTCATCATAGTTAAAGTGTACAGCATTTTTTGATCCTTTCTCTGTAACTTGTTGGTTTATGCTGAAGTTGTCACCAAAACCTGAATTGGTGACTAAAACAAAAACCTGACTGTTTATACCGTTTTTATTAAAAAGACTGTAAGAAATAAACAATGGTTACCCTGGTTGGGGAGCATGGGGAGCCTGGTGGCCTGCCAGGTTTGTCATATAGTGAGCGAAACTGAACTGCCTCCTTCCTTCTTCAGCTCGCTGTGTCCTCCCATGAAAACGCCACTCCTGTCAAGCTGATTCATAACGCTGCAGGCCACCTCAACGGGCCCGCTCGCACTGTTGGCGCTGCTGTCATTGGATATTTAGGTAAACCAGTTTCTCAAACCAGTTTTCAAAACTGCTTTCTGTAGCTCTCAATGAATATAATTACACTTCCCCCACTTCTCTTTCCCTCTCAGGTGTCCGTACATTCGTTCCCAAACCCGTCGCCACCAACCTGCAGTACGTTGGCGGCGCCGCGGCCATCCTGGGCCTGGTTGCCATGGCGTCGGATGTGGAGGGGCTTTATGCGGCTGTTAAAGCTTTGGTGTGTGTTGTGAAGAGCAACCCTCTGGCCAGTAAGGAGATGGAGCGCATCAATGGCTACCAGGTGGGTCACCTGATGCCTGGACTAGTGATTTTCAGTCACAGTAACAGAATTACGGACATGGTCAAAAGTTTCACAAATGGAGATTTATGCTATGTTTACATCGACAGTCTTCTTAATCTTAACCATGCCTTGCTTTAGCCGTGCTCATTTCTTCTTTTGAATTTTTGTTGTGAAATATGTCGCCCCCAGCAGGTATGTCATTGCTATTACAGCATTTTTGATTGGAATCTATCAGTCGGTAAAGACACAAACTTCCTTAAACTTAAAGAACAAATTTAAAGAGTGGATTCATTTTGTTTTCTCCTTTTTAGCTGCTAGCTATGTTGCTAAAGAAGAAACGTTCGCTGCTCAATAGCCACATCCTCCACCTCACCTTCTCTCTGGTGGGAACGGTGGACAGCGGCCATGAAACCTCCATCATTCCAAACTCCACCGCTTTTCAGGACTTACTGTGCGACTTCGAGGTGAGAAGATTTACTTTGAGGAATTTTTAACTCTTAATTCTTGTTTTACTCTGCTGATTGTTACATTTACAGTAACAGACTAAATGAGTGAATATTATATGACTTTGATCAAGATTTGGTCAGTATTGGGGGTTATAGTAAGTTACAGTGTTGACTTTAGTTGAATAAATAAAATGTATTTATTATTATAATTTTTTTTACATAGCTATAATAAACACCTAAATAAATGGAGGGTATTTGAGGTAAAAATATAAAAAGAATTTACTTGGTTAATTTAAACTCATGTGCCATCTGCATTAGCAACTAACTAAACCATGTTTTATACAAAAAAGCTTAATCTGTTTGTATAAGTAGATTATGCAATATTTTCTTTGGATGAAAAATATGCACAAATTATCTCAAAAAATGTTTCTACTAAAGTTGTAAAGCTTTTTCTGTAGAAAAAGAATTGTACAACAATTTGTAATAAAAAAAATAATATTAAAGCTTTTATTAATACAAAATGCTTATTTTCTTGTATAAAAAATAATTAAGTGATTACAACATACTCAGATTTATTAAGTTAACTTAATTTACGCTCACTTAAATTGCACAAGTTAATTTTATTCAATCAGTTAATTTAATAACTAAATAGAGCTTGCATCAATTTTTTAAACTAGGTTTTACAGTGTTGTCTTTCTGCCCCTCAGGTTTGGCTTCATGCCCCCTACGAACTCCACTTGTCTCTCTTTGAGCATTTTAATGAGCTGCTGACAGAGTCCAGGCAAGAATCAAACAATAAAAAAAATCTCCTAAAATAAAATTCTGCTTTTAACTTTTTTTTGTGTGTTTGATTTCTTGTGTGAAAATAAAATAAACTTTCTTTTGCTCAAACAGCGAAGCAGCAAAAAACGCTAAACTGCTGCGGGAGTTTCAGCTGATCCCCAGGCTGCTGCTGACGCTGCGCGACACGTCGCTGTCGCAGCCAACGGTGACGGCCATCAGCAACGTCCTCAGCCTGCTGCTGCAAGGCTTCCCCAACCCCTACGACCTGCTCAGGTGAACACGCACACTCACCCTGATTGGCTGTTAGCTAGACGTTAGCTTCTGCAGTAGTGTTTATATGGTTTCCACCGTGCGTTTAATGAATATTAAAGTATATTTGGTGATTGAACAATTGAAACAGGCAGTTATAAATATTTTTGAAAGGATCCGAAGCAAAAATAAGAGTATCAGACTTTATACGCTTCATCAGTTCCCCTGTAGCAGATTTGCTTTGTTACCGTCGAGTTTAGCAGAAAATACGTCACAATCATGCTGGAAAACAAATTTAAATGATTATTTATGATCAAATTTTTTTGCCACAAAATTCTATCATCTGAACAGTGTGTGTAGATTTGTTCACATTAGATCAGCTTTCTTGATTTTTACAGCAGTTCCTTCAAAATATGTAGAATGTGAAATTAGTAGAAAAGAATGAAAAACGGAAAGTTGGTTTTTCTGCCTCCCAGGTTTGGCCAGTTCATCTCTTCGACTCTCCCCACTTTCGCTGTGTGTGAGAAGTTTGTTGTCATGGAAATCAACAACGAGGAGAAGATTGATGGAGGTGATTATTACTGAATTTCTTCCCCTGGAGCATTTCTGTAATGAATGATCTGGAAATAAACGGAGAGCCTTTAGATGTGACTTCTGGAAACGTTGTTCTGTTTGCAGGTAACGAAGACGATTTCGGCGGCCTCCTGTCAGCCAGTCTGATCTTGCTGAGGAATCGACTTCTGGACAATTTGCTTAAGTTGCTTTTCACTACGAAGGAGAAGTGCACAGTTAACATCCAGTAAGACACCATTTTCCTCCTGAATCTGCATGAATTGAAAAAACATACATTGCAACAAATAAATTAATTCTGTAACGACTGATGAATCGATTGTAGTCAATTAACTTACTAATTGATAAATCGTAAGCAAAGGGAATTTGCTGAAACAATATAACATTTCAAAACATTAAAAACAGAGGTTTGTTCTTCACGGTTTATTTAACTCTCTTTGCTTCTGCAGGGCGTGCGAAGAGTTTGTGCGAACGCTGGGCTTTGATTGGCTGCTGATGTTCATGGAGGAGCATCTGCACTCGACCACGGTGACGGTGGCGCTGCGGATTCTGGTGGTGCTGCTGTCCATCCAGCCCATCCTGAACCGCTTCAGGGAGGGTTTGAGTGGAGGCGGCTGGCTGGACCACACCGACTCCGTCCTGACCAATAAGATCGGCACGGTCCTGGGTGAGCGCAAAGCGTCGTTTCACCGCCCGAATCAAACTGCGACGCAGATCCAAACCTCAGTTTAGTTAAAGTTAGGTGGTTTTGTTGCATGAACAGGCAGAGGTTTGATGTCTAGCGTAAAACCCTGTATGTTGTAACATGGCTCAGCAGACGACTCTCCGCACTCCGGCAACGCTTTCCGTCGGAGCTGGCCTTCGTTCAGTAAACAGAAAGCTGCTCAGTTTGTGCGCCGCACGGCCAAGGGTTTGTTCTCTTGTTATTCGCCTTCCTGTTTCCCCCCGCTGCAGAAATCATAATTCCTCCTGAGCTCAGTGGTTTTCAACCTACCCTAGTTTCAGAAACCCTCCCAAAATACTTTAAAGGGGCAGTGTTACATGTTTTCCATGCAAAGAGTGCCACTTTACAACACAGTCAATTAACTATGTTACTTTTAGTTGTTATAAAAATGCTACATAATCAGATATTACTTAAAAGAAATTTGACATTGTCATTTAACATCTTTAAATTGGGCCTCTGTCTCTTTAAGAAGCTTCAGAAAGTCATCTTAGCCTTGCTCCTCTATTATCCCTTTAACAACGTTTTTACCATGGTTAAGAATAGCTAAGAAATAGCTGTGAATTTAGTAGATGCGCAGTTCCCTCAGGTGTTTGCTAATTGCTTGTGGATAGTCTGTAGGAGCCAAGTGGGGGAGTTGTTCTGTGAGTTGCATGCTTGTAAGATTAAAAGCTGGTGCTCGAAGGAGGAGCTTTGTCTTCGAAGGCGGTGCTAGGTCCACCCAGGCCTTTAGCAGCTGAATGACTGAGGATTTCTCAGTCATGCATGGAAGAATCAAAGCAACATTCCATATTTGTTTTTATTAGGAAATAACATTATAACATGATGTAAAGATCAAAAGAGTCGCTTTTACATGATACTACCCCTTTAAATACCTGAGAATACAAACTAAATCAGCTGAGTGATTCACAGGTTGAGAACCATTGGTTCTGCTTTCAGAACTTTCCAACTTGTACCAAATGTGCTGAAAAAAACCCCTTTAGTTTGGTTATGATTTGGAGTTTTAGCTGAAATATTTTAGCTCCTCTGAACCCCAAACCAGGTGCAGAAGTCCAGTTTAGATCTCCCTGCAGGTGCATCAGCCTCCCAGCTTCATTCACTCCTTGTTCTGCTCCTTCACCTTCATCTCTAGGCTTCAACGTCGGGCGCAATGCCGGTGGACGGTCCACCGTGCGAGAGATCAACAAGGACGCCTGCCATTTCCCAGGGTTCCCTGTTCTGCAGACGCTGCTGCCCAAACACACAAATGTTCCTGAGCTCTACTTCCTGCTTATGGCTCTTTTCCTGCAGCAGCCTGTCACTGAGCTACCAGACAGCCTGCAGGTACATGTTAGTATGACCATTTTCTTTTACTTTACTCTGATGAGTTCTACTAAAAATATCCAAATGAACTAGCCTTTCGAGGGAAAGCTTATCATCCGTTAGCATTCTTAGCTCTACAGTGGACAAGTTTTTTTCTTATTTAAAAACATTTCGGTGACAACAAAACAAATTACTATTTTGTCAAAGTTATTGCCATACAAGACATATGAGGAATCAAAATTATGTTTCTTGCTAAAAACCAGAAGACGTCACATCACATTGCAATCAAGAACAAATAGTAATAAAATAGTAGTCAAAAAATATGTTTTCAAAAATCCCTTTGTAAAGGCTTCTTTAACTTGTGTGGTTCCTCAATATTTAATACTTGGCCCATTGTTACTTTCGATATTATGGAATGGAGAACAAGGTTTATTTGAGCTTTTAATTACACTTTTTACTGTTTTTGTAACAGAAATGTTCAGTTGAAAGTTATCTGTCTTGGAAAAAAAAGAGGAGTGGCAGGCTACCGTTAGCTAAAACTAAAATAAATGTTATGTCTTGGAGTGCACTAACTGCAATTTTTTGTTGTTTTTAAAAAACCTGACCTCCCCATTCTGATTTTTGGCCTGAAAATTCTCTAAATATTGTGTTCACCTAAGTTAACATTTAATAAAATAAAGACATTCAAGTACAGTAAGATTTTTGTCCCTACATAAGATTTACCCGTAATGCTTTTTTTAAAATTAAGTGTGTCAGTTTGAGTCTGATTTAAGCCGGTTTGTGTGTTTTCACTTTCAGTTTGACCTGGATTCCATCTGGACGTTTATCTTCGGGATGCCGGCCTCCAGTGGGGCGGTGGTCGGCTCCATCCACAGCGTTTGCACCGAGGCCGCCTTCCTGCTGCTGGCCATGCTGCGCAGCATGCTCAATCTGGTCAGAAATCACTTTTTAATCAGTTTTAAGGAAAGGAGGAAATCGACATGAGTTAAACATCAGTCATATTATTACTTAGAAAATTTCATGATGAATAATTTGTTCTGGCCTGAAAACTTGAATTTACCCAAAAAATTTTAAACAATGTTGTTTGTTCTTGAATTTATGACACTCTTGGGATTAATGTTCCCATTTCAGTTTATAGTCGAGGGGAATCTAAACTTTTCCCAACTCATCCTGGTGAACACTTACATTTCTCCATGTCGTCCTCTTTAAAAAATACTTAAAAGCTTTAAATCTGCCTGAATTCCCTTAAGGTTCTTAATAAAACAGCAGAAATGACTCTACCATCTTTATTTGAAGTGACAGCTGCTGAGGCTTGAGTGGATATTGAATGACTGATGTGTTTCCCTGCAGCCCTGGCAGTCTGAGGAGGAAGGCTCCTGGCTCCGGGAGTACCCGGTTACCCTCATGCAGTTCTTCAGGTACCTTTACCACAACGTGGCCGACCTCGCCCCGATGTGGCACAGCCCGGAGTTCCTCTGCGCCCTGGCGGCCACGGTTTTCCCCTTTAACATCAGGCCGTACTCCGAGATGGTGAGTGTGTGGAGCTCTGCACAGAGAGGCACACAGTGAGAGAAACATGACTGAATTTGGAGTTTCTCTTTTGCTGTAGGCTTGAAATCATGTTCTTTAAGTCATTAGATGGTCTGTCTTGGAGATTAAAAGATTTGAGTTTCTCTTTCAAGACATCTTAGTGATTCTTATAGATTCTCACTAAAAATATTATTTAGTCTTCTTTAATCTGTGGGGTTCCACAGGGTTTAATATTGGCTCACTGTTATTTTGATCTTATGCAATCCCCTAAACTGTTTTTATTTATTTATTTTTCCTGAAGTTTTCAATGTAGGTTATTTGTCGTTTCTTTTTACTAATAGTTTTTCTTTTGCTGATGGCTTGAAATTGTGTTCTTGAGACAATCAGATGATCCGTCTTGGATATTCAAAGACTCAATTCTCTCCTTGAGGCGTTTTTAAACCAGCAGTTTCAAGACATTTTGATGTTTCTTGAAATATCAGAAAAAAGGGGTTAAGAAAAGGACTTAACACAGCTGCATAAACTAATCGTGTCCCTTTTATCGCCCTCAGGTTAGTGATTTGGACGATGAAGCCGGTTCTCCCATTGAAGAGTTCAAGGCCTTCGCCGGGGACACCGGTATGAACCGCAGCCAGTCTGAATACTGCAACGTGGGCTCCAAAACCTCTCTGACAAACCACCCTGCCAAAAAATATGTCTTCGACTTCATGAGGGTCCTGATCATGGACAACATGTGCATGACCCCCGCCAGCAAGCAGACGCCCATCATAGACATGCTGCTGGAGGTACTGGGAGCTCTCTACACATCCGATAATGACATCCGGTTATAAGTTTGAATCGTCTTCTCATCCTGTTTGTGTGTTAAACTGCAGGCCTCCCCGGATCGCTCCACCAGAACCCAGCAGAAGGAGTTTCAGTCCAGCATCCTGGACGGCGTCATGGAGCATCTTCTGGCTGCAGACGTCCTTCTAGGTCAGAGCAAAGTCTGAAACACTTCCCACACTGCAACAACACAAAATCTCACCGTGCAATTTGGGTCTAGTTTCTAGTGCATTTTAAATAAGATGAACCTTAACTTGCAGGTAACTTTTCAGCAATAAATCGGAGCTTGATTTAAGTAAATAATTCCTTAATATTGATTTAATAAAAATTACTATTCAGCGGCTGATAAAATAATTTATAACATGGGAAATTAATTGTTATTAGTGAATTTATCTGCCAATGGAAGCAAAATAAAGTTACTTGTAGGTTAGCTTGGTCATATTTCAACTGTATTTATGTATTTGCACTAGAAGCTTCACCAAAAATACTTGGCAAGATTTTAAGTTTTTTGCAGTGTAAAGTCCAGTTGTCAGCAGATTTTAACCAGTCAACATTAAGGGTGAGGAAAAGAAGGCATTCTGTTAATTTATCTCCCAATCACAGCTTTATGCTCTCAGCTCAGGGATTTAATTATAGAAAATCAACACAATTCAATTAGTAAGAGGCTCCAGAGGGACATAAGGCGGCGCTGAGCATTCCTCAGTTCTTATGAAGCTTTATAGATGGACCACAAGCAGCAGATTACACTTTCTGGAACCACACAGCAGCTTTTGTTTCAGTGAATCCTTCATTCACAAAATTGTATTTTTGATCTAATTTAAAGTAACTTTTCAGCTTTTCAGATACAGGGGCTTGTTTGAAGTTAATAATACAAGGAAGTGTATTAGGTACCCAGATTTTGTAAAACATGATAATTCTGTGAACATACAGAAAATGCACAGCAGCAATGAGCACATTATGTGGCATTTATCATCCAGCTTGCATGTCTTTATTTTAACCTTTTTTATACAATTATTTACCTAAACTCCAATTCCTATATTTCAGTATCCAGTAACTGAAACATGTATGCTTTAAAATGTTCATACATTCCAGTGTCTTCAAATGAACCTTTTCATAACATCCAAATCTATAGTATCTTGTACCACATTCTCTCCAATAGAGCTTTAGTATCAATCAAACATTGATTATATAAAAATCAGATTACTATGAAGACACAGTGTGAATTGCAGGAGACTATTTGGCCGACCACCACTTCTCAATAACAGCCTCCCAGTCTCCTGCCCATGGGAGTTTTCTCAAAACTAGTGATCCAATTTAGTTTGGAGAGGCACAGAAATTCTTATTAAAAATGATTATGTAACGGAAATGTACAGGAAAATACTAATACGGGAAGACGGCGAGGAAAAAGGGGTAAAAAAAACTAGTTTTCCGGCCAAAACGGGGAGACTTGACAGGTATGCTCTTCTGTGCGTCTCTGTCCAGGTGAAGACGCCTCTCTGCCGCTCAGCACAGGCGGCAGTTATCAGATCCTGGTCAACAACGTCTTCTACTTCACCCAGAGAGTCGTGGACAAGCTGTGGCAGGGAATGTTCAACAAGGACTCCAAGCTAGTGGTGGACTTCATCGTGCAGCTGATTGGACAGGTACAGTCAAAATCTGCTCTTTTTTAAATAAGTTATTACTTCTGTAACGTTGCAATGATTTATATGGACCCAAGTTTGAGAGCTGCCTGAGCTGAATAATTATAATCTTCTTTCCAGTTAGTGGAGCCAGTCCATCTGCAGAATGTGATTAGAGGAGCAGCATGCATGGAGATGGGAACCATATCTGCCAATTTTACCTTGAAATGAGCAAAATTACATTAATGGTGAAGGATTTAGGGGCACTTTGTCAGGCGGTTGGGGATTTTAGTATCTATATTTATAGATACAAAGTTCCCTATATATATATAGATATCTAGTTTACATCTAAATAGAACTGAAAAATTAGTTGGATTTAATAATATTGTCAATTAATTCAGAAAGTCACTACAAAAAAGAAATGCAGATTTAACATTCAGTAAGACACATTGAATTGATTATTGAAATGATCCATTAATTCTTAACTGGAGTGTATAAACTCAAAAATGCCATTTGCTCAGAGAATAACATATTCAAGCAGATTTTATTCCAAAAATGCAAACAAATATAAACATTTTGCATTTGAGATAACATTTATCTGTAAATATGTTCAACCCAGAAATCAGTTGGTGTATTTTAAGCTTCACCCAATTTCAAATTGTATATAAAATCTCTTAAGCACCTTTTGCTATCAATTTATTGGTTATTAATTAGTTCACTGTAGTCATGTTAAGGACTGAGCTTTTCACATGTTAGTGTTCAGAATTACTTTTTTAGCTGCTGATGTATCCTTTGCCACAAATGTATATTTGTGGCAAAGGATAAACTCTATTTGGGTTGTTGGATAATTAAAGTACAAACCAATCTTCTTTCTGCAGCTTTATTCTCATTCTGACTGCAGGATTATAACACATTTTCTTCTGGTTTCAGTCCAAGAGGCGGTCCCAGGGTCTCTCTCTCGACACCATCTACCACTGCCTAAACCGGACCGTGCTCTACCAGCTCTGTCGACCCCACAAGACGGTGGCCCAGCAGGTGGCACTGCTGGACGCCCTGCGGGTCCTGACTGTCAACCGCAATCTGGTGCTGGGCCCTGGAAACCATGACCAGGACTTTGTGGCCTGTCTGGCTCACTGCTTCATCTGCCTGCACAGCGGGAGGTACGGAAACCCACAACTGCAAAAAGTACCTCGAGGTTTTTTTTTGTTTTAATTGGTTGTTGTTTTGGGGAAAAAATTAATATAGGACGTTCTCTGATGTGTTTAAGTCTGAATGTGGAACAAAGGTTGTTGAACATATGCAGATTTATGCAAATGCAGCACCTTTCAAATATTTAGAGGCGCAACACATTGGGATGACTAAATTTGATTTGAAACACATTTTTCTGTTCGAAAAGCTAACTTTAAATTCAGAATTTTGACTTTAAATTCTAGAATTTTACTTTTTTTTCTCACAATCTTGCTTTAATATCAGAGCTAAGACTTTATAGAATGTATAAATTTATTTAGAGAGCAGTTCTGCAGTAAACTCTCCCTCCCTGTTTGTGCGTCTGCAGCAGCGTGGAGGGCTTCGGTCTGGAGGCGGAGGCTAGGATGACCACCTGGCACGTCATGATGCCGGCAGAGAACGAAACCGACTCGACACACAGCCATGACGTCAGCGAGGGTGAGACACGGAACTCCGATGGAGAGATTTCTCCTTTCAAAAGGATCTAATGAAGTTTTTTTATTGATCTGAAGTTTCTTTCATGGTTTTGTCCTGTGCAGGGCGACAGCTGCTCCTGAAGGCCGTGAACCGCGTCTGGACGGAGCTGATGCACAGCAAGCGGCAGATGCTGGAGGACATCTTCAAAGTGTCTCTGCCCTGCAACGACAGAGGACACGTGGACATCAGCACGGCCCGGCCCGCTCTGGAGGAACCGGCCCTGAAGAGCTGGCAGAACCACCTGGGTGAGAGAAACACAGCAAAAACACGGCAGACGGGAACACACACTGCAAAAACACAAAATCCTACCCAGTGTTTCGGTTTAGTTTCTAGAGCAAGTGTCCTAGTAAACTTGAAATAAGACAAAAAACTAACTTATAAGTAACTTTAATGAAAAAGAACTAATCCCATTGGTGGATAAATTCACTTATAACACATTTTATAAGAGAAATAACCTTCTGTCTTTCCTTTTTTTTTCTGAAAAAAGGAAAGACAGAAGGGAAAAAAAAGAGAGTACAGAAGAAAGGACAAAAGTGAAGGGAAGAAGGAAGAATTAACAGAGGAAGGAAGGAAAGAAAGAATCAAAAAGAGGAAAGAATAAAAGGAAAAGGAAGGAAAAATGGATAGAGGAAGGAAAGAAGGTCAGAGGAAGGAAAGATGGAAAAAAGGAAGGAAGAAATGAGAAAGGAAGAAAAAAGAATGGGACATAGGAATAAAATAATTAATAGAGGGAGCAAAGAGAGGAGGAAAGAAAGAAGAAATGAAGAAAATAGGACAAAAGAAGGAATGAAAGGATGGATGGATGGACGGACTCTGGCCAATGTAAGAACTGAACGTGGGCGATCCGCTGCTTGAATGAATTTTTACAATCTATAAAGATCATAACGAGAGGAGAATAAATTCAGGCTAAGTTGTTGCATGTTGACTTTCAGCAGCTTTTTCAAGCTGCTTTTGGAACACTGTAAATCATCACGGATTGTTGTTTCATTATTATTTTTTCTTCTCAGCCCACGAGAAAAAGTGCATCAGTCGCGGCGAAGCCGCAGCACCAGCAACCCAGTCCAAGCTGTCGCGGGTCAGCAGCGGCTTCGGCCTGTCCAAGCTGACCGGAGTGCGGCGCAACAAGAAGGAGAACAACCTGAACAAAAACAGTCCGTCTGCACAGGTAGCTGTAAAAAATAAAAAATAGACACGAAAAGATTTTCCTGAGCTGAAAGCGGCTGCTGCTCTGACCGACAGGAAACGTTCCAGTGGATGTTCACCCACATCGCCGTCGTTAGGGACCTCGTCGCTATGCAGTACAAAGAGCATCAAGAGGTACCAAATGTCCCTCTGGGCTTCCGTAGATCCATGTTTCAGCCACATTCACAGCAACCTTTGTAAAGTGCAGTGTGACAATACTTGAATTTCATTTGGCTTTTGTTGATTTTTGTTTTATTTCTGGGGTCCACATCAAGAAAAAAATAATTTGATGTAAAAAAGATTTATACACTTAAAGTAATATTACAAAAACATGGAATATAATGAAACACTTCCTACACTGCAAAAACTCTAAATCTAATAAAATAATTTTGGTTTAATTTCCAGCAAAAATATCGTAGTATACTTTAAATAAGACAAAACTAACTAACAAGTAACTTCTCACCTTGTTTGAAATCAATAATCTTCTTATTTTGATGAAAAGTAGGAGTACCGTTGGCAGATTATTTCCCTTAAAAATATACATATTTCACATTTTATAAGATAAATAATCATAGAATAGTATTAAAAATTATATAATAATAAATTTAAACAGTTTTTCTTTAGAAATGTTAAAATAATTGAAATTGTGGAATTTTTTGTTAGTGTTTTGTTCTCAGTTTGTATAAAGTGAGAAAGACATTTCAAAACATAAAATTTTGTTATATTTAAGTTCCTTTTCCCCTGCTGTAAATTATACAGTACTTTGTCCTGTCACAATGAGAAATGTTGCTGGATGATAAATTATCCCAGAAGTTAACACGATAATTGATAATATTGTTAATTTGAGATCATTTTCGAGTTACATAATGCTAATGACATAATATCGTCAGAGATCAAGAAACTCTAAATTTTAATGAACATTTAACACTGCAACTGGAAAACAGCAACAAATAAAATGAATTATAAAGTCTCTCTAAGCAAAATTATTCTTCAAAAAAAGGTGAGACCAAACAAAGAGAAAAGTTATTGAGCTTCTTTTTAATTTAACATGTGATTAATTGATTATTGTGACAGGCCTAATGACACGATCACAAGTCCTCATTAATAACAGCAAGTTTCCGTCCATCTCTTGTGTCCGGCAGCGACAGCAGAACGCCTTGAAGTACGTGACGGAGGAGTGGGCGGCCATCGAGTACGAGCTGCTGCGCGAGCGCGGCCTCTGGGGGCCGCCCATCGGCTCCCACCTGGACAAGTTCACGCTGGAGATGACAGAAGGGCCGTGCCGCATGAGGAAGAAGATGGTCCGCAACGACATGTTCTACATCCACTACCCGTACATCCCCGAGACCGAGACCAACACCAACTCTGCTCAGGTATTCAGCTGCACGTCAAGAACTAACACTGGCAAGATCAATACTGGTTACCTTCTTTTTTAGCTTTGTTTTGTTTCCTTTATTTTCAATTTCAGCATCATTTCCAAAATACTGAGCAGATACCATAACAACAAACAGAAAACCCTCACAAATATTCACAGGATGTCCATATATAAATACTGTCATTTTTTTAAAGTCGTAAATTATGAGAGTGAACTCATAATATTAGCTGGAAAAAAATGCTAAAATGACAAGACTTAGCGTTGGCAATCACAGTCCCAAAATGTCCCAAAGGCTAGAGCTTGACGGCATGGCCACCGATAAATGTGCATAAACAGTTTTTCTCTAAAAGCAACTTATTTTTCGGTCCTTGACACAATTAGCAATGAATGAGCTGATTGATTGACAGCGCTAAGACCCGCCTCCTGGCTCTGATTGATTATTTTTGGTAGGTTCGACCAAAAACAGCCCATCATAATCTATCACGACATGGGGACAGTTTTAACAAGTAAATAAAAACATGTTCTTTAAATAAGTTACATACTGCAGCTATAAGGAACAAGAAGAGTTTAATTTTTTGTCTTTAAAAAGCATTTTCTAATTTTCTAAAAAAAAAAAAATGTTTTGCATACATATTGTGGATTTTTTTTTGTTTGTTTGTTTGTTTTTACACATAGACAGAAATAAAAAGTGTTGCATCACTCATTGCTTTATTACGACAGTCTCAACCTCGTTTTTGTGACCTTTCCAGCCTTTCTCCCTACCTCTGGTGCCCCTCTTCCCCTCAGCCCAGGTACCCTCCTGCCCTCCCTGTCCAGACTAATTACCCAGATATCAGTTTTTTTGCCGCATGTTTTAAATCTGCAGCTGAAAATAAATACAGCATGGCTTTAGCTGGGCTGCGAATTCACTGATTCTGTCAGGATCTTCAAGTATTTACGCACCACGGCTCTCAATTTCTGCACATTCTCTATTAAAATGTATAAAGTTCTAGTTTATGACATCGACAATGTATGTAATGACGAATATTGCTGCCCATCAACATTGTAAGGGTTATTTTTGTCTTTTTTTCTGCAAAAACACAAAATGTTACGGTCTAATTTCTAGTGCAAAAATCTTAAGACAAAACAAACTAATAAATCACTTTTCAGCAAGACAGGAGTATTTTTAATGTATACAATTCCTTAAAATTTAAGAAAAAAAAACTTTTTCCATTGAAAGATTATTTCACTCATATCATGGGAAAAATGTCTTGTTATAAGTGAAATAATCTGCAAATTGAACAAGTATTTTTTCATCAATATTAAGGAGTCATTGATTTGAGATAAGTTCCTATTTTTTGCTGAAAAGTCACTTGGTAGTTAGTTTTGTCTTAAGATATTTTCACTAGAAAGTAGACAAATAATACTTGGTAAGATTTTGTGTTTCTGCAGTGGAAGAAGTAAACAGAGTCAACTTTTCAGGAATTTGTCAATGTTGAATAACAAAAAAGTACTAAAGTATTTCACTTACAACACGACACTTTCCCATAATTAAAGTAATCTACCAGTTTCTCCAGTAAAACAAACTCCTATTTCTTACTGAAAAGTTACTCATAAGTTAGTTTTCTCTTATTTCAAGAAGTACACTAGAAACTAGACAAAAATATTTGATAAGATTTTGTGTTTTTGCAGTGAAGATGGAAAGTTGCCCAGTTTTACTCCATGAAAACTTTAGATTGATAAAACTGCAAAAACACAAAATCTTACCAAGTATTTTTGGTCTCATTTCTACAGCAAATATCTTGGTGTGATTAAAATAAGACTAAATTAACTGAAAAAGAACTTTTCATTGAGATATTCAAGCTTCTTTTAAGTTAATAATTAATTCCTTGATATTGATTAAAACAGACTGGTAGATTATTTCTCTTATAAACGGGAGAAATGTCTTGTTATAAGTGAAATAATCTGCTGCTGGGATCTCATATTTTTTTAATCACGATTGATGAATTGTTGAAACAGGCACCTATATCTTGCTGAAACTTTATGTATAAATTAGTTTTGTCTTATTTTAACTGTACTGAGATGTTTGCACTAAAAAACAGACAAAAATACTTGAGAATTTTTTGTTTTTGGAGTGATTATGTGGATCAGAATTACTTCATAAAAACTTTGGAGAGGAATAAATTATTCCAGGAAGAGCTTTGATTTGTTCCTGATCTAACCTCAAGTCTTTCCAGAACTGCAGGTTCCTCTAACCTGACGCGACGTACGTGTGCTGTGGATTAAATCTTCACTAACTCCTGCATGTATCTGATGTTTCCACCTCCAAGCACGAACGGCTCTCTCAGGTTTGATTCTCGTTCGCCTCCAGAAGCCGCTGCGGTACCGCCGGGCCATCAGCTACGACAGCAAGGAGTACTACATGCGGCTCCTGTCTGGAAACCCGGGGATGTACCAGCACTCCGTGGAGCACACCACGGAGGGAGAGACGGCGCAGCATGAGCCGGAGCATGGAGAGGACACCATCGCCAGGGTCAAAGGTGACAACCAAGATTTTATACCAGTATTTCATGTTTGACTTGTGATGTGCGGTGAGGCACAGACAAATCCAAAATCCTACGTAGAAACTATGTTTTAGCTTTGATTTTACCTAATTAAAGCTTCTAAGATATATTCTAATATAAAATATTTAGTAAGGCAACATATTTTGTATTTGAATGTTTTCCGATTAAAATGGAAAATAGTGTATGATCGTAGTAACTACTTATATTTATTCAGTTACTTTTACATGAGCAACTCTTTTTAATAAATATACATTTAGGAGTATTTTCACTTCGCTATACTTTTTGCTTTTACTTGAGTAATTTTATTACATTTTTCTTCTCTTGAGTAAAATTTCTACCCACCGAATGAAAAACAAACATGTTTTAACCAAACATTCAACAGTTTTTAGCAGTTTTTGTTGTCAGTTTTTATTGACATAAACTGAATTGAAAAATGATGCACTTAATGATTGTATTTTTTTTTGTTCCTTATATGAATTATTGTCATTTTGGTCCTTAAAATACCAACATTTCCATTTAACCTTATATTTTGGTCCATTTGATTATGTAAATATGAAATGTTAGACAATAGATTTTATTTAACTAGCATCTGTTTTAGCTTCTCATGCGCTTTATACTTATCCATATTACTGCCTGTCAGTGTCTTAAACTTTATTTTCTGCCCTCCAGGTCTGGTGAAGGCCCCTCTGAAGAGGTCTCGCTCCACAGCCGACGGCGCAGATGAGGACAGCCAAGAGCAGCTTCAGGACCAGCTGCTGGAGTCTGGAGGTCCAGAAGAAGAGCAGAGGACCGACAACACGTCCCTGCTGCGCCTCCTGGAGGAGGGAGAGAAGGTGGGGGATAATATTTATGATTGATATCTGCTCTACTGTTCTGGTTGCAGAATTTCAGCGCTTCCTGTTTTTCTTCTTATTGGATTGTGGAATAAAAGCGCACCTTATGATGTTGCTGCAGTTTTGTTTATTTAAGGATCCCCATTAGTCTCTGCCACAAATATTAACTCAAGTCAAGTTTGTTTTATTTGTTCAAGGTACTTTAAGTAATAAAAACACCAAGTGGTAAAGTTATGAAGAAATCACCGTACAGTCAACAATTGAAAAAACATTGTATTTTGATGAATGCTAGGCTTGTTTCCTTCTTTACTTTCTTTCAATTCTTCCATCCTTTATGTTCTTCCTTCCTTTTTTCCTTCCATCCTTTGCTGTTTCACTGTTTCTGCAGCGTTTTTCTCTGAACTATCTCTTGTTTCTTCCTGTTTCTTTTCCTCCAGATCCAGCACATGTACCGCTGTGCCAGAGTCCAGGGCCTGGACACCAGCGAGGGTCTGCTGCTGTTCGGGAAGGAGCATTTCTACGTCATCGACGGCTACACCATGACCGTCTCCAGGGAGATCAGGGACATCGACACCCTGCCGCCCAAGTGAGCCACCATCTCCTCTCTGACCTCTGACCCAGACTTTACTTCTTGACAGAGTGACGTCATCTGTTCTACAGCTGCTGGGTGATGTAATGTTGCTGATGGAGCAAAACTCAGCAAAGCTTTTTATAAATGTATCTTTTCAGGAAGCTAGCTCTTCATTTTCCTTGTGAAAAAAAACTAGAAAAGGAAAAGATTCTGCATATTTTAGGTTAACATGAACAAATCTTCTGTAAGAAAATATTAAAAGGAACCTTTTATTAAAAATTAAGTCTTGTATGTTTTGCTGCTTCCATTTTGGTCAAAACTGCTTCTTAAAGCAGCCAAATTTGTGATTTTATTATGTTTTGATTTTTGTTTTTGTGTAAAAACAAGAGGTCTCACTTCAACATAAACTGCAGGTTTCTGTCTGAGTTTCATACATTTTTGGTTAAAGCAATTCATCGAAGTTACACACGCTGGGCAAAGTATTCAGAAGTTTTACTCAGTTAGTACTAAGAGTAATACGCAAAAGTGTGAGTGTTATAGGAGTCATAGTAGTAAAAAATACAATGTAGTAAAACTACTCCAAATGTAATTTGTAATTTTTAGGAATTTATTAGAGAAAATATATTCTCCCTTTATATTTTTGTGGTGTTTTTGTTGTGTAATTTCACCTAAAACCTTCTGCACTATTTTCTCGGTGAGGAAATGCAAACTTCAATGGGTTCTGTGTCCAGTTTGCACGAGGCCATTATTCCCAGAGGGGCGCGGCAGGGCCAGAGCCAGCTGAAGAGAACCTGCAGCATCTTTGCTTACGAAGACATCAAGGAGGTTCACAAGCGCCGATACCTGCTGCAGGTCAGGCCCGCCTTCACAGCACCAACCAAAACCCTCCACACTGCAGTGTTAGCTCATTCTGAGCTCAAATGGTGTTGGTAGAAGTTTTAGTGTAAAACCTTGTTTTGTTTTGTTTCTTTCTCTTCAGCCGATGGCGGTGGAAGTTTTCTCAGCTGATGGAAGGAACTACTTGTTGGCTTTCCAGAAGGGCGTTCGCAACAAAGTTTACCAAAGGTACGCCTTTCAAGTGTAAAGGAATAAATAAAGAGGTCAACTAGATTGACCTCTCTTAAAGGCCCTTTAAGAAATCACAGGGGATCAGGACTGTTGCAATAAGCAATAAATCAGTTAATCACATGATTAATACTTTCCATTTGCATTATTTAATGTTTTCTTCTTTTCTCTTTCTAGAAAAAAAACTAGACGATAAAATCTGCTTTAGTCTCAACTAGTCATTTTTAAGGACAATTTTGTTTACAGAAACTTTATAATTAATTTTATTGGTTGTTTCTGTTGTTTTGTTTATTTATTTTGGAAATGTAAATCGTCTTCCAGTTCCAGTGTTAAATGTTCATTAGCATTTAAAGTTTGAGAATGAGTTCTTACATTATTTTGTTTTTAATGATGTTGGTCTCAAGACAACATTATTGTTTTTTGTTTTAACGTCCGGGACAATTTATTGTAAATAAATCATTTCTTGCAAATATTTTTAAATTAGCTGCACAAAATCATTAGATTTTATTGCAAAAAATCCAAAAACTGATCAATGTGAAATACTTATCGAATGCAAAGATTGCTATTTATTAATACCTACACGCTTTTTAAGGGGTTTTACACTTACGGTATACTTTTGGTAATGAAAATGAGTTTTCCTCCAGCTGAAGACGCTGAACAGCGTTTGGTTTCCTGCAGGTTCTTGGCGGTTGTGCCGTCGCTGGCCGACAGCTCAGAGTCGGTTTCAGGCCAGAGGCCCAACACCAGCGTAGAACAAGGGTAATTATTTTATAATAATTAGTTATTTCTGTTATTAAGGTTATTCTGCACATAAAAATAACCAGAAAGGAATTTATTACAGCCTTGATAAAGGCTGTAATAAATCACTATCACCTACTCAGTTCTCATAAACAACATTTCCTCTTGTATCTCTTTCTCAGCACCGATAATAATAATAATAATAATAATAATAATAATAATAATAATAATAATAATAAAGAATATCAGCCCTTTATTTCAGAGCTACTAAGTTTTTCTCCTCGTCTCCTTCAGGTCTGGACTTCTCAGCACGCTGGTTGGTGAGAAATCAGTCACTCAAAGATGGGAGGTAAGAATCTTTAATTTGGGATTTTTAGTCTTGATGCCTGTATTGAAGCCTCCTGAGTGTATGTATGTGTGTGTGTGTGTGTTCCAGCGAGGCGAGATAAGTAACTTCCAGTACCTGATGCATCTGAACACGCTGGCGGGACGCTCGTACAACGACCTGATGCAGTACCCGGTTTTCCCCTGGATCCTGGCTGACTTCGACGCAGAGGTGAGCGAAGCGTTTCACCTTTAAAACCAGGTTTGTAGATTTGGGTCCGGCTTCAGTTTTTGTTGTTTATTTAAATTTGCAGGAGTTGGACCTGAACAACCCAAAGACGTTCCGAAACCTGGCCAAGCCGATGGGAGCCCAGACCGACGACCGGCTAACCCAGTACAAGAAGAGATACAAAGACTGGGAGGATCCCAATGGTGAGACCGCCGAACGTCTTCACACTCAATTCACATTTTTTACTGAAATCTGATTTGTTTGTTTTTTGTGCATACTGTTACTCAAACCCAACCACAATCAGACTTCTGTGTGAACGGTTTAGCATCAACAAGCTAATCTTTACATAAGCTCAAAAACTAATATTATTCAACAGTTTTCTCTATTATTAAATTGGCAAATTTACATCAAGCTAAACAAATCGTGCAGCTATTTTCTGATGTTATTCAGGTCTTGTCTTCGATGACTTCTCTGTCCAGGTGAAACCCCAGCATACCACTACGGGACCCACTACTCCTCTGCCATGATCGTTGCCTCGTATTTGGTCCGGATGGAGCCATTCACGCAGATTTTCCTCAGACTTCAGGTTCAATCCTCATTTCCAGGGCTTATGTTGATTATCACAGCAAATAATACAAAGCTCTGCTTGCCAAAAGGCATAACTAAATAGCTCTAAAGATTAGTGTCATTTCCACAATTTCTCTGTTTGTGTCAGAAAATACACCTCAGCTGAGGCTTTAACTGTCTTAACTTTTATTGAATTCTTATTTTACTGTTCATAAAATATGACAACCAAAAACTATAAAGAAAAGGGAAAGAAAAACAACACACTTGTTTAGTCACTTATAGGGAAGCAATAAAAATCCCTTTAAATGTTGAAAAGGTTTGGGGACCAGGATTTAACCATGTGTCTCTGTGACCTTCAGGGAGGTCACTTTGACCTTGCGGACAGGATGTTCCACAGCGTCCGGGAAGCGTGGCTCTCCGCCTCCAAACACAACATGGCCGACGTCAAGGAGCTGATCCCAGAGTTCTTCTACCTGCCTGAGTTCCTGCTGAACTCCAATAACTTCGATCTGGGTGGGCGACCAGACACGATCCACACCGTCGGCTGCTTTCAGATCAGCTGGAAGAGATTTCACTTATTCTGCCATTTGTTGCTTCAGGTGCCAAGCAGAACGGCACCAAGCTGGGTGACGTCCTCCTCCCACCGTGGGCCAAAGGTGACCCCCGGGAGTTCATCAGAGTCCACAGAGAGGTAGGAGAATTAGAAGGGCAGTGACAAGTAAAATCCACTTCCTTGTGCTTTACATAATGTTATCACCTGATCAGAAACACACCTGAAGTGTTGCTTTGATTCTTTCATGCCTGTTTGAGAAATCCTTTAATCTTCATGACAACTTTTCCACTGTACAAAACGCCTGGTTGGACCAAGTTCCTCCTCCGAGCTGCAGTTTCCAACCTTCCGCCTCTCAGATCAGCCCTCCCTGCTCAGTTCCTTCAGACTAGCCAGCAGCTATTAGCAAACACCTGGTGTCACTGCGCAGTAAAACACTGGTAAAAACGTTGTTGAAGGGTTAATGGAGGAGCCCTGGTGTAATAACTTTCTGAAGCCGGAGGTTTTAAAGAGACAGTGGCCCAATTTGAAGGCGTTAAATCAAGAAGTAAAATTTCTTGTAAGTCATATTGCTATGCATAGCAGTTTTGTAACAACTGAAAATAACATGGTTATGGCCCTATACATATGTTTGTGTTTCTATTCTACAAACAGCCACAACACTTAAAAAAAAACAAATAAATTTTTTTAGCACTAAGTTAATATTTTTTGGTATCTGGTAAATTACCCTTTTAAAGGGCCTCCTGATTGTTGAGTCATGTTGCACCGTTACCAGCAACCCAAGCAGAGCTCCAACACATATGGTTTTATGGTCTTGCTGTCCAATGGCTGCTGGAAAAGACAAGCATTCAGTTGTTGACTTACCATCCAGGAACCAGCTGCTTTCTTGTTGGTTGCGCAGGAGGCTCCACTTCTGCTTTTCAAAGATGTCCGGTTATACAGATGTGCATCTGTTTGCAGACATTTTTACGTAAACGTTGAGTTGGGGGGGTGTGGCCAGCAGCAGCTTATTTGGATTTGAAGTGACGGAGGCCAGAAATCAGCTCATACTAGGCCGAACTAAACAGACTGAAAATGTCATTATCAAAAGTTGATTTTGTGCAAAAACTGAGGTGAACATATTTTGGTCAGCCCACAGACTGATCCTAACCTGCTCAGGGAAGCCAGATTAATACTTGTTGACGTTTGAGATTTGTTTTGTTTTTTGCAGGCGCTGGAGTGCGACTACGTCTCCGCTCACCTCCATGAGTGGATCGACTTGATCTTCGGCTACAAGCAGCAGGGGCCGCCGGCCGTGGAGGCCGTCAACGTCTTCCACCACCTGTTCTACGAGGGTCAGGTGGACATCTACAACATCAACGATCCGCTGAAGGAGACGGCCACCATCGGGTTCATCAACAACTTCGGACAAATCCCCAAGCAGGTCAGAAACGCTGAAATCTGACTCTGCTCTGGTTTGGAAAGCAGAAATCTCCTTGTGGCTGATTTTTCTTTTTCTTTCAGCTGTTTAAGAAACCTCATCCTCCCAAACGTGTTCGCAGTAAAACCAACGGCGACCTAGCAGCCGTTCCGCCAAACTCCAACAACGACAAGATCTTTTTCCATCATCTGGACAACCTCAGACCTTCTCTTGCCCCTGTCAAAGGTTTTTATAACCTCTCCACACATAAAATCTGCTTTAATATTTCTTTAAATTCTAGTCAGCATTATTGATCTTGTTTAATTTATTATGTGATTAATTGATTTATTGTTTATTGCGACAGGGCTAGTTCCACCCTGAACACACCTGAAAACATAGACGTAAACAGAATGAATTTATAAATCAAAATGTTGCTTTTTTCTTTCAAGTTTTCAGTAATTATTTGTAACTGTGTGTCTTTCCTTTGTTGAATTGATTTTTGTTTAGATTCCTTTATTTATACAGCTTCATTATCTAGGTTTAAACACATTTATTTGTAGTAAATAAACAGAATTCATATTTCTCTGGTTCAGAGCTGAAGGAGCCTGTGGGTCAGATCGTTTGCACTGATAAAGGCATCCTGGCTGTGGAGCAAAACAAAGTTCTGGTTCCACCCACCTGGAGCAAAACGTTCGCCTGGGGCTACGCCGACCTTAGCTGCCGCTTGGCCAACTACGAGTCCGACAAGGTCAGAGGCTTCTGATACCCTCTCAAATTTACAGAGTCTGTGACAGACTGGCGACCTGTGACCCCGCCCCTCGCCCAGAACGTTAGCTGGAGAGAGACACAGCACCTCCTGACCCCACTAGGGACAAGGGTGTCAGAAAATTGATAATGTTTTATTATTATCCTTTAATAAGTTATTATCTTTGGACCTGCAAAAGGTCAACGTTTAGCTTCAGATCCTGCTAGAAACTTGCTGAAATTTGGGTCTGGTGATGGATCTGATGCAAAATATTAACAAAATGTTTGTCTAGTTTCTCGTTCAAATATCTTAGTGTACATGAAATAAGTCAAAACAAACTTAAAAGTAACTTTCCAGAAAGATACAGAACCTTGTTTTTACTCAATAATTCCTTTATATTGATGAAAATAATGTTGGTTCCACTCAGATTATTTCACTTCAAACAAGACATTTTTCCAAGTGAAATTGTATGTTTTGAAACAAAATTAAGGAATTGTTTATTTAAAACAAGCTTCTATATTTTGCTGAAAAGTTACTTGTTAGTTTTGTCTCATTTAAAGTGTTCTAAGATATTTGCAGTAGAAACTATACCAGAATTTCGTGGTGATATTTTGTGTTTTTGCAGTGTGTGTAGGACGTTAAGAAAACCTTGTTGTGCACAGCCAGTTGAGAGAGTTAAGTTGAGATGAATTTCAATGTTCTGACTCGTTTCAGGCCCTGGTGGTGTACGAGTGTCTGTCAGAGTGGGGTCAGATCCTCTGCGCCATCTGCCCCAACCCGAAACTCGTCATCACCGGCGGGACGAGCACCGCCATCTGCGTGTGGGAGACAGGAAGCTCCAAGGAGAAGGCCAAGTCTCTGACGCTCAAACAGGTGAGGCGACCCACACTCAGACAAATACTTTTATGTGATTTTTGTGTTTTCTGGTCGTTCACACTTCCAAAAATATTCAACTTGTATGCGGAGTTGGGTGGTAACTAGTTATATTGGTTTGTTTTGTTGATTGGTTGGTTTCTTAATGTACATCTTTCTTTCGAATATAGTGACACAAGTTGATTTTTAAAATGTAAATTTTTTTAAAAATAAATTCAGCTGCATAACGATTCCTTATTGTTTATTCTAAGTTAAAAATAAAAAAGGGACAAGCCACATGACATTATACGGCTGGCATAGGAACTAGTGCAATTGTGGCAAAAAATAAATTAAGTAAGTCGTATTTGGGTCACATCAGGCTGTTTTTTCTCTGAACCATCAAATTGCCACAGTCAGTCAGTTGAGGTTTGGTCAGAATGAACCGTTTCTCTTTATGTTTCAGGCATTACTAGGCCACACGGACGCCGTGACGTGTCTGACCGCGTCGACGGCGTACCGCATCGTCGTCAGCGGCTCCCGGGATCGGACCTGCATCATCTGGGACCTCAACAAGCTCTCATTCGTCACGCAGCTGCGTGGACACCGCGCGCCCGTCTCCGCTCTGTGCATCAACGAGCTAACAGTGAGTCGCTGGATAACCTTTGAGTTTAATTTAGGTCAGGGGTGTCCAAAGTGTGGCCCGTGGGCCATTTATGGCCCTTGGACAGTTGTTTTTGTGGCTCCAGCTGCAGTGGAAAGTGCTTGGCATTCAGTTATGCTGTATTTTAGTTTACTTTGTCCCTGCTACAGATGGAAGGATAGATAGGCAGGAAGATAAGATGGATGGAAATCTAGTTAGTTAGCTGATTAGATATAGCTAGCTAGATAAATAGCTGGCTAATGAATTCGTGTTCTATTTAGCTAACTAAATATCAAGACAGCCAGCTTTATAATCCCTCAGGGAAATTGTCCTTTCTGTCTCCCACTCACAGCACTCTTAGATATACTTAAAACTGTAAAAAATTACAGTAAAAAAACTTTTAACTTTTTCCCTCCTGCTGTGACAAAACGGTGCTAATAAGCCGTCCGGTCTCTGCAGGGCGACATCGTCTCCTGCGCAGGAACCTACATCCACGTGTGGAGCATCAACGGCAGCCCCATCGCCAGCGCTAACACCTTCACCGGCCGCAGCCAGCAGATCCTCTGCTGCTGCGTGTCCGAGATGAACGAGTGGGACACGCAGAACGTCATCGTCACCGGACACTCCGACGGAGTTGTCAGGGTAACCAGACCACATCTTTCTGAGCTCAGGTTTGTCATCTTTTCAGGAGCTTTACCTTTAACCTTCCGGGTGAAAAATGTCTTGTAGTTTTGGAGAATGGAGTTCCTACAAGTCCCAGAAACCCCTGCACCAGAGCCAGTGGAGCCCGACGTGTCCGACTGCTGCGCAGATGAGAAGATTGGTGAGTTTTGTTTTACTTTGTTTTTTTTTTTAAGTTATTTTAATGGAATTATTTTTTTTTCCATGTTATAAGTGGATTAGTCAACCAATGAAACTTTTATCAATTTTAAGGAATTATTTACTTTAAAAAAGCTCTTATATCTTCATAAAGTGTAATAAGCTATTTCCTTCTAAACTAGTCTAAAATTACTTAAGATTTTGTTTTTGCAATGTGGAAGGAAGTTGTGCTCCGTGTCTTCTTCTGAGGTTTTCTGTGATGTGCCCTTCTTTGGTTCTTAGTGCAGCGCCCCCACAGGCGAGAAGGGGAACATGTTTTTCAATGAGTTTGGTTTGTTTGATACATTGCAGCAGCTGGAAATGTAACAAATGTTGCACCTTTAGGCCCCAATCTGGACTATCAGGTATGAAAACACCCGAAAGAACTTTCAGCTGCAACAGAAAGCGATTCTCCGAAGCTAAGGCTGGATAAACATGTCAAAGTTCATGACAGTAATCTGACAAAATGTGAGGGAGTTATGAACGCTTCTGCACTGATGAACTTAAACGTTGTTATTCTCTCAGAGGGCGGCGAGAGTCACAATGGCGACGATGACAGCAGCGAGTCAGAAGGAGAGGAACCGGCAGCGCCGCGCAACCCTTCGACCGGCGGAGGCAGCGGCAGCCAGCCGGGCAGCGCCGTCCACCGACCCAGAGGTACGCAGCCCGGATCCCTGCTGAAAAACACGAGCCTTTTCACTACGACTGAAATGAATCATCAGATTAATCACAGTCGATTGTCACAGTCGACACTGTTGCAGTAATCAATATGACTAAAGATGAACACATGAATGAGTTTCTCTAGATTAGTCCTCTAATCCTGGAAATGTTCTTTAGGTGATAGAAGGCCAACTTTGCAACTGCCTTTATGTGGCTCTGAATGTTCATTTCTGATCTAAAATAATTGTTAGTTAGCTCTGATTCTCTCTGTATTTTCTGTAACTCCGTCTCTGTTTTGCTTCTCCGTTCAGGTCCGTCATCTAGAGCCGGAGCGTCGTGGTCAATGGACAGCGGCTCTGACGATTCTCACCGCTGGTCGGACACGCTCAGCATCGACGAGAAGGACGGCTTCGTGTTTGTCAACTACTCCGAGGGCCAAACCAAAGGCCCCCTGCCTCCGTCGGCTCACCCGGCCCAGGCGTCTCTCCCTCAGCCTGTCCATCCGCCGGCCCCCGAGCCACGGACCTACAACCAGCTCAAAGCAGGTGGGCGACATTTTCCTGACTCTGAGCGTTTTCCAGCATAAAGGCGATTCGGTGAGCGTGTTTGATGTGTGTGGCTGCAGGATACAGATGGGAGCGTCAGCTGGTCTTCCGGAGCAAACTCACCATGCACACAGCGTTCGATCGCAAGGACAACGCGCATCCAGCTGAGATCACCTCCCTCTCCATCTCCAAGTAACAGAGAGCATTTTATTTATGAAATTAAAGACCTAAAAATGTCTTCTTTCAAGAATAAACCATTTAAAAGCATCTAAAACCTAAATACAATGCAAACTCCTAAAAGCACTGCTGTTAAAATCTCTCAACGTTTCACTGGTTTAATTAATTTAGATCTTTAATTAATGCAGGTGCTTGAAATCCTTGAAAATCCTTGAATTTTAATTAATGTTTCCGAGGTTTGGAAGTGCCTGAGATTGAAGCTGTGCAGTTTTTAATAAGGTGTAAATATAACGTTTGATAAAAAGCCTGAACTTGGAAAACATTGATACTTTTGTGCTCCTAATAAAAAGACACTTTTTATTCTCACTGTATGAAATTAAATCAGACTAAACTTTTATTGTTTTAGGTCAGTTAGAATTAAATTACTTATTTATTTATTTATTTTTGCTAACTGACAAAAAAACTTGGCAAGAATATTTTTTGCACTATTTAGAGACATTTCAAAACATAAACTTTTACTATATTTCAGTCTTCTTTGCCACTGCTGTAGAATATTATCAAAAGTCATTAGTAATAACAGTAATAAATCAAGTTTTCTTGAGTTCTTATTTTTTGCTAAAATATTTTGGTAAAAAACACAACCAAGCATCAGCCTGAGCCAGATTATCCTGGAGTTACGACATGATGGTAATTATTCTCTCTCAAGTCAGAGAAACAAACAAAAAGTAAATAAGTAAAAAGTTAAATTAACCAACGTAGAAACAAAAACGCAGCTTTAATATATTGTTTAATTGTTAGTTCAAATAATTAGAATAATGTGACCCAATGTGACTGATCATTGATAACGGGCTCATATCTATAAAACTACATTCTGTTTCACTAAAATTACAGTTTGATGCTGAATGAACGCCGGTGAGAACGGTTTCATTTGCGTCTCCTTCTGCTCCTGCTCCGTCTCTGCAGGGATCACAGTAAGATCCTGGTGGGAGACGGGCGCGGCCGCGTCTTCAGCTGGTCGGTGAGCGACCAGCCCGGCCGCTCGGCGGCTGACCACTGGGTGAAGGACGAGGTGGTGGACAGCTGCTCCGGCTGCACCGTCCGCTTCTCCCTGACGGAGCGACGCCACCACTGCAGGAACTGCGGGCAGCTCTTCTGTCAGCGGTAAGAACCTGAAACGCTAAGTATATATACATTTAACTGATGTAATCTTGTAAATAATGTAAATAACATATTTATGTTTGGAGCTGACAAATATTTTGTGACCAAATTTTAATTTATCGTCATCTTTTCTGAGTTGCTTTTAAAAATAACTAAAAACATTAACTAAGCCTGTCACAATAAGCAATAAATCAATTAGTCGCATGATAAATTAAAAAGGAATCAATCATTTCCATTTTTAAGATGTATAATTTTTCTGTTTTTTCTCTTTCTCTACCAAAAACTGGATGATTAAACTCTTCAGTCTGGTGCTTTGGTCTCAACTAAAACCTTTTTTCAGGATAATTTTGTTTACAGAGACTTCATAATTTATTTTATTTTCTGTTTCTGTTTTGTTTATTTATTTTGAACATTTAAAATGTCTTGTAGTTCCAATGTTAAATGTTCAGTAGAATTGAAAGTTTATTGAACTTTGAGAATGAACTGTTCTTGCATTCTTTTCCCATTACTGTTATATTACTTAATATATATATAATATCGGCTTGTTTTGCAGGTGTAGTCGCTTCCAGTCGGAAATTAAAAGGCTGAAGATTTCATCTCCAGTGCGAGTTTGTCAGAACTGCTACTACAACCTTCAGCACGAGCGAAGCGTCGACGACGGCGCCAAAAACTGATAGGATAGCAAACCGCCTGGATCCCTCCGTCTGCCCTTCGTGTGACCTGAAACCTCCCAGAATCCCAATCCTCTCAAACGCCAGAATGTTTGGTTTGCACGGAGATCGGAACCGGATGGAAAGGAAAATGTGGCAAAGAAACTCAGCCGTCACTTTCACCACATGCACTCATCATCCGGAGGGGAAAAAAATAGCTAAGCAGCTAATCTGAATCAATCTGCTGCCATTTGCGAAGATACTCCTCCTCCTTCTGTCACCATTAAAAAAAAGAGAAAAAGACTTGTTCATAGTGTAAATACGTAACCACGGCCTTTTTAACTCTGCAAACAAAAATGAAGGTCATCTAGAAAAACAACAGCTTGCTTGTAACTTAGCGATGTGACTAACCACTCCTTGCTTTAAAACAAAACTACAGATTGTGTGTAACCTGCGTCACAAGCCACAGCGAGTACAGAAGACGTACGGAGGGATATGAATGTCAAAACTTTATGTCTGTGGGTGGAGTTATGCAAAAATCACCTTTTTTTATATATATAAATATATAAAAATAATTTCCAGATCACGTTGTTGTTTACAAAATGTGAGATCGATCATAAAATCACCATTTTTTTGCCAAATAGTTTTGTTTTTTTCAGCCTATCATCTGCTCTGTCCTTCGTCGTTTTCCACTTGGAGGTTGTTGTATTTTTTTTTATCATGGTTGCTGCTGCGCTCTGAAGACTGGATCAGTTCAGATTTTTAAACATATCAGTTTTATTCTTTTTGTTTTTACGAGTTCATCCAAAAAGGCGGGAATTTGTTTCAAAATGTGAATTTATTCTTCGACATCCACATTGCAGTCAAAGCAGCTTTTTAGAAGCACACAGATAAGGGACATCTTTATTTTCACATCTCTCAACACAATCTGTTTTTAATTCTTCTAGCTGCAGTCTAATTTAAGAGAAGACTTTGATTATCCCTCAACAAGATCCGTTATATTTAAAAAGTTGGGCAAAAACAGCCGAACTGGAATAAAAATGCATTTTTAAATGCCACTTTATGATTTTATGTTTGACTTCTGTGGTGAAATGTTGCCCAGAAGAGACTGTGTGGAGGATTTTAAAGGGACAATAAATGCAGCTAGTGTTTTCTATACAGCCAAAGCTTTTATTTCAGCTCAAACGTCACCAAAAACATGGAAAGTTGCAGCATTTTGACACATTTCTGTAACGAAGGCGCCATATTTATTCCTCTGATTTCAGTTTTTAATCTCCTCAAACTTAAAGGACAAAATGTTGGAATTCACGGCTCAGATAAAGTTTTTCAACTTGTTAAGATTCTATTTAGTCCTCTTTATTGTAAAATTTGACTGGCTTATATGCAGATGACAAATAAATATTTGGGGTCAAATAAAGAGCTTAGCCAAAAACCTCTGTAGGGAATGTGTGTATAGATATATATATACATATATATATATATATATATATAATATATATATATATATATATATATATATATATATATATATATATATATATATATATATATAGTCTCTACACCCCATATACACACATTTAGGAAGTCCAAATATCTTGGGATCCCTCAGAATTAGCTTAAGAGTTTTCTCATCCTGCCCACGACGCCAATATTGAAAAGCAAAAGTAGTAAGGAATATCTAAGAGAGTCATGCCTTTCTGATATTGCTGACCAAAAATACTAAAAGACTAAATTGTGTTTTTAAATAGAAAGGTCATAAAAAAGCTTCATGATGGTTTTTGTGTACAATTTCATCCAAAATCTGCATTGGATTTACAGAATTAAACTAATGTTGCTATCAGTTACTGTCAACTAAGTGCTTTCCTCCCACATTTTATATTTACTATAGAATTGTTTCATTTAAAATTTTAACAAATTCACCTAGTAGAAATTTGTTTATGAAAATATCTCCTTTGTTTGCTTTTCAAAGGGTCTTGAAAAAACTGTTAAAACATCAGTTGCTTTTACCATTTTTGATTTGTAGTCTGGGGCCAAACAAAATCATGTTGTTGTCCAGTGGTGTCCAAACTTTAAACCTGTGGCCGAAACTGACGAATTTAAATCAGAGGCTGCCCACAGGTTTCATTGAATTGTAAATGGAAAAAAAAATAAATATGTTTGTTGAGATTTTTTTTAAGTAAACTATTTTTTAATATTATTCTGCAAAACTGTTAAAGATCCCAACAAATGGATTTAGAGTTATTGCCTTATTAAAATGAAAACAAACATTTTTGAATTGATGACAGTTAAAACATCAGTTGCTTTTACCATTTTTGATTTGTAGTCTGGGGCCAAACAAAATCATGTCAAGGCCCACAAAAGGCCCATGGGCCACACTTTGGAACCCCCTGGACTTGGATCATTAATATCAATCTAAATCTAAAATAATCCTATCCAGTTTTTAATTTCTTCAGCAATTCTATTAATTTAAATGAAGTTGTTTAATTGCAAAGTTTAAGTCAGGAACTATCTTCAATCAGCCGATCAATTTATTTTTTGCTCCTTTCCTCTTTTCTTCCATTTATTGCAGCGCTGCTTCATTTGAAGAACTTTCATCCGTTTGGTTTCCACCGACCCTCGTTTCGGTCCTAAAACACACACGCACACACACACACACACACACACACACACACACACACACACACACACACACACACACACACACACACACACACACACACACTCCTGCTAGCATTTCATCATTTCCGTACTGTAACTTAGTGCAATCATCATCATCGTCTCGCAGAAGAGGCCCAACTTCTTTGCACCTTGTAGAAAAAAAAGCAAAGAGGGATCATGAGTTTTCACTGATGCAGGTTTACGTCGTCATTTCAGCAGAAAGGTGCATTTCACTGCAGATTAATGAACTGTACAAAGTATTTATGCAATTATAACTGGTTTTAGATTTTTTTTTAATGATTTCAGCAAGTTTTGTTACTTGTTGCATGTTTTATTAACACAGCTGACTTTCTGTGTCAGTGTATTATTGTACATGTTAGGGGTTTTTTTCTGCTGGATTCCTGCTTTTGTTTTTATCTCTGAGGCATTGTCTGATGAGCGGCCGACTGGTCCCGTTCCCGGCGTCGGGTGGACTTTTGTACTCTTTACGGAAAATAACTTCGAACTAATTACGAAATGAGGAAGAAAAAAAAAACTTTAAAAATCCTGGATTATTTTGGTGGTCTTGTATTAGACTGCGTTACTACAGTATCTGGTGTGCAATCTGTGATAGCTGAATGTTCCTTGTATCTTTGTGTTCACTACATCCTACGAGAGAAAAATAAAAAAATAGTAGAATAACACCCACGTCAATGTCGACGGAGCAAAATGGTTCAATAATGCAATAGAGCTGGTACTTATTCTTTTTCATTTCAGTTCAATAAATAATTGCTGTTTACCACCGAAGGCTGCCGTCTCTGATTTGGGGAATATTGTCAGGTCTGTTTTGAAATCTGACATAAATACAAGCGTACAGAGAAATATTAATCACCGCTGCATCTGGTTTAATTGTTTACTGCTCATCCAAATGTAAAAAAAATGTGCAAAGATATTCTTCAACTCCTCTACTGGTAAAGCTTTTGGGAGTAAAATAACTTTTAGATTCAGATGTTAGACTTAAACTTCTCAGAAAATGAAGTTTATCTAAATAAATCCTAAATGAATTGTTTAATTTCTAAAGAGAAGTCTTAGTAATTGGTTGTGCATTACATTTTAAACTGTTTGCTTATTAATGTGTCTCTAAAGGACATTTTTTAAAAAACTTCCTAATTTTTTAATTCAGGTCATTATGTGCTAATTTATCAGTTAAAATAAAATTTTGCTTTCCTGCAATTTCTGCAAAAGTTCTAAAGTTTAAAAAAGTGTATATCTTCAGCTTTTAACACAAATTTCAACAGGTGTTCCACTTAATTTATGAGATTAGTTTTTGGAACCATTTTCATCTCAAACTTTATTTTGCAGAAAATGTTTGAATGTTTTTAATCTTGACAGTTTTGCTAATTTAGCTGATCGACTTGCGTGTCCGGTTATACTTTTCTGAGCTTTCTTCTGATTTATGTGGATTAAACAACTGTTTTCAAATTGAAATTGGTGTCAAACGTTTGACAAAAACATTCCATTGCATCAAACTAATTTGGTAAAAATCTACTGTGCCACATTTTGCTGCTTTTATTTTGAAAATCCGAATGAAAGCTTACAGCTCCAAAAGTTAACCAGACCACGCAACGATTATTTTTAACATCTTTCTTTATGTGTTTGACATTTTGCTCACCAACATCATTATCATGACTTTGTGAGGATTTAAATTGATTTGAATTAAACAGATTTGTTGGATTTGAAGTTGGCGGGTTGGATTTGGGGTCTGTGAGTTTTCAGGTTGTAATCGATGCAAAATGTGTGTTTGTGTTTAATTCGGCCCTCAATGGTTGTCACTGCAGAGAGAAGCAGAGCAGGTTAACCCAGTATGAACTGAATGGAGGGTGACACCGCAGCAGAGCAGAATAAAGCTACAGAAATAAATACAGACTCACCCCGGAAGTTAGGTTCGCCGCACTTCAAAATAAAACCAAATGAGCCCATTTTTGCATTTATGAATTACATCTGAAGACAAAGAAGTAAATGATGGGTGAAAGAATACATATCACATGTAACAATGACTTTTTGCAAATGGTGGAAACTTTTAATGTTTGGTATTTTAAGCTTTCTTTACTGTAAAAAATTATTTAGCTGCAAATAATATTTTAAGAATTTCCAACGTATAAAACTTTAATAAGAGAAAAATACATTTATGGTGGATAAATTATAAATGGGGTCATTAAAAGAAATTATTCATTCAATGACAAGCAAATGTGACATTTTTTATTCATATCTACAACAATGTAAAATAGATTAATGGGGAAAAATTGCCAAAAAAACTCAAGAAATTTTGAGACTGATTTGTGAACTTTTCCATAGAAAAACTTTTCAAAAGTCAAAAAATTTTGACTTGTGAAAAATTTCTAATGTTCTCAAAATGTTTTTCACAAATTTTCAACTTTTGGTTTTCTTTTTTCTTTTTTTTTTTTTCTTGAAAATTTCTGAGTTTTTTTGGTGAAAATCTACCCCCATTTTATCTACAATTGTACTAACATGCCATATAATAGATAAATGAAGATGTAAGTAAATAAAGTAATAAACTGAGCTGTTCCTTTAAACTTTTGAGGTTAAAAATGAAAGAAAACCACGCGTCTGCGAGAAGCTCTTATTTTTGAAAGCCTTCGCCGGAAGCGGTGTCCATGACGTTTCGTGCTTCGCAGCAGTACAACAGGCAAAGCAGGGACTGCGGTGGTAAACAAACAGGTAGAGCAGCCGAGCCTCGTCCCGCGGAGCTGCGCTGTCGGCACCGGTTGACTTTCAGAAAACTTGACCTTCTTCCCGGACCGCTTCTGGGCTCGAACTGTCTCTGAAAACCCCGGACTTCGGCTGTTAAGAGTCCAAGGCTCGTCCCCGGTCCTCTCCCGCCCTCGGACTCGGCTTATGTGACACATTAACGTCCCGGGGGCGAGACGAGCGAAACATGACGGAGCTGAGGAAGCGAGGCGCCGGCGGAGGAGAGCCCGACACCGCCGACAACATCAGCGACAAGGTAAGGCGCACCTTTGGGGCGGAAGGAGACACCGGATCACCGTGGATCCTCGTCCCGGAGCCAGTAAGCTGCGCGGTTAGCCGGGCTGGTTAGCTGGTTAATCCAGCTTCAGCCGCAGCTCGGGCTCGGATTCGGTTCCGATCGGGAGCAGTTCGGGTGGAGGTGATACCTTCACCTGTTTATCATAGCTGAGCTTTTATGAGCCGGACTGGGCAACGTCAGGCTGATGCTGACCAATAATTAATGTGTCACCCTAAAGTTTATATCTGGATTAAAACTGAAGGATTTAAATCATTTCTGAACATTAACTTTGTTGTCTCTAAGTGACTTTGTAACTAATTTAAACCTGTTAAGGATTTTATATAGAAATACTGAAAATGCCAACTAGAAATAATTGTTCCATTATCGTTTTGGCGCCCCTGTTAGCATGGCGCCCACATCCCTCAATTTACCCACTTTCGTCCTTAGAGTCATCATCCAATTGGAAAACCTGTCTGAGGTCACAAACACCTGTCCAATGCAGAAAATGCCAACTAGAAGTAGCTATTCCACCATTTTTCAGCAACAAGAACAGGCTTTGACTCTGTTGATTTATTTTGCCAAGTGCATTAAATTTTAGGAAAAATCACTGGATGTTTGTCGTCTTTTTTACTATTAAAATAATTAAATTCAAAGCAGAATCCTGGATGAATACTTTGTGTTGAACCTTACATTTCCTGTTGTAAGATGTTAAATTGTCTGTGTCTTTGTTTTTAAAGGCTGCCGTCAGGGAGAATGGCATCCGAAAATTGTTTTTTAAAATGTGTTTCTGTTGTCAACTGCCTGGCAAAACCAACTGAAGCCATTCTTGACTCATTCCGAGAGCCACAAACTGCCCCCGGGCCACAGTTTAGACGCCCCTGGTTAATAAAAGTCATTCTCAGTGGCTGTGGTTCCATTAGAAATATTCACAAAACTTTGTCAATATTCCTCTAATGTCAGAAGAACACAATTGTAATGGTTTCCATCATCCTAGTAGCAAAACCTTCTATCAAAAATCTATTTATTTTTAAAGTGCCGTGTTTCCATTTAACAAATATATTTTTGATATATTGCACAATTATTGGTGAAGAAGTTAGATGTGGACTAAAACCTTTTGCACAGCAGCAAAATCACCTGCTTTAATAATAGGCCTCTCATAAAAAATTTTGCTGGATGATAAATTGCCCCAGAAATGATTGCAATAAACAGTAATATTGCCATTTTGAGACAAATTTCAGCTCAATAGTAATAACGGCTGACCTACTTAGCAGGTTTAGTGACTCCTCCTCCTTTAATTACAGTAGAACTCGTATTTCTATATCTGCAGCATCTGGCTGCTTCGCTGCGATGCATGCAGTGGTGTCAGGACTCGCTCTGATTAGGCTTTGTGGTGCAGCTAGTGGTGTTTAAGTTATTACCTTTTCTTGTGAAAGAGCTGCTGAGTAGAAGAAAGAAATGGGAAACTGAACACGACAGTTTTAATGTGTCGGAGCTGTTTGTGGCTGCTATGACTCAGCTGGACTCGGCTTGTTTTGGGGGCGTTAAACGATAGCTTTGCTTTGCTTTGCTTTGCTTTGCTTTGGTTCACACCCTGTCGATGAATCCCAAACAGAGCTGAAGAAACGTCTGGGACGTCTGCTGCACACTTTACATGACAGCTGACCTTGGTGGGGTTTCTGCAGACCGGCTGTTGGTCCCGATGTTTAACATTTTTTAATATCTCTGCAGTCTTCTGCTTCAGAAACCGTTGTTTATTTTGACTAAAGTTGGGAGTGTTTATTTTTCCAAGATGAAAATATTAGACACGATGCACATGGTTCACTGACTTTCTGAAGCCATTAATGAGCTTCTGGCAGAATCATAGCTGGATGTTTGAGTGTCTGGTTCAAACCTTCTTTTTAACTGAGATCAGGCTCTCAGTCAAGCATAAGACAAAGTTATTTATAGAAGTTAAAAACAGAAAAACAGACATTAAAGACGCACACAAAGTTAATCAAGTAAAGGGACTGATGAAGCAAATAATTATTAAAATGATGAGAAATTAAAAATGACAGAAATCAACAGAGTTTGGTAATAACTTGTTCCATTCACTGTTACATTTATTTGTGTAACTTTTTTGAAATATTTACTTTTAGGAGTATTTTTTGCTACTTTTCTTACTTTTACTTGAGTAATTTTATTATAAAGTAAAATTTCTGGATTTTCTATCTACTGAATGAAAAACGAACCAAAAACAAACCCAGACACAAACCTGGAGTTTCTGTTGCGTTTAGAAGTTTGAAAAAAATTCTTGGTAACATTTTGTTTTTGCATGGTATGCTAGTTACACTGCAAAATATTTCAATATTTCATTAATCACAATTAATCCAAGTAATCGTTTCTGGCTCAATAAAACCTTAAAATGCTCTGCTTCGCTGTCACATGACCTGAAATCAATGGCAACAAAATGTAAATAAATTTTGTCTGCCTGGTTATTATCGGCTTTCTGATTCTACAAGTGTATTTATTCTGAAACGCTGTTTATTTTTGATGTGATTTACTATGCTTTCATAAATGAAATTAAGCTTGAAAGACGATCCACGCAGGCTGCTGTGATTCTGCTGAACTCGGCTTAAAGTTGAGTGTAAATCAGGCAGCCGATGTTTAACTGGCGCAGGGCAAAGCCGTGAATTAGAGACAATTGGCGCTTGAATGGCAGCCCACACTTTCTATTGATCCATCTGTGTCAATGAGCATTAAATTCCCACCTGGCTTTGTTTTGCTGCTGAAAGCTTCTTATTGCTTCATGCTGCAGGAAAGAAAAAAAAAAAAAAAAGCAAAGTTGTTGAAAACGAAGATGTGTCGTTACCTAGCAACCCCATCAAAGTTCTGCCTGTTACCTAGTAACCCGAGCTGAGCTCCAGCGAGTTTGGTCAGCTGGGCTTACTGCGCTGTACAATGACTGCTGGAAAAAACAAGTGTTTTGTTGTCAACTTACCGTCCAGAAACCATTTGCTGAATTCTTGTTGGTTTTGCAGGAGGCTCCACTACTGCTTTTCAAAGATGTATGGTTGTATAATTGCACATCTGTTTGCAGCCATTTTCACATGCGAGTGTAAACTTTGAGACTGTGGGCGTGGCCAGTAGCAGCTTATTTGGATTTAAAATGACTCCCTAAAACATCTCATTCTGAAAGGAACAGACTAAAATCTCATTTTCTAAGAATGATTTTGTACAGGAAATGTTTGTATGGCCCATAGACCTATCCTTACGTGTCAAGGAAGCATAAAGGCCGCCTTTAAGCTTTGCACATCTCAGAGCTCTGATGAGTCCATTTCCATATAGAGCGACTGATCTTAGGCTGGTTTGAGAAACAAAATATCATGTAATCTCTAAATATGCAAAGCTGGCAGAAACGTAGCCAGAAATCGCTAATTACAGAGGCATGCCACACCTTTCAGATTTCTGTTTGAATGTAATTATAGAAACGATGCATCATTTCCCTCCCAAACTTTGTGTACAATTAGAAGTTAATGAAATTATCTGAAACCATATTTACTATTCTCACTTAGTTGGAACAATCTCATGCTTTTTATTTATTTTTTAATATCCTGAAACGATTTCTTCAGGAAATCGCTATTTCAAAGCTGTAAGCGAGGTTAAAGGTCAATATATCCTCTGCTAGAACAGAGACATTTGTTCTCTGTCCCAGAGCTGCAGGGACAAAATGACATCATTCAGTTGCAGAGCTGCAGAAAGACAGACGGATGACGAAGCCAATAAAATCAGTACTACAAGAAATTATTATTTAAAGACACTGTGCAGTTTGTTTGTTTATGTTGCAAAACATCAAACAATTTGAAATATTTTTAAAGGTTGTATTTGCTTAGCAACTAAAATATCGTCCTCTGTTTGATTTGTAATTCAGTTTTGTATGAAAACGAGTCATTTTTGATAATCGACCATTCTACCACTCAATTCTAATGACCACTTAACATTGGAATATTGAATAAAATTCATTATTTTGAATATTACTAAATACCATGACTGGTTCTGGTTAGATTTTGGTTCATCAGTGATGTTTTTCTAAAAAAAACAAACAAATCTTTAATGTTTTTCTGTCAAATGCAGCAAAAATATAGAGTTTTAGAGCAGAACAATCCTCAAAAGATAAAAAGACAAACTCGTTATTCCCTTTATCCTGAATTTAAATCCAGTTTCACCTCCTCTGCCTCTATTTTCACACCAACTAGAGTAACCCACACGGCAACCCGACTGCTTTCCCATTTTGTGAGCTAATTACGTCTCTGGACTTAAAGCTCAGTAATTTAACCCTGATGACCCCGTTTAACCACACTTGGCAGCGTTTGAGTAAAAGAGCCCAGGAAAGGTAAAAAAAAAAGAAGGACGAGGAGGAACAGCAGAGTCTCTAGTTAAGGATGGAAACGCAGCGCTGAAATGGAAAGGCAGCTGGTTCCTTTAGGGGGAAAATCTCCGCCTCACCTCGTTAAGATCAATTAATGGTGTTGCATCAAGCGCACAATTAACGTTCTTAATCACATGTATTAATGCACATGGGCTCCTGTAACTCGGTGCTGCAAATTGAAACTGAAAATTAAAAAAGTATATTTTTTATTCTTTGCTGGTGCAAATCTGGTAATATTTTCATAAGATCCACTTCTCAGTCAAACGCTTCTGAGAATATTTGTCAATGGGATAATAGAAGTATATTACGATGAGCTGAAGGCGTGGCGTCTCGGTGGAAAAACTTCTTAAAGAGACAGAAGCCCAATTTCAAGCTGCCAAATTTTTGTTTTTTCAAAGTTTTTTTTTTGTAACATTTCTTAGATTAATCTCAACATTTGAGATTTTTTATTTTTTTTGCAAAATTTTGACTTGTGCAGCTCTAAAATGTCCAAGTTTGTTTTTCTAGAAACTTTCTGAGCAGAAATGTACTTTTCTCTCTTTCTGTCTGCAGCAGCCCAAATGCTGGAGGTGACCTTTGGTAACCTTGGAGACATTGATTACAAGCACATATTGTCTTCTGCAGCAGTCACTCTGCTAGTTGCATTGATTTCATTTCACAATCCTGAGAAAAACAATTTTAAATAGTTTCTCCTTTTTAACTCTGGTACCCTCTCGATATTTACGTGATTTCATCTCTCCTGTTTTTACATGCTTTCTGGAGCTTTTTTCTGAGTCGGAGTTTAAATATTGATCTTTTTTGTTTGTTTGTTTGTTTGTTTGTTTGTTTTCTGGCAGGAAGCCGATGGCGACGACAGGCTGGGCCTGTCAGCCGACACTGAGGGAGACTGTGACGTCGACTCCAAAACAGACACTCCGGACGTTCCCGCCTCCACAGCGGACACGGACAACACTCCAGAATGCCTGAACAAAGCTCTGGAGGGGCTTCAACCCAAGTACGTCCTCCTCAAACACAGAGATGCATCCAGTTCCAGTTTGGGCACCCAACAACAACCTATTGCTAAGCAAGATTTTGCCTCGTATCTGATGAATTTATTTTCACAGAAAAAAATGTGTTTTAAGTTGCAGAGTTGAGATTTACTGGAGGAATGCTACGTTATTGCATTGTAGGCAATAAAATGTGTGTTTTCTTAAGTAGAAGAAAATTTAATTACTTGTTTGTTTCTCTTTTAATGTATGTCTAATATTGTATGAAAAGGCCGAAGTGGTTCAGTAAAAATTCTGTAAATCCATCTTCCTATTTTTAAAGGCCATTTTTAAAATCTGATTAATCGCCAGAATAACTGATCAAATTATCAGTCATTTAATATTTAAAATTACATCATCAGAAGGACCAAAATATAAATTGAAGTGGAAATGTTGGTATTTTAAGGACAGAAATGACAATAATTTGTATAAATAACAAAAAACAGAATTGGGCAAATGAGTTTCTTTCAATAAAGGATTGTTTCATTTTATTAAATGTTTATTGTTCCTAATGGCTTGACAATTATGATCATTCAGATGCTTGAGGAGAAGCAGAAATGTCATTTTGTCCCAGACAAGGAGTTTGTTTTGATTCGCTGGTGCCTGACGGAGATAGACATGGGAAGAAAGATAAGAGTCTGACAAGATAAATGCATAAGGCAGCAGAGATATTGACGCTATCGAGTGGAAAGGTCCTCGACAATGGGCTGTTCTGTTGTAAAGCGAAGGAGCGGAGGGTGTGACCGCTGGTCAAGGTGCTTAAAGGTTCATCAAGCCAAAGGGCGCCGCTGCAGAGCGGGAGAAGAACCCGAAGCTGGAGTTAGATTAGATCTCAGTGATCATCGGGACCTTGATGGATTGAACTGAAAGATGAATGACGCAGCAGAGGAGGGATGAATGGATTGGAGGTGAAGACTGCAGGAGAGAGAGAGTTTATGAGGATAGTGAGCACTCAGCAGTCAGAGCGTTTCTCCTGATGCAGCGGTTTCTCTCCTCCATTCCGGCCGCCCCGGTTTGGCTCCTGTGAGGTCACATCCTGTGTTTTGATTCGCAGTGAAAGGTGTCGCCTCAGAGCTACAAACATGGCACAGTGTTGTGGGAATATGAAGCTTTTCCCTGCAAGCACGCTTTGCATTACATTACACAGGAATGTGGAAGAGATGATTTTATTGAAGAGGACGATAAGAGTTTAAAACTTTAATGTCAATTTCTATCTCTTTTCTTCCCAAAATTCTGATTTAATATCAGATTTCTGACTTTTTTTATCCTCAAATTTGAGTTTTTATGGTGATTTTCTTTCCCCTCAGATTTTTGACTTTGATGTCAGATTTTTCTCTTCAATCTGAGATATGTCTTTAATCTCAGATTTCTGTCTTTAATCTCAGATTTCTCTCTCTAGTCTCAATTTCTGAGTTTTTTTCTCTCAGAATTTTGACTTTTTTTCCATCAGATTTCTGACTTCTCTTCTCAAAAATCTTATTTCATTTTTTTCCCTCAGAAGTCAGATTTCTGAGGAAAACAGTCTGAGTTGTCCTTTATTTGTAATTAAAATAATAATAAATCGAATGTTTCACATCATATTGTTTGAGAAAGAAAACCAGAGTAAATAGAAAACACAGTTTTTAATTAGTAGCGATTTAGTTTGATTTCCAATTACCTGTTATTAATCACCTTTGGCAGGATAAATATTGATGTAATAATCTCATCTAAACATTTACTCTCATAACTCTTATATTTCTTTATCTCATTTGACATTAATATTTTCCCCATTTCGATTCAAATATTCTGCTAATCACGATTCTCTGTTGAAATGTGAATTTGATGGTTCTTCTGTTGATCTTGTGATGAATCTGATATAACAGCCATGCATTTTCTCTAAAAGCTTTTAATTCTTCCCAGATGGAGGAACTACTGGATACGAGGACTTCTGTCCATTTGCATGATTTCGAGCTTTTTCCTTATGATCTACATGGGACCCATCATGCTCATCTTTGTGGTAAGAATCACACAGGAGTCATAAAACTTTAATTTAAAAAAAACTCTCTTGTGTACAAGTTGAAAGTTTGATGTTAGTAAAAGCTGTTGGCAGAATTTAAGATAAACTTTGCCTCTCAAAAAAGCTTTAATAAATTAAAAATTGTGCTTGTGTTCCAGGTGATGGGTGTGCAAATCAAGTGTTTCCAGGAGATAATCACCATCGGCTACAGAGTTTACCATTCCTATGAGCTGCCTTGGTTCAGGACTCTGAGCTGGTGAGGAAAATCGATTCAAACTGCAGCTACAGCTGATGCAGCTATTCCTGCACTGATGCATAACTAATATTTTGTCATACAACTCAGAAGGAATGATTGAAATAAAAGCCACTTTTTACAAAAACAGAAAATCTTACAGAAGTATTTTCAGTCTAGTTTGCAGTGTAAATATCTTAGTACATTTAAAATAAGACAAAACTAACTTATAAGTAATGTTTCATCAAGATATAGGAGATTATTTTAAGCAAATAATTCTTAAAATACAAATTATTTCAATAATTAAAAATTATTTTTATTTTAAGAATTAAGCACTGCAAAAACAATAAATCCTCCCAAGTATTTTCTGTATGCACATGAAATGAAATGTAACTTACATATAACTTCAGCAAAATAAAGGAGCTTTAGAGTCAATCATTCCTTAATATTGATAAATATTTCACTTATAACAAAAGTTTTTCTGTGTTATATGTGAAATAATCCTCCAGTGGAGCTAATCAATAATATATTATTATTTTAATCAATAATAAGGAATATTTGTCTCTAAAAAAACTCTTATATCTTGCTGAAAAGTTATTTGTAAATTGTTTTGTTTCAAATACACTAAGTAATAATGGAGCATAAATTAACGAATCTTAGAGGCAGTAACTTTTCCTCTACGAATTTTAATAATCATTTGAAGAATCGTTTCAGCCCTGAACAGAATTGAGAAAAATCGTATCTGGTATGAAAAAAAAAATATTTTGAATCCACATTGTTAAAAATACTCTTAAAATCTCCAATTTGATCAATGTGTCTAACTTTTTTCTGGAGCTGCTATAGTGGAGAATAATTTTCCGCCAAACTTTTCCCCAATCAGAAAAAGCTTCAAATACGAGACAAAAATCTCCAACGCAAACATGCTCTAAATTTGAGCATAAAATTTTGTTTCCTTTTATAAATAACTAAACAGAAAATTAATTATGATTCTATTGTTTACTATCTAAATTAAAATAGTATCAATTACAGTTTGTGAGATTTGCATATTTTGGTGTGTATGCGTGTGTGTATGTGTGTGTGTGTGTGTGTGTGTGTGTGTGTGTGTGTGTGTGTGTGTGTGTGTGTGTGTGTGTGTGTGTGTGTGTGTGTGTGCGCGCGCGCGAGCTGCTGTTGTTGACACTTTGCATACACGCCCACACAATGCAAAGATCAGAGCAAAGATCACTGCCATGCTGGAAGTAAATCAACACTTTTTTTTTTCTACCAAGGCCACCTCTCTCACACACACACACACACACACACACACACACACACACACACACACACACACACACACACACACACACACACACACACACACACACACACACACACACAGACTGACTGTAGGTCAACGTGCAGCAGATCAAGACAGAAACCCAAACAATAGCTTAGCACCAGAACTGTGCTTTCTGCCTCAGGTACTTCCTGGTTTGTGTCAACTACTTCTTCTATGGTGAAACGCTCGCAGATTACTTTGGGGCTTTGGTACGGAGGGAGGAGCCTCTGCAGTTCCTGTCTCGCTATCACCGCTTCATTTCTTTCACTTTGTACCTTGCAGGTGAGTCGCCTTCAGCATCTTGGAATAACCCATGACCTTTGACCCCTTTGAATCAGATTCCCTTCTCAAACAGTGTTGGTTTTGTGAAGAAAAAAAACCCCAAACAAATCCCTTTGGGAAACTTGGAGCATAAACTCTGATTTACAATCATGTGAGCTCATTCATATCCTCCTTTTACTTTTTTTTATTTTTGAACTTTCGTTTGCTGGTTGAACAGTTTATTGATTTATACCAGCTGACATGCAGCGCCCTCTGAAATTATGAGCACTGATGGTGAGGATGCGTTAAGAAAAGCCTTAAACTAAATTAAATTCCCCAGTAAACGAGCAGAGCCGGTTCGTAGGGGCGCTGGGTCAGCCCTCCATTTTTGACCTGAGTGAAGTTTCCCCCCAAATCTTCTTCAGAGCTAACAAAATGTTTCTTTGCGCCAATTTTGTTATATTTGAAGAATGTGGGGCCCAACTTCACTCAGGTGAGTTTTTGCGTTAAATATGTAAAAAGTTGACACAATTTTTAAAATAAAATATTGATAACAAAGAAAATATTTCAGAATAAAACGAGTCTTTCGTCTTAGCATCCTGCTTTCCTTTCCTGGGATACAAAAACCAGGAACCAGAAGGCGTAAGTGGTGGCATCATGAGTGGAGTGATACAGTTATCAGACAGTTGCCAGAGCGCCTGACAGCAAGTCAGTGTTGTATTAAAGGTAATCAGACGCAAAAAAGATGCATAAACCAGCATGAGCAGCTCTCGTTTCAGTTTATAGCGGGACGATGCAGGTTTAAATGAGGTATTGTGTTGTTAACGTAACTTTTAGTACGTCAGTGAACATATGAAGTTGTTTAATCAAATGCATGGTTCACATTACTCCCTACAGCACAGAGCAGACTGTTGTTTAATCTACTGTACACTGCTGAGTAAAACTGACAGCATGTTGTTTACTCTTCCACAGGTTTCTGCATGTTTGTGCTGAGTTTAGTGAAGAAACATTACCGCCTGCAGTTTTACATGGTGTGTATCAGCAAAGTAACCATCTCCTCTGCTTCACTTGACCTGCTGTCCATCCTCTTTGTCTGTTCTCCGCTTTTCATGATGTCAAACTGAGAAGACTTTAATTTTTGGACTGGTTTTATGCACTAGTGAAGTTATTTTAAAGCAGTAACACTGAATTTCTGCAATTAACAGTGAACTGGCATAAAACTAGCTGGATACTTTAATGCTATTCTTGGCAGAATTGGTCTGCATTTAATTGTTTAAATGGGCACCACCCGGCTTTTAAACATAGTCTGCTAATTTTCCGCAGGGTTTAGGTCAGGGTTTTGAAAAGGCCTTTCCTGAAGCTTAATATTATGAGGAAATATTTATGTTGCAACGTGCAGGATCCTGCTTGCTGACCATGACTATCGTTAGCTTTAGCTGTCGAGTTGTCAACATAACGCGCTAAATCTTAAATGAACACTTTATATATAGATGAAAAAGGGACGCAGTTGTCAATAATTAATTGTCAACATAACAAATTAGATAACAAAATTCCAGAGTATCACATTTCACAGGTCAAGAAAAAGTTTCAATTGAAAAGAAAAGTTAGCAAGAGGGAATGAATTAGCTCATTTATGCTAGCTTGACTATGACAACCTTAACATGTAGATGTGCTGTAGAATTTGGTGTGTTTCAGTTCAGCTAAAATAAAAATAAATAAAAAGGCAACCCACACACAACTCCCTGACAGATTAACGTGAAGAAGGTGGTTAAATTAGCTTATCAGCCACCGCTGACAACGTGGGTCAGACAATCACTGCACAAGGTCATAAAATAACAATATAAATGGTATTAAATGCCAAATCTCTAATTTGTAATCACTAATGCCAAGATTAGTTATTTTTCAATGCGAACACTGCTGGTTCTGACGTTAGAAAAGTCCTTCAGATCAGTGGAAAGTTTAAGAATGAACTTTATCTGTGACTGAATTCTGCCAAAAAATAGGCATCTAAAATCCAGAATTATGCTGTTCACTGCAAAAATGCAAGCTTAAATGAAAGCATGCAAAAACACAAAATATTAACTAATATTTTTGGTCTAGTTTCTAGTGCAAATAAATATACTTGAAATAAGACAAAGCTAACTTACAAGTATTGTCTCAGCAAGATGTAGGAGCTTGTTTTAATAATTTCTTAATATTGGTGAAAAAATTATTGTTCTATCTGCAAATTATTTCACTTATAGGAAAATGATTTGTTAGTAGAATAATCTGCCTGTACAACTAGTAGTTTTTCATGAATATTCAGGAGTTACTAACTTTAAACAAGCTGAAAAGTTTCTTGTAATTTAGTTTTTTCTCATTTCAAGTGTACTAGACAAAGAATACTTGGTAGGATTGTGTTTTTGCAGTGCATGTTTTAAGTAAATTCAAGCTTTCGTGCTCAGTTTCTCTTGTTTTCTGAATGTTGCATAATCGTTCCATTCTGAAAATAGAAAAGCTGACATCACTCATTTACACCCCCGAATTAAGAACTCATTCATGCTGATCATGCGCCTGGAGTTGATTATTTTCAAAATATGACTGATTCTTGCTCCTGTATTGTACTGCATTCATCATGCTGCAGTATCACAGTTTGATTTTGTCCATGCATCCTAAATTTCCAGTGTGAACTCCGTTGTCCATCTGTTGCCTGCGTGTCTCGCTTCATTTTGATGTTTCTGATTGTTTCCCTCCGCCGGCGTCATTCACCTGTCTGGACTCCATTTTTTTCCGACACGCGCTCGCTTCTGAACGGGCACAACGACATTCCAGTGCAGTGAAACTGTGGCGTTTGTGTTTTGTGTTTGCCATTCCAGTTTGCTTGGACCCATGTGACCCTGTTGATTGTGGTAACTCAGTCCCACCTTGTCATTCAGAACCTGTTTGAAGGAATGATCTGGTAAGCAGGACACAGACAGTCATGATGTGCCATCACTAGTGTTGTGCTGCTCTTTTTTGTGTGTCCTGTGGTAGCAATCACCAAATAGAAACTGATTTTAATTAATTAAATCATTGAAGTAGAATAAATGTTTAGTCATTATGATTCAGAACTGTCTTGTTTTTGGTTGTTGTGACTTCAGTTCCCGCTCACTGTAGCTGAAATTCCTGCTTTCTAGGTACATTGTTCCTATTTCCATAGTGATCTGCAACGACATCATGGCCTATCTGTTCGGATTCTTCTTTGGGAGAACTCCTCTTATCAAGGTAAAGTCTTTTCTTTTAAATGCAAGTTGTAGCTGATTTCTGTGTGAAATCTCTTTTATACTCAACATAAAGTCTTTTGGTAAAATATCTTAGCACTAGAAATAAGACAAAAGTAGCTTCCAAGTAAGTTTTCAGCAAGAAATATGAGCTTCTTCTATGTCAACATTTCCATGTTTTAGATCTTGAGCTGAGTGAAATCTCTGTCCTGTTATTTCCCTCGTTTGGGCCCAGCTGTCCAACCGGTGACCTCGTGTTTCACTAATTTAGCGTCAGCAACAACAACGTGACTTTAGTCTGGAGATTCGCCATTAAACCAGCGTAAGACTTCAGTCGGCTCACTAAGCTCGGCTTGTGACTGGCAGCTGCGACCGGTGAATCGTTGGTTTTAACGTCTGACTCATCAGAGCAAGTGGTGCTTAAGTCCAAGCTTAAGACTTTTTAATTCATACAGAGGTTTATCACCATGTACCATTTTTCTTATTTCTTTGTTTCTCGTTGGATTCAGTTGGTCTATGTTTCTTGTGATGTGACTTTTCCTGTGAAGTGCTTTGGTCACCTTCGTTGATTGGCATTAAGAATTTCAGGTGAGGGCGTCTGAAGCCTAAAAACCGATTACCTTCGGTTCTTGACTAATCATGAATCTAAGCTGCTTATCTTGTACTTCCTTACACTTGGTGTTAATGGAAGTTCATGGTGATCAATGACTTCAAGGTTTTCAAATCATCTGTCAAATTATTATTCCTTCCACTTGATATGCTGCATTTGGTTTCCTCCAGCTGTGCATCATGACCAAACGTCTGGTTTTATCTGCCCACAGAGCTTTTTTCCTTAAGTTTTGTGATTCACTCAGGGTGGATTCAGTTAGTATGCTTTAATCAAACTCTACATCATTTACCTAGAAAGGCACAAAATAATCCTGCAAGGGTTGAAATGTGACGCCTCACCATTTTGTTCACATCTTCATTGTTTTAAGAAGGAAGTTGTGTCTTCCTCAGAGGTTTTTACATGCAGAAGAAACAATAAACATCAAGACAGCAACAGTAATGTTTGTAATATTAATAATAAGATAGTATTCAGTGCAAAGTAGCCTACATCTCCTTTGATGGTGGCAGTGAGGGACCTGGATAATGGATCAGGGGGCGCTGGCCCAAAAAAGGTTAATCAAGCCAAGTGTGCAACTTTGTAAAACTAAGTCATGCTATTCTATTTTTTTTTAGAGAAGACACTTTCTGAAATTACTTTTTAGGTTAGATCCCATCTCTCCTTTTAAATGTCTTTCAGTGAAGACATGCTAGAAAGTCTTCATGAAAACCTTGGCGTTTTAACCTCAACTTCTTTAACTAGATTGAAATATTTAAAATGAAACAGAAGTCAGTTTTTATGTCCTTGTTGACACTGAGTCAGATCAAAGTACCGCGTGAATAAACGGTTGCTCTCGGATCACAAGCAGTGGATTAATGGTGGCACCAAGTGGATAGAAACGTCGTCAACGTTGTTGATGCTGAAAACATCTTTTCACTTCCTGTTCTCTCTTCGTTCCCCTGCAGCTCTCGCCAAAGAAGACGTGGGAGGGCTTCATCGGCGGATTCTTCTCCACGGTGGTTTTTGGCTTCATTGTGAGTAATTAAGTTGTCACAGCTTCATCACGCGCTCAGCATTTCCCCCTCAATGGTTTCCAAGAACCCACCGAAGGGTGAAGAAGATCTGGGTTTTACAGAAAGCAAATAAATGCTACATCACTGCTACTTCTGCAAGACATCAAACTTTGAAAAAACCTAGAAGCAACCCATGATGCCCGTGACACAGTTTGAGAACCACGGGAATATGAAATACAGATTTAAATACGTAAAAAAGAACCAAAGTGCATAGATAAAATCACCTTTATTGTTGTATCTATTGACAGATTCAGAATCGTGTGGCAACTACTGAAGAGGTTTTCATACAGAGGATGTCCACACACCCTTAAAAAGTCTTACATTCATGTATCTAAAACATTTTTAAGGCCTTAAATTGTCTTAAAGTCTTTTGAAAAAGGTAAGATGGCCTTAAATAAATTAGTCACAGGTCTTAAAATTCTCAAATTGCAAATAAAGTGCATATTTATTGCCAACTAGCCAGACAAGGTTCATTTTTTCAACCCTAAAAATCCCTTAAATTTAGTGTTTTTATCTCTGAATTTCTTTCAAGGTGGCTTTAAAGAAAATTTATAAATTCTTAAATTTGACTTGTTTATACCTACAGATAACCTGCATACTTTAATATTTAGTTTAGGACTGAGATTATATCTCAGAAAAGCATCTTTTCCAAAAGTTATTAGTGCAACATTTCTCTGTTTCCTCATATCTTTGACTAGGCCTGCCCCAATAAGCAATAAATCAATTAATCGGATGATAAATTAAAACAAGCTCAATAGTTTGAATTTGGATGATTTATTATTTCTCTCTTTTCTGTCTATCAAAAACTAGATGATAAAATTCCTCAGTCTGGTGCTTTGGGCTCTGCTAGTCCTTTTTGAAGGACTATTTTGTTTGTATTACCTAAAAAATATGAATATTTATTGCTATAAATTCTGGGACAATTTATCATCAGCAAAATTTACCGTAACAGGCCCATCACTCACGTCTTTGTTTCTTCCCCTCAGCTGGCCTACCTCCTGTCGCAGTTCCAGTACTTTGTGTGTCCGGTGGAGTTCAACAGTGAGACCAACAGGTTCACGGTGGAATGTGAGCCCTCCGATCTGTTTGTCATGCAGGAGTACACGCTCCCTGCCGCGCTGCAGAACACACTCAGCTGGGTGAGACTGGCTCTTAATCCACGCTATTATTCCAGAATGTCCCGAATAAAATCATGAAATCGTGTTTTTTTTTGTTTCCGTTTCAGAAAACGGTGAACCTTTACCCCTTCCAGATCCACAGCATCTTCCTGTCGTCCTTCGCCTCCCTCATCGGGCCGTTCGGCGGCTTCTTCGCTAGCGGCTTCAAGCGAGCGTTCAAAATCAAAGTAAGGAACATGTCATTTCATGAAGCTTCATCTGGTTCCCCGGTTCTTCTGAGAATCCGTCCTTGAGATTTACTGTCAGTAAAAGCCTGTGAAGACGAACTAAATATGTTTATTTGTGTAGCATGAAGAAAACGCCACACAGTGAAATGTGTTTCATTTATTCTGTTTCAACTCTAAACATTCACATGTTGAATGTGGACGTTAAACTTGCTACTGTCGTCCTGACTTGAGGTGAGACGCTGCAGGAATCGGTCGGGCTGCTTCAGCTGAGGTTTTATTTAAAGACCGTTTGCTCAGCAGAGTTTTTGACAAATCGCTCAAACAGCAGCACAAACTCTCTGCTGTGTCGTGGAGATAAAACTGCGCCACCTGCTGTCAGGAAAAACCTCTCAGGGTTTGATTGATCACTCAAATTGCTGCCTGTCGTTGCAGATCATCTCCATTTTTGGTAAATCAGGCAATTAAACATGATAATTTTTCTAAATCCCTTTTAAACTATTTATAGTCTTGTAAAAATCGTATGTTCCCTTCATGGATTGTTTTACCTAGAGGACGGGTGAAAGATCTCAAGGCTCATCTGGGTTCTTGAAATCCTTGAAAATGCTTGAATTTTAATTAAATGTTTGCAAAGTGCTTGATATTCAAACTGCACAGTTTCTAAATAAAGTACAATCTAACATTTGATTAACTGGAAAGTGTTATTTCTAGATATTTTCATACTCCTCTAATTTTTTTTTCTCTCACTGTCTGAATTTAAATAAAACTAAACTTTTCTTGTTTTAGATAAGTTAGAATGACCAAAATGACTTTGTTCTGTTTGTCCCTGCTGTTGAATGATATCATAGAATATGTCACACCGACCATTATCCATTAAATAGAAAACAATCGACCCAATACGTTAAATCACTGTAAACATGAAATCAAAAGTCTGTTTATGAAGTCTGTTCAGTTTATTACTATGGTGCAGGAAATTATAATAAATTCACAATAATATTATGTTTGTGTTTTTAATTGGGGAGAAAAGACAAATATTGGAGGGTTTTGGTTTTAAAGCCATAGTGAGAACCGAGTTAATCTAACCTGAACCTTGGTTTCCTGAATGCCTGAATTAAAACTGATCTCAAAAGAAAAGTATCTCCTCCCTCTCTGCCTGAAGTCGTGAACTTTTACAACTTTGTGGAGTTAATCTTTCAGTCATACACTTTTTCTCTCTGAACCTGTTGTACGAGGATCATGGAAAAGTCATGGGATGCTCTGTTCTTGCAGGATTTCGCCAACACCATTCCGGGCCACGGTGGCATCATGGACCGCTTCGACTGTCAGTACCTGATGGCGACTTTCACCCACGTCTACATCGCCAGCTTCGTCAGGTAGGCAACAAGGTCAAAGTCGGCAAACTCTGACCGTTGATCAGTTGGATTAAAATGTCTGTAAATACGAATGAGTGAAAATCTCTCTGTTTCCTTCCTTCCTTTATTCTTCCTTATTTCCCTCCTCCCTTATCTGTTGTGCCTCCTTTCCTCCTCCCTCCTTCTTCCCTTCTTTCCTCCCTTTAATTTTTCTTCGTTGTAACCGAGTCTCCTACTTTCATTCCTTCCTTCCTCTCTCACCTTCACACCTATATCGTTCCCTGGTTTTTATTCTTTTCCTTTCTTGTGTCATTTTAATATATTATATTTTTATTTTATTTTTGAATTTGGGTTTTCCATTGAGTTTCTACATCTGCACTAGAAGACACATCTATTTGAAGGCTTTTTGCCCATCTTTACCAGCCTTAGCGCTACGTTTGCTGGGTTCTCTCTGCACTGTGTTACTTTGACTGGGCCGTTTGTGTTGCAGAGGTCCGAACCCCAGTAAAGTGCTGCAGCAGCTGCTGATGCTGCAGCCGGAGCAGCAGCTCAGCATCTTCCACATCCTGCGCTCCCATCTGAAGGAGAGGGGTCTGCTGCCGCCGCCGGCCGTCCGGGCCGAGTGACACCCACTCAGGAAGAGTGTGAGGCGGTTTCCATAGCTAGTACGAGCACACACACACACACACACACGCAGAGACACACACACACACACGCAGAGACACACACATGCACCTTTGGACTGCACTGTGTGTTACTCCCAGACACATCATCAACTTTCTCGATTTGAGGTGACTCTTGAGGGGGAAGAAAAAAAAAAGTACCAAACCAAATCCGGAAGTCGCCGCCGCCGGTTTGCTTTTGACCGTCTTCACTCGCTTTTCCAGCGTCAGCGAAGGAAGACGAGGAGAAGCTTGGATTGTTTGAGAACGACAAACTTTGCACTGACTTTTCTGATGTGAACTGTTAAGAGAAACTTCCACCAGCAGAACGAACTGGTTCACGGACTCCGCTCTGCACATCCACACATGTAGCATGCATGCGGCGGCGGCGCATGCGGCGGCGGCGCATGCAGCGGCGGCGGATGCAGCGGCGGCGGATGCAGCGGCGGAGCATGCAGTGGCGCATGCAGCGGCGCCACTAACTCCATTTCCTTCCACTGGTAGCTTTTAGGTTTCTGACCAAACGTTGGTGGAAACGAATCGACTGCAGGCATGCATCGTAGATCATCATCTGCACATCTGACACTTGAAGAAATATATTGTACAGAAATATACGTGAATATTTAGCTGAACAAATACCTAATATATATATTTACTTAGAGATTTGCTGTGAGAAAAGAAAAAAAGCATTTTAAGTTGTGAGAAATGACACGCAACTCAAGAGTTAATTTCCTTTAGCATGAACAAAGTTTAACAGGCAGCCATGTAGATTTTAGCCGAGGTTATTGAGAGGCGGTGATGTTTGTAAAGCTTTACTTCAAGAAAAGGATTGAAAAGATTAGGAGTTGCAGTGGGATTAGGAGATCAGCGCTGCGAGCTTTAATCTAAACCCGAGTAGCTTATCTGAACAGAAACAAACACAAAATAGATTAACTGTTTTAAAATAAAGTTTTAAAATCTACCTAGCAACACCTGTAAAGCTCACACATTGATAAGGTTTACATTTTCTCCCAAATTCAGTGATAAATCACCTTTTACTTTATGGTAAAATATTGTTTTAAGCATTAAAACTGTAAAACTGCATTATAAAACCTTTAATGAACAATAAGGAGGCTGAGCTGACTGATGCTGTGATTACACCATTACTGTGATTTTATTTACAAACCACCGTTACATACAGACGTAAAAAAAAAACAACAAAAAAACAGGTTTGCATTTAATAAAAAGTTAAATATTTATAAATCTTACCCAGTAATTTGAATCATTACCATTTTTAAAACTTTATTTTTATTCCATTTCTGCTGGGCATTTAAATTTATTTATTAGTTGCATTAAAAAATATATAGGATGGCAAATATGTAAAAGGTTTACTTAGTTAAAAATAAATATATTTGAAAATGAAACGGGTAGGTGAAATGATTTGATGTAAAACTTAGTCATTACATGTTAAATTCACATCAAATAATTTATTCTATTGTTTACTGATTCTTGTGCTGAAGTGCAACATGAATATTCACCAGTTAACAAAATAAAAGGATATTAAGGGGAAAAAATAATAAAAATAAAGCAAAACCCATAAATGTACAAACTGTTACTTGATACTGAGAACATTTTATCTTATGCTTGTAAAAATGTGGTGGAACTATTACATTTATTGTAGTTTAAAATAAATATTTTATTTGACAAATTGAAATAATTAGATTTGATTAAATCTGTTTTCTCATATTTTAATAAACGTGTAAATGAGAAATATGTGCAGTTTAAAACCTCACCAGCAGGTGGCAGCACTCGGCTCAGTTCTCAGAAATTCAGTTATTTAAAAAAAAAAATTTAGTTTTTTTTCCAGTTTATCCATTTGGAAACTGTGGAAGCTGACAGCGGTTGACCCTGCTGTAATTATTAAACTCAAAAATATAATTTTAGCCTTTCATTGTGTCGTTGGCACATTTTTAATGGGAAGTGGAGACATTTCTGAGTTCATATTAAAACATTTAGAGTTCATCCGTTTCTGAGCGATACTTCCATCTCTTGCCACTGAATAATATGTAGAAAGTTTAATAAATCTGAAGTATTTCAAACCTGATGAAAAAGACAAAAATAACAGATTTCTAAACTAAATAATTAGCTAATAAGTGAAAATTATTTTATTTTTCCCCATATTGCAAGAAAATCACAGGATGGATTTAATTTTCGCTTGCTCTCTTACTTTGAAATGTAGTCAGATTTCTAAAGTTTAGGAATTTTTTATTCAGAGATTTTAAGCTTTCGTTTAACTCTAAAATAAGTAAAAATATCTCTTAAAATTGAATGATATTTTATGGTTTTACAGATTAAATGAATTTAGTAAAAAATAAAATAGCCGCCACATTTTTTAAGTTTACTTTTTTTTTCACCAAAACATGCTTTTGTGTGAGCTTTACAGGAATTTATCTTCTGATCCATCTTTAAACATGAAATGTTCCTTTAATGAAGGCTAAGCGCTTCCTTTGTCTGTGGTTGCACTGTAAGGTGGAGGCGGGTTGTGCTGCGGGACGGTTAAATCAAATTGATTTGAGAAGGGAGGGTTACATCAAATCAATGTTTGTAAGAGTAAATTATGAATGTAAGACGGTGTGAAGCATCGGTGCGGTTTGTTTTCTCTGTACAGTAAACGCATCAACATTAATCTGTAGGTTTTATTAGAAATGCTGTTTCCATGTCTACCAGTCGGGTCGTTACAGAGCTTGTTACCGCGCTCTCGGATCCAAACCAGATCTCCCTGGGTAGAAATGTTTACCAAAGGTTGATCAACACTCACTTCCTTCCGGGGACGTCCAGGGGGCGCCAGTGAGTCGGATCCTTCTCTAAAACAACAACCCAAAGCAGAGAGCTAATTCACATGTCGGTTTTTGTTCTTGAAGGTTCTAATTTATTAGTTTAAGCGGTTCTGAGTGTTTTCCTCTGAGATTATCGGGACCAGGTGTAAATGTTCTGTAACTGCTGCTGTTTCCAGACACTGAAGCAAAATCTGCAACACGATTATTTACATTTTTACACATTTTAAGCTAATTTTTACGGAATCTGCAGAGAGCCTCTGGGATACTTAAAGGGAAAGGTCAGGATTTTATTTCTATTTTATTGCAGAAGTTTGGTAAAAAATCTCCAAAACCATATAAATATTTTGTTTTAATAGTAAAAATGTGAATCTGAATGTAGCAGTAGATTCCATTTTTATTTGGCAAAATACAAAATATTTTTCAGATTTTGCAGGTGAAATGTACAGAAAACATGACAGTCCTTCACTTCAGCAGCTCAACACTTTCTAGTAACTTTTTTAGCAAGATGTCAGAGCTTGTTTTCAGTCAATAATTCCTTCATATTGATGAAGAAAGTAATTTACTTATAAAAAGTAAATTTTTGCCATGTTATAAGTAAATAATTTGCAGGTGGACCTAGAACTTTTTCATCAATATTATAGGAATTATTGACTCAAAACAATAATAAAGCTCCGTTATCTTATTAAAAAGTTGGTTTTGTCTCATTCCAAGTGTAAGAAGTTATTTTGCACTAGAAACTAAACCAAAATTATTTGGCAAGATTTTGAGTTTCTGCAGTGTGTGGCCAAATTGTCAAAAAAAAAGCCCTAAATTGACAGTGACAGATTCTGACAGCCACAAGACAAAATCAAGTTAAAAAAAATTATTTAATTCCAGCAGCTCTCTCAAGGTTTCATTTTTTATTTTTTCAACCTAATTTATGAACATAACGGTCGTGCAGACATAAATGTAAAGACCTGAAAGCACAAAGCTGTTGCGACCCAAACGTTTCGGTTCTGAACTTTATGCTGCTGGTTTGTTTTGGTTGATCGGTTGCAGAAATGACGACGTTTAGCCTTTCGGATCAAATCTTTATCTTCTACTGAAGGAACCGAGCAACGCAAATGTGTAAAGTGAACACTGATGTTTTAGAGATGACATGAAGCAGTTTACTGTAAGAAATGAATAAATTTGTTTCTTTAAAGCAAACGTCTACTTTATTGTGACCTTAAAGACGACAAATCACAAAAATAAAGCTTGACAGTTCATTTTTATTGATCTGCATGATGTGCCACAAAGATTCATATTTAGGAACTGGACGTCGTTTCGCAACCAAACATTTAATGGCTTTTCGGTTCTTCACTGAAATAAAGAAAAGGTCCTGTCTCAACATGACCTGGATCCGAATGGAAAACAGTGCAGGTTGCAAACAAATACAAAATAAAGTCAAAATGCAAAGAAAAATAGATATTATAGGTTTTAATTAAAGTGCATGTTGGTTTTAAATCCACTTTGTATTAAAACGTTTATGATAATGTCAGTTTTTAAGCATTTATTTAAGATAACAGTGACCCCTGCTGGTCAAATGTACAGGATCCCTCTTTAAGTTGTTTTGATATCAAATCCAAACCATCATTGATTTGAAAAATAATAGAAGAAAATAAAAACGCAAAATGAGCTGGCGGAAAAAGGAGGGAACCGTTTCCAGTTCCAGTGTTGATGCAACACAGTAAAAACTCTGTTTTCTCTCTGAAACATTTGATGTTTAGTTTTTGATTAAATGTTAATTTAAGTGATCGATAAGTCGTTGAATTTGTACGAAATCAATATAAAACAGTGCAGTGATGAGTTTTATGGCTCTACTTTTTCAGTGCAGGTTTTAAAGCTTCCAGTTCGGTTCTGTGGAGCATTTATGAGCAGTTAGTATCTTCCTTAAATCTTGACATCTTCATTTAAACCAAAAGAACAATAGATTTGCCCTAGAGGTGTCCAAAGGGTGGCGCGGGGGCCTTTTGTGGCCCTTTGAAGGATTCTGTGCGGCCCCTGACCTCATTGCAACCATCGGAGGTTGATGGAGAGAAACATGTTTTACAGATAACTAAACTCTTATTAAAGAAAAAGACGTACAAAAAAAACAGATCATACATTTATAATGATGTTTCTACAAACGCAAAAAAAAGAAAATAATCAACTGTATGCCTGTCTTATAATGTCATTGTGCAAAACTGTTTTCATGAACCAGACATTTCCAAAGTTTCTCTTTGGTTCATCTTCTTTCGCCACTACAGACTCTGACGCCGCCCCTGCTGTTGACGTAACCAAGACTGACCTTCCAACTTCCTGGTCAAAGTGCCGCTAATTTCCTAAGGAGATTCCGTCGTTTGCTTCAGGCCTCCAAAAAATCTCAAATCTGAAAAATGGCAGAGATCAGCAGCCGCAGTGACCAAATTCAGTGTCACTCTGGAGCAGAACGAGAAAAACATTTAGCAGAAAAGGTAACCAGCTTCAGCGAGCCTATGCAGAAACAAACTGGATCAGGAAGGAAACAAGAGTCTGCACTATGCAAAATAAAAAATAAATAAAAAAAAAGGCCATCATGACTCAGTTTCTGCAGGTCTGGTTAAAGGAGAACCAAATTATACCACATAAAATACAATTCTGCCAAATACCAAGGAAAGGTAGGTTTCTGTCTCATAACCTCTCACCACTGATTATCTGAACTGATCCTATAAGAAATAATTTGGCTCAGAAAACAGATTTCCAATCAAACCTTCAGATCCTGATTGAAATATAAACATGCTAACAGAATCAATTTGGATTCAATAAAACCAGAGATGGGTAGTAAATGCTTACATTTACCCGGCTACATTCACTTGAGTACTTCCAGGAGTACTTTTACTATCCTGTACTTTTTACTGTTACTTAAGTAATTTCTTGGTCGGCTATTTTTTTACTTCAGTAAAAATATGTTACAGTGATGCTACTCTAAGTTGAGTAAGATTTTTGGGTACACTACCCACCTCTGGTTAAATCGACCGCTAGTCACACAGCTGGTAACTGAAAAGAAAAATGAATGAATGAATTTATGAACCTTGGCTAACTCCATTAGTGCCATTTCTATCTTTACATCTAGGATCCAGATTTCGCCTTCATCGTTCAATCCCATTTATGCTCCAGATATGAACAAACAGCTAATAGAAAAGAAGGAAGGTTCTGTCCACTTTGTTATGGATTTAAACCCACCAGGGTTTCTTTCAGTGGCCAAACCTTTTAGCAGCAATACTCCTCAGACCCAATAGGGGAACTTCTAGGTAACTACAGCATTGAACGGCACTCTAGTTTCGTCCGCTTCATTGTCCACAACGGTCGTCAGGTCAGACCGGTTGGGATAGAAAATGAAGCGGAGCAGCGCCAGCCCAACGCGCACCAGGAGCCTCAGCACAAGAAAGGCGAAAGGCACCGTGATCTCCATCAGGTGGAAGATGGAGGTGCTGAATTTACTCAGGATGCAGGACAGGAAAAACGTCCCCAAAGCGACACAGGGGTACAGAGCTAGCTTAGCGAGCATGAACACGTGCTCCCGTCCGCCGTACCAGACGTAGGGGTGCAAGGTTTCCTGCTCGTTGTAGAGCGCCACCACCCAGATGGAGAGTTGGAATATCCCGGCGAAGAAAACGATCACACAGCTGATCTGAATGGCTTCCAGTTCGTTCTGGGAGTTGCGCGGGAACTCGTGCGTCAGCTGGTAGGCTAACGGCAAACCGCCAACAAACGCCAGAGAGAAAGTGTTCAGCAGGCCCATGAAGCGCGTGGCCTTGGTGACGTGGAGGAAGAGGGAATGGTGGACGAACCAGAGGAGGCCGACGGTGGCAAAGGAGCCAAAGTAGGCGAGAAACTCCGGGCCGTAGGCCTGCAGGGCGGCGATCAGGCTCCCGCCAAACTGCTTCTGCACCACCGCTGGGTCCGGAACGTTGTCCTCACTGAAACATGGAGCCAAATAAACACTACTTTGTCATACCACTAAACAGAACATCATTAAAGTCACAAATTCCAGTAAAGATCAAGTATGTGACTTTTTTTAATAAACATTTTTGTTAAAATCTGTGGAAGGAAAAAAAAAGAAATCAATCTACTCCACTGTCTTAAGAAATGAATCAAAACCAACTAATCAGAGCAAGGAGGCGGGTCATAGTGCTGTCAATTATCCTCAAGAACAAGAGCACATTACTAAATGTGCTAATGGCGGAAAAACAGCTCACCGGTACAGAAAAACTGCTTATCAGCGGTGGCTATGCTAACTAGCCTTAGCATTCACAACATGCTCTGCTAGCTCCAGAGTTTTCTTAGATGAAAACTTTTTAATCTACTTTGAATATTTAATTGTGCATCGTGTACCATACTGTTTGATAACTAGGACTAACTGGAGAGCATGCAATGAAAACGAGACACTTGTAATGAATTTTGTCTACATAAATAAACTGAATTGTATTGGATATATGAGGATCAACAGCACTAAGACCCGCCTCCTCACAGCTAAAACTCTAAATCTTAAAGTAATTTTTCAGAGCAAATATTTAAGTACCCTTGAGATAAGACAAATTAACTTACAAATAACTTTCCAGCAAGATATAACAGCTTGTTAAGGTTAATAATTCCTTAATATTGATATTTAAAAACCTACTAGCAGATTATTTCATTTAGAACATTTTTTCCATTTTAGTAAAATAATCTGCCAGTAATATTTCACAAATATAAAGAATTATTGACTATTTCTAGCTAAAAAGTTACTTGTAAGTTATTACATTTGAAATGAGACAATAGTAAGAAACTAGACCAAAAATCATTGATTTGATTTTTTGCAGTGTATATAAGAGTTCAGACTCTGAAAAACCAGAAGGGCTCAATTTTTATTGTTATTTTTTTTATGGATTATTTGCCTCAAGCATCTGACAAAATAGTGATTGTTTCAACAAATATGTAAAACATACTGTTTAGCCTCAGAGCATACCATATGTCTAAGATGAGAAGCGTTGCTACGATGGCGTAAACGCCGTCGCTGAAAGCCTCGACTCGCTCCTTGCTGAGCGGCTCGTTGGGAAGGTACGTGTAAAACAACATGGAGTCCGGCGTTTCCTCCACCTGACCTGAAGCAGAGGAGACTCATAAGAGGGAGGAAGGAAGCGCCATCAGAGCGGCGGTGGCCTGTTCCTACCGATCGCTTTGCTGCGGCACCATTTCAGGCTCTGGGAGATGTAAGGCAGGAAGATGATGATGGCGAGGAGAACATAAGACTGGAAGACATCAGGACAGGGCTATTAAACATGGCAGAAATTATAACGACCTCAACAACCTATTAAAAGGTGGTGAAACATGGGAGGCTTACAGAACTACGGAAACCCATTCCTGGCAAAAATAAAAGCCACACAGGAAGTCAGAATGACTTTTTCTGAGTTTAAAAGCCCAAATTTTGAGAAACAAAGCCGTATCTTTAACTTTCAAAATCATAATTATGAATTAAAAATCAGGAATATCAGATACAAAGTTCTAATTTTGGATTTCAGAGTCATTTTGAGAATGAAGCAATAATAATAACTTCCTTAGAGTTATTTTGTGAAGAGGTGAATCATGACTTTCATTCTCAAAATTATTTGTTCCATTGTCATAATTATGACTTTATTCTTTAAATTGACTTTAAAACTTGAATTTATTACTTTAAACTCAAAATTGAGTTTTATCAATAATAATGACTTTTATTGCCAAAAATTCATGTTTTTAACCTTAAAATTATAATTTCTTCTCGAAATCGACTTTAAAACTCATAATTGTGACTTTCATTCTTGACATTATGACTACAGAACTTAAAATAAAGACTTTAAAAGTCAAACTTTAATTCTAAAATTAGAATTCTTCAAATTGTGATTTTAAAACTTGAGATAATGACTTTTATTCTTGACATTATCACTAAAACAAAATAAAAACTTTAAAATTTAAAATTATGACCTATTCTCAAAATTTACTTTTATTCGCGTAGCTAAAACTTGTAAGTGCGACTTTTATTCTTGATATTATGACTAAGACTTGAAATCATTACTTTAATTCCTGAAAGAATGACATTAAAACTCAAAATTCTGAATTTTAAATGTGGAAGCTGCCGTCTGTAACTTTGTCAGAAAGGTTTAAAAAAAACGCTGATCGGATCCAGTCATGGATGTTTAAAAATATTTTTTTCTACTAGATTTCCTGGGAATCAAATTAAAAACCTTCAGATGAGAAAATCGTCTGATTATTTATGATCAGGAGAAACAAGCGGCGTTTTACACCTACACTTATCCACGGCAAGTCGGCAAATGCCTTGAAAAACAAAAAAACTTCTGAACTACCCACCGTCTTTTTTTACTTGCATGTGAAAACAGTTTAAGGGGGACAGATTTGGTGCTGACCAGCTGGAAGAAGATGAAGGAGAAGATGCTGGCGAAAAAGCACATGATGGGAATCCTCATGATGACCTTGAGGATGTGATGTTTATAGTAGGTCAGGTTCTCTGAGATCTGGATCTGGTCGTTCAGCAGGAAGGGCCGGCTGAAGGCGTACAGCACAATCACCGACTGGAAAACGCAGAAATTGGGTCAGGATGTGAAGAGTTGGTGAACACACGGTGCAAATGGACCGATTTCTGCGCCCTCTGAAGTGTGGACTCAGACAAAGCGAACATTCGGGTTTGAGTGTGCAGGTTAAAAAAATGTGACAGGATAGGTCACAGTGTCAGCATTTATGCTGCTAAAAGTACAACTAAATAAATAAATAAGTTTTATATGTACAGGAAAGATGTTTTTTTTTTCAAAGTCACATGAAAAGTCACATCCACACATGAAACCAAAACTACTTCAATACTTTAGATTTGAAAACAGATTTGTTTTTGTGAACTTTGCCATATTTTCTAGATTAAGACTGTAAGAATTGGGACCGGGCCGATAAAGGACGAGGAAACGCTTCAGCTTCCTCACCTGGATCATCCCGATCACCATCACACAACCACAGAAGAGTAAAATCCCCAGGACGTTCTCAGGAAAGGTCGCCATTAAAGAAAACTGCAAAGCAGAAGGAAAATTAATCTATTTAGTCAAACGTAAACGCATTCAGAACCAGCCTGGTACTCACAGTGTACGGCAGGAAGGTTATCAGCATCATGCAGGCCTGAGTTACAACAGAAAGAAAAACAAAACAAGAGAAAAGTGAAACTTAGAGAAAGTCTGGTAGAAAAACGTCAACAAACCTGAGGCTCTACTCACAAGGTTAAGCAGAGCGAGGCAATCGTCAATGTGAACAATGACCTGGAATAACCTGCGGAAATTAAAGACCAAATAAGGAAACCTGGTAAAAAAAATCTAAGTAAAAAAAGAAACGTGAACAGAGAAAGTAAATACCTGATATGAGCGGCCCAGGCAACCGTCACGATCAGGAAGGTCATCAGGTAAACGGCGATCTTCGTCGCTAGCAGCAGCTGAACGCTCTCCCTCAACTCCTGCACAAGCCAATCAATCAATATTATTTATAGAGAACTTTTCAGACAGAAACGTGTAACAAACATGATTTAAACGTACAATAAAGATCATTCAAGTTGATAATAATAAGGTTTACCTCGTTATCTTCCACTTTGGTGTGAGCGACTGGCAATATCTGCACATAAGAGTCAGGATTAGAAGATTTATCCTTCAGATATAAAACTGAATAATAATTAAAGTAACTGAAATAATTGGTAATAATAAATACGACTTTATTATGAATAAATACTAAGGCAACAAAGTAGTAACTTTATGAGAAAGCAGTCTTCTCATTGTGCTAAAATGAGGAATATTTGTCATCTAGTAAAGTTATATTTTGGTATCAGTTTTACAAATAAATAATTATGTAATCATTGAACACGTCAGCATCAAATTACTATCAGCAGCAGAACTGAAACAATTGTTCAAACTCTTTCTGTTTGTAATAAAGAACCACAGTGACTTTCCCAGCTGATCACATTAGATCTTGATGACAATCAAAGCTTAGAATAACTTTATTCTGGTAACATTCGCAAATTATTTCATAATATGCTGAACTAAAAAAAATAAATGAACAAAATAAACATTATTTTCTATCATTGCTGAATTAAATACTGACTGAATAAATTGTTTCTGACCATTTCTCTTTCCTGTTATGGTATGGTTCCGCCATCTTTGTTTCTGTATCAACAGCTCCATGCAGCTCCCTCTGGTGGAAGGAGGCCAAACTACACCACCAAATTTTTTGTCACCTATGCTTGTCTGTTTGGTTTTGGAAGAGTCCCTCAGAGAAACTGGGCATCTGTGTCGCACATATTTACACCAAAATGTAGATTATTGATTATCAGCTAAAATAAATTCTGATTATTTTAAAATAGAGAATAAATTACCTCTTCTTTTTTTTTATTAACCATCAATAAAAGGGGCTTAATTAAGTCTAGTTAATCCAGTGGTGATCAAACTTTTTGCCATGACAGTTAAACCGTTAAGCTGGTTGCACTTTCGGGCCATACAATGTATTTTAAACAAATACTTTATGACTTTAAAAATTGTTTATCTGCATAATAATAACAATATTAATAATCTAAATTTACATTTAACTCATTGTAGACAGAAAACGTAAAAAAGGTTTTGCACAGTTTCGTTGACATAAGACAGGCACCAAGTTTGTAACTTTTGGGGGGTTGATTATTTCTTTTATTGTGTTTTATCTGTTTTTTGTACCTCTTCTTTTTCTAGGAATGTTCTCTGTAAAAAATGTTGCTCGACAGAATAAACCTCCTGTGTTTGCATTGAGAGGGTCGCAATGACGCGGAGTCTGTTTCTCACCATGACTGTGGCGATGATGGAGATGAGGGCATCGCTGTAGGCCAGAAGTCTGTGGGAGGACTGCGTGCTGCTGTGGCCCTCTCTCTCGGACGGACTCAGGCTGTCCAGCAGCGGGGAGGACAAGCCGCGGATCCGGGCTGCTTTCTTCTCCATCTCCTCCTCGACGTGGTGCTCGATAATGTCGCTGTCGTCGTTCTCACCCATCCTGGACGGAGCTGCGGGACCGCGGAGGACCGGCGGATGCTGGCAAACAGGAGGAACAGCTGACTGTGGGCGGACCGGGGAACCAGGAAGTAGAGGAGCGGATGTTTCCGGTCCCCTTCGGAGATCGTTCATTCAACAAGAGGAGTCACTCTGCTGGCGAAATTGGTAATTTTGCTGTTTCAGTTCTTCCGGGTTTTTCTTTCTTTTCTTTTTTTTTTTTAATTAAGGTTTATTTTTTTTATCTGGGTTTCTCTGGTTGATTCAAATTGAATCAAATGGTATATTTTAATCTGGTTTTCAAATATGTGGCCAGAAAAGTGAAACAAATCTTTGTTATTCCATTATTATTATTATTATTATTATTATTATTATTATTATTATTATTATTATTATTATTATTATTATTATTATTATTATTATTATTATTATTATTATTATTTACTTATTTTTATAGAGCGATTGTATGTGAAACTATTTCGCCTGAAGGGGGCGACATCATGCCATAGTGTCACACCAGACTCATTCATGAAAGAACAACAACAATAATAAAAATACATCATTATTATTACTACCACCAGCACCATCACTTTTCACAGCACATGTGTCAAACTCACGGCCCGCTCAGCAAAAACACAAAATTGTACAAGTTTCTTTTTGGTCTAATTTTTTGTGCAAATAACTAACTTACAGAAACCTTTGAGCAAGCTATAGTAATTTGTTTTAAGTCAAAAATAATCCCACTGGTAGATTATTTCACTTATGATAAACTGTAACAGAAAGTGTTTATTGCTAAATCTATTAGATTTAAATAGATTGTTGCTAAAGCTTGTTCTTGTGGATGTGCTTTCCTGCTTCCAGAAATCCTGTTTTATTAAACTTATGCTCACAGAAACAGAGCTGAAACCTCTAAATAATTATAAAATAATAAAATTGTCATTATTTTTTATTAGATTTCTCTCAAACTACGTTTGGCTCTTTTGTCGTCAGATCCAATCTTCCTCCCTGAAACTTAATTAAGCTAATTTGTGCCAGTTTTTCATGCTAATATAACACAATCTGTTCATCCATCAATGCAAAAATGCAACTTTTTTTAAATCAAGATGTTAGAATTTTTAAAAAATCAAAATATATAAAACTGAGTTCACTGAACCGAGTTGTCAGATGTAACTAGTGTAATCCTAAAAAACATGTAGACTCCCAAACAAGAAAAGAACAAATAATTCTGCTGTTCATGAAACAAAACTTACTAATTAAAAACTGTTTCATAGCAAATCCTTCTCCTACATTTTTCTCATAGGAGTTGTTTTCAACCAGCTACAATGAAATAAGAAGCAAGAAGAAATATGTCAACAATGGTTTTTCCGTTTGACTGAACAGCAGCCAGAGGGACGTGTCACAGCAAAGACCCCTGGGTAATAAGGTTTGGATGTTATGGCTCATTAATTTCTCTACTTCCTTTTGAATGTCTGAAAAAACAAAACTGTGGATCTTCTGGCTGATTTCCAAAATCTGATGGGCTAGAAAACTGCAGCTTCACTTATAAAGCCTGATTTTAACATCATGGTCATTCAGTTTAAATCACTCCACTACTTTACAAAGATCTGCATCTCAAAACTGTATGTCATTTTCCATAAAAACCAAATGAAAATGTATTGAATCTAAAAGAAAGAAATAAGTAATGTCATTGTTTTTTCTACAAACTTTATGAGATTAAACTCAAACTTTCTGACTTTTTTCTCACAAACTTTCAAATTTTGGAGCTCAGAAATTTCCTTGATTATCTAGAAATTTTCAGAGATGAATCTGAGTTTTTGGTGAAAGTTTACTCATTTTATATATGGGAAAAATATATATATATGTATATATATATGTATGTATATATATATATATATATATATATTCAATGTCTTGGAAACACTGTCATATTTTTATCAATATTATGGAATTAGTTACTAAAAAACAGCTCCAAATACCTTGTGGAAAACTCACTTACAAGGTAGTTCTGTATTATTTCAAGTGTACTAAGATATTTGCACTGAATCTAGCCCAAAATGGATTGGTAAGACTTTATGTTTTTGCAGTGCGTCTGGATAGAAGATGGTGATGGTAATGGTGAATGTAGTGGGCTGATGTTCCTCTGGTCAATATGATGAACTCGGCGCGAGTCTGATCAAAGGAAAGCAAGGCTTTCTCATCTCATCTCAGCGCAATCATGCTTGTCCTCTTCCTCCGCCTCTCCTCATCCTCTTCCACCCTCATCTTAGACTGAAACATGTTGACACAGAACACGCCAGGTGTAATGGGATTGACCTCTGTTGCCTGTGCTGCCAGATTGCAGACAGACGCATCAATAACATCTGGGCTGCTGCAGCTGTAAACTGTAAACTCAGCAGACTGAAAATGAAGGTGGGCGGAGCCTCAACTGGCTCTGCTGTCTTTTTCTCAGTTAGGTGGAAAAACTGTAAATCAGAGGCGTCCATGTTTTTTAAAGCTACTGACAGGTCACAAAATTAATTAATAAGACAAAACTAACTTTGAAGTAACTTCTCAAAAAGATATAGAAGCTGGATTTAAACAAAATAATTCTAAAAAGTGATATTTCCACAAGCAGATTATTTCACTTTTAACATGGGAAAATGTCTTATTATAAAGTAAATAATCTACTCCTGAAATTGATAGTTTATTATCAATTTTAAGGGATTATTAACCAGCCCCTGTATCATACCTAACAGTTCTCATAAGTTAGTTTTGTTTTATTCCAACTGTAGCTTTAGAAACTAGACAAAAATGCTTGGCAAGATATTTTGCAGTGTGGGGACCACAAATGGCCCCCGGGCCACAGTTTGGACACCCCTTGCTGCAGCTATGGGTGGACTCATTGAAGTATTTCAGGATTGGACTCATGTATTCTCATTGTCTTCCTGCACATGCTGCACCCAGATGTATTTATTGATGGTATATAAATTTTCTAAACTCCTATCTGAGCTGTTCTTGAGAGAGACAGTGAAGCCTTCTTCAGGTAAATGAAGTGAGGGGCTTCAGTGGCATCTGACAGGAGTTATTACCCCGCGGTGATGACTTGCAAATCCAGACAGGAAGGCTGTGAAGCCCGACTCTTCTGCTGTCACGTCTGATTAAGGCAGCAGCTCTCATGTCTGCAGGACAGAGCTGGGTTGTCTGGGGACAACAATATCACGGGGTCTGGAGTGACACCATTATGGGGTGAGGAGCAATCTCTGAGGGGGTCAGAGGTCAGGAGGATGCAGACATGCAACCGCAGCGAGTGATGAGATGACACTGGGGTTTGGCAACAGATGGATCCCCAAGAGAAACTGTTTTACAGGGAACGTCAAAGAGTTTCTGCATTTAAAGCGACACAAATGAAAATAGATTAACAAAAAAAAACCAACTAAATTTATGATATTTTGTAATCAGATCTATAATGTTAAAATGCTCTGTTGTGTTTACAAGACTATCAACGAGATGCACATGGAGACACAGCTAAATGAAGTGCAGAGGGATTTCTCACAGTTCTGTTGTGTGGCAGCAGGACGTTGTTGCTAAAATAAACCTGATTTAATCTGCAGCTAAGATTTTAACCGATAATCCACAATCTACTGCATCAGCGTTACGCAACAGCCTGCCCACTGCAGCTTCGTTTACAGAAAAAATATTACAAATAGGAAGCTATTCCACACCTTGCTTCAAGTTTATGTTGTGTGGAATCAACTGATGTGTTTAATTTAACAAACTATTTTGTGCTTTTTTTATTCTACAAAAGAGGATAAAGGAATGTTTTGTTTGATGTAAACATGAAAATCTTAAATATGTCCTTTAGTTTTACAAAAATATTTAAGTTCACTTAAGCTATTTTCATACAGAAAGACCATAAATTATCATGGGGATGTTGGATTTTTATCTAAATCACTGATACTTACGGCAGCAACTATTCAGTAGAAAAATCCAAAGAAATCTGCTACCATCTGATTACTGAGAATCGCTGAAAAAGTGACGTTATCCAAAGATAATTCTGCATTTTTATCAGAAAAATGGGTGAAACTTTGGAGAAACAGTTTTTCTGTAATGTTGAGTTGTTTCTCCGCCATTAGCAAATTTATCAGTGTGTACACGAGGTTGATTGACAGCGCTAATACCAGCCTCCTGTCTCTGAGTTGTTGTTTTTGGTCAAGAGAGTTGCTTTTCTTCAGTTGGCAGGAGTAGCTCAGAGAGGAGGAAGAGGAGGTTGATCTTTTCATATCTCATAACAAGCTATCACAACACAGTGACAGTTTTAATTCAATTAAATTCAGTTTATTGACATAGCAACACAATTTCACTGCAAAAGGAATTGCAAAAAGTACTTTTAAACACTAAAAACATAATTGTAGTCGTATTTTGCACAAAAGAATCCAGTTTGTGTGTTGAATAAGTCACAGATCCAGCAGAAGGTTGAAAACAGCCGTGACTCATGACTCTGCTCTTTTAAGGAGACATGACCCAATTTTTAACCCTCCTGTCCCTCAAGTTACCAGTTTTACAGATCTTGAGGATTTTCTTCCTGAATATCCCCATGGCTGTGTCTTAACCCAGATATTTAGGTTTTTCTCTCCTAGATTTGGCATTTTACACCGTCTGACAGGGAAATCCTGCCTAATGCCCTCCGCTGATAACATCCTGAGTGCTTATCGTTGTCCTTTCTGCGGCCTGTTCACCAGCTGGCCCTTGACATCCAGATTATCACATCTTATCCATCCCGGACATTGGAGGGCTGTGGCTTACCTTCAGTTAATGAGGCCTGCAGCTCAGACCATCATACTGAACTGGCCAGTCGAGTTAAGATTACAGAGCAATTACACGCGTGGAATGGGAGGCAACATCAACTTGACCTACTTTATTCAGTTAGAGCTGCTCTGGCTCAAAAGGTAAGTTACTTTCTGTAATAATTTAGGCTAAAAAGCAAGGCTTTAATTGTGTATGTATATAAATATATATATATATATATATAGAAGCTCTGAAACTTGAAAGCTGCAGCTCTGAGGAGGAGCTGCTTCTCGAAGGCGGAGCTAAGTCCACTCATGTGTTTTGCACTGCTGAAGGGTTGCCATGGCCTGCAACACTGCAGGTCTGTTTTTGACGAGGAAATAACATCATAACAAAATGTAAAGCTCACAAAAGCAGATTTTACATAATAATGCACCTTTAAATATTCTAAAACAATTTTTGGGAAGATAAAAGAATGAACCTGTGACTGCAGGATGATAATTCTGGGTTTGACATTTCTTCTTTGATAGAGTCCGACTGCGAGGAGAGGCCACAGGAGGGTCTGCCTTTCAAATGGAAATCCTGCTCTGATGCATTCGCAGCACAAAGGAGTCTGTTTCTTATCTCTGGAGGAAAGTGGGATCTTCTCTGTGAAGCCAACTTCAGAGAGAGAGAGAGAGAGAGACGGAGCAGCTGACACTTGGCTTCAGCTCCACACGGCTGCAGGAAATATGTTTTCTGCTGTCTGGGTGAGTTAGGACTCATTTACTAATGGTGAGACTCAGCTTCCCCCTGAGCCAACTGACAGATAAATCACCCACAGTGCCTTGCTGCAGTGCAGAGGGAGCGCAGCCGCTATCTCCTTCTTTATTTCATCTCGTTTATTTCCCCACTTTCTCTCTCTCTCTCTCTGTCTTGCTATCTGTGTCTCCAGCTCTGCAGAGCCGTGAAGCCGTTTATGGGATGGATGATGGAGTGGAGGCTCGGCTCGTGGTGAAGTTCCATCAGAGCTGCGGAGTGAAATAAAGAGGAAAAACATGCACTCTCCATCAAAGGCAGGGCTTTGATGCAACATTAGGCAGCTGCTGCAGCGAACACAGGGAGCTTTATGTAGGAATGTGTGTGTGTGTGTGTGTGTGTGTGTGTGTGTGTGTGTGTGTGTGTGTGTGTGTGTGTGTGTGTTGACCTAAATTAGCTCCTATTATCAGATCTGCAGCTTCAACGTTTTGTTTCATCATCACATTTTCTTTACAGCAGCTCCTTAAAGACCAGTGAACACACTTTGTGAACTCAAACGCAGCTTCTATGTTTAGTGGTGGAAAATGTTTTGTTCGCTGGACATTTTGACACAAATCAAATGCAGAATTGTGTATTTATCTCTATTTTTATGAGTTGTTACATTGAAAAACCACAAAATCTTACCAAGTATTTTTGCTCTAGCTTCTAGTGCAGATTTCTTAGCACACTTGAGCTCATTTTAAGTAAATAATTCCTTAATATTGATGAAAAAATGCTTGTTCTATTTGTACTTATTTTACTCTTAAGTACTTAGAAATCTTAAGTACTAGATTTGTACTTAAAATGTCTTGTTATAAGTGAAATAATTAGCCGATTAACTAACACCTTTTCATTAATATTAAGGAATCACTGACTTAAAACAAACTATTAGAAGCAATAGAAAAAGTAACACCCAAAACCTTTAAATGAGATGCAAATAAGTAGTAAATTTAATGCAAAGGAAACAAAGTGATCATACGTAGATGGACAATAATCTCAAATACTCAAAAATAGGAAACAATCATAGAAAAACATCACATTTTTCACATTAAACTCTAACCAACAAACATATAAAGCAAAATCACAAAATTGTAATGCATATTGCATCGATTTTAACCTCAGACTTCTTTTTTCTTTTAGTGTCCATTATTCCAGAGGAAGAAAGAGACAGAAATGTTACAATGCTGAGGGACTGAGGAGGAAAAGTGAAACATGCTGACAGAATAAGGACACAGCTGAAGAGTGTTTGCATATTAACAACCGAGTCCTCTTGCTTCTGCAGCTTGAAACTCTGCAGTTTTGCAGCCCTTGCAATAGTTTGGTTTGGAGTTCAGAAACCTGCCTCTCCACCACCGGGACCTGCTGGAAACTTTCTGTCACTTTTAGGACAAAACTTAGACTACGTCTTGTTTCTGTTATTTTACTGTTTAAATTTCACAGTAAGTAAGGTACAAACATCCAAAAACAGGTTGTTATTTGTTATTGTTGTGTTAGTTAAGGTGTTTTAAATCTTGTTCAGAGTGCCCATTTTTACCTTTGGGCACCGGGCCCTCCAAACGTCTCTGTCCGGCCCTGCCCATCATCTCCGCTGCTCAAACAAACACCTGTCGCTGTAAACACCTGCAGCTCGTTGCCCCGCCCACATCTCCCTCTGTCGTCGCCAAACCTCAGATTATTTTGTTGGCGGGACTAAGATTATAAACCTCCACATCCAGCGGGCGTTCTGCGGATGTTTAAGCCGAAGTTTCGCTCCTATTATCGGGCGGAACTTCCCCGTTTGGCTCGGGAAGCTGGTGACGAAGACAGAAAGGTGATGCCTTTAGAAAAAAAGGAGTTTTTAATTTGATGGTGATCACTTCACTTCTCACCGCTACATGGCGAAGTTTCTGGCTGAATTACTGGGATGCACACTTCCCAGCAAGGGGACTCCTGCTCTGTTTGAGGTGAGGATGCTCCAGGTTTGCTTTTAAAACCCGCAGCCTTCATGCATTATTAACCAGGTTTTATCAGGTGAGACCTGAACAGATTGTCCCTCTATTATAACGATAATTTAATTCACTGTTTGTTATTTTTGACAATCAGCAAAGGGTTTACATGTTGTGTTTAATCTTCATGCTGCTTACTGGTGGATTAAACGTGTCATTTTTGCATCTTCTGTTATAATCCTTTATTATAAATTTCCCGCTGTTCGTCTGTGTTAGGTGAGCTCAGACGTCCTTCCTCTTATTGCACAATGTTTGTGAGTTTCACAGTTTAAAGATTGTGACTGTGATGCTGCGTTGCCAGAAAGTGGCATCAAGTAAGAAATGGCCAAGAGTCAAACTCTTGTTGTGTCTTTGGGTCAGTGAGCCACAGACATGCTGCTGCTGCTGCAAGTCTAGTTTGATCTGCACTGATTGCACAATATTGAAAAACAAATTTGCGATTTGTGAAGGTCGTGCAACGGCTTGATGAGTCGATCATTTAAAATAATGCTCAAGCATTTCAAAAGTATTCATACCCATTCAAGTTTTATTTTACAACACAAATAGTTTGTAATTGTGAAAACTGATATAATAAAAATCTGAAAAGTTTGTTTTGCACTTGTTTCCTCCACCCTCAGCTGAATTTGTTGATTTGTTTTATTGGATATTTACAGTCTTTCCAGTAAGTAGACTGAATAGATCGGCTCTTATGGATCAGGTACATGGTCACTGATACCGATCTAGATTTTTATTCAATATCTGATTTCTACACATTTTAGGCATAAAGACTTATGCAAAACCCTGTAAGCCTTTAAGCAGTTGTGTTGTCTGGAAAACTGGGGCTGATTGCGTAACTCCAGCTGACGGACACATTCAGATTTATTCTTATGGGTTATAATCCTCAGCCGGCGAGTGATTGCCAATCCATCAGGCTTCATCCCAATCTGCTCTTCACGCATTGCATAAACCAAAGATATTAAAACCTTCGCATGTGTCCAACAACATCGGCATTGACAGTTCTTTGAAAAAGCAGCACTAACGTCTGGGATATTAAATGACAACCTGCACTAGATTAGACGCACAAACAGTTGTATAAGGTGGCATTTTTCTAATTCCACCTTAAACTATGAACTTATGTAGGATCAGGCATGTGAAGTTTTTGATTTCAGACATGATGATTTGTTTGAATAAAACAAATTCCTCAATAGTGACAATTTCGCCTTAAATTATCAGAAATTAACCAAATAAAATTAATTTTATGCTATTTATGATCAGTAATAGACTGAGATCAATTAGGCTCTCATTAGTTGTGCTGTTTGGGGAAAATGGCCAGGCGGCTGGTCGCTCTGCTGTCAGTCAAACCTGAAAGCTAATCCAGAAACTGTTTTTCTCATTGGCAGAAGGTTGATCACATTCAATAAAGATAATTACGAGAACCCTCATTTCCCCTCACGATCAGCAGCTGTGCCTCATCCAAACATGCCAAACCCCGCAGTGAGCAGCTTTCACGTCTTTCCCAGCTGTTTGTGACGTTCAGTGAAACTGAAGCCCACTTGGAAGCTTCTGAATCTGCAGCTAATGGCTGCCGGTTACCAGATCACCGCAGCTCTGGAGGAGAGTTTCAATGAGCTTCGGTGGGTTTCACTGAAAATTTGCAACATCGTCGCTTCATTAAATTTCTTTTAATCATTAATACTTCATATATGTTTGATTTTTCAATATGGCTGTATTCCTAAATATATGATCGACTGATGAAGGATTGTTTTTGTGGATTGCATATATATATTTTAACTAATTTAATAAATCAATAACATAGAGATATGTGATCAACATCACGTTCATCTCTCAAGGTCCAACTTTTGGTTCTGACAGAAGATTCAATATTTACTGAACTCCAAAGTTTAAAAAAAAATGTTGGTGGCATTAACTCACTCACAGTTTGTTTACCTAGCAACAATTTGTTGAGCAACAGTTTCAGGTTTTTCCTCATAACTGCTTAAAATAAAAAATATAGAAAAAACAATGGCTTGGAGAGAAAACTGTGGATAAAACGGGAAAAGTCACACCACCAGTTTGGTAGTATTTCAGATATTTAAAGCAAAATATAATCAATAATAATTATTGATATTGACTAATATGACACGTTTGCAGTATAGTGTAATAAGATTTTCAGTGGAGGTGTTGGGCTTTTTTCTCTTTCCGCACTGTTATTTTTGTCTTTTAATATGTTTGATCTGTATTTTAATTGTGCAAACTTTACTAATTATTGTACTGTGGAAGACCTCTGCCTCTGTAAAATCTGGATTTTAAAGGACCTGTCATGGTGAAGAAGTTTCAACAGAAAACATGTTGTGTTTATTTCCAAGGTGGAATAGAAATGATATTTAGTTTTGATCTATTTGTATATTAAAAACAAACCATGAAGCAACATCACGTGGAACCTTTTTGTTTTCTCCAAGTCTCTCACTTTTTTGGACACACTTTCTTTCCAACGTCATTGCAGCTCATTGAGATGTTTCTCCACAGCCTTTTAAAGGTCCAATCAGGTTGAGGTCTGGACTTTGACTAGGCCGTCTCAACACTTTTGTTCTTTCAGTAAATTTGCTGCCGTGTTGGAGCATCTCTGCTATGACCTGATTTGTTTTTATAGATTTTGGTCTAATTAATTTGGTTACAGGATTGGATGCTTGTTTTTGGTTGCTGTGCAGAGATTTATGATGCACATCTGAGGCAACAGGGCAAAATATTTGCAACGGGATTGATTGCTTATAATTAGATAATGTGGCCACTAGGGGGTGGTGTCGAACATAAAACAAAGTGAAGGACAGGAGGAAGTGGTATAATCCGGGATTTCACAAATGACAAAACATTTTGTTTTTTGGAATAATGAGTAAAACATCAGATCTCAGTATGAATGATTTCAAGCAGTTTCTAGTAAATTTGGGTGAAAAGTTCAGGATCAGCAGCTTTTACAATATAAATGCTTTTTTTTAAGCTTCTGGTGATCAATTAAATGAATTAATGACAGTTTTGGGAGGTGTAGAATTGTTTTTTCAATTAGTGTATTTCTTTGCTTTTAAGGAGATTTATAATACTTTAAAGAATTGGATTCAGTTATTTATGAACTAGGGGCTGTAGGCGGGGCTAGGTACACTCAGGCGTTTTGCACAGCTGCATGGTTGGCATGGGGATTAAAGGATTGATCAAACATGCATGACAGAACCAATTTAACATTCCAGGTATGTTTTTGACGAGGGAACAATAATAAATTATAATGTTTGACTTGAAGGGAGTGACTTATGGAAACCTGTCCACTTTATGGGTGTGAAAATAAAAAAAAAAACATGATTATCTAGAATGGAATCTGTTTAGCTATTAACTTGTCAGCTGAAAGTTGTTTTATTTATTAAGGGTCTCAAATGTTCTGAGCTGTTTTAGCTTGAATTCACACGTTTGGAAGCATCAGATGATGCAGCTGGTAAAACAAAAACCAGGTTCATCCTGGAGGTTTTCTGCCTGTTCGGGATGAAATCGTAACTCTAGGCGAAGAGGTTTGTTGCAGGTCACAACCGACAGTAAATTTCACCTTGTAAATCATCTTTGTCGCTCTGTGAGTTGTTTGTGTGTTCGTGTGTGTTGTCGGTGTTCAGAGTGAATCTGTTCATGCCTGTGTGTTTTCTGCAGCTCATTTAGCTGAATGATGTGGTTTTTCTTGGTAAAATACTCCTTTGGGAGCCTCTTGTTCTGCCTTTTAAACACTCATTAGGATTCGTTGCTCCGACATTACTTCTAATAAAATGTCTTAACACGTTTAAAAGCCCATTTGTAATTTGCATTTGCTGCATGTAGCTCTTAGCCAGCAGGGAATCCAACAGCTTAAACAGTTGTTTAAAAGGAAAGTCTCTTTCTTCATCATGTTTGGGAATTATTTAGTTTCTTGTTGTTCAGGTTTGTCAGCGTTCAGTCAAAGTGCAGCTTTAAAAAATGACAGCTGCTGGAGAAAACAACAGTTTTTGGTCTAATACAGTAAGAATATAGAAATTAACCAAGTTTTTGTTTGCAAAAGTTTTAACTTTAAACTCTGTTTTCATTTTACAAAATAATAAACGGTTATAGTCATTAAATTAGAATTTGTGTTCTGGTGAAGCTCTGAAGTTTAAACACAAGAAATGCAATTTTTTTCGCTTTATTCTTGCTGAAGACATTTTAAATGGAAAGTAGGAATAAACTGTCTCTGCAGTGTTTACCGTCCTGTAGGTAAAAGTCTGCAGTTTGTGTCCAGAATGTGTGGGATGTGCAAAGACGCTGTGCTTAACTGGTTTCAGTCACTTTTAATATTTATAATATAAAATGATGCAGAGTTAGAGCTCGATGTCATGGATTTAATAAATATTTCACTCATAAGAGACTTGGTCAAGTTTATTTTTCTGACACATTTTTCAACAATGAGGCAGGTCAAAGTGCTTTACATTTTAAAAATAAAAAAACACCACACCGTCTGCAACTGAAAAACTAGTAACAAGCGTTGCGTTTTGATGAGTGCCATCATCAAAATCAATACATTGAATATGTTGGTCAGTTTTCCAGTTATGGTTTAAAAATAACTCTAAACAGGCGGGAGTTTTTTTAATTTATTTTGGACCAACTTTAAGTATTGTTGCTGTACTTTAGTGTCAACTGATTCAAAAATGGCATTTTCAGTTTGACTCACTTCAAATGTTTGTTTTGTGATGGTCGGGCAGTTACCATGATGATGGAGACCTGGTGACTCACTTTTTGCTGCAGTTTCCTCACTGTGTGGTAGGAAGATTTTTCCCGACTTATGAAAACTAACACCAGTCTACTATGCTTGAATTGCATGTATTTTAGTCTTTCCCATGCTAAGGAATGTCTGCAGCCTGAATGTATAAAGACTGCATTTTAACTTTCTTCTCTCTCCATGCAGTGTCGCAGTCCACCGCGTCTTGGACTCGGCCTTTCCTCCAGACAGCGGGTCAGTAAACACTTGAACGTTTTATGTTTGTGTTAACTTGTGTTCTTCATGCTTTAAAGAACAACATGTCCACACACGGCCACCTGCACCAATCACAGCACAGAACGGCTTATAGCGGCTGAAAACATCACATGGTCTCCATCATTTCACAGTATGTGGCTGCAACATCACAGGGGAGTTTATCTGCAGAGAATTTTACGTTTCGACATGTGAAATGTTTTCAAATTTTCTGGCTTCTCTTGAGTTTACGGTCGGCAGCTGCTGTTGGTCATATGAAACCACTGAGCTGGACCGAAATGCTGCAGGGAAAACAAGCGTTGACTCAGAATCGCCCGTTTAGATCAGTCACAAGACTAGAAAAGTCAGCCTGGGTGCTTCTGATTACATTAAAAAAAGTTGACATTAATCTGATGCAGACTTGAGTAAACAGACAAGTTCACAGTCCAGCAGATAATTAGAGTTTACTCACTGAACATTTTACAGATGAACTGCAAAAACACAAAATCTTAAGTATTTTTGTCTAGATTATAGTGCATCTTAGTATATATGTGTGACCTTTGACCTTTAACAGCTGTTCCTCCATGGGATTGTTGGACAGCTCAGGAAAATTCACCTGTTGTTATGCTTACAGGCTTTAAGTCGCTGAGTCGGGGGTAATTTAGCCGATTGGTCTTTTGATGCTCAGTGGTTCATCCTGCATGATTCTGTTCTGTAATGGAGGATAAGTTCCTGCAAAAAAGTCAAAGTTTGAGATTAATTTCAGAAGTTTTCTAGCAAAAAAAGGAAAATTTCTGAATTTGAAAATTTGCTTTAAAAAAGTGAGAAATGTTTAGATCAGTAACTTGAGGTAAACAAGGATAAAATGAGACGGTGTGTTGATGTATATTCTGCAATGAAGCATGCAGAATGAGTTTTCTTTTATTTGCTTTTTGTTTCTTTGTTGTGCTGTTTACTAAAATCCCTTTTGAAAAGAATTGTCATATTTTTAAACTTTAAACTCTTGAGTCTTCTTACTGGGAAACTATTCTAATGATAGAAACGTATCATTAGAATTTGGTGGTGAAAAGCGTCACATTGTACAGGACGCAGTTACTCTAAGCTTAATTTCTAGAGCAGCTTCTATCAAATTGCTGCTTAATAGTAGAAATTTTAAAAACTGGGGGGAAAAAAACTTCAGCCTGTGACTTTTTTTTGCAACACCTTTTGTAGCTTCCTGCCTCACAAATTTTGAAAAGCCCACTGAGCTGAAGACCTTTACCGCAATCTGTTCTTTCTTTTCAATTAGTCTCTGTTCCAGCTCATAAATGATTCATAGATCTCAGCCTGAGCTTTAACTAATACGGATGAACAATTTCAGGAAAGTATTAGCTCACTGCACGGCTCAGGGTGAAGTGAAATGTGATTTTTGCCGGTCGCACTGAGACAAAATGGCAGATTTAAAAATATGTCGGTAAATATTTACCTTGTGATTTTAGGGATCATTTGTATCAGAAGGGTTTATTGCCTTAAAAGGTGAAGGGCCGCACTGTAAATACGAGTTTCTCTGTCAACCCTTTGACCTCATGATGCAAACGGTTCACAACGTCCAGGACTTAATCTGTTTTCTCACTAATATACTATGAGAGGATTTCCTCTACATTCTCATGCTTCTGGACAATTCATTTTCCCAAGAGGAGGGCTCAACTCGTCCAAGTTTGTCCTGCAGAAATGCATAAAAAACCACAGCAGATTTATGCAAAATTAAACATAGATAAGTAATACTGTATTTTGTGCATCTAAATGGCCTTTTCCCATTGATTTCCTGTTTCTTTGTGGGTAATAGGCCCTGGTTATGCAGCAGCATGTATAACTGCAGAGTTGCGCTCATAAATCCCCAGCAGGGCTCAATTTGTGGTGATTAAAGTAGAGTGAATAGTGAATGCCCACCCAGACAGCGTCATGTGGGACATAGGAATAATAAAAAAAGGGATTCTGATTTATTTAAATCTGAATCTGTCATTCTAAATGGTATATAATTAATGTCTTCATCTTTAGCAGCAGTTTGTTTCCTTGGATTGTATGTGAAACTCAACATTTTGCATCTAAACCTGACAGGTTTGTGTTGTTTCTTCTTCGCAAACAGAAATAAAAATGTTTGCTTTGTTTTAAAGCGATTTGTCTGCTTCTGGTCTGACGCCTTTCATTCTTTTTGCATCTCAAGTAATTAATTAGGCTGAACGCTCACATCCAGGTCTGCATTAGACACCTGTCTTGGTTTAATGCATTTAGATTTTTATTAGCGTCATTCCTCTGTCGGTGTGCAGCAGGTTGCTGCACAGCTGCTGCGTCGCTCCAGGCATTTGTTTGTTTTACTCGCATTCTGCTTGTGCCTGTCAAACATGGCTGGAGCTGCAGGGAATGAATGCTTGTTCAGGGGCTACAATGTTTGCTAGAATTTGTAATGTATCGTCATCATGAGCTGAGCTAAGAAAACAGAACCCCACGAGTCTCCAATGTGCGACCCAGGGTGAAATCAAATTTATTCAGACTTACTGAAAAACTGTCTTTTATTCTTTTTTAAACTTGGCTAAATAGAGCAAGAATTTTGAAACAAACTGATTGTTCTCATTATTAAATAATTTAATTTATTGTTGAATCGTTTTATTTAAAAGAAACTGAAAACCAGACGTCTTTCTTTTAACACAAACAAAAAAGTGGTACATTTCTCCCAAACTTTTTTTGAGAAATCTCAGGAATTTTCTATAAAAAACAATACATTTTTTTTTAGATACCAGAAATTTTCAACAAAATTTAAAGTGTAATATTTTTATTTTAAATAAAACATTTTTATTTTTTTTTATTTATATATATATTTATTGGCAACAATGTACACCTTTTTTGGCCCCAACACTTGAAAATCTGTAAAATTCTGGATCTACAATAAATATCAGTGATTTTATTTGCTGCAGGAGTTTTTTTTTTTTTTGGCCCACAATTTCTTTTGAGTCAACAATGTTGGCTCATTGTGGCACAAAGTTTGGACTTCCCTGCGGTGTGCCACGCTTTGCACATCTCATCTGGAAATGGAAAGAAATGCATACATATGTTACTTTCATTACACTAATAAAAATGTGACTGAGGGGGAAAAAAATCAAAGATGCAGTAAATTGGAAAAATTAACTGATTCATTTTCAGGATTCAGTCTTCTTGACTTCGCACCGGTCGTCAGTTCTGTTGAATCCAATCTTAACTAGAAGTTCAATTGTCCTAGTCGGATTTAACAGACTTTCCCAGGACTGCGTTTTGTGTCTCAAACCAAAGTTTGCAGAGACGTTAGAAAACTTTCCAAATATACGTTTACAAAGCAGGCAAATGAGTCATATCCAAGTTTTCCATGGCGGCCAGAGTGACCCAGTTCTGATCATTTATTTATTTTTCAACAACAAAAAAATCAAGTTTCTTCAACTTCTATATGTCGACCTAAATCTGGTGGATTTCTGGAAGAAAACCTGTTAAAGGTTGGGGTCGAAGTATCAGTAAGATATTTCTCTCCCATTAGCACATTTAGCAGCATTGATTGACAGCGCTAAGACCCACCTCCTGGCTCTGATAGGTTGTTTGCAATAATCACTCTGGTTGCAGGTGGAGGAAAATGATCTTTGTCAGTTTATCTTTCTCATATTAAACTGTCACTACATGACAACAGTTTTAACAGATATTTCACAATGTATTTTTATAAAAGTTGCATTTTTTGCAGCATTAAATGCATATAATTAAGTATAGTTTCTAATGACCTCAGAGCTGGGTTGTTTTTGTGCTTCAGGATGATAAAGTCGCTTCATGCAGTGACATTTCCTCTAGCTTCCTGCCGCCAACCTTTCGTTGTTCGCCGACTGAGAGGCTTCTGCTCGACAGCAGATTTTTTTTTATTTTATTTCTTTGGGTACCAGATGACTGCACCTTAAATTGGCTGAGCATTTAGCTCTCAAACATGATGATGGTTTTAATTAAAAAAACTTCAAAATCAGCAGAAGCAGACATCAGATTCGCTGTGTATTGTTTAGATTCTTTTGAACTAATAAAACAATTCAGATTAACTCTCAAACAGCAGATGGCATAAAAATCTCCTCTTTTTGTTGATGATGCCATGTTTTCTACTGAATTCAAACCCTTCTTTGATCACTCTGTTGTTGTGTAATGCAAATGGTAACACTCCACGGAAAGCCAATTAAGCACCAACAAAGGGCATTACGTTCCTGCCTGGTCTTTGCATGGCTTAATCTAGTAAAAAAAGAGAGTGGCAACTCGATGCCAGCTGGCACATGGCTTTTGTTAATTACTTAGGACAGCAGCACAAGCAGATTTATGATTTTGTCAATTTCCAATTTATCAAACGAATGAAAGCCTCCTTTTATGGTCCATCTCTAAGACCCCCTGTGACCACCAACCTCCTTTGCTTTTTGCAGAGATGTAAGCATCAGATGGCAGCAGGTGCAGGGGCGGTGCGGTATGGATCTGCAGGTACATTACCGCAGAGCCTCATCATGAAAAGCTTAAAGACTTTCTAAGACCAACGAGCCAAACCTGAGCCGAAGCCAGAGGGGATTATAGCTAGGCTAATCCAAGTTTTACTATTCTTTACTGATAGTTTCTGTGAATCAAATGACATAAAACATTTTTAGCAAAGGAGAAAATTACCAGATGAGTCAGAAACATACAGTCAGAACTAATATTCCTCATCCCAGCCAACATGTTGTTCTGAAATAGCTCTGGTAAACCATCACATATCAACTCTATTTCTCTGTAGTTACATTTTTATGTCAATTAAATTTAATAAATATTCCTAGATATACTCAATTTACATATAGTTTCCATGTGGTTCAATATAATTTGTAAATGTGGTTCTATTCATCTTTTGGGTCAGCTCACTCTTCAAAATACAACAAATCAGGTGCTGTTTTCAAACTTTGACAATTTCCAGGTTTTTATCAGTCATCTGGCCATAATTGTTGGAATAAATAAATAAGAAAATATGCAGCTCTTTCACAAAGCAAGACATTTTTACATCCCAGACACGCAGCCCAAACGAAGAGCAATGAATCAGATTCATGTTTTTACTTACAAATGGACTTTTATTTGCATTTCCTTAATTTTAGAGGTTCCAGCGTTTTTTTTTTTTTTGTTACTTTGATTACTCAGCACTATTGCATGTGTGAGAGTGAATGACCCATCTTGACAGACTTTTTGAGCTCACTAACTTAATTTTTTTTTTTTTTTACATATTTGTCATCAAAAACTCATTCAAATGATTGAGAGGCAGGGAAAATATCACTGAAAAAAACAATCTTACCAAGTATTTTTGGTCAAGTTTCTCATGCAAATATCTCAGTTCATTTGAAATATGACAAAACTAACAAGCATCTTTACAGCAAATATTGGAGCTTTTTTAAGTCAATAATTCCTCAGTATTGATGAAAAATACTTGTTCTATTTCTCTTACAACATGGAAAAATGTCTAGTTAGAGGTGAGATCGTCTTTTGTCTCCTGAATTAATGCTCCATTTGCGATTTTCTGCATTTATTCTCTTGCACTCCTGTTACACTTGAGGTCTGGACTAAATCTTTTGAGAATTACTGCATTAAAGGTTAAGGATGTTGGTTGTATTTCTTTCTCTTCGTCTCAGATCATCGCCTCTGTTTTTTTAATGTTTTTTTTTATTTTGCTACACTGAGCTTCTCTTCCCCTCCTCGACTTAAGCCTCCTGCAGATTGCACGTTGACCTCCCTGGAAGGCCCAGGTGGAACGGTGCCTGAGGATTATGCAAACATTATGCATGCCAAACAACAGCACTCTCAGTGGGACGCTGAGCCAGAAAAGGCTGCCTCTATGATATCAGCACAGGCAGCTTAATTCTCACACACGCAGCAGCTTTGGGGGATTAATCTAATAAGAAAGCAGGAATTGTTTCCAAATCCTAATTGATTTTATTTTACCTCATTTTGTTTGACACTGTAGCAGGTAAATCTGACACGCAGAGTTTCCTCTAATTATGAAACCGTAACAAAAATTCTTCTTGAAAATAAAGTTTTAAAAACATTTGAATTTCTGTTAATTTGTCAGGATTTCCTCAGATGTTTCTTCTGTTCGCTGCATTCACACAATTAAAACTGCGTTATGGAGACGACTCCTATTAAGTCTCCCCATTACGTTGATGACTGCAGTCGGATGCTAACGGTGACGTTCTTTGATTTTAATTGATGAAACTTCAATTGATGAATACAATTAAACTAAATGGCTGATAATGAATCACATCTTTCGCTGTTTGGAGGCTTTCTTTTCCAATGATAACCAGATCAGGGAGCACAGTGGTTTTTATGATGACAATTAGCTTTTGGGAGAGATTTTAGATGTTTTCAATATCTTCTGTGACATGTTGAATTATTTTGAAGGTTTGTGGACTGAGAGCGGCTTCAACTCAGTCCAATAAAGACTGTTGGGTTAAATCGATTCTTTAAATTGTCCTTTGGTGTGACTGCATTCGTCCCTGTTGACATACATAGTGAGCAAATTACATGACGCTTTAGCTAAAGCTAAATGTGTTTTTAAAATCCTTTTTTGCCCTTTTTATTGTTGACCAAGTGGTGGTTTCATTAACTAATATATTTGAACAGATGGAAACCTCCAAATGTTGGCAACATGTGTAGAATAATCAGGAAATGCTGTTTGCAGCATGTTGTCGTGATTAAATCTAGGCTGTGAGCTGGCAGGAAATGTGTATGAAAATGTTTGACACACAGAGTTTAATCAAATTAAACTTGTAATCCTTTTATAACTCAGATGTGGAGGGAAAGGCATATTATTTCCCTGCTCCTACAGAACCAGGAGCACTGACCTTTTTCCAAACGGATGGTGCCAGAGAGAATTAAACTCCTGACCTCACATGTGTCAGCGTTGGGGCTCCAAGTGGCCCTTAAGTGCCCGCCCATGAATTAATAATATTAGTGGCAGATGTTCATAAAGCTGGGGTCATCTGGGAGTTGCAGCATGTTGGTGACAGTACGGAATTGCATCCATTTCATCTCTCTTGGTTTGTAGATCCGAAAAACTCAACAGTTTTTTTTTCTTGCTTTCTGTCAGCTATGCTATCCTGAAACCTACATTTCAGGATTCAACACCAAAAAACACAAACGTTTGCCACACAGGGAACAGTACATTAAGTCCACTACAGTTTTATGTTTTTAGGCTTGATCTTTATTTTGCAATTATTAACCGATCGCTGTGCTCGATTAGCCACAGGCTGCTATTAGCTAATCGAACACAGCAGTAGTTGATTAGCTAATTTAAACAGCTGCTCTCCCGATCTGTCACAGTTGGTGTATGTATTGCCATCTTTTTTGTAACTGAACCAAAACGCACAGAAATCCACAGCACATCCTCATGTTAAGGTTGTAAAAGTCAAGCTAGCATAACTGACCTACATCTTCTCCCTCAGGTCGTATAATGTTTTAATTATACGACCTTGATATGGTAGTATTGACAATTAGTAGCAAAGCACTTTGTCCCTTTTTCTTCTATACATCATGCGTACGTTTAAAGTTCAACATGATATGTTGACAACTTGATGGCTCAAAACGGTGGTGCCCAAAGTCGGTCCTCAAGGGTCGACATCCTGCATGACTTGGTTCGCTCCCTGCTTTAACGCACCTGGATCAAATGATGGCTCATTACAAAGCCTAAGAAGAACTTTGAGGTCCCTTAGTTCCACCAGGGAGAGAACTAAAACGTGCAGGATGCCAGCCCTTCGGGACCGACTTTGGGCACTTCTGGCTCAAAACAATGGGAGTCGTCTTCAGTCTGAATGGTTGTCATGTTTTATTCAACTTTTATGTCATTGATGTGAGACATTTGTCATAATTCTGCGCCAGATAAAGCTAGATGAAGAAATGTGGACATGTATGATGGCTGAAAGTTATGATTTTTACATGTTAAGATGTCTGTCACTGGAGCTCATCACATCCCAGTTCCACCATTCTTGGCTTTGACTTCGTATCCAAACAGACTTCTCTACAAATGCTCCACTAAACGCCACTGCTGCTGCTTCCTTCATGTTCTGATGATCTTGTGACGACTCTGACTCTCATTGCTGACACTGAGGTGTAATTGCAGTCATATTTGATTAGAAAATATTTCAGAAAAAAATATGAATTGAGCATCAAGACCTGCAGTGTGAATGTAGCCTAATGGATCATGTTAAACTCATACACCTTATGAAGTTATGTAACCTCGTCAAAGCAGACCTGTACAGGGATAAACACGGAGCTGCTGGGATGAATTTAGCTGTCTGGCTCAGGGTGGGAATGCCTTTGGATGTGTTTGTTTTGCACACTTGGCTACATGGAAGCACGTCTCAATGCTGTCTGGTCTTGTGATTATTAGTCACAGCCTGGACATTGGCCTCAAGCCCAGCTTGTACTCATTTCTCTGAGCGTGTGTGTGTTCATATTCCTGCTGTGTTCACTTAATACCTGGTATTCAATGGCACACTGTATAATCCTTGGCATGTCCACGCTTTGAACTGAGGGAAGGAAATGTCTGACCTACATTTTATACTCCAAAATGTTTCCTCTGTGATTTAAGGTCTGACTGCTCAAATGCCAAAGCAGGATCAAATCCTGGATCACATTGTTTATCCAGGCCACACAAAATTTATTCAAGAAATGAAGGCAGACCTGGATTGGAAAAAATGTACATGGATTTATTGTTTGGCTGGTCAAACGTCTTCCCCTCGTTTCTTTAAAAGTTTTCTTCCAGCTGGCCAGATTTTGTCTGATTTTTTTTTAATTTTTTCTAAGGAAACTTCTCATAGCAGGGAAGTGCCTGTTGCTAGGTAATGGGCAATGCCTGCTGATTTGTGACGTTGCATTTTGAAAGGTTTTGAAACCGCTCATTTTCTAAATTACAAATAACTTGAACTCATTGCTAAAAATCAGCAGGTGGGTTTTCGCTACAAAAGCACAAAAGCTTTCCAGGTATTTTCGTCTAGTTTCTAGTCCTTGTTAGCACACTTAAAATAAGACAAAACTAACCTAAGTATCTTTTTTTGCAGGATATGGGAGCTTTTCTTTTTTTTTTTTTAAAGTCCATTCCTTTTGTGCATCTTCTTATAAGTGAAATAATTTGTCAATGGAATTAGTATTTTTTAGTATTAAGAAATTATTTGCATAAAACAAGCTCCTATATTTTGATAAAAAGTTACTTGTTTTTCTTCAAATATACTAAAATATTTGCACTAGAAACTAACAAAAAATAACTGGTAAGGTTTTGTTTTTTTACAGTGTTTTTAGAAGCAGGTGAGACCAAACAGAAGAACAACATCACTGACTGTGTTGCATCATTAATCCAACTCAGAGAAGCAGGTACTTGGATTGTCGGACATTGCTTGAATTTGGAGAAAGCCCAATGACATCACTTCCTGTGTCTTATTCAATGGCGTATAAGAAACGTTTCTTCAGTCATTCTCATGGTTTTAAAAAAATCTGCAAGATTTTTTACTTATAGCTTTGCACTTATTTTATGAAAGACAAATTAAATTCCTTAGAATAAGAATAAAATAGTTTGACTTGTTCCTCAAATTTGGGTAGAAGAATCAAGTGAAACCAACACTGATTTTGCCTTGAAGAAGTCATAACAGCTCAGTTATGTTTTCTAAATGGATTGGTGCTACGAGAAAAACAAACGCCATATGTGCCAAACAAGATCAAGCTTGACCAGTAGCTCGTCATCCAGCCCTCATTCTGAGTCCAGTAATCCAAGAGGAAATGAAATTGGCTTAGTGACTTTCCGGTCTGTCAGGGGAGGGAACGCGGCACTGCAGTGAAGTTTAAGCTGATTAACCCCAATAAGGAGGGTTATCATATGAAAGCTTGACTTAAGTGGCCATGTGGGTTGGATATATGAGTAATAACAAATGCAATGAGTCAATCAGGAAACATTAGTGCAAAATTCATGAACCCAGGTAGTCTAAAACTCTAACATGTACTTTTTGGAAACATCTGACAGGATCTTAAAACATTCATATGTCTTATGCGCTTTCTGCCATGTTTTTAATCACTCTTCAATAAAACAGTTTAAGGTTTTCAGATTGAACTTTTGCGATCTCAAAGCAGCTTTAAACAAGTTCAGTCTCATTTTTTGGACATGTTGAGAAATTCTGTTGCTTCAGCATTTCAACCCTCAGATCCACTTTGTGTCAAAGCAATGATCAACTGTTTCATTTTATATCATTCTACATCATGCATCATGAGTTGTTGGAGCAGCTTCATCCGACATGTACTGATCTATCAACTTTTGTTATTGCCTATTGCTTTGCTGCTGCTGCACAAAAATTTTCCCGTTGAAGGAAAATAAAATATTTCCATACTACACACTGCAAAAACACTAAATCTTAAAGTAATTATTGTCTAGTGCAATTATCTCTGTCCACTTTAAATAAGACAAAACTAACTTGCACGCAGCTTTTCAGCAAGATACAGGAGCTTGTTTTAAATTATTCCTAATGTTGATAGTTGTAGATCCTCTGGCAAATATTTTCACTTCAAACATTGGAAAAATGTTCTTTTGTGTCCAGAATGAGCTTCATTCAGTCATGGCTCTCATGGAGTGTGTGTGAAGTGAAGAGTGGTCCATAATCAAACGACTGGCTGAAGGACCCAACACACCAATTTGTTTTCATGGTGTAGTTTATCAATTTCGCATGACTGTTGACTGGAGTTACCGACTGTGCAAATATAATTTGCTTTCAGGAAGCCTATTTGTCAATCGGTCTTCCACGTGTCTGCACATCCAAGTAGCATCTGCTTTCAGCAGAACTAAGCTGCAAAAAAACGTAATTACCCAGAGGAAATTTACATAGTTTAACAAGTAAGAGTGACTACTAAGGATTGATGAAGCTTCATTTGCAAAAGCGCCACCTGAAGGTTGTGATGGATAGTTGTAATTTGTTAGTTTTTAATAGATACACAGCAGCACAAGCATTTTATGCAGTAAAAGCAATTTAAATTTGGTAGATAACCTCTTCTCCTGTCCCAATATTTTAGATTTTTAAAAATACTTTGCCTCCACATTGGTCCCTAATATTCAGTCATGTTTAATTCAGTGTCTGATTATTTTAGTTCATTTTCTTTTTGCACCTAATAAATCAAGACATAATTAATAGAACTTCAGGGGATTTTGAATTTAACTGAACTTTTCTGTTTTTTTGTTTTGCAATAACTTTGAGATTAAACTTGTGTAAAGAACATCTCTCAATGCTGTTGTTTGTACGACATTTGAAATTGTTTCCAGAGATTAAACTTGTTTTCAACAGCTGCTAAGGGCCAAAACTTTGTTGGTTTGATTGTAAAATATGCATCAGCAAAGCCCTGAAGATGGCATTACTGAGATGATGATGATATTTAATGTTAAAAGAAAAGAAAAAAAGAGGATAACGTATAAGGGAAGAGAAGCCATTAACATAAACCAACATTAACACAGCTGCTACTGGGCTGATATGAAAAATAACAACAAAGGGATAAAAACAATACACCAGTAAGCGATTCAAAATATTAATTCGCCTCTATACTGTGGTAATCGCTGAAATTACGGGCACTGTGAAAGGCCTCTAATTGTGAGCAGTGCTGTGGTGGAAACAGGGCCGGTAATGAGTTTAGGCAGCGATCCGTGGTCTCATTTTATTACCCGACTATCATTACTGGAGAAAGCTCCAGGCATTGCCTCCTGTTTTGACACTTGAGTGGCGAAACCATTAAAATATGTCTTTTATTTTCCTGTCAGAATTATAAATGTACATGTGAGCTCTTATCTTGCATGATAATCCAGAACAAAAATATTTCTCTCGATTCATGTTGATTTAATCCAACGTCTTCCAGGTTTTAACAGGTTTAACACCTTGGAAACCACAAAGCGCATCCACCTGAACATCCCAACTCATTGATCTTCATGTGAAGGTGACGGCCTCCACCCGAATCCTGCTGAAAATTTGTGGACCATTCCTAAAAGTCAGGATTTTGACAGGAAACCAACCAATTTGAAGGAGCCTCATCGGTTTTTCCAAGAAGTGTGGTCAGATAAACAGAATCATAGAGATGTTTGTTGTTCACAGCTGGATATGTCGCGCATGTGCACAACGCTGGCGGGCAAAAAGAACATTCTTTTGCTTTCCATAGACGCTCCACGACAGAATGATTCTCTTAACAAAATGAAAACTGGAGATGTAGCTGTTATTAATTCGGTCCAGTGAGCCACAGCAAAGCAGAAAATAACGCAGAGAAACACTTAGGAGCAACTTAAAACCACTTATAATATTTGTGAAATGTAGCGTCGTAGCCATTGGTAGTAAACGTGTGTTAGCAGTTTTACGCCCTCCGGCAGGAAGTTGGAGAGCGGGGTCTCGCCTGCGCGATGACATGTTGCAACTTATGTAATGTGGTTGCGAAGATCATGTGTACATTAAATTTTAGTTCCTATTGTGTACCTAAAGTATATCTGAATTAATAGATGGAGGTTGGGAAAGTTGAATAACTAGGTGCATCGCTAATTGACCTGCTAATGAGTGACATTCACAAAGCAGCAAATCAATGAGTGGCATTTTTTTTTTTTAAATTGTTGCTTATTGGTTGAATCTCAGAGTGCAGATGAGGAAATCTGTGGATGCCTCTAATGCAGCCCCAAGACAATTTCCACTGTTGTATAAATGTATGTTGAGGTACATTTTTGTGTTTTGAATTAATAACATCTAAATATTTTTAGGGGGTCTGAATTATTGGTTGAGGTTCTCTTACTGCAACTGAATTTGAAGACGGAAATCTTTTGTTCTGCATATAAATGTTTCAAGTTTTGCACCTTCAAAGTCGAGATTTGTTTCTTTGTCTGTAGAAAATCTTCATCTGAGTTAAAGGAAATAAAACACTTTGTCCAAAGCCTTGGAGAAAAATAGCTTCTCTTATCAAACCCAAACATTAAGCCTCACAAAAAAACACGTCTTAAATTTATGCACTGAAGATGCCTTAGGCTGCTCTATGCATATATTAGCTATTAAACACTGAGATCTAGATCAAATAATAAGCAGCATGTCTTTGTTTGCCACTGTAGTGTAAGAAGACACATGGGAGGAGGGGACTTTTGTGTCCTTGTATGACGGGAGACGGGGGTTGTTTCATGTTTTATTCATGGTGAATCCTGCCCCGTGGCAAGCAAAGGCTTTTTATTCAGTTAAGTGACATTTGTTAAGTCATTTGTTAAATTGTAGAACAGGACGAGGCTGAGTAAATCTGCCACGACTTGCTGTTTATCACTGGTTGGAGGAACAGAACAAACCATCTGATGCCGTTTAGAGCCTGAGGAAATGCTGCAGGTAGAGCTCTAAAATCAATAAAAAAATGATCATTTTTCTATGGTGACATGTTTAATGAGCTTAGTTGCACAATAGCGTGAATATTAACAATTCCTCGCCACCAAACAACCAGGTTTAAGAGCTGAAACAAGAATCTTAAGCTAAAAAAGAAACTTAAAACTTCATAATCGTTTTTCCCTGAATTTGTCGATTATATATATATTTCTTACTTTTCTTTTAATATGGCAGTTTTTATGTGAAACAGGAAACTAAAACTGAGCTCAACTCTGATGTTCTGCAGTAAATAGCTGATTTAAAGTAATAGATCTCAAACATGGTGGTGGCAGCATCATGATGTGGAACTGTTTTGCCCGTTAGGATCGAGACAACCTGCTGGAACCATAAAGTCTGCTCTCTAGCTAAAAACCCTGGAGGAGAAAGTTTGTTTCCATTACAAATGTGTGAGAATCTTTGATATTCTGCTGATGTTTCAAAAAAACAATTTTGCATTTGTGTTTCCATTAAATAAGAAATCAAAGATTACATGTTAATAATCATGGGAGCAATGGATGTAGACAGTTGAGATGTGCTCACATTTCAGCCATTGCGAACAGAAGAGCAATGAATTCAACACTTTTGATCGATAAACTCAACTTTTTATGATCTGTGTGACGCTCTGAAAGCTCTTGTGGAGCCAGTTTCACATTGTCAGAGAAAAACTAAACAGATGGTCATCCTCCTACTTCCTGTTATCTGTTTTGTTGTCTCCAACAGTGGAAACATCCGACTGTTGATTCTTTTGACTCGTGATGAGTTTAGTGTTTCCATTGCAGATTTGCAAAGTACACCAATATTGATGCGGCTGAAAAAAATCACATTTAAGCCGCATTTAGTGCAAAACCTTATTGTTTTTTTTTGTTTTTGTTTTTTTTATTGCTGTGTTTCCTTTAAGCTGATTTGTGATAATTTGTACCATTTTATGGTAAATGAAAATTTGACCTTCGGCCTGAACTGCCTTGCGTTCTACAGCAGAAATAATGATCCAAAACAGGCCAAGTCCAGAAAAGGCAAAATGTCCTAGTCAAAGTCTGAATGTAAATCATGAAACGGTGTGGTATAACTGTAAGCACTGTGCTTATGTTCATCCTTCTTTGTGGCTGAATTAGAACAATTCTGACAAGAAGAGTTGCAGTGTGAGAGCAGAGGATGTTAAATAACAGGTTAGCCAAGGCCAAATTGGAGAAACTGTAAATTAACGTCTACCTTCTTTTTAAAAAAAACAGAAAACTGACCAACGATCTGTCAAATGAGGATTTGAATGTTCAGTGATTAATTTTTGACCTTGCAAAGCTCTGCAGTCAACCGGTGAATGCAGATGTGGCCTGTTGTTGTGAGAAACAAACATCGGATGGAAGCAGGTTTCAGGCTGTCCTTGCTGTAATTGTGCCGTTGGTGGCCTCGTTTAATTAGCTGATGAATGATAATTTGTATTTTTGTGCTTATTAGTGATTGACTTCACACACAAGTGAATAAATTAGCATTAATAGTTTCTACAAATTCTCATTAGCTTAGATCGGGTTTGCATCCTGCGGCTCTGGAGCCCAGAGTGGCTCTTTGGATCTTGGACAATGGGGCTTAATAACTTTGACTAAAAAAAACAAACGGTGTCTCCAAATGGCTGACATAATTCCTGATTTCACACGTGTAGCTGAGTCACAAGCTGCAGATTTTATTCAGAAACACAAACACACCCAGACAGGAAGGTGCTGATCGATCCACAACTACAGAATTTTAACCAGGTTTGTTTGAAAAGAAACTGTGTTGCTTCGCAAATCAGATATTTCAGGATAGTTTGTGGTTGGTGTTGATCATGAGTGGCATTGAGGTTAAGGCTTCTTTTTTATACTAGATGCAAATCCCAGAGTTTCCATCAGTTTCTGCAGAGTTCAAACACTTTAGTGCGGCATGGAGCTCACATGTTCTCCCTGTGCAAACTTTGGACTGTCCAAAAACATGACCAGTAGGTTAACTGGTAGATTTGAAAAGCCAGTTCTTATTTTTTCCTGATGTTAAATGTGTAAATACACAAGTGACATTTTGCTCACTGTTCACAAATTTAACTTAAATGACTTTCTGTTAGGAGCTGGAGGAAAGAATCGCATAACAAAAAGGATTCATATGGCAACATAATGGCTTTGTTTGCTGAATGAAACTGTAAAATACTACAAAATAAGATCATAAAATTAATTTAAATGACCTTGAGATCTCTTGAAAATTAACATTAATCACATTCACTTTGAAAAAATGAAAAATCATCTTTCTCTTGCTGCTGAAGATAAAAAATATTCATCTATTTTACGTCGAATTTAATTCAATCGACACCTCAGGTGGTAATCTCTGCATTTTGTTTATTTTGGTTTAAGCAATTAGTGTTCCTTCTGAAGTTTAAGATTTGAATATTAAAATGTAAGGCAGTTGCTGATTAACTGATCATATAAATTATACTGCAGTAAAAACCCCTGCAGAGTTGCACAAAATCCTGAAAGGGAAAAAGTTGCACATACCTCGACGCCGCAGGTTTTACCTTAACATGTTCATTGTTGGTTTAAGTGTGGAGGCATTATTCACAAAAATGTGAAAGTGTTTTATCTGACCTCCAAACTTTACAAATTTCCTAAAAAAACATATTACATTCATCTAGATGAGCACAAATTTTAAAGTTGCTTTTTAAAAATTTTCAATATGTCATAATACTCTTCATAATTTCACTCTGTTTCTTCACAAGGTTGTGTTTAACACGAATATCTGTCTTTCACAATCCTTTGACAATCTTGACTAAATTGCTCACTAGTGAAACAAATCAGCCTTAAACATTCTGCAAAATTTAGTAAGAATTTTAGCTTCTTTGTTTGAATAACAGCAAATCAAACTTTGACATGGAGTGCCCCTAATGTTTAATATTGTTTTATGCATTTATACTCCAACAGTATGAATGTTGAAGTATAATTTTGAATTAAGTGTGAACAGCATTTCCCCCCATTTTGCAAAATGCCAACCAGACTGATTCTCTTGAATCCAAAAGGTCAATGTGCAGTTGCTTGCAGAAGCATAATGAGAGTGATTTAGTTTTTATTTTTGTGATTCTATAGTTCTTATTGCAAAGCTGACAGAAAATTGCATGCTCAGTAATTGACATCTTTATTATTTGTGCTCTTCTGCGAATTTCACTGGAGGTTCACAGATGCCTCCTCATTGCGTTTTGATTGACGGCGCTTTTTGCAAGGGGGCATTTTGGATGATGGGTGTGTGTTGGGGAGCCTAATTTGCAAACCAAATCCCCAAACCTTTGTAATCGTAATGTGGCGGATGAGTGGCAGAGTTATATTCGGGTTTGTGACGGTGTGAAGTGTGTTCTGTAACCTAGAAAAGTGTCTATAAAAACGCAAAAAAAGTGGAAGAAATTTAAAATTATAGACTCGTTCCTCTCAGATGTCAGTGAAATATGCAGCGAACAGCAGTAAAGTTAGCTGATACCAAACCGAGTTCAGGATGTTTTCAGCACCTCTGATTTACTTCAGTTGTAGCTAATTTCACCTTATAATTTCTTTTTCTCACATGTAAATATTCAATAAAGTACATATTTAGTTTAGAGTTAAATATTTAGTTAGGATACCCAAATGTGTCAGATATTTGAGTTAACTGTATACTTACTTTGGTAGCTATTTAGTTTGACACTAAAAATAGTTTGCTATCTAAATATTTGGGAGCTAAATATTTTGCAAGCCAAACACAAAAATCCTGTTTCTGAAAACCACAAACCAATTCTTCTTTTTGCTTTCCATAAACCATACAATGACGCAGATACCCCTGCACCACTCTGTCTTCATACTTTCTTGAATTGATGTGTATATTATATGCAGAAATGTCATATTACCTGCAACAAAACATAAATGGATATTCAAACCTGATCACATTGTATTTTTTTTGCATATTGTCTGCAGTTTTTTAGACTGTTGTGATTTTGGTGTTCTTGCTGCTCGGTTTCATTAATATTCAAACAACCTCTTGCTGAACTTGACTATTTAAACATCGAGATGCATGTGAACGGATTTGTTTGCAACTTTGAAGAAAAAAAATATTATTTTGCTGCAGGAAGTAACAAAAAATAGAGAGACGGGTTTCTGCCAAACAGTCATTCTGCATTTCGCTTCATTGCTCAGAGACTTGTAACTCTGTTGGCTGCGAAGAACTTAAAACTACATAGGTAATGCAAAGTACCAGCACACTAAAGATGAACTTATGAACCTGAACATGAGGCTATTTTAATATAAAAAGAAATATTTTTCCAAATCAGTTTCTATCAATATAAAACGTATGATACTGCAACAAATACTGCAGATATGTGTCTGGTGAAGCTTGTTCTGCATTCAGTAAAGTTCCTCACAGCAGGTTGAGTGTCAACAAATTTTACTCAGGATTTGATGAGTCTTCATAATGAACTTCCTCAAGTATAAGTAAAAAGTACAGTAAAGATGCTCCTAGTTACTTCCCACTTCTGTAAATGTGTGAGGCACAATTGGAGGAGGGAAATGGATTAAAAGCAGGAAAGGATTATGGCTTTTCTTAAGAATAAATCCCAGAGGTGGGAAAGTGCAGCGTCTGCCTCCACAGACAGCAGAATGAATAATGGAGGGTCTCCTTTGCGCACGGGGGCATGTCTGCAACCAACGACAGAGCAGCTGTAAACGACCAATTAAATGACAGAAAAGATGCGTCAACACCTGGGGTTCACTCAGAAAGGCGACGCACTACAGACTAATCAAAGAATAAACAAGACAAGCACTCGATCGATTGCTTTTGTTTTTTATCAGGTCATAAATAATGTCATCCCCAGTTCCACCTTCACAAATTTTCAACAACATTGTTGAAACTGTTGACCTGAAACCTTTGAGATTTTGGAGTTAATCTTACTGAGCTGAACAATTTACCAGATGCAGCTGTAATATCAGAACCTCCTTTTGTGAATGAAAGTGTGAGCACCAATATATTTGAATTACATTTTCTTTATATAACCTAAACCAAATCACCAACTTATCAAGTCATATAAAAGAAGGAGAGCTAACGTTAGCCTAGTATTTCAAGCAAAACTACTGCTTTGCAGATTGTGATAAAGCATTTCTTTTTAATGCTTTAGTTGTTTTTTTCCAAATTTAACTGGAACAAAATGACCAATTTATCAACAAGTCCCATAAAAACCGAGAGGAAACATAATTTAAAGAAATGATCAGGCTTTCTGCAATTTAGACGATAGTAACTATGCTAACCTAGTTAACCAATTATGTAGAGAAAAATAATTGGAAGACTCCAGGATCAGCATTGGTGAATGAAATGTAATACTCATTATAGTGTTTTTTTACTCCACTTTAAAGCAATCAGGTGAAAAAGCAAAGACATGACAAAAACTTTACAAGAAGCATCGGAATAGGCCTTAGTATTGGTATTTATACTGAAACATCTTCGGAAAATAACCTTCATGTGGGTAAATTGAAAGGATTTCAGAAAATTTATTCCCAAGTTCAGTAATCTGTACATGGCTTGGAGGAGTAAGTGACAAAATAATAAAATGAAATGATATCAAAATGCCTTGTTTTGAGCTTTCTGCCCCTGTGTGGTTTCAGCTGCTCAGGAATTTAAGGAGGAATTCCTCCAGCCATCAATCCTGGCTGACAGCCTTGAAGCTGCCCTGACACATCCATTGTCAGAGGGAGCTTTGATCCCGCCAGAACCAAGAACACATTCTGTCATGATGTGGTGGTTAAAAAAAGACCTGAACCCAGGCAAATTGCAGAAGCAGGACTCTGAGATGCTGTGTTCGTTTTCACAAAAATCCCCACAGACGCTGGAAGAACCATGGAAATATAGAAAGTAACAAACACAATGGAAACAAATAAATGTCTATCTCAAAAGTGCTGTTGCCCATAATGAACAATGGATAACCCAGACTACATTCATTTTAAGATGTAATTAGAAGAGGAGTTTATTTTGAGTCAATTTGCCTCAGCTTAACTCAAAATTGGAATTCAGATCAGAACCGAATCATTTCTCTTAATGTAAAAACATTGTAAACACTGTTTGAACACCACAGTGGCAGATATTTAGAGCATCACTGCATAATTAATGATGAGGAAATATTTTTACATGCTACCAGGAGTTACAAAGCAGTTCAAGTTTGACCTATTTGGCTTTCTGTATGTCCATCACTCTCATTTCATGACAACCGTCAATCACAGGAAGCCAAAGCCTTTTCAAACTGATGACAAAAAAAAAGACTATTTTTTTCAAGTACCTTGGTGTTGCGGCCATTTTTACATTTGTTGTACAAAGTTTACAAAGTTCTAAATTCTAAAGTCTCCAAAACTGCTTCTAAAAACAACCCAATCAATTTAAAAACAACAAAACAACAACAAAATAAAACCATCCAGTTGTTTTTTGGTAATAAGTTAATGTCTTTGGTGCGTGGAAAAGGAGCTGTTTCAAATTAAGCAAGCCCAGCCTGTTGCCTAGCAACCCCAGCAGAGCTCCAGTACGTTTAGTTTCACTGCTGTGTGTGCTGCATAATGGCTGCTGGAAAAGACAAGTGTTTTGTCATTGCCTTACCCTCCAGAAACCACTTACTGCATACTTGTTTGTGCAGGAGGTTCTACTTCTGCTTTTCAAAGATGTGTGGTTGCATAATTGTGCGTCTGTTTGCAGACATTTTCACTTTACATTTTAGTGCAAACGTTGAGTTGAGGGTTGTGGCCAGCAACGGTTTATTTGGCCTTAAAAAATCTCATTTTGAACTGAGCTGGCTGAATTCTCATTATGTAAGAATGATTTTGTGCAAAAACACAATAGACATGTTTTGTGTAACCCACAGAGGTATCCTAACCTGTTTAAGGAAACATAACGGGTCACCTTTAAGGTTGGATCTGATGTCTGCTGAGTAAGAGGAGATGCAGCTGTTGGCTGTGCTAATTCCCAGTGTCATAATCTGAACAGGAGATGTTATATTATGCAACTAGATAATACAGGATGACCCAATTTTGCATGCTAAACTTTCTACTTTGTCTAAGCTTTTGGAATGACATAAAGCCAAGTGTGTACATAATGCAGGAGTTTGTATTTCATGTCTGTTTTGCACAACTAAGGCACACTGACCTGAATTCCTCTAAAACCATCGTTATTCCTGTAAATAGATTAAAAAGACAAATTTTGAGCTAAATAGTTGCGGTAAAGCCAAACAAACTGTCATATTTGTGCCAAACCTTCGTCATGACTAAATCCAAACATGACATGTAGCTGTAAGGACCGAACTTTTGCCCCGAAGAAAAACAAATGTTATATAAACTGATCTGGATCAAGTTCAAGACATCGGTTATGTAATAAATGACCCTTTAATGGGAGGCACATCAATGTTCTCTTGATCCTCTTCCTTACATCTTGAGGATTGAAGCGAGATGTGAGGATGTCAGAGGTCCTGACTGATAAGACGAGTTACATAAGACACGGGACGGACAGAAGCAGGAGGAAAGGCCGCTGTTGGTGACAGAGTGGGACGTGTAAATCAAATCTGCTGTCAGACAGAAAACTGCGAACAAATGGCTGCAACTCGAGGCGCATCGACCACCAGCCGTCAGGGCTTTTAAATCTCACTTTGCGTCCGCGCGGTATTAACGGTATTCTGCATTATTTCACACACACTGGGTGGAATTATTTACAGGCGGAGGAACTTGTTTTCTAAAGTATTGTGTGTTTTCCTTTATCTAAGATCCAACTAGACGCCATGGAGATTAACAGATTTTATGTAAGAAAGAATCGGTTCAACACGCTTGGTATGCTTTTGATGATGGAATGACATTATTATGTGATGTAAAGCTCAAAAAAGTCGATTAACACAATCTTTAATGCTGGAATAAACCAGCAGAGGATTTTCACACTCAAACCAACTACAGTGTTTATAAATAGGCTTTTCATTCTGTTGGTAAAACCAGCCTGGCTTTCTAACTTCAGGCGGCCACTGCCCTCTTGCTTTATTTTGGCTGCATTCAGACCAGACTGTGCTCACTTCGCAGACACACGGCTACATATCCATGCTTTGCTGGGTGAGTTTAAAATGCCAGGAAACGGCGTGCGCAACGGCCAGAGGCAGCGGTGGATGTTTGATCTGCAAAGGCCACATTAAACCTCCTGCTGTCGGGTTTAAGTGCAATCATTTCTGCTTTTGAAGAGCTGGCCACAGATCACCCTCCGCAGCATGGGATGCTTAACATGCATAACATTTAGTCAGGTTCAAGGATGAAGGTGGGAATATTACATTAATAATCCTGAAAATCTATTTAATATTCTGTCAAGTCAAAAAAGGAGTTAGTAAAATAACGCTTATTGTTTTTTGACTTAAAAATAATTATGATTCCTCCTAATTTTGTATTGGCACAATAATAGCAGTATTTTTCTCTGGTTAGATTTTTGTGATAAATGACTGTTATAAATTCAAATTCCACAGTTATCAAGATATTTTTCATAAAGTTCTCCACTGAAGCTTCTTTAAAACAACAACAAAAAAAAAATAAAATAAATACAGTCACTTCAGTTTGCTTAATCCTTCTGGAGACTTTAGTAGAAATTACTGCAAAATCTGTTTTTGGTTTCTAGTGCAAATATCTTAGTTCCCTTTAAATAAGACAAAACAATCTTACAAGCACTTTTTCAGCAAGATAAAGTACTTGAGCTACAGGATTTGCAATTATTATTCCATGTTATTTCACTTAAATTTTGGAAACGTTTTGTTATAAATGAAATAATCTGCCAGTGGAACTAGAACTTTTTCATCAATATTAAGGAATTGTTGACTTAAAACAAGCTGTTATATCTTGCTGAAAAGTTACTCGGAAATTAATTTTGTTTGAAATGGATGAAGATATTCCCAACGAGCAAAAGTAATTGGTACATCTTAGTGCTTTTGTAGTGTAGAGTTGTTGAATTTCTTTGAGGTTGACATTGAGGAGACAAAGAACGTTCAGCTCTTGCTCTTTTCCAGAACAAGAGCTGAACTTTTCACTGTGCAGGAAAGTTGTGGGTGAGCTTTCCTAGCAGAGGAGCCGACGCAGTGAGAGGAGAGCTCATTTACAAACTGTGCCACAGGCAGGATGGAGGGCTGTGTGAAGGAGACGGTGAACAGGAGGAAGATGAGGCTAATTATGCTTCCTGCAGAGACACACAGGCGTCCCCTGACTTACTAAAAGGAGGCTTGTCAAGATGTAACTCCCCAATGGGAGAAGAAGAAATGCAACAAAGTCGAGGAAGACAAACGCAGAAGAAGAGCATATTCTCAATAAAAAGTCTCTCCCTGTGAATTTAAAACATATTATCTTCCATGATCTGGGATCATGATAAAGATATAATAATGGTTTCTTATTATTTTATGTGAAATTTAAGTTGTAAGTCCAGTTTCAGGTACAAAAAGATCTTGAACCGGTCAGAACAAATTCACAGAACAATATTCACATGATGTATAATCATTGTATGAAAACTGTTATATATTGATGTTGTAAGGATTCCCAGTGCAACCTGCAGTCAGCAGATGGAGTGAAGTGAGGAGATTTTCTATAAATAACTATTACAGATGGCAAAGAACCCAAAAAAGCAGGAGGAAATCAGACACAGTAAGATAAACTGGGTAGGTTTCATTTTGATTCTCTTTATAATTAAGTTTCTCTCCCTGAAAAATAACTAAATTACACCTAAATGTTTAAAATAATAATGAATTAGAGAGCCAACTGGTTATAGAATAACCAGTTGGATCAAAACAAATATTTAGAATTAGAAAGTTGCTGCAACCCGTGGCTCTTCACTGCAGCGCCTAATAATCTTAACCAAACAAGATAAAAAAAACTGAACAATTTTAAAAAATGTAAAGACAACAAAAACCTGCTGGCTTTGCAATTTTTCCAAGACTTTTTTATGCAACACAAGCACAACATTAACACACAAAATAAGCTATTTTTGTTTGAAAAAGTATTTTATTTTTGCTTTTTGACCTAATTTTTCATAAAATGTACTGTTCAATTGAAGAAAAATGTATTCTTAAAATTGTGTGTGTGCATATTCTAGTTTTAAAAACATTTCTACGGAGCAATGTTAGTGCCACTGAATTTGTTTTTGACATTTTTTTAAATTCTGATTTTAACTTTATAAAGTTACTAAAAATTCTGAGATTAAAGTCAGATTTTTTTTCTTAAACTTTTGTACATTTCCTTTAGCAGAGAAAGAAAAAATAAGCAAATTTGTTCCATGTAGCTTCTGTGGCTGTAAAACAAATTTTATTCTGGTGGACCGAAGGTAAAAATAGCTCTCTGGGTTGTAAAGGTTGCCGACTTTCACTAATGTGAAAGTCCAAATAAGAAGAGAACCAATATTTTCATTTGCACGCCGTTAAAATCAGGAATTCACACGGCATCAGATTCTTAAGTTACACTTTCCTGTTGAGATTAAGGCTCAAAGTTCACCACATTAACTTTCTCTTGGTGTCGTATAAAGCGTCTCTTTCCAAAAACAAGAACTTTGCTCGATTTCTTAACAGGGAAAGTATTTTCTCAGCGTTCTGCTCTGAGTGGAGCATCTATTCCCTGAATGCTGTCTTAAAGGCTGCAACAACAATCAATCACTCACGTCCTTTGGGCAATTTAGCATCAGGCGTGAGACGGGCTTGCTTTCATTTTCTCAAAAGAGCAATGTTCCTTCTCCTCCTCCCACGCTCAGAAAACACTGCAGAGGTCTCAGATTTTATCTGGAAGCAGCTATTAGAGGTTTGATCTGGGTCAAAAAGAGCGACAGCAAGTGGCACTTTGGGATCATTTACCAGAAGAAAACATTTGTCTTTTCCTGTACATTTCTCATATGCATTGGAGACCTACTTTAAGAAAAATGTGTTTTATGGTGTATACTCACTGACACTGTTATTCTGACTGTTTTTCTAATATATTTTTTTTGAAACTTCTCAGGATATCCAAACTAGAGTGAATTAAACAACAAAAGAAAGAATACATCTTAACATTTTCTTTAACTGCTGAATTTCAATGGTTGAAGATCAAATAGTTTTAATTCAGATGCATGAAATATGGTAAACATGATGGCAAATAAATATAACAGTATGAAAATCTAAATGTGGTGCGGTCCAACCCAGGCGGAGGTCAACAGTACATTATTTTTGGAGAATATTTGTCTTTCTTTTTAAATCACTTATTAACAGATTAACTGGACAAGAAATCAATAATATACACCGTGATGTGATCAATATCGGACGTTAAGCACTCAACCTTTCACATCTAAGTGAAGCTAGCCGGTGGCATCAACTAACTCGCTCTCTTTTTGGTTGCCTACCAACTCACTCAATCTTTGGTTATCTAGCAGCAACTTGTTGAGTAACTCAAAGATTTCACCACCTTTGCTGCTTAAAACAAAAAAAAAAAACTGACAACTTTGGGTAAAAAGGGAAAATTTTGGCTGTATTTATGTTTAAAGCAAAAATATAATCAATATTTATAAATGACAAATGATATGAAATGCCATATCGTCCAGCCTTATGATAAACCTAATTCAACCCTGCTCATAGTTTGTGCTGGACTTCTTAGTCATTTTATCTAACATGGTTTAAAAAAAACTATTTTTATCCATCAATTTTTAAAAAATAATGTATTTATTTTGATTTGTTTTCATTTAAGCTTAACGAGCTTAAACTGTAATTGCAAACACCACTTCAGCCAAAGTTTTGAAATCGGTGAACATTTTTCCGGCTGAAGTGATCAGAAGTCGGCAAATGTGCATGAATTTAATTCAGTAACAGTGAAAAAGGTGAAAGTAAACCTCGTAGCCTGAGTCCATCTGGACCTGTTGTGGCGCTCCACTTGGTACCTTGAATGCTGGCCAGCCATGTTTAGCCATCTGTACCACTTTCCGTCTGAGAGGAAACAATATGAGGCTTCTGCAGTCACACACACGCCGTCCTGTCATCCATGGTGTAAAAGCAACCAGTGACGCATTGCTTTAGATAAAGGAAAAAAGACTTTTTCCAACCCACTGACTTGGCCTTGTTGCATAAAGGCTCAGTGTTATGTAATGTTGGACGTCTTGTCCAGTTTTGTGTTTTCAGTCTGTGGGTGGTTCTGTTTCTAAGGCTGCGTAGTGGAATGAAACGAGTGGGCAGATTCGTGGGCAGTGCAGTTCCAGCTCACGATGCCAAATTTAAGTCGTGTTGCGACACTTTGCTGAATCGCTCCGGTGTTTTGCACCTACACAGATCAGTGAATGAGTAACAGTGACGATGAAGAGAAAGGGACGAGTGTTTTTAGTGTGGTTGAATCTTCAGCTTGCTGACACTGAAGTTGAAGATTCAACTAGCTTCAGTGTACTACATCCTTTCAAAGTATTCATAGACCTTAGGGTTCATTCACACCAGCTCTGTTAGTTCACTTTAACCAAACTCCAGTTTGCTTGGCTAGAAAATCTGGTTCATTTGTACAGATGTGAACGCAGTTTTAAACTCTGATGTGGACCAAAAAAAGCAAACTCTGGTCCACCTGACTAGATCTATGTTGTGAATGCCAAATGGACCAGAGGCAGAAAATGGACTCCAGCACAAGGGATTATGGGTAAATACAGCCAAAACAACTGAGCCAGTTTAGCACCAGCAAGAGAGATGACTCTCTTTTACCGAACCCAAAAGATTAATTGTACAACTGCTAAATTTTACAAAACTCCATTTTTGTTTACATGTCATAAAGAAAGAAGTTGCTCTCTGTCTTCTTCAGAGGTCTTTAACTTATAGCTTTAATACCTAAACCAGGAGTAGAAAAAGTAATTTTCCATCTTCAGAGTCTCCAGATTTGGTTTTATTGCAGTGCAGATGCAGTCACATGTGGGTGTTCCTCATCGATCCAGGGCAGGGCATCCTCTCACTCGCTGCTCTCAGACTGGGAGGAGTACAGAAAGGAGACGGGGAGGTGGGTGCAGTCAGTTGGTTTTGGCTCATTGTTTCCCTTGAGTCACTCTTAGAAATACAAAAAATGGTACAGTTTCATTATTTATTCACACTGTTACTCCTGCTGCCTTGGTTTTTATTTTTGCTTGCTCTAGAGGAGGTTTTGAACTTTTGTTAAAGGAGAAAATGGAAGAAATCTGAGCAAAACAAACACAAATTTTGAGATTAGTTATCCGAACTGAGTCATTTGTGCCCAAATGAAAAAAAAAAACCCAAACTTTTTTTCTTAAAATTGCAGGATGCAACTTTTGTAAAAAAAAAAAAAAAAAAAAAAAGTTTACGTTAGAAAATCTGTGGAAAAACTGAGTTCCTCTGCCTTAGAGATGCTGCCTTGCTAACTAGAAACAACCAGAGTGAGGAGGTGGGTCAGAATGCCGCCAATCAAGCCTATGTGTGTGCCGCTCACCCTTTCCTCCTTTACCTTCTGCAACAATAAACCTTTTACCCTTCAGCAGAATCTATCGTGAAAGCCAAGGCTAGTTAGCATAGCCACCAGTGATGGTGGATAAATGTGTTTTCCTGTAATAGCCATAAGCACATTTAGCAGCATGTTTAACAGGTTGATTGACAGCAATAAAACCCTCCTCCTGGCTTGTCATTGGTTGTTTTCGGTCGGGATCTTCAGATATAAGCTCAGGGAGGTGGTGTGACCACTTAATGCTGCACATTCACAGAATGACCGTTTGCAATTCTTTATAATTCATAAAATGTTTATTAAATCTGCTGTGCATAATAATTTGGAACAGAGCATTTTGAGCTTTTTTATTTTTGAAACAAATACTGTTCTCATTGGAAGATTTGTTCAGTAAAATTTCATTTATACTGTGATAGTTCATGAAAATTATACTGACCATCATTTGCATTGACCATTTAAGAAAATCTTAGAAAATATCACTTGCATAATAATTTGAAACACAGTGTATATTTAACTTTCTAATAAAAGCTAAATATTGTGGCTTTAAATCACAATAACAAAATGGTTCTTCAGCCAATTACAAAAACAATTCTCAGAAAAGAGAAAATCCACGTGAAGTCAGAAAATCCTTCAGTGTTGTAAATTAGTCTCTTATGAGTTGAGATGACAAAGAGGCAGAAAACACAACTCCCAGCTGCTCCACCTAATTACAGACACTTCCTGGACCAGAACCTGCTGGCTCTGCTGTGCAGCTCCTCTGTGTTTCCAGACCATTAGTGATATTATTATTTTGGGGACGTGGCCCGGGTCCTTGTAGCTCCTCTTAAAGCTCCTGCACCTGCTTCCTGTAGCACAGCTGAGGCCAGGTGAGATGACGAAACAAAAACAGTCGGATAATAAATAACCATCAAAAACTGAATTCCCAGTCAGCCTGCAGACTGGAAACCAATTCAGTTCCCTTTAGAGGAAGCAAATCTTTCATTTAAAATTGAGTTTATTCATTGTTGTGTAGAAATGTTGAATTTTTATACATCTTTAAGGAAGTTTTTTCTTCCTAAAAGAAAAAGTCAGATTTTTAAGGAAGTCTTGACTTCCTTAAAACTTTTTTAGTTTTAATTAAAAAGTTTAGTCAAATTTAAATTGCGTATTTTTATTTTGTTTATAAAAATACTTACGCATTTTTGACCTCAAGTACATACAAATCAAATTCAGAGTTTCTAAATTATGATGTTTTCATTTGATTTTGAAAAATTCTGCTTCAGCGATAAAACTTTTCTACTTCACTTTAGCTTTTAACAACAAAAATCATATTAATGATCTCCTTCTTTATTTCTGATAACACTTAAAAACAATCTAAAACCCACGAGAAGTTACAATAGCTAATTTAAATATTGGGTTATTTGCATTTATTGGCAACATTTTTTTTCTGACTTTCTTGAAATCCATCTTGCAGCTTATTGATTTTCACTTCATGCTTTGCGTTTGGATAAATTTGCACGTTTTTCTTCTGCTTCTAACAATACAGTATTTTAAAGCTGTTGTGACATAAATTCCACAGCCATGGAATTGAGTCAGGAATCCACGTCTAAATGAACTCATTCCTGGTTCAGTAGGGGAGTCGTTTCTACCACTGAGTGCTACCAGTGGGGTCTCGCTGAGGAGGAAGGGCTCCTCCTGTGTGGTCAGGGTCACTTTGCACTCGTCCATTGTGAGACGGACATGCTCTGCATTTCTCAGCCACTGGAACAGGGGGCGTTGCGTTGGTGACTCAAATGGGACAAATTCCTGGGAGTCGCTGGAATAGAAACGTGTGTGACGGTGGTGATGGGGGGTGATCGTGGATTGAGTAAATATGCTCATTTAAAGGGGCAGTATTATGTAAAGTCAACTTTTTTTAAGCTTTACGTCATGGCGTAAAGCTCCACAGAGCTGCAGCATCCATGCTTCGCCGTCCAGCTCCTTCAGACTAGCGGCAGCAACTAGCAAACACCTGGTGGAACCGCACATCAGCTGAGCTACTTCTCATTGCAACGCTGGTAAAAATGTTGCTAAAGGGTTAATAGAGGAGCCATGTTATGATGACTTCCTAAAGGTGGAGTTTCAGAAAGGGCAGGAGTTTTTAAAGAGACAGCGGCCCAATTTTAAGTCTATTTTATTTTATGTAACAGCTTTTATTAACAGCTGAAGCTAACAGTTATTTTTTTGACTGAAAAATACATAATACTGCCCTTTTACAGCTGTGGTTGGTTGTAGATTGAGTATTAATATTAAATTAGATGATACTCAGTACTACAATAGCCTTTAAACTAGACATTTTTTTTACTTTTGAGAAATTTCTTGGACAGTTTTTCCTTTTACTTGAGTTAAAATATGCTGAAATATTCATACTCTTACTTTACTACTTTTTAGCTACTCTACCTGCCTCTGGTAACTGAACAGCATCTGACCAGGTATACTTATTAAGATGTCTACTGAGTATATACCATTATGTTCCAACAGCGTTTGGTTCTGAAATGCTGAAAATGCGTTTTTTTAGCTGTGAATCTCCTCTGCAGGTCTGCAGTTTGATGGAACAACTGAATACTTCGTTCAGCTGTTACTGGACAGTTTCTCCAGCCGATGCATGATGATCCAGCGTCACGCGCCTGACCCCGCAATGTAACCTGTGAGCTCCGTGTCACGTTGACAGACAGCTTCTCATAACAGTGACCTGACATTTACCATTTAAAGCAAACAAGCATCCTTACAGAGGAATGTGCAGCCTAATTTGGGAATGAATGGCACCCAAAGGAAAATGTGATTGAAAGTTGTATTTTTAACTGTTTGTTCTACGTCAAGCTTCCTGTTTAAATATGTTTGAAACAAAAGAAGAAGGAATTTGAGGTGGAAATCCCTGCAGCTTCACAGAAATACGTATAGGGGAAGTGCCCTTTTTAAGAGCTGATAAAAATACGAGCTGTCCCTTTAAGGTTCCCAGATAGGGTCCTTAACCTCTTCTGGATCTGTTTTGAATTTACTGAAGTTTTTTCTCTTTGGTGTTTGTAAGGAACCTCGGGAGATACAGATGCGCTGCCGTGTTTTCAGCGCCAGTCAGTGTTTCCTCTGGAAATTGGTGGCTGCTATGAAAATGCAGGCAAATTAGAGACTGTCCAGGCGGCCGACCGCAAGATCTGCCATTCATTTTTGAGAGCGCAGTTCTGCTTTGGGAATCCGGAGCCAAACTCCACATCACAACATTCTCCGAAGCCCATTTCATTGCTAATAAATGACCTGCTGAAGTTCTTCCATATGGGCCTGGAGGCTGTGTGGTGCAGCATCACAGCCTGATGCAGAGGCATGTGCTCTGCAGCTGCAAATCAAAGAGGAATATTTTATGCATGGGTGGCTGTAAATGCAGGTAAAAATGAGCTTAGGATTACAGCAGGAAGAAAAATGCTCAAAGTGGTTGAGCAGCTTTGATGTAAAGAAGTTGAGCAGCAGCCTTGTTGCTCAACTGATTGCTGATCGTACGTGACTGTGGTTAAAGCCAATAATTCAGTTTGATTTAATATTTTCGGTTATCTTAGTCAGTGACAGATGGCCTGCTGCTGTCATTAAAGGGAATCTATCATGTAAAATTTGTATTTCGCACATCTTTGTGCTTCTATTTGGGCTTCAACTGCTTCTAAAAGCAATTTAAAAAAAGTCAGTTTTTGGCAATAAGTTAATGCTTTTTGGTGTCTGGAAAACAAGCCATTCCAAAACCCTGCCAGGTATTGCATCACACTTCACCGTCACCTACCAATCCCAGAGATGCCTGGTTCTACTTCTGCTTTTCAAAGACATATGATTGTATAATTGCACATTTGTCTGCAGCCATTTTTCCATGGGAGTGTAAGATCACCACAAGGGCATGAGATTCATATGCTTCTCCCCCTGAACTCTGTATAATATGTATAACTTATTTTTTCATATGTCTTAGCTTGTGGTTTGAGACAAACATATTGTTCTGCTTTCGTAACACTTATCATTAAGATGCAGAGCTGGTTGCTCCAACAAAAGGCTTCAGCTGAACCCACTGGAGTGTCTTGAACTTAGTGAAAAAAAAAATTCTTCACATAGCTGTAATGCTCCCATGTTGAGTATTTGTGTCTGGTGTGAAAGCTGTTAAGAGCCTGATGTAAACAACACGGCGGCGGCTGCTGCGGGCTGTCAGGAGACATGAAAGGGAGGGAGAGTATTGAACCGTGCCGAAGAGCAGCGAGCGGCCAGGAATCCTAAGGCTCCACAGCGGGATTCCTCCATCCTGCTTCAGCCACTGCTGACGTAACCGTCTCCGTGCCACTTCATCTTACCTCGCTGTGCGCCTGCTGACCTGCTTTTCTGCACTACTAATCACACAGAGAGCAGACCGTGAGCCCGTCTCTCCTCATCACAGGTTAAGGAGGAAATCCAGGAATGGAGAGGACATTGAGCGCGCGCTGACATTATCCACCAGTCTGAGCTTCACTGGTTTTTATTTCCGGTTTACAAACTGGTTTTAGTTGCCAGAGAATGAAAGTGGGAGAATATGAAAATATGGATTTGTCTATTTATGATTCCCAATAAACTACTAAATTATTCCTCATGGGGAGAACATGAAAACTCAATGCTGAATGACATCAAGCTGGGTTTTGAACCCAGGACCTTACAGCTGCACTTCAATGCAAATGTGAGCAAAACTTGTCAATTTTCTGCTAATGTTGAAAAAATACAATTTTGCAATCATGGTGTTTCCATTAAGTAAGAAACGCAATTAAAATCACACGTGAATAAGTTTGTTCATAAAATGATTCATTAAATTTGTGACCAGAATAACCGCCTCAGTTGACTGTAAAATACACATTTTGATTTTTTGAAGATAAATTTGCTTAATGGAAAAAAGGTTTAAAGGTTTTGAAGCTAGAATGAGGAAGAATTATTAAATGAACAATTGGGTTTCTTACTTAATGGAAACGCCACAATTGTGACATTAACAATTTAATGCGCTATTTTAATTTCAAAACTTATCAAAAAACACTTTTCTTTTCAATGGTGTGTTCAAATTAAGCTAATTTATTTAAAAAATGTCAACTTGCACAGTTAGATGATCAGTGGTGCCAACTGCACCACTTTGCAGCCAGTCGTGTTCAAAATAAACTAATAAACATTTCAGCCCTTTTGGGTTTGTGTTTGCTGATTAGTCCAGTTTATTGCAAACGACTGAAAGAAATTAATAAACTGAAAAACGAGAAATGAAAAATGCTTAATTGTAATATATTTTGTGACATCAACAAGTTAAAAGTCAAACCACCAGCTCAACAGTTTTAAAACCACGTAACTCTACTTGATGGTAAACAAATCTAGAGATTGTTGCCGCATTAAAAATGAGTTCTTTGTTTTCAGAAAAGTAAAAATGGGAAATGAAGCCACGTTGAGGACTATGAAATTTCCCGCAGTTGTTTCTGGAAGGCGAAGAAATCCAACATCAGCTGAAAAAACTGGGAAGCAAATTTTTGTTACCATCAATCAAAACTGATGGTTGGTAAAGTGTAAAAGCTGTTGGTGGTTTGACCTTTCTGCTGTGAAAACCCCGTATCTATTAAAACTGTGGGACTTTTTCATGTGCTTTTTTTTCTCCTTCTAAAAAAAAATTTCCAGAGTAAAGTATTTCTATTAATACTGTTTCCTCTCTGTGAGGTTATTGTGAGAAGTGTAAAGGTGGCAGTGAAAAGGTTTGTTTTAGTTCCTGATGACAACTTGAGGTTTTTTTTCTGTCAGCTGATCCAGCAGAGGAAAGGAAATCATTTGACACACATTTCTTTTCTAATCAAACAGCTGAAAAAGTCCAGCACAAACATAATTAAAAACAAATATTTGAAATTGACCGTGTATGAACAGTTTTCTTCTTCATTGTTTGAGACTTTAAAATCAGCATTCACTAACAGCTAAATTGAATTAAGTTTTAAAATAAAGTAACTCATCATTCGACTGATTTTGACTGCTTTGTACCAAAATAACCAAAAGTACTAAACTTTTTTTGTTTTTTGGCCTTTGTGAATTTTTTGCATGGCCTCCAACTGATCTAAACATGCTAGCAGTTCGACACGGAGCGGCCTGAAGGCCTGTAGGCACATCAGTGCCGTGCTGCGCCACATTTAAGTTGTTTGCAGGTCGCAGCAGAAATCTCAGGAAACCATTAACACCTCCGACCCTCCTTCAGCAGCTTTTCCTCTTGTTTCAGACTGAGACGATCAGCTGCAGTCATTAGCATGCACAGGCTAACGTGCATCATGTCAGTCGTGTGGATCCATCAATGTTAACTCTCTCTGTTTTGTTTCTTTGCATTTTCTACATATTTGTAGCTAAAACTCGTCCTTTCCTCCTCCCCACAATACACACACACACACGCACACACACACACATATATATTTTGTTTCATGCTAATGAATGTAGCTACTGCTGTGCTTTTGTCTTTTTGTGAATTCCTGTGAAGTTTTACATTCCTTGAACATTGTCTTGACGACAAACCACCAATAAGAGCTGGAAAAGCCAAACAAACCTTCTGTAGAGATAAACTAAACCCCTGAGGTCGACAGAGCTGCATCTTTATGATTGATCATGTTTCATTATCTCAGTTTTAACCCGGAAAATAAACATTTGTTCCTCCACTTATTTATCTGAAGACTGTTGCTTTTAAGTCAGTTTTATTTATAACTTTTTTTATAAATGGTCATTTAATCTCAACTGCCTCTAAGATGTTTTGTCATCGCTGCCTCATATCTGTGGTTTAACTGAAAGTTATGGTGAGTTAACTCCAGAACCAGAAAGCTGCTTGATCACATTTTATAGGGATTTAAGCTGAGCAACAGACATTATCCCGAAAATTAGTTGACCTTTGCCCCTAGTTAGAGAAGCTTTTTGGTGTCTGTGACCAGTTAAGAGCTTAAAGAGTCAGTCTGCAGCACATCTTCCTGCAGTGGAGTTTTGGTCGTTTCCGGGTCCGCTGGAGAAAATGTCCCGGAAAGCCTCCTCAGATGAGCTTTTGTTGTGGTAGCAGAGGTAGCTCAACTTGATCTTTTGTTCCTGAGTCTCAGCTCTGCATTGTGAAATTGCTGATACAGAGATCAGAAAGAGTTGAAATGAGCCCCCAGCAGCTGAAAACCAAACAGTATTTATATTTTATGAGCAGGAATCCACTTTGAATCCAACCCTGAGTAAACACTGGAACTATGTTTGTTGCAAAAACCCCCAAAAACTTTAGAAAATGATTACAGGATGATGGAGGTCAGGCTGCTACACAGTTATAGCAGAAATTGGGGGAAAAAATAAATCTTGTTGTGAGTGTGTCAGTTTTTCTCTGTTCTCCTGCAGGATGGGCATCCAGCCCATCAGTCTCCCCTTCCTTGTGAGAACGACCGTCTACTTTTAGCATCACAATGACGGCTCTGATTTGCTTTAACACGTTGTGCCAGGAAGTGAGTTTGATGAGTGACGCTTCAGGTAGTTACCTGAACAGACGAGTTGTGAATCTTTCATTGAGCCCTCTAACCTCGGCTGCCCTGAGGGCTGGAAACGTGGAAACGTTCTTCGGGTTTGTAAGCAGCGACGGTTTGAGTGCTGTTCAGTTCATATGAAAACCTGAACATAGTGGAATCTTAAGAGTCTGGATAAATGCACCTTTTTATTTTGGCATATTACAATGTTGTTTTTTTTTATATATATGTTTTGAAACAGTCGTTATGTCGTTATTGTGAAAATGTGTAATCATTTTCTAAAGTTTTAAACAGTCGTTATTGTCGTTATTTCTCCTCAGCTTTAAAACTGTTCTGAAAATGTTTCTTATGAGATAAGATTTGAAATGTCATCAGAAGCAGTTGATGAAGTAACTTCAGAAAGGAATATTGAAGAAAAATACTACTGGCAGATTATTTTACTGACAACTAGTATTTTTTGATCAATATAGAGAGATTATTTATTTAAAACAAGCTCTTATATCTTTCTGAAAATGTACTTTTGAGTTAGTTTTGTCTTATTTCTAGTGCACTAATATATTTCCATTGAAAACTAGACATAAATACTTAGTAAGATTTTGTTTTTGTAGTGTAGAAAACTTATGTGGTTTTTCTACATCCTGAAGCTGTTTAGGATGTAGAAGTCTTGTTTGTCAACCTACCCAGAATGAAGAAATGCATTAATCTTTGCTTAAACAACTCTGAATGTTGATAAAATTTGCTGTTAATTTAGCAAGGCTTATTACTATGCTGGGAAACACAGAGAGTCGGCCAACAGCGACTGTTTCCGACAGATTTCAGATTTATTTCACGTTTCTCCTCAGCTTTGAATTACCTGCCTCAGTTTTTATCTGAGGAGTCTAGTTAATGTGTTCGCTAATGCTGAATACAAATAAAACCTCAGCAGCAGAAAGAGAAAATAAAACCTTTGCAACATTTTGCAGTTTCTTATTTCTCCCAGTTTTGCCTCATTTCTGAACCCAGCCACACAGAAGACTGACCTGCGAACACAGCAGCAGAGGATTTATACAGCCGCCATTTAAACATAATTACGGCTTGCATGTTTATTGCTTTCTACAATTTCATTGTGTGAGTCTCATTCTGGGCTTTCATTCACTACGAGCCAAGGTCTTTCATTACTCTACAAAAGGCAGCTTCCTTTTATGTGTCGCCACTTAGAGGCGCTTGTCATCTTCTATTATGTACCCAAATGAACGTCAGCAAGGAAGCAGTTTTAATATTATATTATATTATAAGCGAAGCTTGAAAAGCTTAGTTTTCAAGGTTTTATTGTATTTTTTTCTTAGAAAGTGAAGGTTCACTATGAAAACACAAAATCTTACCATGTGTTTTTTGTCTTGTGTCAATGTATTGTCAGTCTGTGACGTCATCATTCTCAGAAGGTCACATGATGGAAATATTTTCGTCTGAAACCAGGTTCTGATACTGTTGTTTCAGATCTCCAGAAACTGTTTCTGTGTAAAAAGGTTTTCCAATGACATTCAGGAAAAAATACCCCAGCAAAACTCCAAGCAGAATTACACAACGAACCAAAACAAATATGTATATTTTCTGTCAAAATATAATTGTCGATGTTGTTAAACCCTGGTTTTACTGTAACTGGACACATTTTTTGGTTCAGTGTCATTAGACACTCCCATTCCGGAGGAATCATGGAATCACTTAACAGAACCTGTCTAACAGCATGAAGTAGGATAAACCAACTCAAAACACAAGCTAAAGAAAGTGAACAAAGTAAAAGGCCTCTTGTCAGAGTCAAAGGGTTTTAAAAAGTAGTTTCTAAGGCTTTGTGTCTCCAGAATAACATCAGTGAGTGGAGAACCTTCTCAGGTGTGACTGACTGACCCACTAAAAATGACTCCATGAGCGCATGAGTGACTCATCCAGGAAATCAAAGTTAAGGTCAGAGTTCATGACTGGATGGACTATAATAGAGTCCATCGTAAAGAACACAAAGGTTTATCTCAGCTTGAAGACTTTTGGGAAAATATTCTGTGGATTGATAAGAGAAACCTGGGACTTTCTGAAAAGTGAGCATCTCATTTAATCTGCTGTAAACTGACAGTTAAACAAGGTGGTGGTGGAATGATGGGACGGATTTACTAAGATTATGAATTCACAACCCTGAGGTCACAAAGGTTTGGGCCATCCAGCAGAAAAATTATTCAAAGTACTCCAGCTCATCAAAAACCCAAAATAAAATGGAAGTTTTGAAGTGGCCTAGTCAAATTTAAAGATTACATCTGACTGAGAACTGACCACACATAGGTCATTGATGCTCAGAAATCCTCCAATGTGAGAAAAACAAAAACAATTCTGCAAAGACGAAGGCGTCATGATTGCTAGCTATCACAAATACTGCACTGCAAAACAAACAATAACATAAATAAAAATGAAAAAAAGTATTTTAGTCTAATTTGTAGTGTAAATATCTTATTAAACTTGAAATAAGACAAAACTAACTGACAAGAATCTTTTCAATGTAAGATCTTGTTAAGTTAAGAATTCCTTAATATTGATTAAAAAGTAATTTTTCCACTGGCAGATTATTTCATTTATTAAATGATATATATTTTGTAAATGAAATAATCTGCTACTTTCTAATTATTAACTTAAAACAAATTCCTGTATCTTGTTGAAAAGTTATTTCTAAGTTATTTTAAGTGTACTAAGATAAAGTACTTGGTAACATTTTGTGTTTTTGCAGTGTGTTATCAAAGGTGACACAACATAACAACGTGCATGTAGCATTTTAATACATTTCTGCATTTTATTCTTTTGCAGTTTTTAAATGATCTGAGAGACATCATTTGCAACTTTCATTGGCTGTGGGGCCTAATCATCATAACTAACAGAAATAAACTCTGAATTTATTGAATATATTATTAACAACCATCAGATCTGTGTTGAGCTGGAACCACAAGAGCAGATTATTGGTTTAATTTCTGCATGTAGTTTCATAAATCCCCCTACAGAAATTCCTGTCAGGTCGGAAGCTGGAAGTTGGATTTTTTTATCGTTTTATTTTTTTGCCTCTAAATAAATTTCCCATAAATAAAACAGAAGGAATGAAGAAGTGAAACTTCTGGAGGCTGCAGATGGAGAAAGGGAGAGGGAAATGAAAATGAAAGAAGCGCGGGAGGGGGGTTGGATGGGGGGATTTACAGGGTGTGTTCTGCTCTGTGATTGGCTGCTGCCTCTCTCTCTCTCTGTGTGTGTGTCTGTGAAGTCTTGAGGCTGATCGCTGCTTTCTGCGCTCAGATGTCAGAAAAGGCGGCGGACAAACTCAACTTGCGGAGGTTTTACCATTTGATGCGTCTGGACTTTTCCCGGCTCTCCTGACCATTTTTCTGAATTTGAAGCCGGAATAAAGATTTTTTTCCTCTCGCTGCTTTAAGTGAACGATGCTGCAGTGAGACAGCGGGCGGTTTATTCACATGTGAAAGAAGTGCTGCAAGCTGAGGATTTGTTTTCAGTCATTTTTGTTTTGTTTTGTTTTTTTGTGGGGGAAAGAAAAGCTCAGAGCTGATCGGTTCCTGCTCATTAAGGTGAGTTTGATTTTGAGTTTGGATTTGGGTTTGCGTTTGGAGCGCGTCCGAATTGCGCGCAGGTGTCGGATGGATGGAGCGCAGATCCGAATCCGCCTGAGGTTCTGTGTAACTGAACTCCTGCGTCATGACGGATTTTCTTTCTACTTCGCACCTGTTCAGTCAGCAGTTTGGTTTGTCCTGTTTCCAGGCAATGCGCTCCAGCTTTGCGCCTTTTCCAAACTAACCTCAACCTTTTCCCCCCAATTAATCCTCCTACCTAAACAACTTCTTCTCTCCGGTATTGGATGTTTAAAATCTGTGTCTCTTCCCGGCTATTTTTACCTCCCTGCACCTTGTGGCTAAGAGGATTCCCTCCTGCCTGATACTCTCCTGCAGAGACAGAGGGATCAGTGGAGTTAATCCCGCATCCCTCTCCAATACCTCTGGCTTGTGCTCCTTGGCTTTCCGTGCCGCTGCTCGGCATTAGGAGCTTGGATTGGGTTTTCCCTCAATGTGCTGACAGGTTTAATCCGTTTATTGGTAATTTGGTTGAACTCTGATCGGCTGAAATTGTGCAAATGCTTGAGGATCACCTGAATGGCTCATTGTTTCAGGTTCAGCAAGGTGTTGGTTGGTGGTACAAGGATCTGATGTAGTCTCTTCTATTTACACATCACTGGAGCAATTTTACTTTTTGGCACTAAATATATATGGAACTTGGTCATGAGATTGTAGAATCCAATAATAATGACAATAATTACACTTTATCATTAAGTTGATGCAAAAATATAAAACAAAAATGCGTAGCATGATGGATGAATATTTCTAGGGCTACTGAGATAATTCATCCTCTCTTAATTATCACTTTTGCAATATTTATCGCAAACTTAATGTTGAAACGTAACCTTTAGTAAAATAACAGAATAAACATGTTTTAAGTCCATATAGTACAGAATACTTTACCTTGCTACGGGTTTTTTCTTCATAAAGTAACTAAAGTATAGCAATGTGTTATTAGTTGTATAGTTAGTCAGGCTAACAATAGTTTCAACTCGCCAAAAGTCTTAAGGTCTGAATGAATTTCTTTTCAGCAACATATTTGGTTAACTTTCTTTGATTTTTGTATTAATCTCTTCATTTTTTAGATTATTTTTATTTACTATAATTGCTTCTTTTTGGGGGGGGGGACTTTTGAGATCTCCAGAAGTTAAGGGCACAAAATCCATTAGAGTTATTGTTTATGTTATCGTAAAGTGATGGATGGTGGTCCTATAGTTTCCATTTCTTTGTTTTTGCAACTGGAAAACTTTCCAATTTCCAGAATTTGCCTCAGTAGACTTTTTCCCAGCCAGTGCTTAGCAGCAGGTGGGGGAGGGGCAGCGCTGTATTGCTTCATTCTTCAATACACCTGGAGAAAAATCTTGTCATTCTGGCTCTTTCTCTGGCATTTTATTGAAAATAATTTAAAGAATGAAGCTTTGAAAGTTTGTAGTATTTTTTTATTTGACAGTGAAATAATCATGGCTTCATTTCTGTGTTGAAATCAAAATGATGGTTTGTTGTGTAACGAGGAACTTTGTGTTGTGAGAATGTGCAGATATTTCATAAAAATACATGGAAAACTTTATATATTTGCTAATGAATTGGCTTTGGAGGGCCCACATTGATCTGTGGAGCCACAGGTTTCAGAAAAACAAAACATTTTCTTCTGGTTTCAGTTTATTTTATTTCACAGAAACTGAGAAGTTTCTGATGTTTGACGTCCCGACCTGAGCTGGTTGCGTCTGCTGCGCCTCTCTGCGTCGTCTGTTTGGGGTTAATGATCCTGCTGGGAACTGATGATGCCAGGTGACAGATTGTTGGATGGAAGCTGTGATTTTTCTCGCTCGCTGCAGCAGCTGCTGGCGTTTCCCCACTTTAAACGTTGTTGCTGTAACAGCGCCCATCAGTGTCATAAATGAGCTCAGGAAATGGTGCAGGAGCAATCAGTGGCTGCGCTTCACTTCCCAGACTGATAGGCTGCTGATAGATGGAGAACTGATGTGTTACATCTCAGGTTCTTATTTTTAAATCAACACCTAAACGTACAGCGATAAAACCAGCTGACCAGACATGCTGGATTTTTAAGTAACTGCTTGTTTCATGCTGAAGGATTTTAAAAGGCTTCTTTTCCAGACATCAAAAAACATTAACTAATTGTCAAAAACACTAGTGGGGTGTTTTTCGAAGCAGCAGAAACCCCAATGGAAGTGAAAAAGTGGAAAATGTTGCATCAAGTCTCCCTTTAAAATAATTCTGACCTCAGTTCAGCTTCAGGCTTCTGGCTTCTTCTAGCCCTATCTCTGCCTCATTTCCTCCAGCCACAGATGAGTGAGATTCCTCATGCCTGTCAGTGTTTACACAGCAGAGTGGCGTTGTGTGTGTGTGTGTGTGTGTGTGTGTGTGTGTGTGTGTGTGTGTGTGTGTGTGTGTGTGTGTGTGTGTGTGTGTGTGTGTGTGTGTGTGTGTGTGTGTTGATTATGCACTCAGGATCCCTGAAAGTGTCTCCACCACATTCCCCCCAATGCCCAGCTACATGAATCTATTTTTAGCGGAAGAACAGACACATTTCAGACCGTTTCCCTTCAGGATCCCTAAGGCTTCCTGCTGACCTCCAGTCCTCAGTTCTGTCTGGTTCTTGAAAAAGAATCAGTTGAGGGTTTCCCCTCTTCATCTCTGAGGTTAAGGTGAGGATTTCCTCTGCAGTTTTCCTGCCTCTGACGTGGTGATGTGTGTTGAGGGTCATTAAGAGCCTCAGACAGAATCGTTGTTTTGGCCCAAGTTAGAGACCAGGCTCCCATCTGGAGCTGCCCCACCCATTTTCAGGGGTAAATTACCTGAGCATTTACTCCCTAATGATTCTCCAGCCCTCAGGGGGAACTCGTTCAAAAGAATCGAGTTCTTTCTGCAACAGTCTTAGTTTGATTTCAGGTTCTTCTTACCATAAATTATTATACAAACGTTAGAAAAATGTGGCAAAAACCTGACGTGACTGAAATGAGTTTTTTGTATACAGTCACCATTAAACTCAGCAAGCAGAATTTCTTGTTTTTAAGTCCAAACCAGACTTCCTCAGCAGTCTGTGACAGATGGTTGCACACTCAGCCGGTTAGGCTATAATTAAGATCACCTACTCAACCTAAGCACCCCCGTCCATATCCTTTTATTTTATTGGCATGTTGTTTGTTTACCTCCATCTACCACCCAGCCGGCGGCTTCGCTCTGAACCAGCAGTGAAGCGTTGAGGGTTTGTTCGCGCCGGACCGGCGGACTCGCCCGGGCCGGCACCTGGAAGCCATGTGTAAATCACAGGCTTGTCTTCTGCTCCTCAGCATCCTGGGTTTGTTTTCCTCAGGAAGGCTGCAGCTGCTGGAACTGGACAAATAAACAGGCTTCATTCAGAAAAGGTGACAAGGAAACCTCTTCTTATTTTTGTAACCATATTTCTCAAGTTATTTCATCAATCGATTATTCAAACAATTCATCGGATAAAAATTGGCACATTTTACAGATTTTTCATTTAACCACTTAATTTACAGCTAATTTGTGTGTCGACACTCATCTGTGGTTCTTTTGCCAGTTTGAGAACCACAAAGACAGAAAACGCTCAAAATGCAAACAGTGAAACCCGTTTAGGAGCTAAGCAGTCAGTGTGATCGTTTGCAGGATGTGCAGAGTCTTCACCTGCTGCGTTTCAGAGGAGCTCAGTGTTCAGATCCCAGCTGGGAAACGAGGAACAGTGACGTTCTCAGCATTCAATCACCTGCTACTGCTGCTTTTCTCTTCTCATGAAGCCCAAGTTTTACGACTTCTTTGTGCATCTGCTATCAAGCTTGGCTGCTGCGCAGTGCAGAAGTGTCCCTTCGTGTAAGTTATGGCCAGTAAAACCCTCCAAGGAGTAAACAAACTTCTCACAACTGTTGACTTTGTGTGTGAGCATCCCTCCTCTTCCGCCCGTCTGACTCGTGATGCCCTCGTCTTTGAGTCGAGGCCACATGGTGCGGCAGATGCCGAGGCCGCTGCGCTCCGACTCCACAACACCCGCCATTCTCATGGAAATGGCCACGCTTGTCTGCCTGAATAATGGCGGTGGTTTGTTTGTGCACATGTGCATTAAAGAGCGGCATGTGTTTGGATGAAGGGGACTGTTCAGGAGGCCTGATGTGAGCTTAAAAAGTGCTCATGAATAAAAACAGGAAGGTTCTGGTATCTATCCACCTGCTCAGCAGAATCAACTGAATCTGATTTGGTCAGCTGATGTTTACAAGCCTTTTTTTCCCCAGGTTTTTCTAAGCCTTTGTTGCTTGGCCGCACAACAAACCCCTGAATTTATTTGGGCTGTTTGTCTCAGTGTGTGGGCAGGTGCAGTTTTTATTCCTCCTGGCATCCATGAATCGATGCCTGGCAGCTCTGCAGTGCGTCAGCCGTAAAGGCTTTCACACTTGGCGGGCGGCCACAGGGCAGCATATTGTTGGGCGGTGCGGGTGTGTGAGGGCGGACCGGGGTTGGGGTTGTTGGATCTCCTCCACCTCCAGGGTAGAAGGACCCCCCTGTGTGTGGGGCCAGGTTCAAAGGTCAACTCTTCAGAGCAAAATGGATAGTTTGAGTTTTAGGCTAAAGTTTCTGGTTAAAACGTCCTAAGGTTGTTTTCCCTCCTGATAGTCAGATGGACTCGGTTTGATTGGAGACCAAAATTTGTTCCATTTTCAGCTGCGGTTTGCTTTCACACTGCACTGTGTAAAATAAACCAAACTAATTGAAAAACCTTTTCTCGTCCTCACGTGTGGGGATGATCACACCAGATCCGATTTACACTTTTATTCAATTTTCTTGTTTTTTTTCTTTGCTTTTGTTTTGCTTTCTTTTCAAAAAAGAAATGGCATAAGATATTTTTAAATAGTGTCTTTTAAAAGTATTGTAAATAATCAAGTATCTTTGTTTGAAAAATTAAAAACTATCTTTTCCTGACTCTTACATTTTTTGTAGACTTGAGATGAAGTCAAAATCCAATAAATAGCAGCTGTAAAACATGCTAGTCAAACAAGATGGCGGCTCTGAGTGCGCTGACGTCACTCTGACCTATGAAAACCCAAGTGGTGCATTAGTGAAAAAAAAACATGTAGATTTTCCAAAAATGAAATCTGCAAACACCAAAAATTTGAGTAATCAATAAAGTCGATTTATCGCCCAAACATCAGAGCCGTCAGTCCGTCAGTTTAAAAACATCCAGTGGCGTCGTTTCCGCACACATCCTGTTCTTTCACAGGTACTGTCAAAGCTGCGACTGCCTGAAAACACGAGGATTTTACATCTGACAACACACACTCCTCAATGTTCTCTGCTTCCTTTGGTCACACACACACACCAACCCACCCGCCCACAGGCACACACCGACTCTCCTCCACAGTCTGAGTCACGTACACACACACACACACACACACACACACACACACACACACACACACACACACACACACACACACACACACACGTGACCGCGGAGGAACTGAGCAGACAGTGTGATCGCACCGTGATGATTTCAGGGTGAAACAACAGTCAAGCCCTCCTGCAGGGCTGCAGATTGGCCCTGAATCTCATGAGGTTCCTCACATTTTTCTGCTCTCAATGTTTTTCTGTTTGCGTTCAAGAATGTTTTAACAGAGGCTTATTTACCAACGGTAATCTGTGAGTCCCAAAGGATTCAGCATGAAAGACTTTTCCTGTTAATTAGATTTTCTTATTTAGTAGCCAATTGTTCCATTTTTATGTTTGTTGATAGGAAACAGTGGTTATACTTCAACTTGTTGGACCAATTCTGTTCACATTTTCAAGGTTAAGAGCTCATGTTTCCCAGGAGATGGCATTGATCAAACCTTTTGTCACATGGGCCAAAATCCTCAAGTGAAAAAGTCAAGATTTAGATTTTTTTAATGCACACAGCATCTCTGCACCTCCACCTCTTTCCAAAAAGACTTTGAAAAAATTCTGGTTTATAGACCAGAATAACCTCCTTAACCCAAACCTCAGTGTCTGGTCTGAGTTGAGATTTACTCCTGTTTTGGTAGGCTTCATTAAGTCCAGGCTGCACATCTCTGGGCTGATGTTAGGATCTGTTTAACCTCAGAGTTCCCTCTATTTGTCTCCTTACCTATATTTGCTTCTTAATTGTTGTTTTTCCACATAAACACAGCTGAAGTCCATAAGGCCAGAAATGTCCATGTGTGGAAACTCTTTGTTCAGGGAACGAGTGCAACCCCCATTTTCTTAAACAAACCTCCTGCAGTCTGGAGTTATTTTGGATTTGTTGGCTGCTCTGCTGCACCAGCGTCTGCGGCTAAACTCACCCCAGGAAAGGCGGAGAAGCATTGCCCGTCTGTTCTGATGTTTGTTCCCTTTGTCTGGACAGGACAACATGCCGCAGACTCCACCTTTCAAGGGGCAGCTGAACACCGGTGGCTACAACAACAATTTGTACGACGAGACCAAGGAGGAAGTCTACCCCGGCCTTTATTATCATGATAACAACCTGGCGTCCGGCTCCCTGGAGGCCCTCATTCACCACCTGGTGCCAACTGTGGACTATTATCCAGACGTGAGTGCAATGTTCTGCCTAATTTACTTTGAAACCCTTTTGCTCTTAGATCAAAGTTGCTGCTTTCATTTTCTCTGTTTCCTCTCATGCATTGAATTCCTTCACAGCCACCAGGCCATGTAAGTTAGAGAAATACCCTCACATATCCTCAGCCTTGTGATTGTAAATATTTTTTATATTTTCCTTCCTGTGCAGAGGACGTACGTCTTTACCTTCCTGCTCAGTTCTCGCCTCTTCATCCACCCGTATGAACTTATGTCCAAAGTGTGCCACCTGTGCATGGAGCAGCAGCGACTTAGTGATCCTCAAGCGGATAAGGTCTGCTGAACTTTTACATCTGATAAACTGCATTGGCTGCTTTGCTGTTCGCTCACTGTCCACTTGTTCTGAATTTCCAGCTGAGACTCCGAAAGATCTCCCCAAAGATTCTGCAGCTGCTGACGGAGTGGACGGAAACGTTTCCCTATGACTTCAGGGATGAGCGGATGATGCACAGCCTGAAGGAGCTGACCCACCGGCTCGCCAGCGGAGACGAGGTCACTTTGATCTTCCTGATTTGACATCTGAGATGCACTGATTAATCGGTGCTGATTTGCTTAATTTTGGGAGATTGGTGATTGGCTGATACTTACATGTCAAACTTCAGCAGAAAAAAATCAACCTCTGTCCCTTTCCACTTTCCCATTTAACAATAGTCACTCCACTGTTGCCAACTCAGGACTTTCTTGCTATCTTTAGCAACATGTCAGACGAAAACATCAGTATGTGCTATAATCGAAACTGGCAGGTCTGGATTTTTAAGGATCGGCCAGAAAGCTTCAGTCGGTGCACCCCTAGTGTTTTAGATGATAATGTTTGACACTAGCCGTCCGCACATCCAACAGAGTTTCAAGCTCTGCAGATCTTTTCCACAGATAGCAGCTGTGGGAGGGAAAGCGGGGTGTCAGTGGCAACAAAGCAGGTTTTGAGGCCGGCTGCGTTCAGAGAAAAGCCTCATTGTTAAGCAGCTAGGTGGGTTTTTCTGGTCTCTGCTGCATGCTCCTTCCTAAGCAGCGTTTGGTTTGTTCCACTGCAGAAGAGCTGACTGTCCCTGGCTTAGTGCACAGCAAGCTGGGCCGCTTGAATAAAGGTAGAGTCGACTCGTTTTTGTCCCTGATGAACATGCTGACCCTCCACTTTTCAGTCAGAGACGTTGTTTTGACAGGCAGTGACTCATGCTGCACTTGTTTTGAAAGGAAATGCAAGCGTAGGATAAAAATAGCAGCAGAAGCTCAAAGTGAAAGTACCTGAGTGCACCGTCAGGGAAGGTCTCAGCAGTTTGGGGATCAGAGGAGATCCTGATAGGGTTCTCCAGTATGAAGTATGCATCACATTTTGTGAAGATTGTTGAGCATTTTCTCAACAATCTTCAAAAAGGGAAATCCTCTGGGAGATGTAGGCAGAGAAAAGACTTTAGCCATTCAACTTCTCACCGCGTGCTGATCTTGGTGCTTAGCATGAACTCACTCACTCACTCGGTCAAGATTGAATCAAAACATCAATGCTTTCTCATCTGATACATCGACAGCTCCATATATCTATTGTTTTTTCTGTGCAAATCCTGGAAACAACCTGCAACATGTCTCCACTCGTACAGTCATGCTCACAGAGTCGTAGTATTGTTTTGATGGGCATGTAAACATCTTTTGATTTCATATCAGATAAACAGAAGCTGACATTTAGCTGTGCTTAATAAAAACAAAAAGAAAATTGCGGCAAGTTTCCACGGTGCTTTCCCATGAGTGGATTTCATGCTTGGTGGCAAAGATCTCTGCCACTGTTTCCTCTAACGGCCATCGTTAAACTAGTTTGAACATGCTGAGGGAAATTTTGTGGTGAAGTTTATTTCAGTAAATAAAATCTGCAAGAAAAAAAAACTTCCAAAAATAAATTTTGCATAAAAGTGTCAAAGGTTATAGACGTCTGTGTAACAGAAAACACAGTATAAACATTCGATTTACCATGAGAGTCAATAGCACTGAATATCCTGCAGCCATCAGGAAAACACAGGCCTCTCTTTCAGCTCGGCGTGACAAAGAACAAGGTTTTCAGGGAAACCTCAGTAGGACACAAATCGCCTCTGCAAAAGTTTGTAACTGCTTTGTTTATGTGTCTGTAGGTGATGAACTGATGCAGTAATTAAAACATCTTAGTGGTAAAAACACCCAGAGGATATTTCCTGGAAACCTCCGTGTTCCAGTAAATGTGAGCTGTTCTCTCACCGAAGCGAGAAGAGCGTATCTTCATATTTGTTTTGCATTCAGAGTATTTAAGAGAGTCTTTGGAAAACAAGGCACAAGCAGGTCTGCTGACCCGAGTCAGAGCCAGATTGTGCAGAGCTGCAGCTCTGGGAAAATGGACCCAGATCCAGAATACATGCTCTGAACATCTGCTAAAAGCTGAGTCCAAACCACACTGAAAACACACCAGGACCTTGATCTCCGTACTGACACTGTCATTATGGATTTGGTTGGATATATTAGGAAGCAGCAGCTCAGAAGCAAGTCTAGCTCTGGGATCTCCATTTATCCAGCTGCTGCTGGAGTTTGTGTAGATTAAAGCTGCAGTATATAACTTTTATTTTAAAAATACGTTTTGTTTTGTATTTTTACAAATTGTCCTTCTGATGTGACAGAAAAAGACACAAACTCTGAAAAATTTGAGCTCCTCTACCTTTTCCCAGTAATGACTGCAGAAATACATTCAGTCAGAATAAACCAGAGTTAAAACAAGCTTGTGTTGCTGGAAAGTCATCTGTAAGTTAGTTTAGTCTTGTTTCAAGATATTTTCAGTAGAAACTAGACCAAAAACACTTGGAAAGATTTTGTGTTTTTGCAGCAGACATGACGACATGGAGGGTTAAACTCAGTGAACTCATATCGGTCCCAAAAGATTCTCCTTTTAAACTGGAGTCGTTAGCAGCAGAGTTGGAGTCAGCTGCTGTGAATTTGGGATTAAATGACGCAGTTGCAAAAATCGTTGGGTTGAAAGCAAACGTCATTATTGCTGGGTGAGTAAGTTATTCTCACTGCATCCTAAGTTGAATGCACAGTTATATTTGTGGATAAAATGCAGATTTCAGTATTTCTTTCATTAGTTCTGGTTGGATGAGCATCTTAAATCACATTGCCATCTGCTTCAGATCAGGAGGTGATGCTGATTGTGCATCATGCTGAAGGTGCATTTGTGGCCAAAAAAACCAAATGCATTAAAAAAGCAAACCAGCCATGGCCTCAGTGGTGACGGCTGGCACCGAGCAGTCATCTGCCAGCTTCGGCTCGCCGCCAGGGTTCCTGGTGTCGGCGAACACTGGGCTCCTGCGAGGCTCCTTCATTCGTAACACCAATAGTTGTGATGGAGTCCCTCTGTTCAGCAAAGGCAGAACATGCTGCCTCCTAGATCTGCAGCTAAATTTACCCAAGCCCAGCGTGTCGTCTGTTTGTAGTGGGGACAGAAGCAGCAGCAGATGGTGGACTTTGAAGTGGCCACTGGAGCGACTTTCACTTGTGGCATTCCTCGCCGTGGTCCAAGTGTTCAGTGGACTGTTGCAGCGCTGTTAATCAGATTGAGGCGGGATATCTGTTCAATCTTTCGTTGGATGTTTGGAGTATTACATTAATTTGTCAGCACTCAGAGGAAGAAAAAAAACAACGTGGTTTGGGTTAACTTGAATCAAAATCCTGGCTGCTCATCAGATTTTAAAACTGAACTGGCAGAAAGTCCAGCGACGAAAACTGAACTCCATCACCATAAACTGCAAAAGCACAAAACCTTACCAAGTATTTTTTTAGTATAATTTCTAGTGTAAATATCTTAGTATACTTGAAATAAGACAAAACTAAGTAATAAATTACCTTTAAGCAAGATAGGAGCTCATTTTACGTCAGTTTGTTTTTTTGCAGGAAAATCTCCTCCAAATGTACAAAAATCAAGCACACATGTATTTGTCCCCTCTGTGGACCATCTTATGCAACCTGTTGGTCAGTGAGGGAACACTTATCTAACTGCGGTCTGTTTGGAGTCACAGGAAATGTTCGGAACAGGACGACCTCTCGACCCCCGGAGCTACTGAGCCAAGAGCGCTGCCCATCAAAGCGCCTGGCAATGGTTCTTATGTAATTTCCAAATTCGGGCAGTAGCTTTTTACATTTACTCAATTACAATTACTTTAGTGACTTTAAAAAAAAAAAAAAAAGCACTTTCAGGGGTATTTTTGTTCTTTTTACTCTTACTCGAGTAATTTCTTGGACAGCTACTTTTTTACTTTTACTTGATTAAAAATATATTGCAGTATAGTTCGACTCTTACTTGTGTACAATTTTTGGGGAGGCTCCACCCAATTGTTGCAAACACAAATCCTCCAGAACAGGACAGCAACATCCTTGGCATTCCAGACAACATTCCTTGTATATTTTATATATCAAGCTCTCAATAAACCTTTTTTCCCTTTCTCTGTATCCTCCAGGTGTACAAGAAGGCGGTGGGGCAGATGAGCCAGGGTCTGATCAGGAGGTTGACGGTGCTCAGCCAGTACGAGGAGGCGCTGGTGAAGATCAACGCCACGGCGGCGGAGCGGCTGACGGCTCTGAAGGCCAAACCCCAGGCAGCGACCCAAAGAGATTTGCTCTCCATTTGCAACGACCCCTTCACTGTCGCCCAGCAGCTCACACACATAGAGCTGGTACGCAGACGTTTACTTTCCAGTTAGATTTTTTGGCTCCTTGTCAAGGACAAAGCCAGGAAATTCCCAGGCGTTTGGCTCACAAGGCTAATTATCATAATTCGGGTTCCAACCATCCTTTTTATTTTGTTACGCTGCTGGCTTTAAGTTGTCATGCCAAATAGTGCTGAAATGATTAATTGAATTAATTGATTATTGAAATAATTACCAACTAATATAGCAATTGATTACTGATGAGAGTCGTTGATTTCCAGGCAAAAAATCAATCCACTGTGGTGGATTTTCAGGGCTCTAAAGTTGAGCAAAAATAGTTAAAAAATGCTTTAATATGTATAGAGAAGGTTACATCTAAAGATCAAGGGAGCTAATTTTTTCATTTCTGCTTTCAGGAGAGACTGAGTTACATCGGACCTGAAGAGTTTGTTCAGGCTTTTGTCCATAAAGACCCTCTGGACAATGACAAGGTAACAGCTTTTCTAAGAATAAACCAGCAGATAAGAAAGACTACACAGGGATGACTCAATCTTTGTTCCAAGGCAGCCGATCCGATCCGTCTTGTTGTTATGGTTTGGAAGGCTCCAGTTTTTCACTCCAGACAGATCTTGAGTTGACACAACACGGTTCCTGTCTGCTGCACAGGTCAGAGCGAGGCCAGGTGATTTCTGACTGCAGCAGCAGACCAAATATCCACCTCACAGTCACACACACGCTCACACACACCTAACTGGCTATTTCCCCAAATCATCCCAGCGTCTGGATTAGATGTGCACCTCATCTCTTAGCAACCGCTGCTCCTAAGGGTTCATATTGGGAAGGGGTGTGTGTTTTGGGTGGCAGGCTCTCTTGTCTGGCGTTCGGCTGCTAGGCAACAGACCCTTTTTTGGAAGACGGGTTGATGTAGGGGGTCAGGGCTGCCATTGTGCCTGTGGCCAGTTTGCCTCGTACCCCCAGCAAGCCCCTTCAAAAACAGAAATGACAGCGTTTGTGCATGTGCATGCGTGTGTCTGTTTGCATTTAAAATGTGCCTGGCGGGGAGAGTGGCGTAAGGCCAGAGGAATGTGTGGAATCAGATCAAGAGGACTCCACACAAAGAAGCCGAATGCAACATGGGACGACTATTGTCCTGATGGAGGCACGGTGAAGTTGAGCGAGATTGGAGCTTATTTAGTTTGCTCAGTGATGCATTGACTGAGAGGGAGGAGAAAAAGGCAAATATAAGCTTTATTTCACCCATCCGGAAATGTTTCAGGTTGCAGTTACCAGCGTCACTAATAGAAAACCTGTTATTGTTGCAGAGCTGCTTCAGTGATCGCAAGAAGGCCAGCAACCTGGAAGCCTATGTCGACTGGTTCAACAGACTCAGTTATCTGGTCGCCACAGAGATTTGTTTGGTGAGTGGCAATGACTCGTCTTTGTTTTCCTGATTAATGATAATGAAAGCACCAGAGGTTGGAATTCTTTCTGAAAGAATGCAAAAAGAGAAATCCCTGTAGCGTCACCGGAAGCAAATTTGGTGGAAATAATTTTCTCTCTTTCAGTCTTTCTTAAATAAATGCTATCTTATCACAGATGCTGGTCACATTTTTTGATTTTCTGCTAAATTGTTTTACTAAGTTCTAAAGATAATATTTTAACATATAAACTGGAAGAAGCTATTTTTGGCTTATCCTACCACCAGTTAAAACCAAACCGTAATATTTTAATCTTTTTTGTTCTTCTAAGTTTACGGCACTAAATATTGTTGAAAATAAACTTATGTTTAGTTTCTGGTCACACTGATTCAAAAACCCTATCAAACAAGAGGACAAATGAAGAAACAACACATTTTTAATCGAGTAAAAATCTGTGCATACAAACTGACCCTTAGCGTTTTCTCACAGGTTTTTCATTTCTGTTCATAATTCAGTAAATTTTTATTTCTAACAGCCTGTGAAGAAGAAGCACCGAGCTCGAGTCATCGAGTTCTTCATCGACGTGGCACGTGAATGCTTCAACATCGGCAACTTTAACTCCCTCATGGCCATCATATGTGAGTTGTGTATATTTTTTATTTCCTCCCAAATTAGCTTTTTGCTTCCCTGCATTGTTGAGAACTCCTCTTTCTTCTTTCTGCTAAATCTTAAGTGATTAGATTTTGTTTTTCATTGTGGTTTGCACAACCATTGATTGAACCAGTTACCAAACTGACATGTCAGATCCAACTGGGGTCTGCAAGAAACTCAGTAAAAGTGTTTTTGTGGATCTCTTTAAGGAGCCTAAAAGCTCTTAGTAGTGAATCTCCTGAGGCAGTGTGTTGACCTGACTGGGGTCCCGGCGAACAGCTCTTTGAGCGTCCCAGCGGCACCAGGGGAGTGGATCTGGCTCCTCTCCCTGGCCTCAGGGCAGGAGGAGAGCCAAGGATCTTTGTGTCCAGACTAAAGGGGGAAGGGGCAGAATCACAGGAGGACTGGGAACAAACCAGCCAAAGCAGATGGTCAACACTGACCAGAGAGAAAGTCGACACACAATGGAGAGGAGGGAACATTGGAGTGCCAGCTGTCCTCTGCCCGTCTCCCCTGAGAGACGGACAGAGTGCCAAAGGCAAAACTGTCTACATCAGCCTCATCTCCAGGGAACCATCGGGGCGAGGCATTACTGAAGCGCTTCATCCAAAAGGCTACATCACCGCCAAACGAAATCTTCTTATTTACCTTTATAGTTTTAAACTTTATCAAATCTGAGGCTGGGTTTCGTTCTACTTCAACCAGATGTGATTGGAATGTCATAAAAGGATAAAAAAGTTGGACTGAATACTAATGGAAAGAGAGCATCACAGCGAAAAACGAAATCTTACCGAGCATCTTTGGTCTCTATTAATACACTTGAAAAAAAAAACTAACTTAAAAGCAACTTTTCAGCAGGATATCTGAGCTTGTTTTAAGTCAATAGTTCTTTAATATTGATGAAAAAGTTCTAGTTTCATTGGCAAATTATTTAACTTGTAACAAAAATGTCTTGTAAGTGAAATTATCTGCCAATAGTAAAAATAACGTTTTCATCACTATTAATTACTTGTTGACTCTAAATAAGCTCTATTTCTTGCTGAAAAGTTACTTGTAAGTTAGTTTTTTTTATTTGTAGGGAACTAAGGTATTTGCACTTGAAAATAGACCACAAATACTTGTTAAGATTTTGTGTTTAGAAGAAAACTAAACCAAAACATCCCAGTTTACTGCTGAAAATCACAGAATCTAAGCTAACAAAGGGCTTGTTTTAACACCTGTTTCTGGTGGCTTTGTTCTAAGATGGAGTTACCAAGTCTAGGTCACATCCCACTTTCCTCCGCTGTGGTTTTATTTCAACTTGGGTGAATCGGTTCTGAGTTTTGGATTTCCACTTTCTGTGTAGGAACTTTTTTTGTCATTCCTGCTCTGAGTGTGACCTGCGAGACAATCGAACATGCAGAGGGATTAGCATATGGGAAGCAAAGTGCTGGGAGGGGAAACGAGGCGTTCGTTAACTCTCATTGTTCCTCGGTCCTTGTAACTGGGCTGCATCAGAGGAAACAACATGAAGACTGAAAAAAGAGAGCAGAGTGACGATGACTGCAAGGAGAGGAGAGGAAGGGTGGAGCCGGGAAAATGCCATGTGTTAATGTGATCATGTTGGCCTAAATGTGCAATCTCTTTATCTCTCATTGTGATTTTCTCTCTGTTTTCTTTTTGTTCTTGTTCTCGTCTTGCAGCTGGGATGAATATGAGCCCCGTGTCTCGGCTGAAGAAAACCTGGAGTAAAGTCAAAACAGCCAAGTTTGACATCTTAGAGGTGAGCCTAAGAGGTTTTTCATGATTGTCAGTAAATCTGTATTTCAGTAAATCAGAAATACAGTTGAAATCACACATGGATACGTTTGTTTATGCAATTAGCTATTAAAACCTTGCAGCACCATCATTCTCCAACCACTTCCTGTCGTCTTCTTCGACTTTTCTGCCAGTAGTAACATCAGGTTGTTGACTTGTGTGATGCAAAACAAAGTCTTTCCTTTGCAGTTTTTCAAAATACACTAAATTCAATACAGCTGAAAAACCACCTCATACAAGAACAAAAACTTCCTGAGAAATGTATGTTTTATTTTCAAAATGAGTGAATTTCCATTAGGAAATTTGTTTTTGTAATTTCCACAACTATGAGAGCTTAAAAACTTTCACTAAATTTAGGTGTTAATTTTATATTTTTGCTCATGTCTGTGTTTTGAAATCAAAGTAATAATGTTATAGACGACATTATTAGCCGTAGCCGGGATCGCTCACCTCTCATTTTAAAGGTGTAAATGATAGACAAAGTTTTAAGTTGTTAAAGCTTTACTTTTAAATTTCTGCAACCAACAACAAAATTCCACTCAGATTCGTGAGTCAAGCCAACCTGAGAGTAAACGCTTTCAGCAAACAGCTCTAACAGCAAACATGCTGATCTGACAAGTCTGTAGACTAAGAGTGGGAATTCTGCATCCAGGATGCCCCCAGATGTTGAAGGCAGATGCGGATCACTCAGCTTTCCTATGCATCTCGGAAAGCTCTGCAAAACACTCACAGTGAATATCAAACACTCTCAGCCAGTCAGTCTGATGAAAGACCTGACAAGTCAGCAGGGAGTCTGCAGGACCTGAAAGCTTTTTCAGATGCCGCTGGTATTTTTCCTAAAAAACTGATCATCACTGGAGATGATCGGCTTTTATTCTTCAGTCATATTCATCCTCTTTAAAACGTCTTTTACCTTCCTGTTTAATTCCTCTGGGCCCGAAAATCCTGGGCTTTCAAGCCGAAGTTGTTGCAGTGATGCTAACTTTATAGCTCCTTTAAAGTCAGAGGGTTTTCTTATTAAACTGTGGAAACACATGAATGTGGGCCCCATATGTATTTTGTTCAGGTTGGATGGGTACTTCAGTGAACTGCAGCCTATTTTTTAGCTCGGTTCCTGTTCGTATCAGCACCAGATGTAAACGTTGGCTCACCCTATGCTCTTGTCTTCGCCAGATGTTGAACTGACTCTGTGTCCGTCTTCCTCTTCATAGCATCAGATGGATCCTTCAAGCAACTTCTACAACTACAGAACAGCCCTGCGAGGCGCCACGCAGAGGTCCATCACGGCCAACAGCAGCAGAGAGAAGGTGAGGCTTCCTCAGAACCCGACCCGGGACAAAATCTGAGTTTTTGTGACGTTTCCTCCAAAACCAAATTTATTCACCCAGCAGCCTCAGACATGAAAGTCTGAACATCTGTGCTGCAGACTCAACATTTACATTTCAATCATCTGACTGAGACACCGCTACAACCAACGATTATTTTAGCAATTGATCACTCTGACGATTAATCGACTAATCAAATAAGAAATTTGACAAATTCGGCAGAATTTTTCATTTCACTTGCAACTCTTTCAAACAACATTAGAAGAAGATTATTAAAAGATGCAAATGAACAACTAATGGAATTATTTTTTAAGGAAATAAGCATACAGTAATATAGCAGTCCATAATTATTTGTAGCAAAGGATACGCCTCCAACTAAACTTTTTTTTAATCTTACATACCTAAATATATATATTTTATGTAGAATTTCGCAGTCAATATGCAGGTCTTTGTATGTTCTTTCAGCAAATTGCCTTTTTTTGAGTGTACATGCTCCAGTCAATGATTAATTGATTATTTCAATAATCATGATTAGTCTGAAAAAGTTGTTTCTTTTCTAGTCTGAGACTACCTAAATGAGTAATGGGGGTTTGTGTCTCCTTCAACCAGCATTCCTCTTTCATAAAAAGTTCAGATATTCATGAAGGGAGGGAAAAACAAACGTCTGGTTGTGCCGGGTTGGCGTCTGCGTGCCGCGTCCCTGCCGTGTTTACGCCATCAGCAGCATCCCCAGACGACTCGACCTCTGCAGTCAGGAGGTTGCATAACAGCGCAGCTCGGAGGGGACACTCTGACCGAGTCACAAGAGGCGGGGGTCCTGTCCAACATGGCCACCTGCCAGATCACATAGCGTTCTCTGACGGTCCCCCTCCTCCTTCGAGCTTCCTCTCACAAACATTTTATTAACTGAGACGGATTGTTCTGTCAATATCCACGCGGCTCCCGGAGTTATTTTAGAGCGAAGATATCCAAACATTCCAGGCTGAGAGACCGAGGTCATGAAACAGAAAGTTCCCAAGCAGTCTGGTATGTTCCTGCTGGTGACCTCTCCTGTAAGGAAGGTTTTTTTGTGACCTTCAAAGCGCAGCAGATCAACAGAGGCTTCAGTTTGACCCTGCTCCAGCTGCTTTTACTGATTTCAGACATTTGTTTCCCTGCAGACTTGTTGTTGCTGTTTTGCGAACTGCAAATCTGAAACAGACTTGGTGTGTCTGATGTTTGGTTGTGTAGCAACAGCCCTCTGTGACATTTCACTGAAGGGAATGCAGAGAATATTCCAGGATCCGCCTCTAGTGCAGATCTTAAACTGTTTGAAAAACCTTCAATCTGTTAAACTGCTTGTCTTTAGTACAAATTAGCTTCTGTTTGTAAACTGATTTTAAAAAAAGCCATTCTTTCATGAACTTTCTTAACCTTGTTTATGCTAAATTACATGTTGGCAGATTATTTCACTTGTAACAAGACATTTTTCCCATGTTATCAGTGAAATAATCTGCCAATGGAACAAGAACATTTTCATGATTACTAAGGAATTATTTCCTTCTTCTCTTCCTGCTGTCTTCAATCTATCTGCTCTTCCTCCCTTCCTTCGAGTTTCTGAGTCTTATTTCCAGCTTCCAAATTTAGATCCTACTCACTATAAAATAATTAGCGTTTCTGTGTTACATTGTACAATAAGCGTTAAGGACTAATAATCTGGAAACTTGCTGCTTCCTTCCAGAGTTGATCATGTTTGTTAGGATGCACACATGTGTGCGTGTTACGACAGTGCACAGAGCGTGCTCACGAGTGTGTCCTTGTAAACATCATCCGACCCCTGCAGTCCCTTGCAGATCATCGTGTTCCAGATTTGTGACCTCTCACCTCAGTCAGCTGCTCCCAAATTTTCCCAGAAACATGTTTACAGTTGAAATCTCCCTGGAAAGGAGGCGAATCTGCAGGCTTGAGAAGGGAACAGAAAAACAAAAGGAGGGTGCGGTGGCTTCAGATGTGACGTACGGCTGGATGATTTTAAGCATGTAATACACAAAGAATTCAACGCAAATAGCTTTTGATAGCTGCTGCTGCTGCTGCTGCTCTGGTGGCTCCTAAAAGCATCGTGTCATAAATGTTTGATGGGAGGGGGGAAGTCAGGAAAGAGGTGACAGACTGGGGGGGCTTTTTTAGGTCAGTGTGGCAGCTTTCTGCAGATGCTACTAATGCAAGAGAGAAAACAGAGTTGAATGTTAATTCTTAGTGGCGTTTAATCACCTGATGTCTTCTGCAAAGGAGGGAAATCCTCTAAGTGTAACATGAATTAATCAGATCTTCGTTTAGATGTGCAGTGACCTAAATCGTTGTTTTGATGATAAATGTTTCAAATGGATTTCACAGAATAACAATAAGACATTTTGCCACAGGGGGCAAAATTGCTAAGTTGATCCACAAAAATAGAATATTTTTAAAAATATTTTAAAAAAGATGTTTTTCTGCTTCTTTACATTTATCTGTCTACTTTAGTTTTCCAAATAAAAAACCCCAACATTTTTCTGATAGTTTCTCATGGGGGCTGAATACTTTTCAATTATACTTTTGAATCATGTATAATTTTCTTTGTGTAACACGTTTGGTTTGTCTTTTATATAAAATTCTAATTAAATATATTTTTATTTGTGGTTGCAATGTGACAAAACACAAATAATTGGAGGGGTATGAATACTTATTGTATCCAGTAGAAGAAAAGCCCACAGTTTGTACATTGTTGGGCTGATTGGTTCCTTATTTGCGTTGTAAGATTTGCTGTTGAGTGAAAGCAAGTCGGTGTTTTTGGTTCTAGTTTGTCCAAATATTAAGATAAACATACAGCAACTCTGTTTATAAACTTTGTGCATCTTTTTGAATAGTTTTTTCTGTAAAAAAATTAAAAAATAAATGAAAATGGCCCAAAAACCAACTGTGTTTGCAGGTTGGATTTGCTCCATTCTAGAATTTAATCACCTCTGCAATAAGAGGTGAAACCAGGTGTTTATAACAAAGCGCCAAAGGGAAATCCCCACTTAAATCTTCCTTTTTCTTCCCTCCCTGCTGTCTTCCAGATCGTCATCCCGTTCTTCAGCCTGCTCATTAAAGACATCTACTTTCTCAACGAGGGATGCGCCAGCCGGCTGCAGAACGGCCTCATCAACTTTGAGGTAAACGGAGCCTCAAATTTCCCCCTGAACGCTAAAAAAAACACAGAGGTAGTTCCCCCAGCGACAGATTTTGCCGCACTCTGACTTTTTAATGTCACAAACTATTGAAATAGTTGCAACACATGGCAACAAGTGACTGTTATGTTACTGCTTCCCTAAAAAAAAACAAAGAATAAGAGGGAAGTAGGACTTGGATGTTTGAGCGTCAGCTGTGTTTCCATGGAACATACAAGACTCTGACCAAATATTATTTCCACTTACATTTTGTCACATGATTATTTTAAGGTTTCACACCTTCCTGTGAAACTTTGCTCAGGCTTTTACTCTCCTGTCACCATGTTAAGATGTTTTAAAGTTATATTTGAACACATTAACACCTCACAACAGCCGACATGTGCAGCAAGTCAGGTTAATGTTGTTTCTGTAGAAATTACACAGTATTTTAATTTAGTTTCTAGTGCAAATATCTTGGTAGATTTTAAATAAGGCATAACTTTCTTACGAGTAACCTAAATAAGATATAGAAACTTATATCTTATTTTTATAACACTAACACTGCCTTATTTGGTGATTCTAAAAAAACTCCTATATGTTGCTGAAAAGTTACATTTTAAGTTAGTTTTGTTTTATTTTAAGGGAACTAAGATATTTGTTTGAAAATAGACAAACATTTGTGTTTTTGCTGTGTTTTACTTTAACATTTGGCTTATTTGAAGTGTGAAATGTGTGTTAGAGGTTTTCAATAATAGTCTTTTGTATTATTATGTTCCAGAAATTTTGGGAACTTGCCAAACAAGTGAGTGAGTTCATGACCTGGAAGCAAGTGGAGTGTCCGTTTGAGAAGGACCGTAAGATCCTGCAGTACCTGCTGACCGCACCTGTGTTCACTGAAGATGGTGAGCAGCTCATTGGAGCTCATCGACTTCCCTAAACAGAATCCACAAATAATGTGTACGACTAACTATAAGCTACTTTAGTCCATGTTAAACATTAACATGTTTCGATGTCCCCATACTGATTCAAAAATAAATCTACATCAGGTATTAAATAAAGTCTAATTCTATAATTTGTGCTCTGAGCAACATCACACTTTATTAATTATTTATATTATATTTGTAATTCCTAATTGCACTCATTTGAAAAAAGGTTTGTTGCCGTTTTGTCAGTTTCAGTTTCTTTATTATTTATTTCACAGTTTCTCCTAATTGCACTGACTGAACAGATTAAAGTTGTTTTTAAACTTGTGAAGCTATTGGTGTGTTTACCTGTGCTGTACTGGTGCAGAGTTATTAAATAAATTTGTAGTTCAGTACATTTATGCACACATTTAGAAAAATAAATTTATTAAGTCAATTCAGCACTGATTGGATCTAAACCTGAGATATCGGAAGTGAAAAAAGTGGATCGGTGCATCCCTGGTTTTTATTTTTTGTTGGGAATCCGCTCATCAATAAAACATAATGATTTCCTTTCGTTTTCTGCAGCTCTGTATCTGGCATCGTACGAGAGCGAAGGTCCTGAGAACAACATGGAGAAGGACAGATGGAAGTCTCTGAGGTGTGTGTGACCTTCCTCCTCCTCTTCCTCTTCCTCATCGCCCTCGCTGCACGCTGTAGGGATTTGAGACTTTTCAGTCGCAGCAAACAGAATCACATCCCCCCCCCGACCGGGCTGACCAAAGGGATGTAGGTCACGGTGGGAGGCTGACCTCTCACACTGCGCAGTAAACACACACAGTGTCAGCGCTCGCCTCCACTGCTGATCATGTCTCTTCTTGTTTAAGTCTCACATTCTGCAGTCATTTTTCAGTCAATAAGGTTGTCTTCCAATGACTGATGAGGCGTTCCTGTTACTTTAGTAGAACAAAGAAAACCTCTGTCTGATACTGCAGAACAACTCCTCTTTCTGCATTAAAAATCTAATTTAACATCCATAGGTCAGACGGTCAGAACCATAGGTCGAAGGTCATATAATCACTCCTAGTTGTTGCCTGACTTATAACTGAGCTCAGTGTTGGTAACAAGAGCCGATAACTTTTGAAATCCTTCCAAGTATAAGAGCAGCACGTCTGTGAAGCTCCACTGCCCCCTAGTGGACAGAGACAGTACAATCTTAAAACTGATGGGTGTCGGATTCAGATTAGCTTTATTTTGGTAAATTTACAACATTACAAAAAAAGGAAACAAAATAAAATGCTATTTTGTAAACCATTAATTTTCCACATAAGAGATCTGTGTTTCCATTACAGAAAACTAAACATTTCCCAGTAACTAAAACCTCAAAAGAGTGTTTTGATTAACCATGATCAATAAAATATAAATAAATACTTCTACAAATATGTAGTATTTCTAAAAATTTATTAACCATAACTCACTCTAACAGCAAACAATGTAATAAAAATATTACATACATTAGCTACAATTATTACTGATTATCTGCCATTAACAGGAAAAATCTCCCAGCTTTAGTAATAAAAAACAAATAAAATAGTTAACTTATATTATGCCTTTACTATTTAGGAATATTTCTACTATGCTGCACATTTTACTTTTAATTGAGTAATTTTAATATGAAGTATTGTTGCTCTTTCTTGAGAAAAAATTCTGGATTTTCTAACCATTGACAGAAAAACAAACGAGTTTTAACAAAAAAAAAAAAAAAAAAAATCACCAGATACAGACACACACCTGCAGTTTTCATTAAAGTTTTGTATATTTCAGATTGAACAAAACTGATTTTAAGCAATATTTTACTGACATAAATTATTATCATTTTAGTCTTTAAAATAAAATTTTCACTTAACTTTTTATTTTGGTCTGTCTGATGGTATAATTTTTAAATATTAAATTACTGATAATTTCATCAGTTACTTGGTAATTGAGTAGACTTTTTACCAAACGCTTTTTTACTTAATTGATTGTTTTGATGGCTACATTTTTACTTTTATTTGAGTAAAAAGATGTCAAAGTAGTGCTACTCTTACTCGAGTACAGTTTTTAGTTACCCATCTCCGATGCCACGTCTTGGTGTCTGGGTTCAGTTTCTTCCTCGCCTTTCTGTACTTACGTGTCTCTGTGTGTTTCCTTTGCAGATCCACTCTGCTGAGCAGAGTTTAAAGCTGAAAGAAGACAAACCCAACAGGCGGGACGTGTCCTGTCCACTCTGCTGTTGTCCAAGCAAAGTATCCCAATCTCTGAAGGGAAACGACAATCTCTCCTCAGACTGTGGAGGACTTTGAATGTTCCCCTCCCCAGCACTGAGCTATGCTTATGACCCTGCGTCCTCCATGCTGTATATTTGAAGACAGCTGTTTTTCATCTCTTTGTATGACTTTATAGTCGTTTTGTTAAAGACACACTACAGACCTTCAGGGTGAAAGAGAAGGTTGATCTTTCTGTGTGCAGGTGTTGGGGCTTGTTGCGCCCCCTGCTGTTTTAATACGTTTAATATTGCGTTAGCTGCTGGTCAGCTAGCAACACAGATATGCTACACACCTTCTGGTTCCTGATGCCAGCATTCTCTGCAGAGAAGCCAAACCTTAATGCAGTCGTTCACTAAGATGGCATTTTGTCCAGTTTTCCAGCTCAACTTTCCCCCATCCCACAACTTTTGATTAGTGACTCTTAACAGTGGTTGTGTTTCCATTAAAATGTGCGCAAAACATTGAAATAATAATTTGCAAGTTTCTAAGTTAGAAAAGCAATTAAAATCCCACCTGAATAAGCTTGTTCACACAACGTCATTTAAAAAAAACACGATCCTCCAACTACTTCCTGTTTTCTTCTTCTGCGCCAGTGGCAACATCCGGTTGTTGATCATGTGACTCATCCAACGCGAAGTAACATGATTAAAAAAAAACCTCTCATTTTAGCACCCAAACTCTATCAATACATATATATTTTTAATTGTCGTGTTTCCCTTTAGCTAGTTAATTTTCAGTATGTCAAATTGCGCAATCCTACGGTCAATGGAAACGCAGCTACTCTGGTTGTGATGTGTGATAAAAAGAAATGCACTGGCTGTATTTAAAAAAGACGCGTCTGTTATCTGTTTTTGTAGATGAGAAAGTAGGAAGCAACACTTATTTAAACCCTGGCTGAATGGCTGAGTGGGTAAATGTTTTTAGAGGATGGCTGTTCAAACTTGGCCTTCTGCTGCTGAGGTTTCACGCTGCCCCCTGGTGGCCGGTGCAGAAAAATGAATTTGTTTTGAGTGTTTGAAAATGTGTTTCATATTTCATTTATTTATAAATGTGTGCAGTCACGTTATGTTTTCACCTTATTTAATTTTGTACTAGCAACATAACATCCTTCTGTATGTTTAGCTCTCGGATGTTTGTTTGATATTTTTATGAAACCGTTATTTTTTTTCAAGGTACCTGATCAGAGGATGAAGTTAAATGTGTTTTTTGACTGATGTCTGCGTTGCCTTGACTGTTTCCACACAGAGTCCTTGTTTTAGCTATTTGTGTCACTCCATCCCATCCTGTGTCGATAATCCATTTGTACTTGTGTCACTGAAACAGAATAGAGAAGCAGTTTATAACTGATTTCGTTGTGTTCAAAAGAGGAAGTTAATAAATTGTTTTGACTCATCAAAATGACTTTTTGGCCTGTTTTTACCTCTATCATCAGTTCTACTATGTGTTGTGCAACAAAATGTTTGGTTAGACATAAATGGCTGTTAGGATAGACTAGGCATTAATTGTCATTTTTTCAGCATTAGCAGCACATTTAGCATTAGCAGCTGATAATGAATCCAATGTAACCAGACCTGGTTCATGTATGTAAGTGAAAGAAAAGGAAAACTCCAGTAAAAAGCTCATGTTGAATGAATAAAATTATTTTTTATCATTCACCAATCTTACAAAACAAATGTTTACACGCTAAACCAGAACTAAACATCAATACTAACAGCAACAAATAACCTAACAAACCTTAAAACTAATTTTTCCACAATTCTCAACAACGCAAAGAAACTGTATCTGTTTTTTTTGTTTGTTTTTTGCTTTAAAACCTAAAAGATACGTCTTGATTGACAAAAAATTAACTATAATAGATACTTATTAAAAAATTCTCATTTTTTAAATAATCAGGTAACATTTGTGTCTCTATTGAGTTGGACTGAGAGCAAAAATGACACTGAACGAAAAGATGAACCGCATAGAATAAAAACAGCTCTTTGGCTCCACCTGGTGGCCAGATTGTGTAAGTGCAAATCGCACACAGCTTCTTAGGAAATTCGCCTTCCCATCCCGCTTGGATCTTTATCACAGTACACACATTTTGTCAGCATTATATCAGCAGCAACACAACAAATGATTTATTTTTATTTGTTTTGCTTGGTGAGCAGAAAGTGATGCAGAAAAGAAGACAAACCCAACCCAATCAGGGCCTGATTTGAAGCCCCTCTTCCTGATTATGACATCATAACCTGGAGATGGTTCCACCATCACACTAAAACATCCATCTGTTTTTGCTTTGTTTTACTTTGTTGATTATTTTTCTGCTGAATAATCCAAGTTAATTTGAACTGGAGGCCCCAAAGTGATGGTCAGACTGGATCCAAAATGTCCTTCTGGGTTTTTGGCTGCAGAGCTCAATCCAGTCTGTCAATAACAGCAAGTAATTCAGATTCTAAAGAAACAAAGCAACTCAAGACTATTACATTTATCATACTACCACCAAGTTTGACTGTTCATCCAACCATCTATTTTCTAACACCCTCGTCCCTGGTGGGGCCAGGAGGCGCTGATGTTTATCTCCAGCTAACGTTCCAGACAAGAGGCAGGGTCATCTGGACAGGTCGCCAGTCTGCCGTAGGTGGTTGATTGTTCATATGCTACAAAATGACACTATCTGCCTGGAAAACATATAATACTGCCCCTTTAAAATGAGAGTGTGATTATATTTTCTCATAAGCCCAAGTCAGTTTTCATCAAACTTCTTCAAATGATTCATGAAACCATCAATTTAATAATTCACAATGTGTTTACGGAGGTCACCTTTGTCTGGAATCATCAAAAGAGCAAAAAGAAAAGAGATCTGATGAGTGTCTACCAATAAAAGCTTGATTAGTGTATCTCCTTCTGTATTTCATCAGAAATCGGAAGATCCTGTCGAAGCTGGGAAAGCTGAGGAATGTCTGCTTTGGATCAACACTTTGTCACAAATACTGGGTGTAACACAAACAAAAACAGGAGATCACACCAGATTTGACACTAGGAAGCTCCAAGCTTCCATACAGATGCACAAGTAAGATGTGGGAAAGATTTATAATCTGGTGATGCAACAGCTGGGTCACCAACCCAATCATTGGTAGATGGTATATATTATACAGTCAGGAAAACAGATTTGGTGTTTCTGTTTGTCTTCTTCCCTGACTGACAGCACATCCTCAGATCTCCTCTCAGGTCGGGCACCAGTGACCTGGATTATTGTTCCCTAGTGACCTCAGCGGTGCAGATGAATCAGTGCTGGCCACCTGCCACCGTTGTTCTTTCTCTGTCAATGGAATCAGCTGCAGGCCACACAACTCATCACAGGCTGGGAAAACCAATGAATCGCTGGTGGGTGTGAAGGACCGCAGCATCCAGGCATTTACATCTGTGAAAATCAAAATGCATAATATCCAAAGAGGGTAATGCAGCTGGGGTCAGTACATTATCATGCTGAGTGTTTGAACTATCCCATTGTCCCACTCATCTGTTTATTGAATTTTATGCTCTTATGAAAACGGTTATTGTAATAACAGCGCAAATGACAAAAACCCCACAGAAAGGAATCAGCCAACCTTCTGATTGTGGAGCATTTTAACCTTTTGTCGAAATCCCTCCATAACAAATCAAAAAGATACAACTATTTCTGAAAAAACCTTGACACTTTATGGCATCCCATAGTTTGTATATGATATCTGATGAGGAACCAACTTTACTTTGGATCAGTGGGTCAAACTGAATAAAATAAAAATGGATGAAATTAGTTTTATGATGTATTTACTGTAAAAGAAAAAGTTTGGACATCTGTATTACGCAACAGATAGTTTGGTCCAGTTGTTCTGAAGAAACTCCTGACTCCATCTGGAGTCTGGATGAGTGGACAGCTGGATGGATGAATGAATGGATGAATGGATGAATCTGTGGACAGATGGATGGATAAATGGATTAAAGTTCAGATGGATGGATTAATTAAAGGATAACAAATGGATGTTGGATGGATATATGAATGGATGAATGGATGGATAAATCTATGGATAGGTGGATGACTGGATGAATGGGTTACAATATGCTTTTTATGGTAGAAATGTTTTTTGCTGAATCATTTTAGATGTTTTGTGTTGTTATTTGATTTCAGTTAATTTATTTAAACCCAATTAGTATGAAATTAAGCTATAAAATTGTCTATTAAAGATTTTAAAGTGTGTTTAAAATGTTTTTTCCCAGAGTCGTGCTTTTTAAAAACAAAACAACAACAACAAAAAAACAATTCAAACTTAAGCAGTAAAAATGACAAAAATCTATATTTCTTGCATTCAGAAAAAAAAAACATTCATGAATACAATTTGATTTATTCGCATAATTTCTCAAATGAAATCGACGCTGACGTCAGCTTACGGTGTAAGCGTGGAGCGCGCGCAGCACGCAGAGTGAGGCGGGACGGGAAGGCAGCTGAGCTGTAGTTAAAGGCAGACCGTTTGTCCCGATGAATCAGTGCAAACAGCTTGGTTCTGTTGGTAAACTCGCAGCTGGGCTCGTCTGAAGGCTGCCGCGGAGAACCAGGTAAGAACCGACAGCAGGTCTCCCCGACCTCAGCCGGTTCAGAACCGGCATGGCGACCTGCCTGAAGTTGCAGGTGCACGCGCTCCCTTTTGATGTTTTAATTGGCTAACCGGCACCAATTAGCGAGCGGTTTGATTACAACAGCGAGAAATTAGACCGAGTCTCGTCATTTATTTATATTTTCTTTAAATCATTTTGTCAACAGATACATTATTGAAATGTACAAAAGAACAAAAAAAAAAAGATAGAGATATTACTGGGTTTTAAAATTGCTGCTTGTATGTGTAAAGTTTGGACTACAGTGAGATCCGACCCCGTTGTTCAGCAGGAATGTCATGAATAAAATCAGCTGCATGTGTGAGTGGGCGGCAGGCCAAGACAGCAACATTATTGTTTTCTGAAATGTTTGTCAGTTTCAGTCATATGTCAGACACCAAAATCAGACTTTATAGCTGTTTCCTCCAGTAATTTCATGCTGACCATCCTATCATCTCTGTGATGCTGTCTGAGCAGACTGAGAGTGACTCTACATGTAATGCAATACTTCCTGCCTTCTGAATAATAAATGGACAAGACGCTTTCATTGACTATTTTCTGTGCGGATCCTCCGTTTCCTCACAGCGCCATCAGCTTGAAATCCCAGTTTGCTCAAACAGACCTGGGTGTTTTCTCCACATCTACATGTCAAATTATGTGACGTTATGAAGATATGAGTTTTGTCTTTTCTGGCTTTGCACATCTAGAGACTGAAACCTTTGCTCATTTTTTTGCAAAACAGCTCAACTCAGTCAGTGAACATCTGTTTTTAAGTCTAAATGTAAATTTTTAACTAGATTTAGTTTTTTTACTTTGACTGGACCACTTTGAGCTAAACCATTTCCTTGTAGTTTTCCTCCTGTATGTTGAACCTCCACCATTAGTTTCAAGTCTTATGCATTCATCAGGTTTTTTTGGTTTTGCTCTGTATTTACAAGCAAGTTTTCAGTCAGAAATAATTCCATAATATTGATGAAAAAATACTTGTTCTACTAGCATATTATAACTTATAATAGGGGAAAATGTCTTGTTTTTAAATGAAATAATCTGCCAATAGAATAAGTACTTTTTTGTCAATATCAAGAAATTATTGATGAAAACAAGCTCCTATTTCTTGATGAAAAGTTACTTGTAATTAATTCTATCTTATTATTTGAACTAGAAAATAGACCAAAATTTTGTGTTAGAAATAAAGAAACCATATTCACAGTAGGAACATTTCAATTGTCATGCTGTGTGTTCCTTGATCTTCATGATTGTTTTTGTTTATTAAAATATTAATTTTCTCTGCAGTACAATGTCTTCTCTATTTAAAAATACCAATACAAATGATTGTCATGAAACCAAAACATTCCTTCCTCATAATTTTTCACCTCCTTTAGGTCTTAAGATGGGGAACGGCTCGATGAAATCAAAGCGTTACAAACCTACCGACACCTCTGTTTCTACCCCTAACGGCCAAGCTCACAAAGACCACTGCGGCGCCTTCAAAAATTCATCCCTGGACTCCCTGAGAGCCCGCGTGGAGGAGCTGGAGCGAGAAGGATGGCGGAAAGATGAGGAGCTGTGTGACAAAGAGCAGCAGATCAAAGGTCTTCAGGAGCAACTGGCCAAGCAGACCCGGGTTCTGTCCGAGCTCAGTGAGGAACTGCAGAACAAATGCATCCAGCTCAATAAGCTGCAGGACGTTCTGAAGAGCGGCGCCCCGACTGGCTTCACATCGCGGCCGCCTTCTGTCAGAGCCAGCGGAAAGAGCAGTCCCAAGCTAAGCATCCGTATCAAGGAGACCATGAACAGAAGGAAAGGAGCTAAAGCCGGCGTGTCGGCAGAACCCACGTCCAGCAGTCTGCCCAAGTTCTCCTTTGAGAAGGCGCGGGTACCGAAGGATGCAAGGTGAGCTTCCTGTTTCCAGAGATGACAGGGACGAGCCCTGAGGCTCAGTCTGTACTGGCTCAGTGGGCAGTGAGTGGGAGGGAAGTGGGCAGCAAACAAACTGTGCAGAAATTAACGTTATTCAGGTCAGCAATGTCCAGCTGCTGGTTACCAGTTTAGGTTCAATCCGACCGAAACTGCAAAAACACAAAATCTTATCAGTCAAGCTCAGCAACAACTCAGTTCAATCAATCAATCAATCAATCAATCAATCAATCAATCAATCAATCAATCAATCAATCAATCAATCAATCAATGCACATTTCAGCAGCAAGGCATTTCAAAGTGCTTTACATCATAAACACAAAGTCATGCAACATAGAATAAACATTGTTACATATTACATTTCAAATACAATTCTAAACAGGTGTGTTTTTAGTTGAGATTGAAAGGAAGTCAGGGTTTCTGCTGTTTTACAGTTTTCTGGAAGTTTGTTCCAGATTTGTGATGCATAGAAGCTGAATGCTGCCTGTTTGGTTCTGGTTCTGGTTCTGGTCTGCTCTGTATCCCCAGAACCAGGTCAGAGCCTAGATTTTGGGTCTGGAGAACAGCTGAACTTGTAGTATTCTGTTCAGTATTTTGGTTTTAGTTTCTAGTGCAAACATCTTAGTTCACTTGAAATAAGACCCCGAGCTTGTTGCAAAAAGCCTTTTAAATGCATGATAAATTAAAATGACCATGATAATTTCCATTCTGAAAATTTATATTTTTTTTATTGATTACAGTTCAGTTCTAAATTAAAGACAGTCATTCTCCTGTCTCTGCAGGGACAAACTGCAGGTTCAATAGATGTGAACTCATCTATTGAACAAACTTAAAGCAGTTTATTTATGGTTTGGTTGTGTTTATGTCTCCATTTTATTCACAGTGTTTTATTGCTGTTCTTTATTTTGGACATTTAAAAGGCCTTTGAGATTTAGTGTTAAGTGCTCTTTACAAAATTAAAGTTTATTGCTCTTTAAGAGGGTGAATTTGCATCATCGTGACACTTGAAAATAGCGACTGGGACAATTTATTGAGCAGCAAAGTTTATTGTGACAGCTCTAATGCTTTCTGGCAGATTATTTTATTTATAATTGGTACTGTTTTTGTCAATATTAAGGAATTGTTGAGTTAAAAACAAACTCCTATTTTATGCTAAGTAAAATATTTGGACTAGAAGTTAAACCAAAAATACTTGGTAGGATTTTGTGTTTTTGCAGTGTTCTGCATTAATCCTCATTTCTATGTATAATGGAAATCTTAGCATTGAGGCTCAAGAAGCCTAGAGAAAAACTGAATCCTTACAGCTGATATTATCTGCCCATCTACATCCTCAGCTTTGAACATAAAACAGTCTACAGATGAATTCACAGTGCCGCACATGCATACGTCCAAGTTTGTCCCTGCAGAGACCGGAGCATGACACTGACTTTCTTTACCACTGAACTGTAATTTCATCGATTCTTGCTACTCTGGTGGGTTACTGTATGTCCCGCCCCAACAAAGGTTTATCGGATTTAGGAAGTAATCTGATCTCAGAAGGCTGCACATGGGAAGCAGGAGGCTACGGTGAGAAACACCCTGTGGTTCAGTCTGATATGATGCAGGAAGAAAATAAGACATTTACGTCCTTAATGTATTTATAGTCTTAATTTTGAACTGTGGGACTATTGCAAACAAATAGTTAATTAGCAGCAGCAGTCCAGTCTGTATCCTGAACTGATTAAAAGTAGCCCAGTGTTTTCTTTTCTTCAGCAGTTTATAAAAACCGGCATGCAAATCCGTAGGTTACATTGACATGGGAAAATCTGCCTTGGTTTTATTGCAAGAAGAAACCGAACAGGAAACTGACGTCCAAGTTTGGTCAGCATCAGTGCAAGTCAGTTTATCATAGTTGACATATTGGTAAGATGTTATTTGAAGCAGTGCATAAGACTGACATGACATTGTCATAAACGTGATGAATATGAAGAACTCTTCAGAAATGTTTACAATTGTCATGAAGTTTCATTCGATAATAGTAACACTTAATGTGAACTTAAGTTGCATTGAAAGTGTCAACTTTGCATCATTTGATAAATAATAAAATCTTCAATGCAACATTTTATTAACACTTACATTAAAAATGCCAGCTTTGCATTAAAAGTGGGATTATATACAGAATGACACTTTATGACAAAAGTCATAAACATTCAAGAATACTGCTTCATGTTTATGATGGTGTCATGTCAGTCTTATTTATGCATACCCCTTCAAATAAAGAGCTACTGAGATATTTTACTGCAACATTGGGAAACGTGTTTTTCTGGTGGTAGAATGGGACTTTATTATAAATCATAAAACATATTATTGTTGTGCATAAATACAAGTGGAGCCAATCTTTGTTATAAAAGGAACATGGAAGCACAGAGTGGATTTATAGAGAAATGTAACGCAAGACTGGACGGTTGTTCTTTGGAAAACAGACTCCAAAGTAGTGATGTTTGGAGAAGACCAAGCCATCCATCAGGCACGGTGGTGGAGAGGTGATGATTTGGGAGTGCTTTGCTGCCAGAGGAACTGGGAACAGTATCTCCTTTATTTACCGAATTATTCTCAAGTCAAATGAGTCCATCTGTCTGACAGCTGCAGCTTGACCCGAACCAGGTCATTACCGGAACAATGACCCCAAACTCGGCAATAAATCGACTGAGTGCTGGCAGCGGCCCAGTCAAAGTTCAAACCGTAACCTAATAATGATGCTGTACAGTGCAGAAACAAATGTGGGCCAAAGTGAATCCACAATAATGAAGCTGATAAAGTGGAACAGATGATCAGCTGAGTATTTTTAATAGATTGTAGAGCTAACGGTGGCTCTATAATCCTTTTTACACACAAATTTTCCACTTTTATTTTTTATTTTTCTGCCCATAGATTTAATAAAACTTACCTGCTAAAGAACAAATCCTTTTTGTTATCACCTATCTTCTCAGATCATTCGTTCTGCTGCTCCTGTTGCTTCATAGCTCTGTTAAAAACAAACATTCTGAAAGCTTTTTAGCACATTGTTTTTTTCTGTTGAACTTTGCACATCAGGCTTTTATGAGAACTGAAAGGTTAAAGACCCTCATATTACATAAACAGCGTCGGAGTAGCATCAGCTGCTGCAAGCCTGCTTTGCATTTCCAAATCAAAGGATAAATTACCTTTTGTCTTTCTGTTGCTTCTGCTGGATGATTGCTGTATGATTGAACAATGCATGCAGCGTCGCCCTCCTTATGCAATCATGTTTAAAACATATGTTGCTAATGATCCCTGTGTAGATTATATAACCACGAACTGAAGCACCCATTGAAACATCCTTCTGTTCTGTGAGTAATCGTGACAGAATAATGACTCTGCAAGGTAAGAGCGAAGGACACCAGGAAATCTACTCTGAAAAATAACATTTCTGACACACAGAAAGGTGAATATACACACCAACAACTAAAGGAAGTAACTTTCAAATGAACGTCTGTAAACTTTTACAGATGATGATTTTTATGTTTTCACCATTTTACTTTAAACGTATTCAGAGGCAGCAAATGGTTATGGCTCAGATTAAAAAAGTGAGTAATGAGGATGTGGGAGTGCTGGTGGCTCATTGTTGTACCAGTGTGGGCTGAGGTGGAGGAATAACAGAGGGAAATGATGAACATAAAAATTAGTTAGGTGATGATGATTTTTATTACATTTTTTTCACCCCACTTCTATCCAAAGTGCTGGGGTTGCTGTTTCAGAGTGGTGGCATCCAGACTTTTGGCTGTCTGAATCAAATTCAATATTCTTGCTTTGCTACTTTTTTTCTCCCCCCAATTGATTATTTTCTTTTCTTTATCAGCATATCACCTTCCTAAAATAATGAAATGTATTTAATTATGGTTTTTTTCTTTGCCTGAAGCAATGACTTATGAATGTGACAATGTTTTTATTTTTAGTTGAATATATATATTTTTAATAAAACAGGTTCAAAATGCATCTGTAAAAGTAGTATCTCAAGCCATTGGCAACAGCTAGAAGAAAATAATTTTATCTCTTTGCAATTAGCTAAAAGAGATGAACACAGAATTATGTGTTCTCAACAATATTCAGCATCCATTAATCAGACCTGCTTCATTTTTCTTTCAATGCATCAGGACTTAAACTTAAGAAATTTGGACTCTGCTAAAAGAACAGATAATCAGAGCAATGCTTCAAATTATGAAAATGATGTTGCATCTCCTAAACAATGAGGATCAGATGCATCTCCTAAACAATGAGGATCAGATTGAGTCGTTTAACCCTTTGTGTGTTTGACAGCGTAAAGAAGCTGCTGACAGACGCCCTGAACAAGAATCAGTACCTGAAGCGTCTGGAGCTGCAGCAGATCAAAGACATGGTGGAGTGCATGTATGAATGCAGCTACCAGCACGGCGAGTACGTCATCAAGCAGGGAGAACCTGGGAACCATCTGTTTGTCCTGGCAGGTAAGCTCACCTGGGTCTGTCATGATTACAAATCTGGATGGACGATAAATTGTCCCAGAAGTTATTGAGATAAATGATGTTATTGTGGTTTATAATATAATGGTAGTGGCATAATAACAATGCACATTCTTAAAAATCAATAAACTTTCAATTCTTTTGAACATTAAGCACTGGAAGATATCTTAAATATTCAAAATAAATAAACAAAATAATAAATAAAATTAATTCTGAAGTCTCTGTAAACAAAATTGTCCTTCAAAAAAGGGGGCTAGTTGAGACCAAAACATCTCCTAATTTTTTATCCAAGATCTCCAAATGAATTAATTCAACTTATATGAATGAATTAAATTTTTTTTTTGTTTGTTTTACACATTTGTTTGAGATCAGACCAAAGGTTGACGGACATTTTTAAATGTCTTTTTTTTCCAGATGGGAAGCTGGAAGTGTTTCAGCAAAACAAGCTGCTCACATCAATAACGGTGTGGACCGCGTTTGGGGAGTTGGCCATCCTGTACAACTGCACACGAACAGCATCAGTCCGAGGTAAAGATTTTTTCCTCGTTTTTTCTGCTCTGAACACTGATTGTCCTCTTAGTTGTATGGATTTCTTTAGGTTTTTAGGCTGAAGCTATCGCTGTCAAACAGACTGAGCCCTGTGGGGGTAGAGCTTGTGACAATGTGTCAGACATGATCAAACACAGTTTAACACCCGTCTGGATCAGCGTCCCGTTTCTTCCTCCCAGTCAGCCCAGGCTGCGTTCGCAGAGCCTGATGTCTGTGTCCCAGTTTGTGTCCCAGGATGAGTGGAACAAGCAGACCTGCCCGGTTTGAGACACAGAGCTCAGGAAAGTTTATCAAGTCACCTCCAAACATACAAGCATGGATTAAAAAGATTTGGTCATAAAAATAAAAATATATGCTAATCTAGTAGTAAGCAGATTTATATGCACTTCACAAAAAGATGGAGAATTATAGGTTTCCTTCCGTTGTTCACTATGTTCACGTTGGTGCCATCTAAAAGTATTTAAACCATTTCAGATTTTCCAGACGGCAACTTTGACATATTTTGTTGAGATTTTGTGTGATGGTTTTCAACATTTTCTCCTTTAAAATGAGTCAACAGTTTGTAAGAAACACCGTTCACTGTAACTAGAGCTGCGTCTCCACCATCTTCACACATCTGGAAGCTGAAATTTTCACCCTTTCTTCTTTGAAAAATAGTTTGCAAACAGTAGTTTTCAAGTCTTGCACAGATCTAAATTGGATATTGGTCTGAACTTTGACTGGGCCATTCTAAAAGATGAATATGCTTTGACATTAACTACTGGATTGTGGCACTGGCTGTATTTTTGGTTTCTCTGTCCTGCTGGGTAGTGAATGTGACAAAGATTAAGAAAGAGATCTGGATCCTTTTGAAGACCGTAGTTTCTGTGGGTTTGTGTTTGTTGTTGCTTTTCTGATTTTTCTTAATTCCCCTCAAATTTCTTCAGCTGCTCTGATCTTCCTTTATTATCTTTTTGATATTTACTCAGCTGCATCCATCTGTCCAGTTACCTGTTCTTGCATTTTTCTTTTAAACTGTTAAGTCATCTTGATACTCAGGGTTGCTTATTTTTAGTTTTCTGAATTTTGGTTCCAGAAAAACATCATTTCTTCTGCCACCGGTTTAATTCTGTGTTTGAATTCAGCAAAATGACATCAGCTGAGCTTCACTGCTGCGTCTGAGTGCAGTGCTAGTGCTAATGTTTACCTGGGGCCAAAACACACGGTCAGGGTACAATATGTGCAGCTGTGAGTTACTGTGTCGATCATCACTTCTCTATTCTGTCCCATTTTCAAGAGTCATTGATTTTAGAAACAAGTCACTACATCAATTTATCATATCCAACATGTATATGCATAACTTGTTCACATTACATTCCACTATTTGGTAAAAGTGTGCCACCTGGTGAAATAAACTGGTATCTGCAAGGAACCTTAAAGAAATTTATCACTGCAACCAGTGATCAATAAAAGAAATGCATGTCTAAAATTTGGACAAAGATAAGTGTCAAAAACATATTTTTCATTTCGTTTTTTGCCAGATGATAAAAATCAAAATATCTCTGGCATTAACATGCTGGCTTTATGGAGAGGTTGTGATTTCTTTCATTGCTTATTTTTTCATCTCTCTGAGATTAAATCTCTTCTTTCCAGGCTTGACTTGGAGTCAGTAATCCATGTTTCTATAATCTCCTGGTTGGATTATTGCAACTTTCTTTTAATGGGAATTAACCAGGTCATGCTTTCAACTAGTCTACCTGTTTATTTTTATGGTCTTAATGGCTTATCCCGTCACATTACGTGGTCAGATTCATTTTCCTCATTTTGTGTCTTAAAAACCTCAAAATTTGAACCTTAACTTTCTCTTAATTGCTCCGGATCTATCTCTGGAAAAAAAAAATCTCTGGGGAAAAAAATCCCTGCAGTTTTTGCCTTACTTTTCTTTTTTTTTTTTTTTTTAGAAGAAAGCCTGCAGCGTTTTTCCTCCAGTTGCGCTGCCTCCCGGTGGAGACATGAGGCAGGTTTTCATTTAGTTCAGCTTCCCTACCATTGATTTGTTAATTTCTCCTCACAACCAGCGCACTAAATGCTGTGTCAAAATCCTATTCTTTGGTCTAAAATACACAAAAATACTAACAGAGGTTCATTAACTTGAGATAAAGCCTTTAATCTCTGAAGTGTTGCTGCAATTTCAGCATCCAAGTAAATTAATTTTCAAGAATTTACCAAAATTAGATTTTTTTCCCCCTCTGCTATAAATAATGATGACTCTTTCCACAACTTTGAGATGAAGCTGCATTAAAGTGAACACAGAACAGGATATGCCAGGTCAGGCCAGCTGCTTTGTTTTAAATCATATCCTGAAATAAATCTTTAAAACACTTTGGATTCCTGAATGTGATCCGACTTCCTCTGAGCTCTTTTGCTGACTTCTGAGAGGTCTGGGAAACCGGGGATGATGAGGTGAGCTGCCTTTTCCGTGGTTGTGTTGACCTAAGCTTTACATGATACCCAAAGCTTTGCATCCTGATTGCGTTTTTCCTCCCTGCCTGAGTTGGGTGGTAACTGGTTACATTTACCCAAGTACACTATACTCCACTTTTTACTTTTACTCGGGTAATGTTATTACGAAGTATTTTACTCTTCTTACTTGAGTAAAATTTCTAAATTTTCAAACCCACTGAGTGAAAAACAAACATGTTTTTGTTACCTATATGAATTATCATTTTGTTTGGTCCTCAAAATAACAGAATTTTAAGGACCACGGTCTGACATAAATTTATTAGACCGTGATTAAGTTTAATCAGTGATACTTTTATAACATTTATGTCAGATCATGATTTCTTGGTTAATGTCTTATCCACAACCCATTAAATAAAGTAATTTCTTGGACAGTTACTTTTACTTCAGTGAAAATATGTTGCTAGTCTTTTTTGGGTTCACTACCTGCCTCTGCTCCCTTTTCTTGAGTAAAATGCCACTTGCAGTGTCGGGTCTGTTTGAGGTTTGTATATTTAATCAACTACTGGTGAGCGGCAGACCTTCAGGAAGGAGCTCTGCGGCGACCTCAAGTGTTCCAGGTGAACTGGAAAGACTTTGACAGTTTGGCTCGGCAGTGGAACGCTATCTCTGCTACTGACTCATGTCAAACTGTCACAGCCACTTCCTCCTTCCTGAGGCAAATTGTGCTTCTTTTTATAGCGGTGAACAAAGTGAGGACGTGGGCTTTGGATCGGGAGGCGTTCCAGAACATTATGAGGAGGACGGCTGAGACGCGGCACGAACAGTACCGCAACTTCCTGCGAAGGTCAGACTTGAGGCTGAACCAAAGAGCGAATGTGATCTGGAAAATGGTCAGATAAAATTATGAAAATAAATGCATACTTTTCATCTCACCTTCAAAACGTGTGACTCAAGGTTTTGGAACAAGGGTGTCCAAAGTGCGGCCCAGGAACCATTTGTGGCCCTTGTAGTGATTTTGACACTCATTGACACAGATACAAATCTGGCCTCTCCATCACAAGTGCTGACGCAAACTTCTTAAATTTATTTATTTTTAAACATGGACATTTCTGAGTTGCAAAAGTTGAGATTAAATAGTTAATTCCAGCAAATCTTTGATATTTCAAACTCAAAAATGTTAGAGTGTTCAGAGCTTTTGGTGGAAATGTACTCTTTTTTTCCTATCTATAATGTCTCTGTGATACATTCCAGTTTGTATTAAAACAAACCCTGACCATCCTGAAGTTAACAACATTCCTGCTCATGATTTGTGCATGTGCACATTTGACTTGTTCATCTGTTTGTTAAATTATAGTTTTGGTACAAACTATAAAAGTTTAGTTAGTGGCCTTAACTTATTGTTTCTCCTGTTCTTTCTTTTGTTCAGTGTTTCACTCTTGGCTAATCTACCCGACGACAAGCTAAGCAAAATAGTCGACTGCCTGGAGGTGGTAAGTTATTCTGTCAAACTATCTCCATTTCTATTTGAAGGACAATTAGACTTTTACATGAATTGCACAAGTCTTGGCAGCTCCTAGGAGCCAGGAGCACTGCAGATAGCGGCTGTCAAAATATCATTACCGTTTGGCCATATACCATTACTGCATGTCAGCAAATTCATTCTAGCTCCAGTCTGCAAGAACTCCCAGATTTATCTTGTTGATGAACGGGGCCGATATTATTCCTGTCATCGCCGGGTGCTGTATGTTGTTACCCTAATTATTTGACTAAGGCCCCAGAAAGTGTTTACTCAAATGGGGGACGAGTGATTTCTTAAAGATGTGCCAGGGACAGGCTTTTGGTGTGAGATGACACAAGTGTGTGAAATTGTGTGTGTAGCTGTGAAACAAGCAGGAGACTGAGGGTGACTCCAGCTCTTCCTGCAGAAGCATTGTATTTCATCTACAGAAAGGGAAAAAAGCTGAGCAGAACCTGCCAGCATCGGGGCAAAAAACTGCTTTCTCAGCCTCTTTTCGCAGTGCAAATTTCAAGGACATTTGTTACGTTGGCTGATTATGCTGCTACTCTCAAGTGTGGGTGAAATTCTTTCTGCCGGCCCGGGGGGCCAGTTGTGACCCGAGAAAGGAGCAGATGTTCAGAGAATCACTACAGATTTGTGAAAAACTTTTTTTTTTTTTTCTTTTTTGTAGAATGGAGTTTGGTGGGATTTACAGGCATCTGTTTGTATGAACAGGAACAGATCACCATTTGAGAAATGTCATATGAACTCTGGAAGTTAGTTTGAATTCCTGGAACTGAATCTGAAAAGTTGACGTGTTTCCAAAGCGTGTTGAGCTGATTGGAAGTAAAAACAGGATCTATTGTAAACGCGACGCGTCAGCTGAGGCCAGAATATGTGAGCGAAAAGTAAAATATTCAAGAAAAAAATCTGAATTTCTAGACCTGAATCTGTACAAAGAAACAGAATGTAGAGAAAAAATTTAGATTTACAGACTTGATTCTATCCATCCATTTATTTATCATTTAATCCATCCATCCTCTAATTTCTACTCACCATCATCATAAATTATGTCCAACTTAAGCTGAACTTTATGGACGACAATTCTTCTTTACTTTACATATTCAGAGACAAACTTGATTATTATGTTTCTCTCATTGTTGCATTTTTAGACTTTACCCTTATCACAGTGTATGGCTGGAAATATTTGTTCGATTTTTACAAATTGCTCCTGTGCAAAGAGTTTTCTAACAACTACGTTTTATCTGTTTTGAAACAAAGATACCCTTGCTGAACATCTTTACACAGACTGCAGTTAAAAACCAGTCCACTTGGGGGCTGCGGAGGACTGGTGTCGTCTTCAAACTGGTTTACTCCCATTACGGTGCCGCTAGTAGAGACCAAGTGCTGCTGTTGAAACATAGGCTGCGGCTGATCGATGGAAAGCCAATTAGAATAACTGAGCTGGAGGCAAACCTAATATAGACACAGAAAGCGAAGAGTGAGTGTCGATGTTCACCACTGACATAACCAAACCTAATAAGTGGAACTCAAATGTTCAGATTAAACAGAACGGTTGGACCTATATTAGGAAAAGAGACACTTTTGAGTTTCTTGTGGGCCATGTTCCTTTTTTTTCCCTTTCTGGAAACATTTAGCTCATTTAAAATTCTGACTTTGCGGTCTGTTATAACAAACCCAGGACACAGTTCAGATGCTGTCCATCCACTGAACAGCTTCTGCATCATCCGGACAGGCTCTATAAACAAAACCTTGGCATGTTGTCTCCGCTGTCACAGCCTGGCGTTAAACTAGGCTCTCCTGAAGCGTAAACGGGAGGTAAACAATCGTGGACGCCCAAGGAAAATGCCACTTGTGTCAAGAGCATTGACAGTAAACACCAGGGAATGTTTACACAGAGTTGCTGTGATTTGGTTTCGACAATGTCCCCTTAAAGTCAAAAGGAATGCAGCGGTGGACCGTGGCCACACCTGCTTGGTCCCAGATTATACTTCATCCTGCTGACCTTCTTTGCACATCTTCATCTCTTCTAGAAGTTTTACACTGGCTCTCACTGGCTCTCAAAAATAAAGGCACCAGTTTCTGCAAAAAGAGCTGACTGACACAACAGAAGAGGAATACATCTTACGTGTCGCTTCGATTTATGAGTGACATTAAGACGACTGAAGAATGACTTTACTTCTGTTCCAGCTCTTGTGCGTTACAAAAGGCAGCTGTGTCTCAACTTATCAGAATATAAAATGCAATTTTAAATTACTATTTATTAGAATACTTTAAACATTTTTTCTATTTGTGCTACTTGTGATATTTCATGTCTCTTCTTGATTTTGGTTGGTTTACAGTTAAGTAGTCCTGGGGTAGATGACTTAATATGGTCAGGTTAGGCTATGTATGAAGAGGACAAGTTCTAAAAAGCCTTGGTTCTGACTGCTGTCCCACCCCGACCCATTTTCACCTCAGGAATACTATGACAAAGGAGAATACGTCATCCGACAGGGAGAGGAGGGCAGCACCTTCTACATCATCGCCCAGGGAAAGGTAAATAACGAACACCGAATGAAATCAAGGCGATATCGTAACAGGTTTTCATTGAAGTCTGACCAACAGAATCTGGTTTTGACTAATCTAAGTTTTCTTTCTCTACTAAAACGCACACAATTGAGTTGGAGAAGAGATGCAGCGAAGGGTTGCAGGAAAGTTGCTGAATGCAGATCCGCAAATCTGAAACAAACTTCCAGTAAACTGCAAAAGAGCCGAAACACTGAATTTCTTTGAATCAAGGCTCAAAGCTCACCTGTTCAGACTTTGATTTGATTAGCAGTTGCTGGAACATTGATCAACATATTTGTTTTTTTTTGAGAATTTTGTAAAACAATTATGTTTGTGTTTCATAATTGATGTCTGCAGAATATAAACTATTTGAACAACCTTGTTGCTGAAATGTGCAATACAAATTAACTTGACTTGAACTCAGAACCTGCATTGAACAATTTGTTATTTAAGAAGTTTGCAGGCTAGAAAAAATATTTTATTTTTGAAGTGTTTGAAGAAGCACATCTGTGTTTTTCCTCTAGAATTTAACCTGCTGATTAACATATAGAGGAAAACAAGAAAATTTGGATAAATAACATTGAAATGATCAATATATGATTAAAAAAACATATACTGTTGCTACATCAGACATAACTTGCAATAAAAATGTTATATCTAGTGGGATATTTTAATTGTAGTACGTTTTCCTCCTGGTTTTGTCCTTGGAGCTGTGTGAGAGTGTCGGGCGGTTCAGGTCTGTGACCCGCTCTCCTTCTCCATCTGATCACTCAGCAACCCGATAACGACGTGGAAAGGTTGGAGGTGGCCACAAGGGAATTTTTTAAAATGCCTTAATAGGTCCATATGAGACGGCAGACCCAACCAGCCTGGGTGAGAGGTCTGTTGTTTGGAATGAAGGGGGGCTAATACAGGAAATGGCTCCTCCGCCCCCTGTGGTGCCCTCTGACCAGGGAAGGAATAAACCCCGAGAGTGGCTGCCAACAGGAAAAACAAGGGAAGTGAGGGGTCACAGAGGTCAAATGAGACTCTTAGCTAAAACACACTCATGGCCATTAAGGCTGTGATGTCATTGTGGTGCATCTTAAATGGTAATGATGCCAAGAGTGGGATGTTTGACCTCAACCACGGTGGGCCGCTGGGTTTTTACAGCCTACCAAATTATGGAGAAGTTTGTCAACGCTGAAAGCGTTGCTGTCGAATACCTTCAGACTGCAATCAGAAAAGCAACAAACAAAGAAAGAAACCCTCTACTGAGAGAGATCCCCTTAAAATTAATACGTTTATTTGGATAGGCGCGCATCAGTGCCGCTTAATCATGCATGTTCCCATCATGGTTGGATTACTGTTATTGAAAATGTCACTTTTCAAGTTTTAACACAATTTGTTTTGTTTTTACGATGCATGTAAAAATAGTCAGAGAAAGTATAAAGCACCTGTAAAAGCTTAACCAGAGACTTAAATCTGCCTCCTGCAGGTGAAGGTGACCCAAACCACAGAGGCCTACAAACTGCCACAGACCATAAACACGCTGCAGAAGGGGGACTACTTTGGAGAAAAAGCACTCATAAGGTAAACTTGCTACATAATAAGAACTTAATAAACTTTGTTTTATTACTGTAACCTACAGATACCAGAAGTTGGTATATTTAATTTGGCTGACTGTTGCATAATGTAAAAAAAAAAAAAAACTATTCACTGCAGGATTTGATAAAAGAGGATTTTGATTAAGATGGATAAAAGAATAAAACAACAAACGATTCCAGGGGCATGCTTTTATTTTTAGTAGGTCGGATCAGTATAATGATATCTGTGCAAGTTTGTGTAAATAAAAAATTAAGGAGGTCCAGCTCATTCAACATGTTGCTCCCAGAGTTTTGACCAAAAACAGAAAAAAAAGATCACCGCCTGAGTGGATCTTTGTTTGTCAAAGAATAGAATTTTAAAAGTTGCTTTAATTTATTACTACAGAATGTTTTTAAGTCAGACAATTTTTTGAGCTGCATATTTTTGAATGACATTTAAACAGAAATGGAGTTCTTACATTTGTATGCATGCTTACATTTTTGTTGTGTTTTCCAGTGATGACGTCAGGTCAGCCAATATCATTGCCGATGAGAACGGGGTGGAGTGCCTTGTAATCGACAGAGAGTGAGTAGCTCTAGAGGTTGTGAAACGAACACAAAGAAATTTGCTTTGTAGATTCAAGAAAAATGCCAAATACCAGCTGAAAATGAAACGGAGTGAGATGTGAATAAAAAACTGAAAAAATTTCTGTCATTCTAGTAGTGCATCTCTTAACGTGCAGTTGTTGCTTTGGTAGGACATTTGATCATACTGTGGGTAACTTCAATGAGCTGCAGAAACACCTCGAAGGCTATGTGGCGACACTTGATCGGGACGACAAGAAGAGACATGCAAAGTAGGTCCAATGTCTAAAGCTTAGATCAGCTACTGGAATGAAAATTGCACAAATAAAAGAAGTGATAACTTGGACCAGTTGGATTAAATGCAACCCTTCTGTCTGTCTCTATCATCCAGAAAGTCTGTGTCTCGGCACCAGAGCCAGCCGCTGTCATCTGATTTCGTCCAGCTGAAGGAAATGTTGTCAGTCTTCTCTTCATCCAGGCCCTTTGATCACCTTGAAGTCGTCGCTACTCTGGGGGTTGGCGGGTTTGGACGTGTAGAACTGGTAAGCGCTGAACTGATCTGACTGTGGGCCAAGTTAACGAACGACTGCGCTGCAGTCGTCCAGCATGTGGAAGCTCGCATTCATAAGGTTAACCCTGACCCTGCCCTTAAATGTTGAGTTTATTTAGAAAGTTCCCAAAAGTCAGTTTGCTTCATACTGATTTGCCTTTGAAAGGTCATAAATATTCATGCTGATGTCATTACACTTGTACAGTTTAGTTTGTCAAATCTTTTTATTTTATTATGTATTGATACAAGTATTAATTAATTAGAAAAAAAGAACATATACCATTTTTAAAAAATTAATGTAAAAACTACAGGATACTGGAACATTTAATTTAATTTACAATCTGGTTGTGTTTAGGCAAGAGATCAGTTATTATTAACTTTTATTAATCATACCCTTCTGCTTTGAGAAATGAATGAGCTCTTAGACATTCGTCTCTGTAACCATCATGTGCAGGTGAAGGTGAAGGGTGAAGACATGACCTTTGCTCTGAAGATGATCAAAAAGAAGCATGTTGTGGACAACAGGCAGGAAGAACACATCCACTCGGAGAGGAGAATCCTCGCTGAAGCTCGCTCGGCTTTCGTTGTCAAGTGAGCGCCTCTGCTGGGCCTCGAAATGCATTTCAAATTTTCATCTTCCGTGCAGAAACTGTCCAGTGCAGATTAGTTTTAGATGAGATCACAGTCAAGGCTCTGAGCAGATTACATATTTTGTGTGGTGTAGAATGGCAAAGAATATTGAGATGTCTGCTGAGAAAAATATTGGAACAGGAGATTATAAAGATTATGTAAAAAACAGACATGATGCAGCTTTTTTTAGCCTTTTTTGTCACACAACTTCTTAATCGTTTTATTTTTTTTAAGCATCTTGTGTTTTCTTTTTCTAAATTTGTGTGTGTGAAAGATTTTCTTTTCTTGTTTGCAGTGAAAACATGTAGACACATAATTATCAACCTTCCTAAATATAGCGTCCTTTGAATTACTGCCAAAATCAAACAAATTGTTACGATAGCTATTTTACTTACAATTTTACAAGTGGGATTGAGTTGATCTTAATCAAAGCTCAGTGTTTTTGCTCATTACTTTATCTTTATTTCTCCAGACTGTATCGCACCTTCAGGGATAATAAATATGTCTACATGCTGCTGGAGGCCTGTTTAGGTGGAGAGATCTGGAGCCTCCTCAGAGACAGGTGAGAAAACTCCATATTTTATAACATTTCTTCAAAGTCGCCTGCTTTAAGTCATTTTGGTGCAGTGAAATCCTGAACCACCTAAAAACAGGTTCTGCCATCATAAATGGTTTGTATATTTTTGGAGCTGTTCTAACTTTGGCTCTTTTGTCTTCAGGGGAAGCTTCGATGAGCCCACTGCCAAATTCTGTGTCGGTTGTGTGACGGAGGCTTTTGAGTATCTCCATCGTAAGGGTGTCCTCTACAGAGATCTGAAGCCTGAGAACCTGATGCTGGATTCAGAGGGATACATAAAGCTGGTAATTAGTTCTCACTTTATTTCAGTCATCTTAATTTTTGTCCCAAAATGGAAAAAATTAAGATGACTTTCTGGACGACTTTCTGTCCTCCAGAAAGATGATGCACATCATCATCCCCTGTGTTGATCCTCAGTGGTGGCAGCATCATGCCAGAGTTGAGACAAAGATGAATGGAGCTAAATACTGGTTAATCGTTGACAAAAACTTGCGATAAAGAGTCCAAACTTAGAGCCAGAGCTATAACGACATAATATATCAAAGTATTTCTGTGTTTGAATGGCCTAGTCAAAGTCCAGGTCTTGAATACAGTTGGGAATTTGTGGTGGGACATGAAGATCAATAGTATGAGTCACTTTTTTACTATATTTTAAAAAAAAGTTAGACATATTTATCAGTTAAGAGTTTTGCACGTTGTGAAAAAGTTAACTCGCCTCTTTCATATGAATGACAGAAGTTGCAGCACAATGGTTGAAAAAATGTCAGTGGTTTTAGGCTTAAATTGCTAAACGCTTAATTGTTGTCACCTAAAAATAATTTTTTTTAATTCTCATCATTTCTGAGACTGAAGTTTCAAAGGAAATGTTTTATCATCATCTGGATTAAAGGCCTTGTTATTGAGGATCAGAAGAGTAACAGAGTGAAATCCTGCTGTTTTTTAAAATCTGACTGACGATTATTACCTTTCCAGGTTGACTTTGGTTTTGCCAAAAAGATCCGATCTGGCCAGAAGACTTGGACCTTCTGTGGCACCCCTGAGTACGTGGCCCCAGAGATCATACTCAACAAGGGCCACAACTTCAGCGTGGACTTCTGGGCCCTCGGCATCCTGGTGTTTGAGCTGCTAACTGGGAGGTCAGTGCACGCGCTCGGGTCACGGTGTTTGCTGACGGCCACAGAAACGATTACCATCCGTTTCTCTGGAACCCCACAGTCCCCCGTTCTCAGGAAGCGACCAGATGATGACGTATACGTTCATCTTGAAGGGAATAGAGAAGATGGATTTCCCCAAGAAGATCACCAGAAGATCAGAGGACCTCATCCGCAAACTGTGCAGGTGGGCAGGATGAGTTATGGTGAACATCGTGATTCTTTCAGTTTGAGCTCAATGATTTGCTGTGGCTTCACATTACGTTGCAGGAGGAACCCTGCGGAGCGACTGGGCAACCTTAAAAATGGAATCACTGACATCAAGAAGCACAGGTGAGAAGGCACTGACCCAGTTTAGTGCTAATCTGATTAGATAATTGCTGTTTAGTGCAAGAACACCTTACCAAATATTACCAAGTTCACAGGAAATAAGACTAAAATAACTTTCAAGTAACTTTACATCAAGATATAGGAGCTTGTTTTAAATAACTAACTTCTTAATATTAATTTAAAAGTATCACTGGAAGATTAATTTCACTTAAGGCATGGGGAAAATGTTTGTTAAAATTGAAATAATCTGCCAATACTTTTAATCAATGTTGCAACCCTGTGCTGAAAAGTTACTTGTAAGTTAGTTTTGTTTCATTTTAATTAAAATAAGATAATAACTAGAAACTAGACCACTTGCTAAGGTTTTGTGTTTTTGCAGTGCATGGCTTAATGAAAATAATTTCTTACTCACTTAGCGGTTGTTCTTTAAAACAAAAAACAGATGCAAGGAAATTTGTAAAGATGCCACTCAAAGTAATAAAAATTCAAGGTATTTTTTAAAATGATACTGATTTCATTACATTAAATCAGTTTGTACTTTTGATAGGATTTGTATTTATTTAATCACATCAAATTAACAAAAAAGTTGGCGATCAAACATTAATTTTTAATATACGGCTGCGTTAGTTCTTGCTTAAATAAAATTAAACTAACTTCCAAGGATTTTTTAAAATAACTTGTCTTAAGGTGGTTTAATGGATTCAACTGGGAGGGACTAAAGGCGAGAACATTACCATCACCACTAAGAAGAGAAGTAAGTATTAATTTCTATTTAAACATGAATGTTATGGCACTAGTGAGATCCTCGTTGTTTGATCCTAATCTAAAGTAACAGTTTAACTATTGCAAACAAATAAATCAAAAATGTTTCTTTGTTCTTTCGTCTTTCATTAGTTCAGACATTCCTTCCGTTACGTTTCCCTCAGCTTCTCAGTTTCTTGTTTCATCCTCTTGATATTTCCAATCCCAGTAATCCAATCACTTTTCTATATATGCATCTGTATAAATACACACGTGTTTCCTGCTTACTTTGTCTCAGGAGTCCAGATACTTTATAAGGAAATCCTTTTCTTCTGTTTCTCCTCTTCAGCTCAGCGGACCGACTGACTACAGTTACTTTGATAAATACCCTCCAGATGAGGACAGTCCTCCTGATGAGCTGTCTGGTTGGGACATGGACTTTTGAGTGTTTCTTTGTGGCGACTCTGCTGCTCTCGGTGATTTCTAAACCCGACTGCATCAAACACAGAGACATGCCAGACAGAGATTGTAACGGCATTTAAAATAATACCCATCTTTAAAAATCTTTATAGGTGGCCCTTTATGCTTCCTTGAACAGGTTAGGACAAGTTTATGGTCTATAAAAAACATGTTCATTATAGTTTTGCACAAAATCATTCTTAGTTAATGAGATTTAATCTGCTCAGTTGGTGATATATATTTTGAGCTCCTTTCAGAATAAGCCTTTTTAGGGCCTCTTGTTACTTTAAGACCAAATAAGCTGCTGCTGGCCACACCCACAAACTCGACTCACAAGTTAAAAATGGCTACAAACAGATGTGCAATTATACAATTGTACATGTTTGAAAAGCAGAAGTGAAGCCTCCTGCACAACCAACAAGAATGCAGTAAGTGGTTTCTGGTTGGAACGTCAACGACAAGACATTTGTTTTTTCCAGTAGCCATTGTACAGCAGTAAAACCAATGATTTTTTTTTCTAAAGTTTCACAGATCATGAAAATATTTTTGGGTAACTGTGAGATTGAGCTTTGTGTTCTTTTGGGTCTACAGAAGTTCTGGCCATGAAACTTTTAAATTGAGTCCATTTTTTCCCCAGTTTTTATTCTTGAATCATGAACTCTGACTGTAAAGGAAGCGAGAGACCTGCAGAGCTTTAGATATTCTTGGTTCTTTTTGGAACCTCCTGAGTTGTTGATGATCTCTCGGAGTAATTTTGGTAGATCAGCCATTCATTGGAAGGTTTATCATGTTTTCTCTTTCATTAATCAACGGCTCTCACCTTAGTTCACTGAAATCCCAAAGCCTCAGTGATTTATATTTTTTTTTTTCATTTTGTTTTTTTTATTGTTCTTGAATTATTTTAGATGATGTTGCTTCATATTGTCAGATAAGTTTTAAGTTATGTATTTATTTTATGGTTCAGGCATTACTTTGAGTTTGGCGAGTGAAACTGAACATTAAAACTGAGATTCATCAGTTTCTTCTCGTCTCTGTATTTACTCTAGTTTTCTTTGACGGATATTAAATTTAGTTTGCTGATCTGAAACGAATAAATACTTTCACAGCCCTGTATGCGTGAACAAATGTTAAGCTGCAACTAACCTGTGAAATTCCTCTCAACAAGCTGAGCTGGAAAACTCTGCTGTTAAGAAACATCAAGTGTCCCTTGTTTTAACCGCATTATCCTCACGCCTCCCAACAAGACTTTGACAGGTTTAAAAACACAAACACCTCCTCCGCCAAAATTATAAAGTGTGAGCGTCTCGTGGCGATGTGCCTGAGCTAAGAAATATTCACAAATACCCAAGTAAACGCTGCGGTGGTGGGCCTCTTCAGGCGGGTCGCGCTCCATCTGCGGTGTTGATAATCTGAAACGCAAGGAGGCCGAGGAGCACAGACTCAATATGGCCTGGATTTTCCTTTTGTGTGTACATACGTGTAAGTTTGTAAATCTCTGTTTTCCTTCACATAGCCCCTGAAAAAAATTGTATCTTTTTTTTTTTATTTTTATTTATTTGTCTTTTGGATATTGAATGTCTGCGAGCAGGATGTACAGTGTGTGAATACCTGCAAAGAGTTTTCTGTTGTTAATAGTTATGATAAAATAATCATGTTAAAACGTTTTGAAGAGAACAGTTTGCATTTGCTTTTTGTGACTAGCAACAACCAGACATGTTAAAGCACCGAAGGATCTATGAATTTAGACAGAAATCATTGTTATACCTGCAGCACATTTACGACTTCAGTGGCCTATTTTAGTTCAGTTGATTCTTCTCCAAGGTGTCAAAACACAAAGTCTTAACACAGAAAATATTCAATAAAATGTTGAGGGCCCCCTAGTTTTATTTTATTTTAATATTTAACTTATTTTACTATGTGTGTTATAGGTGGACAAGTTGGGTAATTTCTCCACTCGCTTGGGGAAATTATATGGCAAGCTTACAATTACAATCATGGATGTAAATTTGACCCTTTAGAGATTTTACTGAGCTCCACATGCATATCAATAACGCCTACATATCACTAAAGCAATTAATGTATCCTGAAGGATATTTCTACATTCATTTATCAATCTGTAATCGTAAGCATGTGATCATTTGCTTACGAGGGTCATAAAATGACCTTCACATATCAAAATTAATCCAGTTTTTAAACTTTGTAAAAATCCATCATTTCAAAGCTTTTTAAAAATTATTTTGAAATGATTCCATTTTAATTCAGATAAACAATAACACCCCAGTGCTAGGATAAGAATTGATTAATTTTATGACCCAACCAGGCCATAGCAGCTGTTCATAGGTTCATGTTTCAGGTCTGCATGTTAGTTAATGTTATACTTTCAATGCCAAAACACTGAGATCTGAGCCACTAGTGACTGGACAAAGCGCCAAGTTTACTTTCCTTTATGTAAAAGTCAACTTTTTAAGGTGCAAACTTTTTTTTTTTAACTGCATTGTTGAGGAAAATGAAAACTTGGTGTTGACAGACCTCATTCACAAAAAAACATTGACAGATGTGAAACTTGCATAATTTTATTCATTTCTTTGAATGCTTTGGAAGAAGGGTGGGAGCTTTTCGCAGGGAGACCTTTTAAACAGTTCATCACACTTTGTTTCATATCAGTAGTGACATATATGTCCATCAGCGACTAGAACGACCATCAGTGCTCCCCAGCTTCAGTTCTCCTTCTCCAAGCCACACCATTACAAGATATGCAACATCCAGTAAATAAATAGATGCATGGTAAAGTCTTTTCCATATACAAATATATTTTATGAAGCTTATTGTACAAGCATTTATTTTTTTTTATCTAACATTTACAAGATTCTTTGAGCAGTAAAGATGAATAAGCTCTTAAAAACAGATTAAATGCTGCCCTGTTTTTCTTTATTCGTTTACTAAATGCACTCCAGACTGTCAGAGCTGCATAAAAACCTTTTCAGCCTCGCTCTGCAGCATGCGCCCGATCGCCTTTGGAGGAACACTTTGAAGATGTGTCAGTACAAATTACAAAAAGTCAGACAATCTGCAAAATAAACGTCTCTTAATATTAAAATAGTGAAATATTAATTTCAAAAATAAACTCCGCTGGTGATCATAGCTATAAAAACAAGCACTACGGTCACCCTGTGCAGGCTAACCAATTTGTACCACATAAATACCCTCAGCTGCTCGTTGCGCATCATCAAGCAAGGTCGGCTATCTGAATGACCGAGTTGCTCCAAATTAAGTCAAAGAAGTTGAACTTCACCCTTTTAAGACAGGAAGGCTTTAAACAGTGAGATATATACAAAAAATGTACAAGAATGTAAAAAATAAAGAAGGTTTCTGTTGTATTGAAGGCTGTCTGAGCTGAATAAATATTTTTTTCACGTTTTTAATATGAACTGTAAACTTGATTAAACAACAAACCCCTGAATAATTAATGTCAAATCTTAACTGAATTATTCTAGCATGTAATCCACAAAATTAGGTCTGATCTCCTTGGTGACTGTATAAAACTGGATAAAAACTCCTCAACCAGTTTATGCTAAAGTTGACTTTTAGCATAACAAGGTCAACTTCAGGCTCTACGTGCTCAAGAGCACAAAGATCAAAGCTGTGCATAAAAGATAGACACTAACTGCAAAATTATCAATTTATGGTGCAATACCAATGATTGGCACTAGTCGGTTCAAGTCCGTTCAAAGAACTCACCAGATCCTAACTAAAATTATTCCCGTGAATTGCTGTGACATCAAAAAGAATATTGGTATTTTTTATACGTTTATTTTTCATTTTCTGCGTTGAAAAATGTTCAACTATTGTCCAGCTATCGTCACGGCTAACTCTGGAAAAACAAAAAACAAGATCGTGGTGATCACTTCTCATAAAGGCTCCAGGTTCCTTCATGGGAAACTAAACTAAAACCTGCGCAGTTTTTTAAATTTATTTTTTCTATAACAATCAGCATTTAAAAAATGATATGTAAAGCAAAACCGATTTAGAGGAGCCCTGTATATTGACAGAATACTAATTTTGTCGAGAAAAAACATCCACTAAGGCACTTTATCAAGCTTATTCTTAATAAACATTCTAAATTATAGCAAGGACAACATGTACAGTTTAGGATACAAAAAATAGCTGGATTACAATGTGTGAAAGCAAACAAATATTTTGAGTATTAAATTAGGCTTTAAGAATTATTATTTGTGATGTATTTTTTTGATCTAAGAAACGTTTGAAACATCTCATTAAGAATTAGGTAAATTATTTATTTCCAGAGGAGTTATTTTTTTTCCTCATTTGCTGTTTCCCCTTAAAAGATTATTCTGGATTTTAAAGTGGGGTTTTGTTCAAAGTGTACGTGTAGTAAATATCTTGTGTGCAGCGTACAGAGTCCTCATTTTTGTGAACTAGAGAGCAGTCGTCTCGCTAACAGCTGGGCAGCAATAATGCTAAAAATGCAAATGCAAAATTACAAGTACTGCTTTTATCGCTTTGCACCACTATTGCATTAAAATTTGACATTTTTTCTAAAATATAATTCATTCACAATATTTAACACGTTTGCTGTAATTTAACAGGGCAGAGGCTGTATGTTTTCCTTAAACGGAATGCTAATCTTTGATCAGAGTAAAAATGCTAAGAGAGGAATATGTAGCAGGTAAGATATTTACTACTCATAAACTGTCAATAGAACACCACTTTTAATAATCTGAACTAATTGCTGAAGTTCAGAATGACTTCTCGCATTCGGAAGTAATTTATCTTCTGAAAGCTCTGATTAATATAAAATACAGACAAAATGTAGCTTACTCTCCTGCATGAAGGGAAATCTTAAAAATAAAAAAAACAAACAATGGAGTCGTAATCTGAACACAAACATGTAAATCTACTGTCTATACATCACAACTCTGGGTTTGGAACCTAATATAATCCCCTATAGCAGCCAAGCCCATAATTATGCAAAATCCTCTCTTATAGCGAATAACACAGTGATAGTACAGACATAAATACATACACAGAGTAACAAATACCATGCAAGTGCGAGCAGAGGTGGCTTTTAAGGAACAAGAGAAGTTCATGCGATGAAGGAGAGGTTGATGAGGGAACACCGTCCCTCAGCCCACAGCTGTCGGCTCCAGCTGAGTCGGTTTTCCTTAATGATTCATATTTTCCCTTCAGTTTCTGTCTCTGTTGGTGTGATTTGTTCCACCCTGCTGTCACCCAACGGATCACAGATGAGAAATATGCAGATAAAGAGTCGGTCAGCGCCGAGGCGTGCTAATGTCATCCATTTCTTCCCCTCAGCTGACCAGTGTCCTCCTCACCTGGAACAACAGGTGGCGCTCTCCTCCAGTGCAAACGGGAAGCTGTGCTCAGTGGATGTTCAGTTTCAGGTTGCAGGGTGTTTGTTTCTGTGTGACACGAGGAGCAGACAGGAAGCGGAACTATCGGCAGGCGCAGGAGTCGACGGTCATGTTGGGGTAGACTTTCAGCACCACGTTCTTGTCCTCATCGAAGAAGAGGATGCTGAGGGAGGACATCTTCTCTGGGACGCAGCAAGGCTCGGGGATGCCGGGTACGACGCCTACGGCCCGAACGATGCTCTGGATGGTGGCGTGGTTCGAGGGCTTCAGAGCCTGAAGGGAAAAAAAACAAAAACAAAACTAAGATTGTGGAGCCTTAGCTTTAGGTGCTAACACTAACTGCAACAACTCATGGTTTTCTGCTAAATATAATTGTGGCATTGAGATTATTAATCTCATCTGTTTCTTCACAGCCATCTTTAGGTCCCACCACAGTAATTTAGCCAAGGCTGAGGTCTGGACTTTGATTGGACTATTCTTTTGTAAATGTTTGGGACCAGTAGCTGCTTTTCCATTACAAATTTGCACAAAACTTTCATATTCTGCGAAAGTCTAAAATTTTGCCATTTAATTTCAATGAAATATGAAATGCAATAAAAAAATATAAGTAATTACAAAACAAGGCCCGCCATCATCCCCTAAATACTTCCTGTTGTCTTGCGGTGGTTAGCTCAAGCAGTAACATCTGGTTGTTGATCATATGACTTGTGAAATGGAAGAAAAAATATTTCCTTTGCAGTTCTGCAAAAAAAGCCAACTTTGATATGGCCAAAAAAAAAAAAAACACCATCCCAGTGACAAAACTTATTCAAAAAACAATAAAAATAAAAAATAGCTGTTTTCATAAGGCACCTATTGTTCTGTTGATGTCCAAGCTTGGACATCAACAGGACATATGTTTGATTCTAGAATATAGTACAGAGGAGATTGTGGTTGACTTGACGAGCGACACATCTACAGATCTATCTACAAATAATCTCCACAGTTTGTTGGGCATTTCTGTTACTGTTCTGTCCAGACATAGTGCTGTGCTCCAATCTACTGTTTTGTCTTTTAGCCCATCAGATGTTTACACACCTGACAATCGATAGACTTGTTTAAAATTGCAGCCTTTGTTAAATTTTCAGCTGGTGCAGTTCACTTTCACAAGGCTCTGTGTCAAATGGTCCAAAGCCTTTTAGCGACCTGTTCCCCTCCTCGCTGCACCAAGAACCACTGAACGAAACGACAAAAAACTCTGAAGAAGACACTGAGCACAACTTCCTTCTTTGCAAAATGTAAGCAAAAATGTAGTAGTTGTAGGATTTCTCTCTTGTCTTTGGCAACAGACCATGAGCCATTTCTTCCGCTAACATTAACTCATGAGCTTGTTTTGGTGGTATTCTCCCAGAATGCCCTGCGCTATAGTTCCCTTCCTGGTTTTGGAGCGGTTTCCAGACTGCTTGGTGTTCTCATAGACATTTGAACCACACCGTAGTTTACTTCAACCAAACCCAGAGCTAGGTTTGTCGGCAGACCAGAGGTTATTTTTGTGGTTCCACCAGAGTTCAATTAGCATTGATAGCTCCCCAAACAAAGCAGACTTTCTAGAAAAACTAACTAGAGTTTGATTAAAGCTCAGCTGGTGGGAATGCACACAAAATCAGCCTGGTGCATTTATGTCTGATTCTGTTTTGTCATTTGTTGTGAGACTATAAGTAGAGAAGGAAGCAGTTCTTGAGCTTTGTTGTATTGACTGAAAAATACCTTTCTAGACTGAATGGCTAGAAACTTTGTCACAGTTCTTTAACCTTCAAACTTTGATTAAATAATTACAGAAAAAAATTACATTTAATTGGACCCCATTCTTGGGGTCTGAACAAATCTCAGACCCCAGAAAACTCCAGCCCAGTAGGGGGCAGTAATGTATCATCAACCATTTGAATTGCAAAATGTTCTAATATATTGTTATTTAATAACTAAAAGCCACAATTTGAGCCTAACATTTACATCATTTATGTAATTTCTTCTCTGCCGAAATGAGAATCGATGATAAGATGAGAACAGTGTGTTAATGCTGAGAGAAAACTCAGTATTAACTCGTTGCTAACATTGAAGATGCTAAAATTGTCTTTGTTTTCTTAAAGGGCTTTTGAAATGAGTTTGAATTGCACACAATCCAAACTCAAACATTTAAACGGCTTGGACTGGAATTGGATTATTCTAATCAGACCAGACTTTAAAACTGAGTTTAACATTTCATTTGTGAAAACACAGATGTATATGGCAGGGTGTTTTTTTAATGATTTCGTTTTATATCTCTTGATATGTTCGAACTAACATGGGCAGAATTGTTCTACACCAATAATAAGTCCCTAAAGTTTCCTTCTGCTGCAACTTTTTCTTCTTAAATCCCTTGGATTAAGTGAGGATTTTTATTTTTCATGATTTTTTCTTTTCCATACTATCATAAATGAACTAATGACACATTGGTTTTATCAATAAAATATGACATTATTGTGTTTAACCAACAGACAGCTGTGAAATTGGTCTCGCTACTTTTATTACATAAACTCAACTATTTAAAAAAAGAAAAAAAAAGGAAAATGTCCAGCAGGGGGAGCTTGAACTTGTGTTTTCTGCTGTGTCTAAGTTTTGTTTTTACTCTGTTCTTGACCAACAGTCTGAGTCTTTAAATGCCTGACAGTTCTCACACCTGATTAGCAGCTTCAGGGCTCGCGCTTCCTTCACGTCACAAAAGAAAGCAGCTTTTAATAGAAACTATTTAGTAGCTTCTGACAAAGGAGGTGGATCATCACAGGCTCCTCTGCCTGAGCAGAAACGCTGCAGGAGAGGGAGGCGGCTGCCTTCAGGGCCCAGGGCCTGAACTGCTGGGACTAATTACATCCCACTACAAAGGCCTGCGACTCCACTCTAATGAATTAAATAGATGGAGCTGGAGCATTCCGGCCATGTTTAGAATACCTGTGATGTTATCTTGTCACCGGGAGCCAAACTTTAACATTGTCCTCTAATTGTTTTTCTTTTTTTCCACACTAAAGGTAAAGGTGTAAAAATGTAGCCGAGGTCAGCCACCTGCTGGGAGCTTTTCTTCATAGATCTGCAACTTGACCTGTGTCTCCCACATGCCCTGTGCATTAGGACGTTACTTTGAACTAACCATTTTTATTAAATTACATCGTTATACTGTTGATGCTAATCTTCAAAGGCTTTCTGATCTTTCTGCAAAGTAGAGTAGAAACTGAAGAGGATCCAGTGGCTGTGAGCAGTTTATCCCTGCAGTTGAAGATTAAAGCTCGTAAAGTTTGGGATTATCATCCTTAATGTGAGACAGACACACTTCTGACTTTAATGTTGCTAAGGTTAATACAACATAAAGCCTAACAGCATCGGCTAACAAAGACTGATGGACGCACTGATTGCTGAACGCAGCCGAGTTTGTTTACCTAATGTCCACAGAGAGCGTCTGTGAGTATGTTTTTAATCTTCTGTTACAGTATGACACCTCACTAGTGGGTCCTGGACTTCTGGATCACCTGCTGACACAGATTTGCATTTGGAGTAAAAATGCAATCAGTGGCCACTTTATTAGGTACTCCTGTTCCAGCGCTAAATTACATTTGGGATGAGAATACCATCTGGTTTTCCTGAAGAAACAGAAGGGCAAAATGACTGAGATAACCAGACATCCTGGCAACTCTCTACAGAGCATCCCACGGTTCTGGGTCTGTTTCTGGGTCTCCTCCATGTTGGATGAGGAGACATTTAACCTGACCCTGAACCTCCTCAACCAATTTACTCACTCAAATATACTTTACCCACTCACCACCAGCCTGAAGGGAGCAACAATGACAACCTTACATTTGGAAGATCTGACTCATTGGGCCATTTTACACTGTGCTGTAAACCACTTCATTGACTTCTTGACAGTCCGGTAGCATCGGTGAGACCAGAACCATTTGTTTCATTTTCAGCTGCTGTGCTTTGGTTTCACACTGCACTGTGAAAAACAACCTGTTCCCCTCCTCACCTGTGGTGGCGCTGTATCAAGAACCACTGGAGGAATTGACACAAAAAAGGAAGACAATTTCCTTTTTCATGAAATATAAATGAGAATGGAGAAGCGTCAGATTTATAGGATTTCTCTTTTATGGCTTTCAATATGTTGCATCAATAAATTCTCGTCATAATCTATTCTTACCCTACACTGGGGTTACAATGGCCTCTTCAGCCGAAGATTTTAATAGTAAATGTAAATAACATTTCTGCAATTGAACTGACCTGAAGACTGTGAGGGTCTGGACCAGGCCGGGCCCTGCACTGCATAAAGGGCTCTAGACTCTTGCTTTGGTTTTGGTTGTATTTACCAGAATGCTCTGCGTTATAATCCACTTCCTGCTTTTGGAGCGTCTGCTTGGCGTTCATATGCTTAAGAACCGCTCCAGAGTCCAACTGAGCCTAAACCGAGGATTTAATGATAATTGAAGTATTGGCTGTGCTGTTTCTTAAATATCAAGTGTTGTTTTAGCTTGAGCAGAAAGAAGACTATTAAGGCCACTGAATAGAAAGGATTTTTGTCACAACATTCTGACTTTTTTTTTTTCTCAAAATGTTGAGTTTTTTCCCACAGACTTGAAACTTTTGATCTCAGAAAATTTAAGTCAGAATCCTTTGGGTTTTTTTCTGTGGCCTTTGCAGGTCTGAAGCATCTTTTTGTTTTGCAAAACAAAACATGAACTATTTGTTTTCTCACCTTTGGCATTGGGAACTGGCAGGATCCAGAACAATAGAAGGCATCAAAAGACTTTGGCGATATAATCCATTCGCTCCACCCGATGTCCGCGAAGTCCACCTTCAGGTACCTGCGCGCGCAGTTCCTGGGCTCGTTCCACTGCTTCTTTCGCGCCTTTTTGATGGTCTGCTCGTCAAACTGCAGGAGGGGATTCTTGGGTCGCTGATTCTTGCGGACCTTTTTCCGTGGCCGACGGGGCTGCTTGTTTTCCATCGGCTCGTAGGGACTCGTCTCGTCCCATCCTCTCGTCTCGTACGGATACTCGGGTCCAGGAAGTTCGTTGTTTTGCAAAGGGAGCAGAACGTTCGCTGACCGCTTGCGTCTGGAGCGCAGCTGTCGCTCTTGCGCCGTGTTGTTGCGCGCTCTCAGCTTTTGGAGGCCGTGTGACGTGGAGCCCTCTCCTCCCAGTGAGTGGTGTCTCTGGAGAGTGGCCACCACGCTTTCGGGCTCCGAGATGGCAGAGTCGTTGGCGTAAACCAGGATGTAGGGCGAACGGTCAGACAGGAGCTTCTTCCACGGCTGCGGACCTTGTGAGGCGACGTCAATCCCGATGAGCAACTCGTCGTGATGTTTGGCCTGATTGACCACGCGGGTTATGTCCCTCCACTGCCACGAAATGAAGTCCCTGTAGAGGGTGGACACGTTTATCCGGAAGTGTCCCAGACTCCTCATCTTGTTGTCCACGGAAGCGAAGCTCCAGATGACCATGTGGACGTGGCTGTGTCTCCGGGGACCGTGGCGGGCGCAGCGTTTGGGCGTGAAGCAGCGCTGCGTGTTGTTGTGAAGGTCTCCGATGTAGTAATGAAGAGTTGCCGACAGAACGTCCTCAGACTGGGTGAGGGAGGTGAGGTTGAAAACCTGCAGCTGCTTGTTGTTTATCGTACCTGTAAACAGTGCGGAGGAACAGTTACACAATGTAAACCTGTTTGTGCACAAAGTGTGGATAAATAAGTTCAGCTGGGTGATCACATCTGTACGGCAGGATATCAGGGCCATTGTGGACAGAAAAAGAAGTAAACTTCCACCATAAAACTCAGACATTTTCTAGAAAAAGTGTTGAAATTTGAAAAGTTGAGAATGAATAAAATTAGTAATAAAATTGTTACATTTGCTGAATACAAAGTTCATTATTCTGTTTCACCTATTTTTATGTTTTCTTATTGAAAGCTAAAAATACAGGTAATTGTCAAACTTTGAAATTGTTTGAAACAGGATTTTAAATCACAGATAAATAGACGCTTGATGCACTGTCACCGTCTGCAGAATTAATACAACAAAGTAAGGATCAAACTTTTACTTGGTGATGTAATGATGGCTCCAGGCTGGTTTCCTGGCTGTGGAAAACCCCACCACGTTTTTTTTAGAACCAGCAGAGAACCACCTGTAGCCACCGTTTTAGTTTAGCACTGAAACCACGATGGTGGAAAACCCCTAAAAATATCCTCCTGCTGCCCAGCTGGGAGTTCTTACTTGTTTGTCCTTTTAAAGTCCCTCAAGATGACATTTCTTCTAATTTGGTCATCTGGACTTAAATGAAGTATACACCTTTTTTTCAGAAGAAATGTGAAGACATCTTAACATTTGCATAGTTTGAGCCAGATTTTATGGAGATCGTACTGTCAGATTCGGATGGTTAACGACAGGATGTATTTGTGAAACTTAAGCATAACGTCAATGTTTAGTTTAGAAAATAATGACAAAGTAAACAACTACTGCATATCAACAGATAAGCCGTCAGAAGTTTTGGAGTATCCATTAGCTTGTTTCCCAATTGCTATTTACTTCTGGTAACATATTGACCACTTTTACCTAACCATCATAACCATGAATCTGAATTGAACCTAAATATTTTAATAACTAAAACAAAAACAAAGCTTTGCTGTGTTTGCACAGAAAGAGAGTCACATTTGTCACCTCAGCAAGTTGACTTTAATCATATGAGAGAGAATCCGTGCACAGAAATGAGGTGATTTTTCCCTTCATATGCAACAATCAGACAACAGGAGGCAGTAGTTTACAATCTTATAGCAGCTGATCGCCTTCAGCAGCGCCTGTATCATGTTGATAACCCAGAGTCTGCGCGTTCAGTTAAAGTGGATGATCTTAAAGGTCAAAGTGAAATAAAAACATGTCTGGAGTGGAAACTCCTGTTCTGCTGCGACACAGACAGGCTGAGCAGCTTCCCGGTTCTGACCCGAGGGGAAGATCTATTTACAGTATCTGAAAGTGAAATGTCAAGATAATGGAGGGAAATGTGACGCTAAACGACGTCGGACGTAATGAAACAATCAGATTTCAGTCAAAGTTTCCGTCTGAAGGAAGGCGACAGGTTGATGGATCAACAGGTGAATTTTTAACAAGCTCCATAAACAAGAAAATAAAGAGGATGAAGTTGATTAATTTTTACTATTTAACCAAGAACAGAACATTGTTTGCCTTTTTTGTTGTTATTTGTTTGAACAACTGGGTTTTCAAAATAAATAGTAAAATGACGCAGATTCTGCGGGCACTGCGCAGTAAAGTGTCAAACAGGACGTTATCAGATCAACTTCAATCTTGAGATGGCAACACGAACACGTCAAGAAAAATAAGCGGATAGTTTCTGCGCTTCGTGGCAAAGTGCGCAGTATCCTGGATACGTACCCCAGTGCGCTTTGAAGCTGCGAACCGTGTTGCCGTCCCTGAAGGGAAACCCGGCCCGGTTGTACTTGTCGTAAAGCATCTGCATGTGCTCCGTCATTGTATCCTGCAAATGCGCGTCCCGGTCATCCTTGGCGGCGAACTTTTTATCCACCGAGTGCGTAAAATCCACCTTAAACCTCTCGGGGAAACTGTCCGTTTTCAACATCGCGCACAATCCAGCGCACAGATAACTCCATCCATAAAGCACGACGAGCACAAACCGAGAGTAGAGAGCCATGGCTGAGGCAAAGTCAGGAGAGAAGTAGGAAAAACAACAGCTGTGGACAAACTATCACAGCCAGACGTGTGTCCTATTTTTTCAAAAGGCAAACCATCAACTGGGGTGTCCAAAATTGTCTATCATCACCACGTCTTCCAAGTTTTCTAAGTGCTTAAGATATGTTGTATTTAAGCAACAATTAGTAGAATTAAAAATGCTCCAGCGCACAGCAGAGGGTGTGATAAAACAGATGCGGGAGATGTGCGCCTCCGCAGAAAACACTGCTGGTCTCAGCTCTGCAGCGCTCAACCGTCCCCCCGTCTCAGCTTTCATTGAAGGTAAAGCATGTTGTGCTTAGTATTATAGGGACCAGCTGGGTATTCCTCTCACACACAGACGCACGCACACAAACGCACACACAGAAAAAGAGAGAGAGAGAGAGGGAGGGAAAGAAGAGAGAGAGAGTTTCCTGCCCAGAATACTTTTACGCACATTTAGCCTGGGGACAAATTATCTCGTTATCGAGAGCAGAAGGAAGCCTGTGTTATCGGCTGATTTCAAGTGAGATAAAGATAAAAATAAAATTCCACTAAAGGACATTCCATCCATTTATTGGACAGATTTCACCACCTGAACTGCTGCCACGGAGCAGCCGCGCCGTGCGTAATTTCTGCTGCGCAGAGCTGTGCGTCTGGGCAGCGCTGCTGAATGAAGCGGCTTACCGTGGGCATTAAAGGCTTTCTTCACTGCTTTGTTTGGGTCAGTGCAGTTAAGCACACACATCCTGTACCATCGCGGCCTGATCCGGATGCGCTACACTTCCCCGCCTCCCGCAAAACAGCCCATCAGGCGGGGTTCAAACACCCCACCCAGCCGCTCCTCTTTCAGGGAAATGATTGGGCCTTTGGACATTTGATGGTAATAATATTAGCATGCCATGTCCTTCATAGCTCTGTGGTGGATGGTTAACTCTACCAGCAAGGTAGAAATGGACAGGAACGATTCACGAGCCTCTCATCTGCCTGTTTGCATCTTCAGTGTTAATTTTTCAGGCCTCTGTGTTTGTTGTTGACCTTCAATCCACTCAAATTTAGTTTAATTACAAACTCCTCTGGCTTTTTACTTTATTTTGTCCATGAGAGCAGCATTTTTGAGCAAATACTTTTTATTCACACTTTCCTAAATTTTAGTGTTGCTAAGGTGACAGCCAACATCATGACGCCTCCATCACCATGCCTGACCATTCAGATACCTGTGAACTGGATGCAGAATATATATTTATTTGAATTTGTTGATGTTGTGGAGGGAAAGAAAACTTATTACATCTGAAAGACTGAACATAAAATGGGTTTGAAAAATATGGTAAACTCCAAAAACACAGATGAATGTGAGTATAAGCTTATGGAAAAACATCATCAAGACATGGATGCAGGATATAAAAATACAAATTTGCAAAGCAATCTTTTTCATTTATTAGGGAAAAGAAGGAAAAAAAAGTTTGCATTTGTTGATGTGAACACTCAGGCAGAAACAACAAAATACTTATAGAAATTAAAGCTCAATATAAACTAATTTCAGCACAAAATAAATTAACCATCTCAATTAGTGTTTTATATATCACAGCTCATCAAAAGCCAGGAAGAAAGAATCTCAGGCTCTTGTTTTTTCTCACTTCAAAACAGAACAGAAATCAGACTTTGTCATTTGTTGCCTCTGTAGAGCTGCATGAACTTAGAGAATTCAATTAAATGGTATGAAAATAATCTCAACTTTAACTTAGCGAAGCTTTACTTAGTTTTGATGTTTTGTACTAGAAGTTAAGGAATGTGTGTGTTCTGTCTGGTGAGCATCACATGACTTCATTTAGACATTTCTGAATTAGATGCAGCTGGAAAAGATGCAGCTGTGTGAAGTGGTTCTTTGCAAATTAGAAAAACTGAGGTGAAACACTAATTAAAAAACTTTCTACTGGCCCTGGACAGGAGTTACTCTGATGGTGGACTGATCAACCATCAAGACCGGCATTTGGGGAGGAAGAATAAATGCTAAAGAAAGGGACAGAGTAACGAGGAGGTGAAGTTACCCAGAACATTAACCGAGACATGGTCAAATCAAACAAACCCAATCAAAAGGAAATGTGAGCAGATAAATGCTTGAAGTTTAACGATGTGGTGCCTATTTATGCTAACTGTGTGATGTTGAAAGGCTCAACCCTGAGATTGTAATTAGAGTAACATTTAAAGTCATTACTGGGTTTGTCATCATTGTTTTTCGTGTTTTTTTTTGCAGTAATTTCAAAGCTCTTGAAGAAAAAAAAAATAGTCAAATCCGGTCAAAATGTATTTTTATGCTATTTAATGGTCAATTTACTTTGAAACCACGTTGTTACTTCATGTTGGGTGTATTAGAGGGAAGTAAAAGCCTCAAACTAATAAAAGCAAGGCTTAGTTAAAACCCCAACAGTTTAAAAGCCCAATAAAAGAATTTGAGGGGGATGAAAGCCATTTAATCCAATTTCACTGTGAATTTGTTGTGTAGACATAATTGATGAATTGATGGCATTTCCTTTAAAGGTAACATGTACGAAATATAATTTCTGTAGTACTAATTTTTCCACGTTTGTTTAAACCTGCATTTAAAGCTTAATTTTAATCCACGTTTCTTTTTCTGCCACAATAGAAGAATCCACTTTATATTCAGTGATGTAAACTACAAAACCATATTTGGGGAAGCTAAAAGAAAAATAAATAAAAAACCACCCTCATGTTGCCTTTTATAATTCTTTCTGCTCACCAGTGTTCATTTATCACAGGCCCAGATCGACCATGGTGTTGAAACACACACACACACACACACACACACACACACACACACACACACACACACACACACACACACACACACACACCCACACACACACACACACACACACACACACACACACACCCTCACACACACACCACACACACGCACACCCTCCCAGCCCCCCCCCTCCCACACACACACACACACACACACACACACAGACGTAAAGAATCACACTGAGATGACCCAAAACCAGTCTGTCATTCCCCAAAACCCAGAAGCCTCAGGTCACCAAACACATTGTTTCAGGGAGACCCACTGGGACCGGTTTGGTTGAAACAGTCAAACCGATGGATGAAGGAATCCTCTGGCACCGAGTCAACGGAGGCAGATTCATGTTTGTCAGGTTGAAATCATTCAGTGACTTTCAGGCCAATAGGAATCACTCGTCTGGTGAACAATAGGCAGAAGAGGAACAGGCAGCCGTTATTTCAGCAGGTTGGGAAAAACGCCTGATCTTATTTTGATGAAAAAATGTAAACATGCAAAAGGGCTGAAGGAAACCAAAATACAACTTGCTGAAAATCTGTCATTACCACACAAGTAGAAGCTATTTTGGAGGTTTACAGATAATTTTTTTGCAAATAAACTCTGAAAAGGGAGAGCAGTTTTTTCTTACGGGTTTTCTATGAAGGAAATATAAATGTTATTATTTATCAAAGCATCAAAACATTTTGGAAACCTTTATAAAAGCATTTTTATTTTCATTTGACATGTTTTCTGGGTTTTGCTGAGCAGAAGGTAATGGGACTTTTTTCCTTTGACACTAAGGCTGGAGCTGCAGATGCATCAAGTAACGGCAGCAGGTTTGCTGTGCAGCTTCAAGTTCTAAAAAATGCGAAACACTCAATAATTAACCAAGTTAGCTTTCACTGTTCAGCCCCAAAAATTTTTAAGGGAGCTATCTAGGATTCTTCATTTGTTTCTTTTCTGAACTTAGAGTAGGTTTTTTAACAAATAAAGGCGTATAGGTCCAGGTGGGAAGAAAACCCAGTAGTGGATCCTAGAACCTTATAGAAAATTGTAAGGTTCTAAGTTTTTTGAGTACAAACCAGCACTGAAGTCTGCAGGTGAGTCAGACTATAACAGAAGGACTTCTGCTCCACTGAACTCATTTTTTGAGATGAAAATTCTTAATTAACCCTGTTGTGTCTTCATTGTTCGTTTAGGGTTCGGTTTTTTGGAGGCTTGTCTGGGATTGAGTGAGCAGTCTGTGATCTTGGTAGAATAAAAAAAGCTGGAGGATGTGAAGTGGAGCCACAGCTGGACTCATAAATCTAACAAATGACAAGGTAAGATTCTTGGTTCTTGGTATTTAGCAGAATGAATTCACTTGTTTGTTTGCACTTCATTGCTCAATAATGCAGCGTCTGACACTAGCCCTTTAAATGCGTCTCTGCTCCAACACACCTGAATCAAATGGCTACATTTCCTCCTCAGCATGTAATCAAGTTTTGCAGAAGTTACTGCTTTGATTGATATCTGTTTTTTATTTTGCTTGTACAATAACCAACTCACTCTCTGGCTAAAGTATTTGATATAGAGCTGCAGTCTATATCAAATCCAACACAGATTTTTTTTTCTCCCAATTAAGTTTAAATGTTTGTCAACAAAAAGATGGCATCATCGTGAAGTGTATATTTTATTTCAAAAACAAAAACTGAAAAAACATTTGTTTTTGAGGCAGAATCTTTCAGAAAGTTGGATTTTTTTCTGGACTTATCCATTTGTGACAACTGTTTAGAGCAACTTTGATACTTTTCAAGGCATTGGTTGAGTTCTCGCAATAAAAACACAAATGTATGCACTCAGGTAAAAGTGGCCGTCAGTTTGAGACTGGGATTTATGTTTTGTCTTCAGCAGCTTTGTGGTTTGTGTAACTTCACAGGACAGCTGCAGGTACAGAGACTGAATTATGCACAGAGGTGAACTATGTTTGATGATTATGTGACTTCTGAAGGAAATGCACTAGATTTTGTTTTTGGGGATTAAAATGCACATCATCATATTTTTGGATTTCTATTAAATATATATATATATAAAATACAATCATTATAGTTTTGATTGTGAAGCTTTTATTCCCTTCAAGTATTCAGAAATAAACACAAATAGAAAGCAAGGGACCAGTTTGGAAAACAAGTTGAACTGCCAAGATTCATCTTCAGACTGAACACATATGAAAGAAGAAAACACAAAAGCCCTGTTATATGTCATCATCTTATGGCCAGAGATAATATTACTGGTGTGATTCCCACCATCTGTTTCAGTATTAATGACAAAAATTAAACTTCTTCAAGTTTCAAACAGGTTTTCAAATGGGATTATTTGTAGAGTTATGGTGCATTAAAATCTGTCAGACAATGACTGATATGGGAGTGATGGAGAGCTTTGATGTCCGGCCTAGCGTCCTTCCATCTGGGAACACAAGGAATGCTTTAAGCCCATTACCCACTATTCCAGTCCAATTGGAGCTACCGCAGCCTGGGGGAGGACATAAGAGCTGCCCCCATCATCTTTCAAAGCTCTTACGCCTTTCATTTGTTTAGACAAACGACCCAAAATCATGTTGGCCCCAACAGTGGATGGACCTGGGGTTGAGGAGGCGATTCTGGCTACTAAAGGAAACTTTGCAGCCAACAGAATATGTAAGTTCCAGTCTAAGCTTAAGGAAACTCTGTCTGTCACTCCAGTCTGTCCACGTCTTCCTCTGGGAATTGTCTGTCTGAAGTCGCCGCAGCGGCACCTCCACCCTGATGGCATGCGTGATACGAGGGAAAGAGTTTGTAAACTATGATGATGCAGCTGCAGCTAAATTAGAGACTTTCAGCGCTCTGCGTTGCGCGCCAGATTGCACGGCTGTGTCGACGTCAGCGGGTCAGAACGTTCTCACACTGTGGTCGTACAGCACGACGTGGAGGTAGAGGTCCGACTGGAGGAGCGTCCCGCTGGAGTCCCCTCTGGAGTCCCCTCTGGAGTCCCCTCTGGACCCGGACTGAAACCAAACAACACGCGTTTAAAAGTGGCTTCATTTGGACAAAGCAGATCAGTGAGTTTTATGAACTTGAAGGATGTTCTTATTGAGACAAGTTCTGTATTATTTATTTGGAACATTTCAGCAACAATGCAGTTCAAAGTGCTTTATATCATACAAACACAAAAAAATAAAAATTGAGAAACCAGCGACAAACTTCACATAAGAGATGCTGAAAGCACAGGGAGTCATATCCTTTGATTTGATCCAAAAACAATCTCTGACAGAGAAAGTGTTTGGTTTGGGTTTAAATTAACAGCTGCAAGAATAGAAGGAGGAGGTCCATTATGAAGGATTTGCATCAAAGCATATCCGTGTGTTGAAATGGCCTAGTCAAAGTCTTGACCTAAAACCAGCTCAGGTTTTTATAAGCATGCATCCACGGATCCATCCACGTGAAACCACAGGCAGCTGGAAGCGTTTCCTCTCAGACCATCTGTGTCATGGGACTCATTCATTGTCAGCCATCACACCCAATCTACACGTTTACCTCAAACACTCCTGTGGGTGTCGTGATGACTGAGGCGATCAAAGGCGAAACAGACGACGAAAAATGACTTCATCGGCGGAGTCGGAAACTCTGGTAAACGGCAAACCTCCACATGATCGGGAAACCAAAATGTTTTACTGATGCTCACATCATCTAAGGAAAACTTTTCTTTCAGCTTCTTTTTCCGGTCAAACCAAATGAACCACAGAGATAAGAGAACCCCTTCACCATCAACCACATTTCTGCTGCAAGAGAACAAGCGGTCGTGGTTTAGCAAAGGCAGAAAAACAAAGTGGGTCGGATTTAGCCTGCACTTCAAAAACTCAAAATATCACCAATTATTTTTGTCTTGTTTCTAGTTTAAATATCCTAGTATCTTAGACAAAGCTAACTCATGAGTATATTTCCTGTAAGGCAGAACATTTTTTTCATACTAATGTAGAACATGTCTTGATATCAGTGAAATAATTTGCCTGAGGAACAAGTATGCCTTTACCAATATGAAGGAATTTATTACTTAAAACAAGCTCCTATATCATGCTGAAAAGTTGCCTGTAAGTTCATTTTGTCTTATTTTAACTGCACCAAGATATTTGCACTAGAAACTAGACCAAACGTGCTTGTCTCAGTTTTGTGATTTTGCAGCGTGAACTGTAAAGACGGAGCTGCAGACGGAGGGTTAAAAGCTGGACGCTTCAGGGCTGAGCTGCGCTGCGTTTCTGGACACGCGGGTGGTTTGATGTCCCTGGCTTCCTGCGCCTTCCATCGCTTGTGTTTTTAATAGACGGCTGGTCGGGGCGGGGCTCGACCGCAGCTAGAACACTGTGCTGCCATTTTGGCCTCAAAAACGCAGTCCCCACAGCTCTGTCTGCAGTTTCAAAATAGTTCGGCCCCACCAACTGCTTTCTTACCCCCAGCAAAGAAGGAGGCAGGAGGGAAAATAAGAGCCGTCCCAGTGGGCCGTTATTCTGCAAAGGCCTCCGCCAGAAGCAGAGCCTGGAGGAAGCACCTGCCTCCACCTCTTGACCCTTCGCTCCGTGTGCAGGTGGAAAGCAAATATGATTCCTTCGTCGCTGTCGGCTTCTCCAGCTGATATCTGCAGCTTGTTAAAAAGCTTCAGTGCCTAAAACTCAGGGCCAGTGAGATAATATAGAACCGTCACGGTAACATGCTCTGTTAGATATAACACTAGCTTTAAAGACAAAGTGTGCCTGGAAGCAAACTGGATCTGATAAGAACTTTTACTTCCCAGAAACATTTTTACAGCCATGCAGCAGGTGGCTGGGTCTGATTATGGCTGCCTGAGGCCCAGAAGCAAAGCAGCAGAGAAACAATTCTTACCCGAGGATTCAGCATCGTTTTGTCCCTCTTGCTCTTAAAGAGAAGTCCGTTTGGGTCATCATAAGTCACCTCAAAGTTGGGGCTGGAGTTGGAGGTGGATGTCTGTGTCTTCCAGTTGTAGTAGCTGTGAAGGAAACGGGGATACAACTGAGTCTTTCAGGAAGGTTTTAAATGAAGAAAAACGATGCTGCCAGCTGGGTCTGAAGATCTCTGCAATCATCTTCTTCTCTTAACCGACCATGACCATAGGCGCCGGAACAGGTGGAGGCAGGGGGCCACTTTACGGCCCTGCTCTGTCCAGCCCGTCCACTGGTCCCACCAGACATTTACAGACTGCACACAACTCTGACAATCCGTGACTGACATCTCTCTGTGTTCTTACGCAGACAGAGGTACAAATAAAACCTCCAGCACTGATCGGGACCAAATCTAAGACTCCAGATCAGAACCGTCGCCCGAAGGTTTACGCACATGCAGCAGCTTCGAGTCGGGTTGGGATCAGGAACCAGTCTGACGTCTGAAAAAAGGCTTTGACTCTGATCCGGTCCGGAGTCAGCGTGAGTTGCTAGGTAACGGTGCTGTGGGACTCAGTAATCAGGAAGTTTTTGAAACAGATTTTCGAGACACCAAAAACTTTAACATATTGCCAAACACTGTCTGGGTGGGATTTTGAAGAGCTTGTGTTGTTTTTACTAAATGGAAGTACAAAAACATGCAAAATATAGATTTTGTATAAAAGATCCTCTTTCAGGATCCACTGTACAATTCACTACACTGTCATGTCAGCGGCATCGGATTCATTTTTGAGGGGGTCCCTGGGATGTTTTGTCACCTCTGTTACGCACTTTGAATGTCAAGCACGCGCACTTGTTCAATTGATATGGTGGCACCTGTCATTCAATTCAGTGGGTTTGTCGCAATTTGTCCCAAAATAAACAGTAAATATCTCTTACCTGGAGGACAAGATTTTTGGGTCTGCCATACGCTAGATTTGATGATTGTTGCTATTAAATGCACTGCAGTCATAGCGATTTGGTGGGAAATAATTCGAAAACAATGTTAAAAGTTGTCAGTGGGGAAGATGCAGAAAGCAGCTTTACACAGAGCATTCAGATGATGGAATAAACTTTACTCCATTTTCAAAACTGGAGTCTGAAAAATGTAAAAGAGGATAAAGGTCTGCAGCTGATCAGAGATCGACGGTATTGAAACGTCGTGTTTGTATGAAGGTTTTGTCATCATTACATCATTGGTGTGAACGCAGTAGTAGCGGGAGAAACAGTTGTCCAACTGGGTGACCCGTCAGCTCTTCACACACACACACACACACACACCTACCCCCCCCCCACACACCTACCCCCCCCTCCACACACACACACACACACACCTACACACAAACACACACACACCCAGCATAACTGGTCAGCTGGTTTTACTGCTGTACAATGTACAATGGCTGCTGGAAAAGACAAGTGCTTTGTTGTTAACTTAACGTCCAGAAGCCACTTGCTACATTCATGTTGGTTGTGCAGGAGACTTCACTCCTGCTTTTCAAAGTTGTATAATTGTGCATCTGTAGGCAGCCATTTTCACATGTGAGTGTAAATGTCGCATTAAGGGGCGTGGCCAGTAGCAGCTTATTTGGATTCAAAGAGATAAGATGTCCTAAAACTATTTTATTGATGTTGTGGAGTACAAAACATCTCTTGATGTGGTGAATGTTTTGCATTTTTGCTGTGTGGACAAATTTGTCATTTTTCAGTTACGTAGTGGGACATAGTGCTGGGATTAATTAAATTTTTTAATTTACTGTTAAATTTATTGCTTATCTGGAATAAAGAAAGTAAAGTGTTTTGTTGTTTATTGTTTACAGTCAATCTGTATGTGTAGGTCAGAGCTTTGCAAAACTGAAGATAAGAAATGTCTAAACATTTCTGTTTGGTGCATTTTTTCTGATTTATTTAAGAAAAAGTTTGGCTCCAGTGCAGTTAGATCTAAAGACATGACCTTTGAACGGCAGTGCATTCCAAAGAACATAACCATGAATTTAATTTTAAGAGAATCATACCAAAACAGAACATATCGTTCTATTGTAACACAGCTCTGCTTTACGGTTTTAAGATGCATCAGTATCAATAGAAATAGGATTTTGTGAGGAGAAATCTGCCAATTTGAATAAAAATATTTAAAAAGGTCCCACTGTAAATAATATATTTTGCACAACTCTTTTGGATTTATTAGAAAGAAACGATGGATGAACCCAGAAGAAGAGCATAAACCACAGAGCAGTAATCTCCACTGAGGGAACATTCATGAGCTGATTAAAACAAAGGAAAACAGCCGTCACTCAGATATTCTTTATCAGAGGTCAAGAGGTTAAAAAGCTGTTTCCAATTCCATGTGCAGGGCACCAAATCCAGGCTGAAGCTGTGACTAATCAGCAAGTGAAACCAAAGAATGGCTTCAATTCCAGAATAAATGACTGATTAATTCACAGCATCCGATTCAAGTCGCTCAGCTTCTCGCTCCTCAGGAGGAGAAACCATGTTTCTAAAGGGACAAGAATATTAATAAATATGTTTCTCTTTTTGACAGAGATGTAAAATATCCTGGATGTTTTTGATGATTTCAGATCGAAAGGTTTGTTTTTGTTCTTTTGTTGAGAAACAACCTCAGGTTCGCATTCTTCAGCCGTGGAATTGGCAGATCTTCCGTCTTTGTTGACATGAAATATGATTCAGGTTTGGAGGTGAAAACATCTCATTATAGCAGGTTTTGAACTCTGCGTTGTTCCCTCTGAGGGCCTGGACTCCATTCCTCTTGGCAGGTAATGAGAAACCTAAAGACAAAAGTCTTGAAAATTATTTTAACTTTGTTTAAAAAAAAAAACAGTAAATTAATGTTAAAGAAGGTCAGGCTGAGGTGAAAAGCTTCTTCTTTGTTATACTGATTTAGCATAAACAAATGCATGAAAACATTTACATTTCCCTTACTGTTCTCTGCTCTGAAACGTTATAAATTTTGTGATTGTTAAAACATTCCAACAGGATAAATTGTAGAAACCTGAAACATTCCCTTTAACTTAAGTATATTTCTTAGAATCCAGATGTTATATTTGATCAACAAACATTCAATTTTATGTTATTTATTTTCACATGCTTATGTGGATGATTTAGAGAAATCAGCCACATAAGTTTTTCATTTACTCTAGGTGAGAAACTACAGTAGATGAATTTAAATTAAAGTGTTTCTTTAGTATTACAGTTGTATTTTTTAATTTGAACTGAAGTAACTATGGAGGAAAACCCTTCAAAAAAACATTCTGACTTCTGCAGGTCAGATGTCATAAGTGAAGATGATAAACTGGGATTTTTCCAGTTTTTATGACGATGTTGCTACATGGAGAGAGTGGGTTTTATTTTTGAAGGAGAAAAAAAAAAGACAGGAAAAATATTGTTCACCGGATGTAGATTTTGTATGGATAAACATTCTGAATAAATATACATAAATAAAAAAAACAACATATGATGTAAAAAAAAAACCCAAAAAAGACTTTTAAGGGACTTGGTTTAAATTTCAGAAACTGTCTTTGGTCTTCTGTAGTTGTGTTTATTTAAGAAGTAAAATCTGCTGTGACACATTAAAACCTGTCCATAAATGCTTATCTGCATCTGAGACATAAAAAAGGTTTTCTCCAAGTAAAATATTAAACTTCATAGCTACAAATTACAAGAAGAGATTTGGTCCAAGGAATACATCACATACTCCTGCGGCTTTCCAAAACCTCCCTGCCTCACACTAAGCAATTTTAGGAAATGTAAATAAATATTTTGCAAAGCGGTCTGCTGAATTAGCTCTGAAAATGGGTCAGGTCTGAGCTCAGTTCTGGTATCCAGGCAGGACGTTTTTATTTATGTGAGTCTGGATTACGTCCACTGTCTGTAGATTTGATTTAATTTGCTGTTTTTATTGTTTTGGTTTGATGTCGGCTTCAGTTGTGCTCTGGCTGAGTTTAAACGACTTTCATTTTCTATCGTCGCTGCCACTTTATGGATTTTATTTTGTAGACTCAGTCTCGTTCTGCTGACCTCCTGCCACACATGGTCTTGATTTGTAATTATCACACCTGCATCCATTTAGGTGTTTCTTCCTCACTATATAAGTCCTGTGTTTCTCATGTTGCTGGTTTGCATTGCTCTTGATTCGGTTGGGTTCTCTGCACACAGTTTGATTTGAAGTTCTTTGTGTTTAGGAGACCTAAACACTGATCTCCTAAAAGTAAAAACATCTATGTTGATCTGCAAGGTTGTTATTTGATTAAAATTTAAAATACTTAATTATAGTGCTGGCCAAATGAAGCCTTGTGAAGCAATGATATTCATTTCTAACTAGTGACATCTGCTGTTGAAACTGTGGCAGCCTTGACACTCAGACATAATTAAAAAAAATTAGTAAATGCAATATTGTCAAAGTTTTTTGTCAGACTTATGTTTAGTAGCAGGAGAGTCAGTTAAATTCTATTTAATTTTTTTTAGTTATTAAAATTATTTTTAGCCAATCCTGGTATATGTTGACTGTTGGTGGCTGTTTTCTTACATCCATTATGATGCAACGTATTCTGCTCTGAAACGTTTAGTGCTGTGACTGGAGAAAATACACAGATTTTTGGTGTTGAATAGAAACTAAGTTAAATGGCTTTAGTGTTTGTGTTTTGTTTGTTTTTTTGTCATAGACCCACTTTATTTTTATTTAACATTTATTTCATTCAGAGAAAAAACCCAATTGAGATTCAAAATCTCTTGCGAAAGAATCCTGGCCAAGACCGGCAGCGTCGCAGAAAAAGCAGAAAACGTTAACGCCGTCGTAAATCAATTAAAGGATTCCTCTGTGGAAACATTAACAGACAGATGATTCATTCTCAAAATCAATAAGAACAGCCCTAGAAGCATTTAGTGACAACAGATCCTTTTAAGTTTCTGTATTTCTGCAACTGATTCCAAGAAGATGGAGCAGAAAACTGAAAAGTTTTCTTTCCATGTTCAGTTCAAACTTTAGGCACAGAAAGTAAAAATAATTTCTCACAACAAAGAGGATATCCTCCTTTCTATTTACAGGCCAACACATAAATCACTAAATCCAATCAAAGTGGGTCCAAGAAGCACCAAAGGGTCTGACTGCCTTTACCTTGCGCTTCAGATTCCAGAAAATGTGACACCAAACAGATTCTGGTGCTTTAGTCATCGGTCAGCACTTCCTGCCAGCCGTCAGTTTCCTCTCCAGGAAACACATTCCCTGTCTGCTCCCAAGCAGTCGCAGCCATGCAAGGAAATACACTGATGCATAAAATTATAAGGTTTGACAAGACCGGAGGCCTGGTATTCTGGCCCAGATGCCAACAGATCTGGGTAAAGCGTGGTCAGAATAGACTGCTGCTGCCCCACTTCTGAAACACAAGTCAATCCGTTTTCTTTTCCCTAAAACTCGGATGGAAATTATGTCGTCTGAACTTTTACTTTCAGACATATACATCCTTCTTCTCTTCCTGGATTAGCTCTGACAGAGCTGTGGGGGCTATTTCTACAGGAATACCATGTGACAATTAACATTTTTTTGGTAAGCCACTTTTATTCCACGGTGACCCGCCTACATTTGCAAGAGTGAGATGTAAGATATTTTTAAGATGTGAGATCTCTTACGGCTGAACATAAAAAAAAAGAGAGATTTTGTTGCTCTCCTATTTGGACACGTTTTATTGGACCCACTTCCCCTACTGTACTATGTGAATGGTCGCAAAGGCAGCTCGCTTCCCAGTCGGTGACGAAGAAAGCTCGAGCAGCTGGATGGCACCACACCCAGACACATGGACCAGTAAAAGTCTGAGAACCTGGATTTGGTGGAAACTGTGACGGTTTTCACAGCATGGGTTCCGGCTTCCCCATGCGTTTACCTTGACTGTGTGACATGTGTGCTCTACTCTTACACTTTCCATAGTTACCATGCTCAGCTCTATTGTTATCTCTAGGTGCTCATTTCCAGATGAACGTCAATAAGAGCTGGATCATGAGCAGTGGATCGTATATTTCATCAGAGTAAACACCATCTTAGTTTCCACTGTACAAAGTTTATTTCTGAAGTAAATTTTTAACAGTAAAACATCTTAAAATTTAAGACTTTGCAAGACCTTTTTTTTATGCCGCCTTGAGTTAGATTTAAGACAGAAAAATCAATAAATCTAGGGAATGGTTGGGGGAGAATACTTGAATTGAATGTAGTGTAATAAAAGAATAGGCAAAGTTGTACACAAGGAAAACCGAGTCGATAACAAAGCTCAACATCATCCAGACAACTGGCAATAAATTTGCACCTATAGAGAGAGATGCAGAAAAGCTAATGAGCTAACGACATTGTATTAGCAGCTAGTAACTGATAGCTTCAATCACATTGAGTCATGGAACGCAAAAATTACATATACATATTACATATGAATCATGCCAAATTTAAGACCTGTGGTTAATGTATTTAAAGCGAACTTACTTTTAAAAAAAATGAATTTAAGTCATTTTAAGGCCTTAATTTTCCATAGATGAATTAAGGCCTGTTAAGGATGTGCAGACACCCTGTAAAACAGAAGCACGTACTGTTAAAGGTGCCATCAGCCCATCTCAGATGAAGTTTTGAAGTGAACATTGTTCACACTCGCCCGCTCGGGGGGCCTGGTGCTGCTCTGTTGTGAGCTGAAGGCCAAAGATTGAAGAGGGCAACAGAAACGCATCAAACAAAGAGCGGAACTCAAACGCTGAGGCTCAGAAACTATGAACCCTCCCTACAGCAACAGCACCTGGACATTCAGATTCAGTTGGAATTGAAGACTGACATATTTATTATTATTGGATATTTTGTGGATTTTGGCCTAAAACATTGAATGACATCCTCAGGTGTCGTATGCAGCTCTTGGATATGTCTCCAAGAATTAGTGCATTTGCAAATTGTAATCTATCAATAAAGTATTTTGGAATTGAATTTTAACTGCTTAAATATGAAAGTAAAGGAAGAAATGAAAAGCTCTAGAGGAAACTTTAGATAAAACAGGAAATGTCACTTCACCAGTATTTCAGATATCCAAAATAAAAAAAAATCCCTAATCAATAATTATGAAGAAACTGATGTAACTCAAAGTGTCGTGTCGGTGTTGCTGTGGTGCAGGAGTTGAGCACAACCTACATAAAGGGGCCTTCGTCTGCCGTCGCAGGTTCGAATCCCTTCCTGGTGCAGGTCTTTCCTCTCATTACATACTTTCCTGTCTTAGCACTTTCTAATAAAGAAAGCTAGAGTCAATAAAACCTTTAGAAGGAAGCGCTGTGTTTGTTAAAGACACATTCACATTATGTAAACTTCTGAGTTTTTACTTTCAGCCAACAGGAATCATTTTGACAATCCTGACTGACATAAAACCGGAAACATTTAGTTTGATTTAATGTCAGAGAGCGAGGGGAAAAGGGTTACATGTCTTTTTATGAAGTTTCTGTAAATATCTGGTTTCAACTGCATATATATTTAGAATATCTAAAATATACACAGCTGCTTCCAACCACAGAATAACATAGTCGGATTCATGTTTCGTCATTACTGAGATTTGTCTCTGGAGTTGATTTTTTCTGTCGTTTGGCTCTGAATAGATGCAGTTCATGCACTGATGACAGACGCATTAGAGAGTCGCGAGACAGCCGGGTGGTAGCGACTGTCCCTCTGGAGGCTAATGGTGCTCTGACTGAGAGAGGTTAAAGGTCAAACGCTGTTTGCCTTGAAATACACAGATGACAAGGCTTCAAGACATATCATGTCTGGATTCGTATGTGTAGACTTTGATGGAAAGATGCATTAATAACAGTCCTTGACATTTTACAAGCTTTTCTATGAAATAACAATTTCTGATATCAGGACCAAATTATACAAACACGACAAACAGAAAAGCCTTGATGCTGGAAAACGCTGCATAAATCTATCCAAACATATCAGCTCTGAGAACAAACAGTACAACACGATTTAACCCCAAGGACCCAGACAGAAGAACGTGCGTGCCATGTGTGAAGGCTAACAGAGATGACATGCGTTCCGGCTTACCAGCAAATATTTATGGAGTTGGCGATCTGTACCGTGATAAAACGAAAAAACGGCCCCCATGTTCAAGCTCGGTCACAATAACCTGAAACCGGGCTCGCCAGATCACAACTGGAGCTGGAACAGCTTCTCTTTTGTATTGAAACTTAATAAAACGGGACAGCAGAGCAAATATTTTCATAGCGGAAAGCGAAGCCAGACGCACAGGTGCACTGCAGAGGCAGAGCGTGGAGGCAACGTGGGTTTGGCTCCAGAACAGGCATGAGCGAGCTGAGCCTTCACATGCAGCGGCTCTGTCTGTTGTCAAATGCGCACAAAGTTGGCAGCCCGTTCAGAATTTAATTATACTTAACAGCTTTTCAATAAGTTGGCTAAATCGGAAACATTTGTCGAAATAATAACGATAAGGCAAGGGTTGACTAAACAGTGGGACCAAAGAGAGGGAAAGATGAAGAGCCGGAGGAGCAGAGCAGGCAGTGCATAAACAGATGGTCATTTTGCTGGTGAACATTAGACATCAGAGATGCTATAGGCACATCTGGAGTGGCAGGAAGCTGCGTGCACAGAGCTGAAGATCTGGCAGTTAATTAGTCATGGTTCAAGACCTCACACTGCAAAAACACGAACCATGAACTTCTGGTCGACTTTCAAGCACAAATATGAAATAAGACAAAACTAGCTAACAAGCAACTTTTCAGAAAGACATAAGAGCTTGCTTTAAGGCAATAATTCCTCAATATTGATAAAAAAAAAAGTCCTAGTACCAGTGGAAATAATGTCCCAGTGGTACTAATACTTTTTATTTCAAAATTAAGGAATTACTCATTTAAAATGAGTTCCTATATCTTGCCGAAAAGTAACTTTTAATAGTTTTCTTATTTCCAGCATACTAACATATTCACACTAGAGCGTAGACCAAAAAAAGTGAAATAATCTGTCAGTACGGCAAGACATTTAAAAACACTTTGGTTTCCCTAGTACAGGTGTGTCAAACTCATTTTCGTTTTGGGCCAAATCAAAATCATGAAGGCTCTCAAAGGGCCGGTTGTGCTAGAACATGTTGATAAAACCTGTTCACAAACTGTTAATATGTCAATAAATTCTTAAAATTACATAATATTTTTGAACATCTTTTTAGTCCCTTCAGGAACTAAAAATGAATAAGACTTTTTATTTACTCGCTGTATAAATCATGGACTATAATCATACATCAACTAAATTCTCAAGAAACTGGAGGGATTGATTGATATAAATTGGCAGTAAACAGATAAAAACTGCATTGATATGATTGATAATATAATATTTAATCACACTTAGTGTGTAGTGTAGTCTGTGGAGGGCCACATAAAAAGCTACGGCGGGCCGGATTTGGCCCCGGGCCTTGAGTTTGACACATGTGCCCTAGAATGACCAGGAGTGTGTCGATGGGGAGAGGGACGTCTGGGTTTCTGTTGTTGACCTGTGACCTCAGCAAACCTATTCTGATCATTTCGTATTTAACTGATCAGGTTAGCACCAGCCAAGAAAAAGTTTGAACCCACAAAAAACAAAGTTTGTTGCTACAACAAACATGGGAATGGTTTGCCTTAATGATAGTGAACACTTCAAACAGGATATGGTCAAAAAGGTTTGACTTGTTTAAGGAACACGATGAGCTTGGAGAGTTTGGTTATGCTTTGTTTCCACTGAGCGGTACGGCATGGGCTGCTGCAGCTCAGCGTGCTATTTTATGGTTTCTGCAGGTTTCATCAACTTAAATTTTAGACTTTTTAAGACATACTTAAGACCATTATGAAATAAATTGAAGACCGGTATCTCAACAGAAATGTACAAAAGAAAACTGCATATTTTACATGGTACAGAATCAACATGGGTTGGCAACAGAAGTGAACCTGTGGCAAAGATGAACGTCATCCTGCAAACTGCAAATTTGCACTTACCCATGATAGATGCAAAAAGCTAGCTAGCTAATTATCATGGGTCACAGAAATCAACAAAAATCTTTGTGACTTAAAAGTTTGAATGTCAGAAAACTCCAACGAGAAAAAGAAGAAAATACTAAATTAGTTTAACCAAAACAAAATTGACGACCTGGGATTAATATATTAATGCATCTAAGTCATTTTAAGGCCTTAATTTTAGGTACGTGAATTAAATTTGTTTTTAAGGACGTGCAGACTGTTTTATAGTCTGATTCAGGAGAGCATTTCCACCACCAGCAAGTTTAATCCAAACGCTTATTGCTAATGACAAGCAATTACATTTTTCTGTCCCCAGTCAGTGAACTGTAATGTGTGATAGTAGCTCCACCCTAACCATTGCCACACATCTGTCACCTACAGTTGAGCTTAAATTTTGTCAATTAACCTATCAGATGCTTACAAAGTCATGACGTCATCATCTGGTCATTCCTAACATGTTTGAATGGACATTTCTTTGCACTTTAAATTTAAAGATAAACTCACATTCTTCTGTCATTCAGGAAATAGAACAAAAACAGTTCATGCTAAATGACTCAAAACAGAAAAGGTTTAGTCTGATTTAATATCAAACACTGAGGAAAAAATCATGTGTTTTCCATCAATGTTAATATTTGGTTTCAGCTGTTTATTATAGATCCAGAACTGGAACTGCTAGTGAGAATCCGTCATAAATTATGGAGTTGAGGCAAAAAAGAAAAGCATATTCAAGAGATTAGATAAACCTTAGTGTCAAAAGAGGAAGTAGAATTGAGACATGAACCTATCCACCCTTTCTTGATGGAGGTGGGATGTGTAGGCAGGAGCTGGCGCTGGTGTCACTGCTCTGTGTTCTTTGTGGCTGTGGAGGAGGAGGAGTTGGAGGGACGGGATTCAGAGTCCTGCGGTGGGAGGTTTAGTGCACCGAGTGGGCAGCAGCTCCAGCATCTGCTCCCTCTTAGCGGCAACCACACTGTGTGTTATTGTTCCCGACAGAGACCAAAAAAGTCACGGGGGGAGGCCGAGACGGGTGGAGGAGGAGAGAAGGAAGAACAGATAGCGGAGAATGACACATGAGCTACGAGAAGTTAAAAAATAAAGACAGAAAGAGCGATGCGTAAATCTGATCGGGTCGGGTTTTAACAGCTGAAAACCGAGGCGGAGTGTGAAGGCATATGTCACCCCAATGAGAGGGAAGGGAGACCCGAAAAGGGGGGAAGCCTCATAAAAGCATCATTAGGGAGTAGGTTGTACCTCCAGGCATACTCGTCCAATGACTCACACCGACGGGTTGTTAGGGAGGAAGAAGAGTTCAGGGCCACAAGATGGGTGTTTGGGATGAACACAAGGTGAGAAACTGATAAATAAAACAGTCCATCACGCTATTTCTTATCTTTCAGTAGGGGCGTAAAACTTTATCCACAATGCAGCCACTAAATAAAATAAACCATTGACTAAATCCAATGGTCAATGGTTCACTTTCATTGAAAACCCCTGGAGGTGAGAGAGTAAACCTCAGAAAGTACTGAGCTGCATCCCTGAATACTATAGAAATATGCTTTACTCTCCCTCAGTAGGGAAATTCAGGTGTACCAAGAGCATCTATATCCATGTAAATATAAAAGCAAAAAAAGAGACTGAGGCTAAATTTACAACAGAAGAAGAAAATGCCATAGTTATTAAAAGTAATCTGCTCAGATTCAAAGAAATGGGCAACAGAGTAGGATCAGTTAAAACATGTGCAAACTGTGAATGCATATCTGCATACAAATCAACATATTTACAAGAAATGGACAAACTATGGGAAACAGCAGGGATGCAAACATATAAGTGGATGTTATAAAGGAAGCAGTAAGAGCACAAAAGAGTGATGTGCACCCAGGACGGAGCAATCTGCATGCATAGAATATTAACATTATCTAACATTTTATGAAGATGTTAGAATCTTTCTTTATAATTTTTGTTTCTTCGGGCCATGATCCAGAATTCGCTTGAGTGACAAAATATTCCATAATTTGTTTTAACTTTGACATAAATGGAGTCAAAAACACCCAAGAACATTTACCCAAAAGGAGACTGACATTAATCCATTCAGTGAACTTGTCTCAACAATGTTTTTGAAGAAAGGTCGACTAATAGAAAGAAGAAAGTCTTTTCTGTCCTTGTGAACTTGGATGGGGAGTTGGTGTCCATCTCCACAGATCACAAACTAAAGAATCAACCCAAGCAAAATAGGACATTCTTTTGACTTGCAGATCTTCTTTCATCTGAAACACTTTGTTTCTTTCATTAATGCATTCTGTTTAGTTGATCATTAAGCTGTTGAAAGCAATTGATGTTGCCATTAAATTAGTCCTGAGTGATTAGCTTTCAGCTGGAGGATTCTGGACCGGTTCGGTCTCGGTGCTGTTGCAAAATGACATCACCTCTGGCAGCTTTCAAACAAAATGAGCTGAGAATCTAAAAGTGGCGATGAAATAAGAGAATAAATTGATGTTTTTATCAACAGTAAACAGAATCGTTCTGTTAATATTTACAGAACAGAAACTTTTCTGCAGCCAAAATACTGAACTGCTGATTTCTGATGCCCTCATACACAATGTGTTAGCAACTTGATCCACAACTGTATCCATTATAAGACGACTTTCACTATTTTATTTTGAATATATATGGACGTAATGTTAAGTATTTTTATTTGTAACCGTTAAAATTTGGACAAATACTGAAATATCTAGTATCTACCAGTAGGTGGCAACACTGTTGGCATTTGAATGTGTAAGATACCTTAGAAACAGCTGCACTGGTGGGATTTCTAGCACAGAAAGTGAAGTTGGGATGGCGTGACGTCTGCTGCAACATCACTGCTTCTGGAAACTGTTTATCAAGTCAGGATTCAGATCATTTTACCCTTTCACCATCTTGTGTTTGCACACCTTCAGGTATTTTGTTCTAAATTTTTAGAAGGAACTATTAACCATCCATCACAGGACAAACAACCATGGGTTCACACACTCCCACAGTCATTTCTATGGACTGTGGAAGGAAGCTGGAGTACCTAGAAACATACAATGCATGCAGAAAGACCCCAACCTTGGATTCGAACCAGAAACTCCTTGTTGCAAGATATGAGGTCAGCTAGAGCTGTTCTGGTTTGATCAAAAGGTCATGAGCTGCATTGTTTTGTCTTAATTAATTTGGAAGTTGCCAAAAGCATCTGCTTGCTGCATAAACATAAACATGATCTCAATAAGTGTCAACTGGCCTAAATGAGATCAGCACCAAACAATCTGAGAAGGGCTGCAGTTGTTGGCAGTCGACGTGTTTCCATTACAAATGTGTGCAAAACTTTGTCAATATTTCGCTAATGTCCAAAAAACACAATTTTTATGTTTTCATGAAATAAGAAACGTGACTAAAATCGCACGATAATAAGTTTGTTCTTGTGATAACTCAGTAGAAATTATAACGGCTATCGTTGTCTTCTTCTTTATGGTTTGCACCAGTGGCAACATCTGCTTGTTGGTCATGTGACTCGTGTGATGTGAAAGTGTTTCCATTGCTCATCCCCGCACCAAAAGTTTTTTTTTTCAAAACTGGCATGCTTCCATCAGGCAAATTTCTCTACACAGGCCTTGGCTGTGAGTGTGCACAATAGTTTCTCAATTTTCATCTTTTTCAGTTTAGTATTGAGCAAACAACTTGTGTGTAATGAAGTGTCTCAAGATACTTTTTGTAATGGAGCTTCTCTGAAGGTTAAATTGTAAATGTGCCTTCATTTGACCCTCTCAGGCTGCTGTCTGTCAGTGGGGTTATACGGGTTGTGCCATTTGGCTGAACTCCGAACTAAATCATCTATTAACAGTCATTCCCACCTTTGGCCACTTGTGTTTGTCCTTTTGGGATTTCTCGCACATATCTGACATGTTGGTAACATGTTACTGTGCACGAGTATGAGGAATGTGGGAATGGTTTTGGCTGCGGTGATTTGCTGACAGCCCTCTGTGTACACAGGGCCGATGATAGAACGAGAATTATAAAGATATAAAAATGTCTGAGCGAGGGATACAGAGAGGATTTTAGCTTACACCTGTGAGTTCAGAAGTTCATCTGTGGATTGTGCTGAAACTGTGCAACAGGCTCCGAATGCCGTGCAACCCTGTGCTCAGAGTTTCACAGATATACAGATACAGAAGTGGAGTTAATTAGCAGCAGCTGATGGAGCCTCGTGCTGCTGAAACCTCATCCAGCGCTAGCTAACGAAAGCAGTCTTCCAACTCAACCGGTTTTAGAAAGTATAGTCATCTTTTCTCACTGAAGAGGCAGAACAATAAAATGCTTTTGTAAAACCTCAGGTGCAGAAAATGTCTTTATAAAAATCAACAGTCAAAATAACAGGAAATACAAATCTGGAATGGCCTTTGACCCTTTTCTTGAAGCTCAATGTATTCCTCTGAAACTCCATGAGGTAGATCAACACAAGGTAACAGATAATTACAAAGGCAAATCAAAAATGCGGCAATAAAAAAAATACATCAAAGTAAAAATCTGAAAGGTGTGGCATGCATTTGTATTCAGCCCCTCTGATGCCCCTAAATAAAATCCAGACACAAGAAATGAGAAGGTGCTGCGATAAGAGACCAAGCTTCAATTCTTTGGCCAAAAATATGTTCTGTCGAAAGTATCGCACCATTCCCATGGTGGAACATGGTGTTGGCAGCATCATGCTGTGGAGATGTAAACTAAAAAAAACTGCATAGCACTTGAGCGTGGAGCAGACGTTTCCCTTCCGCTAGGACTAGAAAATAAAAATAAAGCCAAAGCTACGATGGCAAGATTTAAAACAAAGCATATTAAGTTAAAATGGCCTAGTCAAAGCCTAGATCTAAATTTGTGTTGGTGTGTAGCATAAGATTGAAATAAAATGCATTGGAATTTGTGGTTGGAACACGACGAAATGTGGAAAAGTGGTTAGGGTGAAAATAATGTTTAAAAATATCTGAATATGTGAAAGAAAACATTAGAAAAATGTTTTATTTCTTCCCTTAATTGACGTCTTCCATGGGGTCATGCAGACACAGCGGATCGGAGCTCCTTTTATGGTTTTGTTGTTTTTATCAGATCATCTACATTTCTTTTATGTTTCATCAAATTTCTGGCACAATGACAATAAACAAATTCTGATTAGTATTTTTTTTTTATTGTAAACAGGAAACGAGGAAAAAACCAAACTCCTGCTGTACATCCTGCGCACACTGACCCGACTCGACATCCGACCAAACTTAAAAAAGGAGATATTACAATAAAATTAGACTTACCATAAATCTGAGGGTCCTGGCATGAGCTTTTTCTTTCCACAGAAATATGGTTCAAAATCTTGTGTCTTGAGCCTGTGGGCGTAGTCTATATATCCAGATACCTCCTGTCCAAGAGTATTATAATCCCTTATGAAAATGACCGACTGTAAAAGAGGAGAGAAAAAAGAAAGGAGAGCCTCTGTGTAAATCATCATGACCATTAAACCTTTTTTCTGGGGAAAGACCAGTAAGGACAAATGTCGGGTTTTTGGACAGATGAAAGGCATCTGGCAGGAATAGACCAATCTTCAAATACAAAGGGTCTTGTTAAATTTTGACACATGTTGAGGATAAAAATGACTCAAACTGATGTCGTCCTGGAGAAGCGGTGGAGAGGTGGGCCGTCTGCAGAATATCCTGCTTAGATAAGAGCGTGGGACTCCTCAGGGCCCGAATCTTTTAACTTACAGTAACTGGAGTGTGATTTCCGTTCCAACACTCCCACAGTCAGAGCAGGAAAGTCTCTTTAAATGCCTTGAAATGTGAAGTTTAGATATAAAAGTTCTCGTGCAAACACCGGACGTGACCAGACCTTTTTATTCATGGGCGTCTCAAGTTGTCTGGTTATTGCCTTTATTTGAATTATGTTGAAGATGGGATGTTTTTCAGCTTTTTATACTTAGCCTGAACAAATTGGTTAGCTCAACAACATTCATACACTGCAGGCCTCTTTAGGTAGATTGAGTTACCTGTACTTCTAAGAGTATGCACTGTTTTTAGGTGGAAGGCAAATTGCTATTCTAATTTTGCGTGTTTTTAAATCACAGCAAACAAAAAAAGCTGCATTTTAATGAAAAATAACAGCAAGTTTAAAAGAGATGATGACACTCCCATATTGTTCTCTTACTGCTGTAACACACAGTTAAATTGAACAGATTTGAACTGAACTTAAAGGTTAGGTTGTTCATTATCCTTTCTGTACAAAATCATTGTTGAATAAGGAGATTTTGGTCTGGTTAGTTATGCCTGACTTCAGATCTGTTCAAAATCCCAACTTGTCTTTTCCAGCAGCCATTGCACAGCGTAAGGCGGTAAAACCAGCTGACCACGATTGCTGGAGCTCCACTTGGGTTGCTCGGTAATGGCGCAGCGCCCTTTGGTTGTGATTTAACAATCAGCTCATTTTCCAGGCATCAAAAAATATGAACTTATGGCCATAACATGAGCTGGTATTGAACTGAATTTGGAGAAATTGTCAAATGTACTTGACCTGTTTCTTACATTTGTTGTAATTTGATAATGTATAAATAAAATGAATTGAAATTAAAAGAGCTTAGGGCTGAACACACATATTCTGTCTTTTCATGTTTTTGCAGCAGACCTTTAATGTTATGGAATATAAAAGAAAAATATCACCCAAGATTATGCTTGAGCTTTGCAGGCAGTGCTGGTGACAGACCAAACACACAAATCAGATGTAGAGACAATGAGTGCAGCAGGGGAAGCAGGTCTGGGTTCTTCAATGTAAGCATATCCTCACTATAAAAACAATTTTTCCAGCTGCTTATCGGTGAGAGCCTCTTTAAAGTCGCGTTTAAACAACCAGTGGAAGAAAAGGATGAGAAATGACTTTATCACTGGATTCAGACAAAGAGATCTGGAGCAAAGTCGTTAAAAACCAACCTGGGTAAAAGCTGAACATGAATTGATCTTTTTATGTTGACTTGATAGTGCAGATAACTTCTGATGACAAAGGACGGGAAGAACTCCCAACAAAGAATGGACTCAGGTGTGAAGAGGTTGTTTTGTCTGCCTGTTCCCACAAAGAAAAGATGTTTTTCTTTCTTTTCTGACTCCTTTTGTGTTTGACATGTCTTGTTTGCTCTGAGCATGAGTAAGTCAAGCTTTTCTGCTTACAGTAACACCTCCTTGCAGGATACCTCAGAGTACGGTATCCCATTTGTGTGCCTGTCAGGACCTGGGCCCTCTCTGCAGGGCAGGGGCTGCAGAGCTCAGAGGAAAAAACACATCTTTCATGTTTCCATGGAGCACATTTATTTTTGCAATTCCAGTATGCGCAGATATATGGTCAATGGAAATAAATGCACCTATGGATAAACATATTAATAATTTTGTTTCAGTGTACATGCAGAGCACGGCTCACTTCTTTCAAATATGGAGAGTTTAGAATAAACATATCACGCTCTGATTTGCTGCTAAACAAGCGAGTTTCCAGGATCCTTGTTGAAGGAAGCTGGGGAACCTCCACTTTACGCCATGGAAAACAAACAGAGGCTTTACATCACCTGTCAACAATTGTGAAGAACAGGTGCGGTGACCTCACAGGGCAGTGAGGGAGAGGCCCCGCTTTACGGCAAACATCAGTCTGGTTAATAGTGGAGACGCTGAGAGCTGCTCAGCCCCCAGCTAGAGATACTGGCTCATTGTTTTACTCTGTTTGCCCCTCTTTGAAATCCTCGTCATGTGTGTCCTTTAGAAACTTCACTGGTGACCTTAGGTAGAAGGTTACATAAACTAATAAGCAGACTTGGAGAATCCTTTAATCTGCAATTCAACACAACAAAAGCATTTCAAGGCCCAGCAGCCACTGCTCTCTTATAAAGTCTCAAAAAATCGCCGAACATGTTTGTGTTCAGAAACGAGCAGTTAAACTGAACCCGGCTGACACGAATCGAGCTCCGATAAATAACCCTCTGCCTCTTTCTGCTCAGATGTGAATTACTCCACCGACCAATCTTTCAAAGCCTGAAAGAGATGGATTTACAAATCTGTCTCAAACAGAAGCTGACGGGGGCTGACACGTACTGTGCCCCGTCTTTGTGCTTTTGACAATGTCCTACAGGTGGGAAGACAATGGCTGGACCACCTGACATCCTGTGGCATCTGTGTGTGTGTGTGTGTGACTGTACACACAAGCAGAAACCTAAACAAAGCTCGCAAGCCACGGGACGGGGTAATGAACTCTGCAGAAACACACAAACAGTCAGCTGTCGGTAACGTCTGTGGATGTCTGTCGCCTTTGTTTTCTCAGAGAGTCCTGTTGACGTTTTCTCAGCCGATGTGCTCGTCCTTTCAACATGTTGAGTGCAGCCGGTTCAACGTGCTGAAAGGACGTCGGGGCTCTCAGTGAGCGAGATTATTCTGCAGCTAAACTGTTCCTAATGCACAAACCCAATAGGATCGTGTGTCTTTTTTTTTTATCAGATGAGCTTATTCATTAACTTGGTCATTTATTTTTGTTATTTTTGTTGTGAGCTGTAAAGTGCATTAATCTTATGATATTCAATAATAAGGAATGCACTGATAAAGCCTAATTCTGGCACTAGGATCAAATTCACTGAGGGACTCCATTGTTCATAATGATTCTCGCTAATTTGTTTCATTTAATGGCAAGAAGTTTAAAAATGTTACATCCTGACTTGCTTTATTAGCTGCATTAACTTTCTTTTGTCAGTAAAGCAAAAATAATGTGACATGTTGAATGGAAACCTTTCAGCCAAAGGTTACATACAGAAACATACAGTTTTCTCCCATGACCCCTGAACTCCACAGGCTTAATTCACCAAATTACTTCACAACTGGCTTACTGTTGGGCTTCGATTTTTACTTTCCATTTCGCTCTCTTGTTTACATTTAGGCACCAAAACAACTTGATTGGAGGCACAAAAGATTATTCATCAAATCGAAGAAATGTGTATTTTAATCACTGAATCCCAGCCAGAATCCCACAGACTAGAGAAACATCAAATGAAAAAAAACGGCACAATTTTCTTCCAGTAAGCTGGTTAATGATCATGTACTGAAGAACTCAAAACTGGTGGTAAACAAATCAAGATGGTTTCAACACTGACCGTCTGTGCTTTACCCTTCCCCCATGTTGGCGCTCTGACACGAACCTATCTGCCAGCTTGTTCCTCTTGTTCCTCATCCCACAGCCCACCTCTGCCCACACCAGCTCCCTCAGGCCCCGGGAACAATCCTGCAGTGTCAGGGAGCCGTGCAGGTGTCTTGCGGCGTCAGCTGCCACACTGTTTATTATTGGTGGTCTGAGCCTTCGGAGGAATCCCAGGCCATCACTAACAACTGTGTAAATTTGTTAGGGTAAGGAAAACATGGCCTGCAGTACAGAAACGGTTTTAGTTGGGAACTCGTTTTCTGGGTAGCTTTCCTCTTTCTTGATATTTGCTGATGACTGAGTGCATGTGCTGTGGAGAGATTGGGGTGGGTTTTGGGAGTGGGATGAGGGGTGGGAGGTTTGCTTATTTGACTTGGAAGTGACTTCACACGGCCAGCTTGTGAAATAGATGCAATGGTGGAAACCATATGTGCTGAGGTGACTTGCATCAGTGGGGATCTACCCAAATTACACTTCCTGCAGGATACGCTATCCAGAGCCAGAGCTCACGAACTCACAGGTTTGTTACCAGTGGAGCATTGCTGTTAGCCTGTCTTATATTTATTTAATCTTATGTAAAGGCTTTAACACATATTACAGTGAAAATCTTTATTAATTTTCTTTAGATCTAATTCTGTGACAATCTATGAAATGTATATGTAATATGGTTTCCATCCATCCCAGTGAAGCATTTTTATACAAAACTCTAATTTCATAATAATGCACTTGATGCTTTTTTTTCTGCCTTACAGATTTCTTCTACTTTTGATTTTTTTTTGTCATCACCTTTCAGCTCGTTTAAAACATTTCATTATCACGTTAAGATAAACTACAAAAAACAGTTTTCATATCAAGATTCATGAAAGGAAAAAAGTTGCCGATAGGAACCGGGCCCTGAAAAGGTAATGACCCGCCGTCAGCAGTAACGACCACCAGCAATTCTTTGCAGAATTGTTTTAATTCAGAAACATTTGATGGTTTAAATTATGAAAATCCAGTTTATGGTCATACAAAAGTAATTTTAAGTCCAAACTTTGACTTTCTCTCGCTGAAACCTTCATTTTTCAGTTCTATTAGATGCTATTTTTTTCTGTCCCAACGATGTGATTTATCATACCTTTGTTAGGGTGTTCAGGCCATTGCTGATACAAAAAGAGGCAAAACACTCTGAAATTTTAAGATTATTCTCAGAAACCTTCCAGAAAGGTTTCTGAGAGTCTAGAAATTTCTTACTTTCAAAAGTCACAACTTTACTAAGAAAAAATTTGATTTTATGGAAAATCTTTTAGTATTAGAAAAAAATAAATATGTTGAGTTTTTGGTGGAAATGTGCAACTTTGTTTGCTATCAAAAATTGCTCTAATACTTCAAATATTGTAAAATGGCAAAATATGTTTTCATGCTACAGATAATGTACAAACATAAAAACAACAGATCCTTAGAACTGAATCATTTCACAAGCATGAAGATGCTTTTACTAATCAAAATGAGAAATGTTGCCATGTCTGCAGTTTTAATAGTTCAGCTGTTAAAACTTTCTGCCATGCAAATAACAACAAAATAAATTAATTAATCTTTACATCTAGTAGTAATTGTCTGATCTGATTTTGAGTGCAAGCAACAGGGCTGAAAATAATCAGAGGGCATTTAATTTTTTTTATTTTTATGTTTTTGCTCTTTTATGATGATAGGGTGTGTCACTACACAGCGAATAAAAAATGCACAAGCAAAGTGTTCAAAAGGACTCGTTGCTCTGTGATGTGGTTGTATCTGTATTCCCTTAAGCCCAACACAAAGGTTGGTCAGGCCCACAAAACACTTGACTAAATAAATACACTGGCATGGTGGGTTTTCCCTTTTTAATTATCCGTTTAATACCATTTTCTGGTTCCTACCAGTGTATTTCTAGACAGAGTGAACAGGATATGTTCTATTTAATGAATTTAAACAACAATAAAAATTGTGTGGGTTCTAACAATATACAACAATATATCAGGAAACAACATTAAAGTAAATAAACGGAAAATTCTCAATTTGCAATCCTTGGACTTCCAAAGAATGTAGAGCATATATCTGTGTTAAAATGACGGAACTTCAGGTTTTTTCCAATTGCATCCATGGACTTGCTGCATGTGTGTTTTTGCACAAATAAATAAATCCAAAAGCAGGTGTCCTCGCGTTGAGCTCTCTAAACACCCAATGGTAGTCAGCTACGCCCAGTGAGGTTAGCCATGAGGGCAGAGCGACTGCGGCCAAACACCAAAACGGGAATCAGCTCCGCCAATCAGTCAGGAAGGCAAAAAGCAGCTAGCTCAACCCTGGGTTGCGTTGGCTCCTGCCTCTTCGGAGAGGCCGGCAGTAAAGCCATCACCACAAAATAAGTGGCTTGAACCCACGCGGTTGAAATTACAGGGCACTCCGAATCAGAAAATGCTATTCTGCTTTTCGCAATTGATGTTTAAGAAATTCTATTAAAACCTCCCCAGTTGGGCCCAAAACGCAGCTTTGCTGTTTTTCCTCCATGCTGGCTTGAGAAATCCTGCTTTATCTGGAGATTTCTAACGCTCTGCAGAAGTAGCAAGCTGGTATGCACACAATGGGGTACGTATTGATACATGATGCCTCAGTGGAAGCTGAGGTTGTGTTGAGGAGGTATGAATGTAGCATTTAGCAAATTGCAAAATCTGAAGGCCAAGAATAACCACAACATGCCTCTATTGTAGAGAGGGGAATGCAACTTCCTGCTTAAGCAAGAAGCAGAAATGGTAATATGAGCAAACATCATCAGATGACCAGTTTTAATGTTGTTCTTTTTATGCTCCACATAGTTTAAATATGCAGAATTATGTGTTTTCTTTCTGAAGGTCTGCCTCCAGGAAGTCATCTAAACAGCTCCTCCAGTAACCTTTTAATATTTTTACCAGCGTTGCACTGAGAAGTAGCTCCTATAATGAGCTCTACTGATGTGCGGTTCCACCAGGTGTTTGCTAATTGCTGCTGGCTAGTCTGAAGGAGCTGCTCTGTGAAGTGGAAGCTTTGAAACTGCAGCTTTAAGGAGATTGTTTCTAGGAGATTGAAAGATTTCTCAAGTATGAATGAGAATCATAATGACACTCAAGTTATGTTTTTGATGAGAAAATAACAAACATGATGTTAAAGCTTAAAACAAGAGTCAGTTTTACACAACACTGCCCCTTTAAAGAAAGATATCTCTGCCAACAAAGGTAAAAGAAATCAAACTCAAACATTTACAGCAGAAACTCTGAACAACATAACCAACAGGCTCTTCTTTTAGTTTTGCTCCTGCACTTTCCCATGTTTACTTGTCAGGAAACATCTCATAAAACTTTCTGTTCCACCAACAGAGAAGTGGCAGATCAGTCTCTGGTCCTCACAGCTGCAGCAGTTAAAGATTTTCCTCCATGTTGAGAAAAAGCTGTCAGCTTGACAGGTGGCATCACTTACAACGCTTGTCTCAGGACCCTGCATAGCAAAGAGGAGGTGGACGGGAGGGGAGTAACGTTTCTGCTTTGTGCGAGAGCAAAGAAGAAAGTCCGGCCTCTACAGTAAATTAGCTGCATGCCTGAATTCATGGAGGAATTACGGGTTGAGGATAGCAGGCGGGTCTGGCACATGCGGTCACAACACAAATCAGTCAGATGCCATCTCAGCGACGAATTTCAGACACCAAAGTGACCGAGGAAGGCATATCTTTTTCCTGCCCTCCTCTCCCAGAATCGTTTTCCACATTCCTCTGGCTTTTAAATTACCAGTTTGGCCTAAAATATATGAGTGTGAAAGCAGAGCAGCAAGGTCACTTTTTCTCTGGTAAGGTTGCAAAAGGTTCTCCAAAAAAAACTGGAAGCTTTTAGTGTTATTGACTGTGAGAAAACTTTGATCCCTTTTGTTCCATCTACTCATTTAAATATAGCGAAAGTCTTTTACATGTTGTTGCAAGACTGTCAGTCAATGTACATTAGCTGCCACACATACAGACATTTTCAAATCAGAAGAAGTTTATAGACGGTTTCATGGGAGCATTAAAGCCTAAATGTTGACATTTTATGACATGTATTCCATTTAATGTTCTCACAATGAATTACTGGATGATTTCTGCTTGAGTAGGCCTCTGTAAAAAGTATAAACATAAGTTTTACTATAAACAAAACAATGCAATAAAGATATTTTAACAGATGTTGTTTTTATAGCTTTACAGTTTAATCTCCCTGATGTCAAAACAAACTCTCAGCTTGAGGCAATTTGCTTCCGGAAATCCCCAGAACTCCAATGGGAAGGTTTTCAGTTTTTCATAAGCAGATATGTGAGACCAATGTATATGTCATTAATGTCACTGGGAAACCACACGAGTTAAATATAAGGATTTCACCTTCTTGGTGCAAAAATGCGATTTCATGACAGCTTATGGTTGTTTTCACACTTGGAAGGAGAAGAACCCTGAAGCAATTTTTTATTTTTAAAGTTGCCATCGATTATGTACGACATCGTAGTCGGGCTATTTTACATAGAAAAAAAAGCAACTTTTTGCCAAAGAACTCATAAAATTTTGAATTAATCTCAGAAAATTTCAAGAAAAAACAGAAAATTCTGGAGTTTCAAAAGTTGAAAATTGTCAAGATTTTGAACTTTTGACAGAAAATTTCTGGTGGGTTTCAGCTCATTTTTGACCTTTTAAACTCACAGATGTTTTGCTGGTGAATAATAAAAAAAAAAGCACAAGTGAAGTGTTCAAAAGGACCTGTTGCTCTGTGATGTGGTTCTATCAAAGATTGGTCAGATCCCTAGAAACACTTTGCTAAATACACTGGCACGGTGGAGTTTCCCTTTTTAGATGATCTGTTTACCATCCTGTTCTTTTGAGAGATGAAGACAAACAAATATGTGTAAATCTGCACAAAGCGAACAGGTTGCATTTCACATAATCAACTTACAGAGCAATAAAAATTGCTTTGGTGACAAAAACCATAAAAAATTGTCAGGAAACATATGTATTATAAGAAATAGACACTAAAGTTCACTGAGACTTTCCAATTTGCATCTGGCTAAAAATATATATAAAAAAACATGTCTGGAACTTCAAATGTTGAAAATTGTCGACTTTTTATTCTAGAAACATAAAGACTTTTGAAAATTTCCAAATTTTTTCTATAACATTTCTGAGATTAATCACCTTTTTACAAAATAATTTGCATTCATTTTGAAAAGTCTGGATTCTTCAGTGGAGATGGTGGATTTTTCTATGAATCACAACTTTAAATAGTTCATGGAAACTCTTCTAGACACAAATTTCTTCAAAAATATTGGAAAACAAACACACCTCAGGAAGTTGAAGAGCCAAAACGGTTTCCACTGTGGGTGTTAATGCATATTAAGTTATTTTTAGGGTTTAAACCAATAAAATAGGCAGCTATAAGCGTTTTAGAAAGTGTCTCAAGTATTCACATATTTCAGCTATTTGCGGACCGCTGCGGTCCTTAAACCCCGCAGGGGGTACCACTTTATACCAATAAAGTTGTATATCGCCACTTTATTGGTGATATAAAGATTGTGAGCTACACCAATTAATTAAATGCTTTCCAAATGCTACATTGACATGCTGCTATAATCAGATTCTATGACTGGACTGAAACTAAGAAAAAGCAGCCAAAGTCCAAACAAAAACCTACAAATAGTCAAGAAAAGTATTGGTCAATTTTATAAAATGTCCAGCTGTTTTGAAGGAAAAAACAAAAAAATCTGCACTATAAAGACATTTTATACACCAAATCACAGCATAAATCTTTGACAGGAATTACATTTAGCTGTAGATTACAAACACGCTTAGAGTTATGCGACAGCCATCAGATAAGCATTCTTCTTGGAGGGCATGAGTGCTTCACATCCTTGTAGCACATCGTTAAAAAATGATCCTAATTATCGCAGGGCTTTGCAAACATTCCACATTTGCTTTGCTTCTAAAGTGGACATAAACATGGCCGCCACAAACAGCTCTTTTAGGTTCACTCCCTTCCTGTTATTTGAGGTGGATGCTTTAATAGATTCTTTTAAGAGCAGGGAAGTGCATGATGCATTGGTCAGCTGCATCTGCAGCTCGACAGATGCAGCAGCAGACCTTCTCACAAAGTTTCTGCGCCGGAGGAAGGAACCACATTACGGTGGTCCGGCTGCACTAAACACATACCGATCTTTCACACCAACGCTTGCAACTATTTAAAGATCAAGCAGCAGCTTCCAGTTGTACAACTGGGATGTGGTAGTTTTACTTCTGACTGAATTGGGCTTATAAGTCTGCAGAGTTTGAAAACATTTTACATTGAAGACAAAAATGTTTGTTTGCCGCTACTTTGCCTGAGAAGCAATTTTAAAGGGGCGGTTAAATCAACGTTTTTGAGCTTAACACCATGCTATTATGATGTTCCCTCATGAAAAACACACCAAGTGTTGACTTGGTTCTTTCATGCATGTTTGAGAAATATTTTAATCTCCACGGCAACCAGTCAGCTCGGCAAAATGCCTGGTTGGACTAGCTACGCTTTAGAACTGAAATGTCCAAGTTCCCAAGCTTCCGCCTCACAGAGCAGTCCTGTCCCGCAGCTCCTCCATTCAGCTCCTTCAGACTAGCAACAGGAATTAGCAAACACCTGGTAGAATGCTGGTAAAAATGTTAAAGGGTTAACAGAGGAGCGATATCGTAATGACTTCCTGGGCACGGAGTTTCAGAAAGAGCCAGCGTTTTTAAAGAGACAGAGTCCCAATTTCAAGGTTTTAAATATAGAAGTGAAAGTCATATTTGACATGTGCAGCATTTTTGTAACAACTGAAGGTAACATAGTCATCTCATTGTGCTATAAAATGGTATAATGTGCCTGTAAAACACATGCTACCCTTTTTAAAAAACAAAATGTTTTCTCTTCATGACCGAAAGGAAAACTTTCCGTCCATATTAATGTTATGGCATAGAGACTACATGTCTTCTCTGCAAAACATCACAAGGTGAACGTCGGTTTTCAAGTTTTGCCACAGATTTTTAATTGTATTTAGGTCTGAAACTTTGACTATGCCATTTTAACACATGCATAAGCTCTGATCTAAACGACTGTATTGTAGCTGTGGTTGTGTGGTTAGGGTCATTGGAAGAGGAAGAAGCTTTTGGAGGCATCCATCTATCTTTCCGTCAACTCCAACCAGCTTCCCCATGTCTGCAGAAGCAAAACCTCTCCACATCATGATGCTGCCATCACCATGTTTCAACAAACCTTCCAGATTTCTTTCTGCAATAAGGCCAGATTTTTGGAAATTGTGAGGAGTTGTAGGTCTGCAGCTGATCCATGTTCACATGTGTACTGAACCTAATGCTGCTTAACAAGGCTGAGTGAAAATGTGCCCAATTGTTAAAATCTGAAGATGTGAAAAAATCTTAAAAACATTGCACCATATTTCTTCCACTTTAAGTAAAAAAGAAAGTAGTAGGAACATTTTAGTAAAGCACTGTGTATGATATAATGTCTAGGAGAACTGAAGAACTTTGTAAACTGAGCCTAACGGAGATTAATGTTTCATGTTTTCAGATTTTTATTACCTCTGTAAATCACACCCAGTGAAATCTGCTGGTTGTCCATCTGTCCAACATCCATTTTCCTCTTCTTGTAACTCCAATCCTGAAAATATGTGTCTCCTGCTTTGATGTGCTACTCTGAAAGAGAGCAGGTTCGCCAGTCTGGTAGCACAAGAGCCAATGACCACTTACAGTTACTTATGCAAGCAGAATGAGGGAAAAGGGTTTGGCAAAGGAGCTTGAGTTTGAGAAATATTAAATATCTTCACTTAGGCATTAAATCCAGAAGATGTTAATGTAGGTAGACGCAGAGGTGTGGAAGAATAAACCAGAAAAGAACGTTTTTTTTACCAGGTCCTAAAAGTCACTAAAACAAAGCAGATTTCAGGATTTAAAAGAAAAAAGTTTGACATTGTGGGGATTTCAACAAAAGCAAAAGTGTTATTGTAGTTTTTGTTTGTAGATTGAACGCCTCTGCTGCCTGAATGGGGCTGGTGCAGGATGTTCAATAAATACCCCAAAACCATGAGCAGCAACACAAAGCTGTAAATATCACCAAATCACAGACATTTCCTCAATGTCTTACCTCCTTTAATACAGGATGCCACAGAGTAAACTCATTTCTTATTGTATTTATTTCCAAATTTAAATGCTAGGGGTTCCTTAAGTTAACATGAAGACTGTTTCCTGTACAGAACAGTAAAGCGAAAAAATAAAACAGCTAAACCAAAAAGATTTAAATTAATTAAAAGACAAAACAAAAGTTCACTTAGCAAAAATATAAACAAACTTATTTGTTGTGGACCTTTCATAAACAGCAATATTGTTTTTCCTAATAAGCAATATTTACAAACAAGCAACTATTTCTGACCACAAAGAAACAAAAATAGTTAATTTAAAATTTTTTCTTATCCATTAGGGGTTAAGAAAACAAAAAAAACGTCCGTGCTTATCTCTTCTGAAGAACTTCTGTGGTGTTCTGGAGAGAAATGTGGGAGATGAAGTGACAAGAAAAAAGTCATGTTTAAGTTATAAAGATCTTTGCTGACAACTTTAGCTCAAAAAAGCCCATAATATTTAACATTCTACCTTAATCGTCGTGTCTGGGATCACCATTTGTTGAAGTATTAAAACCCTTGTGTTTGTTTCTGATTGAGGAGATAAAGGTGATTCCTCCCTGGACATTTATTAGAGCAGGGAGTACAGGGTGAAGGAAAGGCCAATCCCAGGCTGGAAAAGGCCAGATCCAATATTCCGACGTCAGTTATGTACCTTCAAATGGAGTCAAACTAGATTAGACATTAGTTCCTGCCACAAATAGATATAAATAGATAGAAGTCGTCTTTTCTCTGCCGTTGAAAGATTAACTGGTCTGGTCTGACTGAGCTGCTTGTGTTGAGTAGCAGCTCAATCTCCAAATATTCCTGTTCTTAGGAACCGATACTTAGAAAACCACTCATACTCCAATTTGTTGAAATTAAAATTAGGTACAAAACAAAGTACTTGTATAATAAATGTTTTGTTTTTTCTTTAATTTGATGTTTTATTTGTGTTGACTCTTGATAGTTCCTTTTTAGACCAAAAAACTGAAACCTTCAGTTTTGTTTCTTTTCAGCTGAAGTTTTTGCACTGATTTGTTCTATTCATGCACTCAACATTTGATTGGGTTCAAGTCTGCTGGTGACATCTTAATGTAGAGCTGTACATCATCTGTGCAGCTATGGTAACTAATGATTTGATATAGTCTGCAGAACCTTGAGGTACCCCGCATGGAATTGTTGACAGATTTAATGAAAAGTTTCATATTGACAGAAAGAAGTCTCTGCTCTTTCAGTAAGACTCAAATCACTTAAGTCCTGTACCAGAGAGTCCAACTTGGCTCTCCAGTCATTTTTGTAATATTTCATGCTCAATAGTGTCAAAAGCTGTGCTGAGGTCCAACAGAACCAGCACTGCGGTTCTGTTGGTCTGTATTTATGTCGACGTCATCAAACACTTTGACGAGGGCAGTCTCAGTACTCTGGTGAGTCGACTGAAAGACGACAAAGCAGTTGGTCATTGTTTAAAAAAAAAACTATTTAACTGTTAAAGCGACTTTTTTGAATAATTGTGCTGTAGGATTTGAGGATGGACATTGGTCTGTTATTCTGCAGTTGGGTTAACCAGCGGTTTGATAACTGCTGTTTTTATGTTTGTAATTGGGATCTTCTGTTTGCTACCATAATGAAGCAAATGTTGTTGTTAGGAACAAATGTTGGCTTTGCCACCTTAACATGTTTATACCCATAATAGTGAGAAAGCTGAAAGAATCTGCCACACTTTAAAGTCGGTATTGAAGCAAGTAAAAGCAACTTAGGCACATCTGTTTGCAAAACGTAAACCCAGCATGAAAGACCTGAATATCTGGAGAGGAGCATCGGATGAGCGAAGCTGAGCTGCCAACAACTTAACTCTTCTTCTTTAGACGACACACAATGTAACTGTATTGAACTGAATATTTACATCCTAATTAGAGATGGCCACTCTGATATTGATATCTCTATTGGTCCTGATATGTGTAACATTATGCTTCATTATTTATTTCATAATATATTTAGAATTCCTAATTGTTCTTTCAGAACCAGTAGAAAGAAAATTTGTTGCAGATCTTGTTAGGTTTGACCAAGGCAGTCAACATATTGTTTTGTCAATATGTTGACTACAGAATGAATTAAAGTTGTTATTTTTATATATTTGACCAAACTTGTGAAACTATTAGTGTTTTTAAGTGTGATGTGCTGGTGCAGAGTTAGCAAAGGCATTTGTAATTTAGTACATTTTGTCTGTGTTTTAAAAAAGAAACATTTTAAGTGAATTCAGCACTGCTTTTATGTATTGAATCGGTATCAGTCGATACCAAACCTCAGACATCAGTATCGGTATTGAAAGTGAAAAAAGTGCTTCGGTGCATCCCTCATACTAATATCCGAATACCAAATATTTGGCATCTGGACCTGAAAAATTTCCTGAAATTTAGATTTTGCTGATGGAGATAAAAATATGTTTTAGTAAATTTCTTAAGTAATCAAGTTGCCATATTCCTTTATTCTGAAGGATATTTGGTGATTTTGTTTGTGAAGCGAATGTCTGATGGAAATGGCCATATGTGCAAAATCTTTGATAGGTAAGAAACAAGACTCTCTTTATATGTAAAATATTGTAATTTAAGTCAGATGTTTTTACATCTTGGAATATATGTGTAAGATGTTCTTGGTGTTATCGAGTCCAAAATAATTATAGAAAATAAAGCAAGCTTGTTCCAGAAAAAAGGCAGAATTTAAATTGAAGAAGCATGCAATAGGGCTGCAGAATGCATAATCTACATGCACATTTTGTTTCCATTCTTCAGTCTAAACTGTCAATCTTTAACAGAAAACAGAGTTCAAAGTGACCGGGAGGGGCACAGTTTCCTCTTAAAATGTTTGGAGATTAGTCTGATCTGAGCAAGTCGACCAAAACGAGATTTGCAAACATGAAAACAATCACCTTCCTGTTCAAAGCAAAGCATGCCATGCACTGCTGCAAACCATCCTCTGAGAAGTTTCTCCGTTTTCACATCTCCACCGTCCCCATCTGAAATGTTAACATTTGTGGCGTGAGTGTGTCACAGCAGACTTCGCTTTGAGGTCTTAAAAGGAACAAGCACTTTTCTAATTGTCAGCTCTTGCTCCCACAGCACATTAATCTGGGCAGTGCAGCCAAGGATTAGATCCAAACAGAGGGGAAGTCCCTGCCGAACACACACACACACATACACACACACACGCACACACACACACACACGCTTGAATATGCCTAAGCATGTACACCGTAAGCATCCAGTTCATGCATATGTGAGGACACAATACACACATATAATATTGGTTCCAGTGCGCCTGCTAATGAGAAGCAGCTTTTCTAACCACTCACATTATGTGACATCATGGAGTCTCACTGTATTAAGTCTGTTAACATTTAGGAATATAAGTGAGTCAAGTCAGGAACCGTCAGTAAGCTGCAGGCGGGCGGCAGGGTGGCCTTGTGGTTACAGCAACCACCTTGTAACTGAAAGGTCAGGATGCCTTCAATGGCCCCAGATGTCCATCAAATTTAATTGAGGCCAAAAGCCTTTATGCACAGTAAGAGGCTCGAAATGTCAGATGAACACCAAATGTGCAAATGATATGCTTTGGCATTTGACTCCAGCTTGAACAAAAATCAAGCTTTTATTGGTCAGCTCTTTGACTCCTATGGTTGTGAAATAGATTGAGAGCAAAGTAGGTGTTTGCTTTCTGACTATCTCAGCTGCAGGCATCTCGGATAGACAAGTTCTTGTAAATTGTTGTTTTAAACGATTATTTTAGTAATCAGTGAATCTGTCATGACAGGATTTGGTACCATCGTCACAAACACAGAAACATTTATACACACCAGCCATCTGTTGCAATTGGGATGGGAGGAAATGTATTTTTTGCTTCGTCCGTAAAGCCACACTGAGCATCAGCTACAGCAGCCAGCTGTTGTCTTATCTGCACGAGTCTCTGCCACACACTTCACCCTAAACCGAAACGTGCTGTGAATTTGGCATCTAGGCAGCATCTCCATGAGGAGAAGGGTCGTCCTATTCCATGCATCATGCTAGTCATTTTACGGATGCCTATTGATCCCCCGAAAACAATAAAAACCTGAAAATCAATTAATAAAATCCCACTGGACCAATCATAAGAGGCTGCTAGCATTTGGCATTCGTGAATAAAGCACAGGCATAAGAGTGTAACATAAATCACCCGGCTGGAGCACGAGCCGCTAAACAGTCGAACTTCACCTAACAAAACTTTGAGGAAGATCATTTGTCTCAAAAAATTTTAATAATCAAGGTACTCAAATTGTTCAAAGCATCTTAATGTAAACTGGTAGCTTGTTGTTTCAAAGTCATCAATAGACAGTTTGGCTTAAAATTTAGTAATTTTATTTTTTTTCAATCTGAGTTTCAGTTGCTGGTATAACGATGGAAAGAAAAGACAACAAACCGTGGTACTTAAAGGTTCGGAGCGTTCGGAAGAGCAGCAAACAAAAGAAAAAATTACCCACAAGTAAGTAGTAATAGGCTGATAAGACATGGTGGAGGAGCCCAATCTGCTGCACTTAAAAGCTTTCAAGCAGATTCTGCATAATAAAACCAGGCTACATGCAGCAGGATTTTACATTTTTGATCCAGATAGCTGAGATTCTAATCTAAGCAGGTATGAAAGTATCCACTTATCTTGTAAAAACAGAGATGGAAGGAAACACCTAAGCATCCCTTGAGTGCTGCAATACCCAAATCAATCAATCAATCAATCAATCAATCAATCAATCAATCAATCAATCAATCAATCAATCAATCAATCAATCAATCAATCAATCAATCAATCAATCAATCAATCAATCAATAATCTTATAATGACAGAAAACAGTAAAAACCGTGCAAGTCGCGTACATTAAATCCTTTTTACGCTCCAGTAAATCTGTGATTTAAAATTCAAAATACCCATTTGCTCAGAAAGAAGTATTGGGAGGAAATATTACGTGGAAAAACATTTTATTTTTTCAAGAGATTAGGTCCAGGCGTGTCCATTTTTTTCACAAAGTCAATTATGCAATTAGGATTCTGTGTTGAGATCCGTTTTGTAAAGCAAATCTGCCCTTGCGCTTAGGCGACTTGCTTCACTATTGGACGGCCCTAATGCCATTACAGGACACATGCAAAAAATAAATAATAATCCTTGTTTACATATGGATGACAGGCACAATCCCAGGTAGAACAAAACTGTTTGTTCCTGCAGTTTCTCACCATAAAGTTCTTTCCAATAAGAAAAAAAAATAGAAATCAAATCCGAAGTCTAAAGGTTTTTCTAACTTGATAAATAACTCTTCCTCTGTTCCAATGTTTGCAATTTCTCTAAGACTCAGACACATTTATGGCTAGAACATAGACGTCAATGTCAAAATTTAAAGGGGCAAGCTTCGGGTTGTTGACACGGAGTGACCCATATGTATTCCTGTCAGCCTTCACACACAGCTGCGCTCAAATCTGGCAACCAGCAAACTCTGCAATAAACATATTGATGGATTCTACAGCGGCCAAAATAACCACAGGACCTCGCATTGTTACCTCCTGCTTTCTCCCTATGGAGTCCTCCCTCAGGCTTGTTTAACTCATCCATGTTAATTTATTGCTTTTGCATAAAACAGAAATGTGTGTAATCTGTAGCAGATCTGCACTTAATTCAAAGGCTGAATTTGCAAAGGAGAGTTGATGGAAATAGACCTGTTGGTGAATTACACAGTAGATTTCTAATCAAAGAGGAAATATCAGCAAATAAAACTCTCAAATGTAAATACGGGACAGAAAACTTAGTGGTAGTTTGACATGTGAAAATTTTAAATATGTCTGCTCACTCAGTCCTTTTTCCATGACTGGCAACAATAAAAGAAGTACAGAGTGAACATTTTCAAAGATCATCTAAGCAGAAAATTCAACTGAGATTTGTGAAAGCAAAAAGATTTAGCTTGGTTTTTTGTTGTTGTTTTTTTTTTGTTCATTTTTATTTGTCGTCTGCCAGTAGAGGATCTCTGTGGACATTTTCAGATTCTTAAATGGAACCAATAATCGGCCTCATCAAACTTTCTCCCTGTATTTTTATCCAATGTAATTAGAAACAGCAAAGTCATATTTTCTGAGGAAAAACAGCTGAAATAGACGCTGTGGGGGCAAGTTGTTAGAATCTAACCGTAGACGGACTTGACATGACAGACGATTTTCTTAGAATAATATTTTGACAGCTAAATTAATGTTTAATTCAACATTTCTAGCACTGTCTTGGTTGCCAGTTTGTTAGGTTTCCAAACAACTGCTCTTAGTCTTCTAGCTATCTCACTTTCTTTCATATTTCTCAACTTTAGGCATGAAAATGAACAGAGCGAAACACCACTGCAATGGAAAAGTTGTACCTTGCCCTTTAAAAATGCACTGAAGTTGATTGGAAACATGTCACATGTTACTGGGTTCGTCGCTATACAAATACTTTACATAAATTTTTTTTGCTTTAAAGACATAACATGACTTTTCACCACTAGACTCATTAATGAAAAACATTTCTTTTGTTTGACTTTAAACAATGAAACATAGAATGTGAGTTGTTGCAGCTGTGTAAAGAATGGCGTGCACATGAACTGAAGCTAACCCTCACATAACAGCTATAATAGCCTTGCTCTGGTTTAATGATGAGTTACTCTGTGATTATTGTTTAGCCTGCCTAAAATAACTTTTAAAACAGGTGCAGCGCTATCAGACACTCATATTTGTGGACGCATTCCGGAGCAGACAAAGCTGGAGGTGTAAGGCTTTGAAAAGGAAAAGGGTACACAGCACAATCAGTCCTGAAGACGGATAGAGACAGCCCGGGGGGGAAAAGCTGTTTGCACTAAATCTAATTAGCTTTGTTCTTTGAGTCAGTCTTCACAGTGTTTGTTAAAGGCAGATTCACAAAAAACAACATCCAGTTCACCACAGGGGCAATGCTCAGTTCGATTCTCTGCTTCGGTTTCCTTCGGGTTGATACTGAGAAAGCGGAAACATGAAAGATTCAATTATGGTTTCAGTGATTATATTTAATTATATCATGACTAATCATTTCCAGCAGCAATTGAGGTCAGGGAAAGCCAGGGCATTAGAAGGAACGGTGCAGACAGCTTCATCTCTTAATTAATTTTCCAACCATCATCTTCTCTTTAAATAAAATGTGGTAAAAATTCACTGGTGGCTTAATGCAGGTAATAATTTAAGTGGCCCAACAGTAACAAATGAAAGACCTCCAACAGATTGATTTTCAGTTCGGTAATTAAAAGGTTTGATAGACAGAAATAAACACGGACAAGGAAGGTTATGATTAGGCCTGTAAAGATTTTGATAGTTGTCTTTTCTTTTGGGATCAAATGCGACTATATTTAAAAATCTGAATGTTGTGATGGAAAAGTGCACATATAAAGTTTGGAAATGAAGTAAGTCCAGTCAGACCTCCATACTGTAATATGTTACAATATGGCCAATTAGTGCCACCGTGGTCATTGAACCAGCGTTTGGTAGCTTTGCCAGTGTGAGCCAAGTCCTGCTAGAAAATGAAATCATACTCTCCAAAAAGCTTGTCAGCAGAAGGAGGCCGGAAGAATAAAATGTCCTGGTAGATCACTGCATTGACTGTGGACTTCAGAAGATCCAGTGGACCAACATCCGATGACCTGGGATCCCAAATCATCCCTAACTGCACGTACTCAGGTGTAATGTGGGTCCACTGTCTGCAGATGGTTGAGATTTCTCAGTTGAACATATAGATTTCCCACATTTCCCACATCTCCCTTATTTCCACTTGTCCCCTTGTCCTCATCCAGGGTTTGAGCCATTTCCTTCAATGCATTTTTTGGTGTCTGAAAGTCCTTATCTGGACAATTTCATCCACTTGATGGCAGCGATTCTCAATTTTATCAGCTCAAAAGATTTGTTTCCTGCCAAGCAGTTTATTATGCGACACTAACTGTGTGTACACAGGTATAAAAATTTGCGATGTCCGATACATGCGTACCTGTGAGCGGCAAAGTACATCCCTCCCAATCCACAGCGCTGATTGGTGATGTAGTTGCATGATGAAAATAGTGTCATCTTGTTTGCTGTTCTCGAAATGGACCCAAACTATTTTGCAAACTGGTCAGAAGTTTGTTTCTGCATTTGTATGCAGAAATGTACTCTGACAACAATGCTGATAATTCCCTTCAACTAGTCCGTCTCAGCCATCTGGTTTTTGGATCCACAGGTGACACACATATTTTTACAGAAGCGTTTATCAGACAAATTACAAACATTTGTCTGATTTTTCACAACATGGATGGAAATGTCAAAGTTTGCATTTCCAAAAGAAATCCAAACTTTGAACAATTAAGCAGCACTCCAGTTCTTTGTCTACTTAATCTGGTGAGACACATCTGACAATGTCTTTGGTTCAGAAGTGGTTTGCGAACTGCAGCTTATGTTCTGGATACATCTCACTGCGGCTGAAGCCCAATCTGGGCTGTGCTTCGCAATTCATTCAAGGCTTTAATTTCTCTCTTGCAGGTTTTCCAACTCAGTTTTCCAGTTTTCATGCAGAACGTTGAGAACATCTAGCTTCTTTGACACAGACCTTTCATCTCCATTACTGTGCTGCACAACCGAAAGTCAGCAGTTTCCCCCATGATTGAGTGGACAATAAGATATTTCTGTGTAAAATCTGTTTATTATTCTCATGTATTGTAATTTTCTGAGAAATTTAATGCTGTATTTTCCAAAAGCTCTAACCCAAAATCTTAAAAATGAATCTAAATAAATGCTTGAAACAATGAGGATTTTGGTGTGAGTGTTTTTCTGTGTTAGTGTGACTTCACTTTGAGAGAGGATCTTTGCAGGGGAGCCCTTCTGGCTCTGTGCTGCCTGCACACCTGGGGTCAATCACCTCTTTAGGCGATTGGTGAATATAAGGAGCTACAAGATGGTTGGATGGTTAACTGTGATTGTAGACTTCAGTTCTCCAGAAACCTTTTGTGACTGTCTGTAGGGATATTTTTGTAACTTTTTATTGTGACTTTCTGTGAGTTGATGAGTCTCAAATACGACCTGTGTCTTTTCAGTCAATTCACATTCATTGGACCTCTACATCATTGATACTCGATAAATATTACTATGCTGCATCCATCATGACACAAATACTTCACCAGGTCCCAAAGCAAAGCCATTTTTTGCTAATCTAGAAGCATGTCGAGTGTCCAAATATATGCAACAAAGAAGGCATGTGGTGCAAGGAGGAGAAATCACATACCAAGAAGGCCATGCATAATTAACCGAAAAGTGTTTTCAAGAGAGGGAGGGACCCAAAATAAATCTTGAAAGACCTGACTATCGCCCTCTTTGTCCGACTCTTATCCAAATTTAGCTCCGCACACAACTAGAGGTTAATTCTTTTGACCCGGGACAAACTCTTTCCGCGTTATTAGGCATTTCTCCCGTTGACAGAAGCTTTCAAAGCCTGTTCGTTACAGAGCAGACATGTCAGAGAACGCACCAAGAATGCCAACTATCCCAATGAGGCAGCAGCTTCCTGTAGGTGGTCGACATGAGTCAATCCTTTACTGGATGCTGAAAGTCTTCGATGAAGTTATAGACCCAAATGAAGGCAAGATTGCATTCACTTAAATAGTGAGAGAGCATTGATGTTTCCGATAAAAACATTGTACATAATTAACCAACTAATAACTTAAAGTTTGACATATCTTCAAGATTTATTCCAGTTGGTACACTGGAAGAATTAGGGAGATGAAGAGTTTTAAAAAATAAACTTGACTTAATGCCTCCTCAGTTATTATAATTATCCTGCGATCTGCAGCTGACCACTAAGAACTTCCTGAAAAGCTCAGTTCTGCAGTGAGGTCAACCTAAGCAGCTGCATTTGCACTTATTTATGTTGTGGAAATAATCCCCTGAAGTTATGAAGCTCTTAATAGTTAGGTTTACTCTGGATGAAGCTTGGCTTGTTGCACGCTTCAGCAAAACCAATTTTAAAGACATTTTTCAGTTCCAGTAAAAACTCAGACTAATAAGAGTTGTTAGAGGCTGTCCACTGGTGAGACGGTTTTTCACAAAAGTACATTGACCACAGCTGGGTAATAAATATTGAATCATACACATTTAGTAATATGATTTTTAAAAAGATGAGAAAAAGCATAGTAATTCTTGCTGGTGCGTATTTAAGTCACTAGTTTTATTTCTGTTATAAATGAGTGCAAAACTTTCAGTGTCAAAAATATGCAATTTTACAATTGTGGTGTTTTCATTAAATAAGAAATGCAATTAAAATCACAGGTAAATAATTTTGTTCATGTGAAAAACATGCCGATCGTGTGATGCAAAAGAAAGTGTTTCCGTAGCAGTTCTGCAAAATAATTACATTTGGATCGGACTAAAAACCAAAACTTTAGAGTTATTTTTTTAAATTGACGTGTTTCCGTTAAGCCGATTTATTTTCAAAACATCAACTTGTGACTTTCTGGGTAAGGGAAACAAAGCTAATGACAGCAAGTAGAGCAATGATGCATCTTCAAGTATATCCTTAAAATATATCCTTAACGCAAGAATAAAAAAACTTGCATGTATTGGATCAAGGTTCAGCACGAGGGCAGAGGAAAGACAATTGTTTTGAATGAATAAAGAGGATCCAGTACCTCAAGGCCTTCTAAACGGCTCACACCTGTGACTGTGCTGCACTCACCATAACGGGGTGACATGAAACAGAACACTGGGCTCGTTGTAATTTGAAAGTTATTTTACAAACCATTATCGTAAATTTCCCTTTGAGGGCCCTTTCTTTAGTATCAGTTTATGATCCGCCAGTTGGCCCCCAGGGCAAGGGGAGCAGGAGGTGAGCCGAGCGTGCTCTCTGTGAGCTAAGTGGCAGCCTCGATGTGTCATGGGAAAGAAAACATGTCCCCTGTGGCCGGCCTGTTTAAGGTATCCCGTTTTTAAAGGCTGACTTCTCCCTTTAATGCCGACATCACAGGCTGGTCTGGCCCCCGAGCCAGTCACAAACAGGAAGTCTCTGCTAATCCTGGTCTTCCCTAATGACGCAGAGGAATTCTCAATGTTCCTATTGTCTTCCTGTATGTGCTTCCTTTAAACCTTTTAGCTCTGAACCTTTCCAAGACCAGGGCTTAAGACGCAAATAAAATCACAGACCTGAGCTTATGAATGAAAAAGATTTTTATACATCATCAAAGACACTTTGCGAATAAATGCTGTGGACTCGTAATTAAACAAATGCTTAATTCATTCCGAAGAAAAATGAAATGTTGTCATAACTCAAATCATCGCCGTACTTTTGAACGGCGATATTGTGGACGGGAAGGATCTGTGGTAGCAGTCAGTCTTACAACAAATTTGAAGAGGCCTCTGACCGAAGACTGCTGCCATGCAGACAGCCAAAAATCCGGGGACAAAGACGGCATTTCACAATAACATGCCTTGGTTGACAGGCTTTCGCTAGCACTGCTAATCCATCTAATTACCTTTTGATATTCCACTTTAAGGGTTAGAGTCAGAATATGAACAAAGTTTTGAACATGTTTATAATGAAAACATAGCTAATGATTTCTACTCCAGCGGTCAACAAAGTCAGTATCTGATGCCGCTAAGCACATTTGGGATGTGGTGAAACTTTATATTTGCTCCAAGGTGTGTAGCTGACAAAGCTAACCGTGCCAATATGTAAATGTGAACCAAAATCTCTGAGGAGTTTAATGAACACCTTGCTTAAGCCACGGAACCGTTTCTGAAAGCAATGTGTTCATAATTCAGTGGGCTGTAAGTGCAAATCCTTATGCTGGAGGGGAAAAAAAGCTACTTCAGTTTCCTGTAAATGCTTTGTTTTATTTACCTGAAAACCAGATGTTCAGAAGAGAAATTGCAAGCTCTCAGACTGGAAGTAACAAAGCTGTCTGATAACCTGGGGTTGTGCAGACAAAGTGTTGGGCCGCAGCCTGGTGTGCCGTGAATGCTGATACACAGATTACAGCCGGGTTTGTCATGGGTACAGTCCAGACCAGCTCTGCTCCTATCAGCATTATCCCAAAGCACTCAGGCGTGACATCTGCCAAGAGGCCTGCTGCAGGGTCCGGCCTCATCACCGGGAACACGTCCAAGTCAAATATTGTTGCCCTCACACACCATGGGGCAGGACCCTGCCACAACTCCTCTTTAACCAGGAGGTGACGTTTATGACGGTGCTTGGAAAACGAATTCCATGAAGACGAGGAACGGATAGAGGGTTCAACGTACCACACACAGCTGTGGACTTTGATTACAAGCTCAGAGGGTGGTGTGTTTGAGCTCTTCCTCTTCTCCTGCCATCGCGGCTTCGCCAGCATGTTATCAGCTGTGGAAATGTCCGACGCAACTCTCTGAAGGAGCGGACTCAAAGTGGATGACATAAGCCAGCGCTGCTTTCAGAGGAAGGAGATAAATGCATTGAGCAGGGTCTTTATCAAAGGCCTCCCTGTTTAAGATCCTGATTAAAGCTGGGGGACCTCGTCCTTCCCCCAATCCCGGTGGACGTAGGTGTTCAAACATGACTTTGTTTTAGTTGGCCTGCCGCTCCGCCAAGAAGCTTCCCCTTCGGGCCTTACCATGAGACTCCCGCAATTGCCGGCTGTCACACCGCAGCACAAGGGATCCACAGTGTTTTCATTGAGTTTTTCAAAGCATGAATTACACTCCAGCTCAGCCCTGAGAGGGGAAAGGAATAATAAAAACTGTGACTTTGTTTGATCTCTGATTTTTTTTTGAGGCAGGGGAACAACAGAAAATGTGGCCATGCGGTGTGAGAAAACATCAGCGTTGCACAGAGCGACACGAATCATGTCAGGTTGTGCAAACAGGTTTATCTTTTTTCCCCTCATTTCCTGCGTTCTGTCGACCGATATCTGAATTATTTCTGTAAGACAAGTTGAGCAGATTTATTTTCTCCGTCGAATGGGATAAGATAAACGAGGTGGATTGCAGGATTACAACGAGCCGCCACTGGGATATCAGCTCAGCCAGATGGGAGCTGGAAACAGGACAGGAAGTAAGATAATGACATGTTGGCACAAACTTCTTGTTTTGATGAGTTTCCTGCTGTACCCGGTAACTTTAGAGACGGTTAAAGCATAAAGATACATTCTGAGCATCCTGGGTCAGACAAGATTTCCAAAATGATTTCTATTTAGCAAACAGAAGAATAGTAAGAGAGATGAACGTGAGGAACTTTTAGGGTTTTTCTTCTATAAGAAAGAAAACCCTAAATCCCAAAATGCCGTTTGCTGGGATTTTGGTCCGTTCCTCCTAACGGAATTGGTACAACAGAGTCCTGGTTGTGCTGCTTCATGAACACACTTTTTCAGTTCTACCCAGTTTTTTCACTCCAAGACCTTGTCATCTTTTGGCTATTTCCTATAAAGTCTACTTTTAAGATCATTGTCCGGTTGGAAGACCCATTGATATCCAAGCTTTAACTTCACAGCTGATGTTTTCAAATGCTGCTTCAATATTTCCACATAAGACTTTTTCCTCATGATGCCCTGAATCATCATAATGCGGCCAACCCTATGCTTCAATTGGGATAGCGTTCTCAAATAACACCTCTCTCTCTCTCTGTAGTCCCTTTTGAAAAATGGCTTCCTCTACATTGAGTGGCTTTTCAGCCCAGGACATGACACACAGTGGATAATGAAACTCTGACTGACTGCAGACAGATTTTTCACAAGGTTATTTGCTTTCATTCTGTGGTTGAAATGCAAATTTTGCACCGACACACGTTAATCTCCGAACCAGAGAAGTCAGCTCCTTCCTGAATGGTGTCTGAATCATGAACATTGACTTTTGCTTAGGCAAGCAAAGTTCTTTACATGTGCTCTGAAGCCTTTTCCACACTGATAGATGTCAGTAACGTTTAGATCTGGGCATCATCTGTTGCTTTTGGAGCTATTCCAGGCTACTTCACATTGCCGGACAAATTCTGTTCAAATGATTTATTGGCTCTACAAGTCAGAAAGGATTCGGGCCAGTAAAATCGGACCATGAAAGTGTTTCATCACAATTTTTCCATTATACACAACATAAAGTCTACTTTTAAGAGAAGAAAACTTGGAAGTTGCAATTGGGAGAAGTATGCTCAAATTTGAAGCCCCCAAATTATTTATTTTTCAATCCTCTATTCCTCACTGATAAATAATATCCCCAAGGTAAGAATTATGCATTTTCAGCACCTTGTGTCTTTGTGCTAGCTTTCAACATTTCTCACAAGGATGCGGCCAGAGTTTCTCAGTGAATTACATTTTAAAATAACCATGTCAGGCATTTCTGCTGAGGCATGAAACCACAAACATCGTCCAACTTCCACTCAGCATATTTTCTACATGCCTCCACTGTTCCTTTACTTAAGGTCTAGAAGTAAAACAGACATTAAACAAAAGAAAAGAGTAAAACAAGAAGCTGATTATCAGGCTTCTATCATGAAGTATTCAAAGAAAAATAACACAATAGTCAAAAGTTTATATTTTTATCAACTCGGTCACCTATCTGGGAAAATATGGAGGCGTGTATAACATTTCTTCAAGATTTTAAGTTACTTCAGCAGAAAACTGGAGATAAATTATTGGCACCCCTGCTTCTAAAAATTGCAGGGCAGTAGCCCTTGAGGACTGGAGTTGGAGACCCCTAATTTAATGGTTATGGAGATTTGGTGACCACAAATGCTTCACTCCTGCAGTTTCCCTAACAGTGAACCTTGGAGATTTTGTTACTTCCAGTAACGTTCTCCTGACCAACATCGTTTCTACTCCTTCAAATGTATATTTCCCATTTTGAAGAGTCACAAAACAGAGGGATCTGTCACTTTATATGACCCCAGTGAAATATATTTAACTACCACTTAAAATTACAATGAATTTAAAAGAATGAATTATGAAATGCTGATCTTTTTCTGCACTGAATATATATATTAAGTGATTAAAAATATAGGTATTACATATATTAATTGTAGGTTTTGTCAAACGTGGACGGTGCTGCGAATAAATACATGAAATGAATGTTGAGATAATCACAACTGATCTCTTTTTCAGAGCAGGTATCTTGTATGTAACCGGCTTAAGCTTCCAGCATTTGCTAATAAACTTTAACAATTTGTTTTTCTCTGCTCCAAGAAAGTCACACGCGTGTTAATATGTAATACAATTACATGGAAATATGCAAAGAATCCGACCTGTATGCATTTCAGAAGCTTGAAAGTTTAAACCATGAGCTCAAATCTTTGGCATTTCGGTGCAACTGAGAGCCAAGAACAAAAAAGACAGACCAACATTGACCTGATGAGAAAATGTCCATCAACAACAGCTGGTCTCATAGGATACAGACTTAAAACACAAAGTCCTGCACTTGCTCTTGGATTGACGGGAAGTGAGGGAGGGGAGGCAGTAACTGGGCCAAAGACTGGGGATGGACGATCCAGCAGCTGAAGGCTGCATGCACAGAACGCTCCTGGAAGACATGTGCAGAGCGCTAAGTAGGAGAGATGCTGTCCAGTATTTACTCAGGTGGAATAATACAGCCAAGCAGTCCAGTGTGTAGTGATAAAACAAAGAGGATTCTGAAGAATGCGCTCCATATGCGGCTAAGAGCCGATCCGGTTTAGCTTAATTCCAAGTTTGGGTATCCATGTTTTCACCATAAATGAATTCCTTCAACATTTGCAGGGAGAACTTATTAGTCCAAATAATTATCAGGAGACTTCTGGTAGATAAAAAGCACACCATCTGAGAGAAAGAGAGAGTCTGAGGGTGAAGGCCGACGCAGCGAGTGGAGCAGCAGAAAATGCTTCAAGACATACCTTAGAGCCCAGTTTCACATGTTCCCCATAGGCTGGTGGCTCACATTACTTTAAAGTAGCAGATTCTGAGCAGCTGTTGACAAGCTCAGACACTTGGCTAAGCTGCACGTCACCTTGAGGAATCATCATGTTCAAAACGTCCTCTGCTCCGTTCCTTTTAAATTAAACATAAGCTGCTCAGTCAGATTCTTTGTGACGGTCATCCGTTTTAAATTTGTCGTGTGGAAACCAAATCAAGAGGAGTGAAACTGCAAAATGGGATTTTACTGAATTAATTCAACTGTTTTCTCAAAGGAAAACAAAACCATTCAGGAGCTTTTCTTATTATGAGCAATGCAACTTTCTAAATTACACAACTTCTGGAATCCACAGCAATTTAGACAATGTGCTTTCTTCTCTTTCATGCATTGCAGTATGAAGATGTTATGTGTGGACGCATCTGAGCATGCAGCAGCACAGAGTAGATGAATCTTTCAAGTTTAATTCAGTCGACGTAACCCTTGGCTTCCCTTCCCAACAGGCAGCCAAGAAGAAGATATATCCAGACAGAAACTGGAACAATTTAATCGCTGGTGTCAGAAATATGGAAGATAGAGAACATGTAAACAAAAGCAGTCAATAATATATGACTTCACTAAACAACCAGCTGCTTCTCAATAGGAAGACGGAAATAAACAAAAATGAGTGATCTGAAAGCCTGAGTTTAATGTATGTTGCTTTCAGCTCTGTGTCAGCCTCTGTGGATTTGAAAACAAATTTATCACTGAACTTTCAACGCAGTGTGTTGGTTTCTAAACTTTGAGATGATATAATAAAAGCTCCATAAGGCAGGTGCACATTCCTGCAGCGACACACAATCAGGTAGCATTCAGCTGAAATCTTCCACCTGCCTTAATATTTTCCCCACATGGCTTTCCACAGATTGATGGAGTGAAAACATACCAAGGTCAGGGGTCAACAAGAGAATGAGTGAAAAATCTGAAATAAGAATACATTATATCTGGATGTGTGTTTGGTTTGTCTTGTCCTGGCTACTGCTGTTGCAGGATGGAGCAGCGAATCTTCAGGACATCTGCAGCTAGATCAGACAAAACTGTATTTTTTTAAGCAATTCAAGCAATTTTTTAAGGTTTTCTTTTTCTGCTTATCCAGATCATTGAAATACAGATGAACTGATTGGGCTTTTCCTGACCAGTACCAGTTCTGGTTTCTGTTGGGTACTACCCCTTTGTACGTGGCGTCACGCCCTTCAGAAAGCAACCCACTCTGCCATGACGGATATCAAAACAACATACATACTCCTGTAAAGCAGACCAAAAACACAGCTTAAAATCACTTTAGTTGATTTCACAGGGTGCTGCTGCTAAAATACTATCAAGTACCACAATATGGAGAAGGTACACATGTAATCATTAGTAACCAAATACACAATCTTAGGGGCGCGACTCACAGAGCGTTACAACTGAAGAACTGAAAAAGAAAAGTATAAAACATTGATTTATGTTTTTTTATTCCTGGATATTTCTCAGCTCAGGCATTTCCTCTTGCGTGTCAGATGGAGTCAAGTTGTGGAGCTAAAAAGAAAAATACATGCTGATTAGGTCAGATCTCAGATGTCACAATGGTTACTTCTTGGGACAAAAAGTCCTTTTTGTCCCCCTGATAGATGGTTCCAAACTATTGAGGCCTTCACCCCACCTCTCCTCCACTCAGTGACACCATTCAAGTCAAGGTCATACGATAGCCCTGCAGGACTCTTTCTTTTCTAAAGGTTGTCCACCTTGGTCCTGCTGCTTTGAAATCAAACTTGCCATTGTTGTTTTTACTGCCCATGACAAGGACAAAAGGACTGGGCAGTGGGGACACACACACAGCTTGAAATGCAATAGGGCTGGGAATTCCTCTTTAATTTCAATGCTATACTTGATCTCTGAGCTGCATGACTGACCACCTTATTATCTATAGCGACAGGAGCTTATCAATACAGAATTCGCTGGGTCCACAGACCAAAGACAAACACATCCTTTATGCAGGATGTCCCCTCTGGGCATGAGACTCGCTGCGCAGACCAACCAGTTAAATTCCACAACTAAGAGTAGGAGACTGAAAATCATCTGTGGACAGTTAGACTGGCTTAAGTAAACAGTAAAAAAGAGGAATTTAGTTTATATTAAATGCTTGCATTGTTAACTTAATTTATCTGAACAAATGAACATTTATGCAGAATATGTGAAAGTAAATTAAAACTGTAGAGTGTAACTTTTATTTAATTTTTTTGTTTTTGTTTTGTTTTACAAATTTAAAATTTGTATCATGTTTAAATTATCATTATGTTGTGACAGGATAAGATCTGTGAAATTATGGAGCTCCATTGCCTTCTCCCAGTGCTGCCAGTACTAACTGTAACTAAAATATATTTTTTGTCATTTTGAAAAATAATCTGCTCCTATGTTATGTAATTTAAACCACACATGGTCTGTGAAATCAAACCAGAGGCCGTGTGTGATTTCAGTCCACACTACACTACACAATCTACACAACCAAATTAATCACATTTGGAGACAACAGTGAGCTTCACTGCTTCATCACTGACTTCCTTTAAGTTTCCGTTCTTCATCCTGATCAACTGCTATCAACCAGGGAGGAGGGCAGGTGTTGGCACCACACCTCCAGCTTTAAAGGCGAACTTTCCAACAATGGACACCCTCAGGCATCCTGTCCAGGTGTGACCTGGATTTGATTAAAAGAACGCCTTACCCAGCGCAAATAAAGCCAAAAGCTGCCCAGGTGCAGCTTTTGTTTGTTTAGTGACTTCTGCCAGGGAAGCAGCTTTTGCCACAGGCCCTGAAAAGTCAACGCACAATAAAGGGCAGACTCTGAAAGCTCATCCACACCAAACCTGACTCCTCACTGGAAAACAAAAACACGAAATGCATTCAGGCTGTAAGTTTGAATGATTTCATGGAGTTTAATTACTATTCTCAAGAGAAGCGACCAGATGGGACTCCATACAAAGAGTTCTTTCAATCTTTTGTAAGTCACAAAGACGCCTAACAATTGTATTAACACGTGTAGTTTCAGCCTGACTCTGAATGCTGAGACTGACATAAAGGAGCAACAAAACAGAAGCTCTCTGATGGAGGAAAAGAACTTATTGATAAAAAGAAATAAACACAATAAGAATCATTTTTGACAAATATAATTTTAACCAGTATCAACCTTCCACTACCAAAGCCAAAACAAGACAGTTCAAGCCACAATCTTAATTTCTTCAAGATAATACAGTAGTTCTGCATGAAAAAATAATAATTGCTGAACTTTATTACATTTTATCTAGTAAAGTTAGTAAATATAATTTACAAAACAAACAGCATCTTAAAAACCAAGGAACCTTCAGACAGGTGCAGAAGTTTAAAGCAGCGCTAGCTTCTAAAATTATATCCCAAGTTTTGAGCATCAGAGAACATTTAGGCTGGAAGAAAAGAGCAGTGTGCAAAAAAAAAAATAATAATAAAAAACAGCCAAGAGGCCTGTGGAGGAGCTGCAGAGATCCACAGCTCAGGTGGAGGAATCTGTAGATAGAATATTTGCTAGTCAGGCCTTAATAGAATAATGGAAAGAATAAGAGCTCTCAAGTCATGCAAAAGTAATAAGACCATCATGTGAACTGAATATTTTCCATCTTTGACCTACTTTTTTTTTTTTTCTTTTTTACCGATCATGATTCTCACTGACTACATGGTGCAGATATTTATAACTTTACACAGAGTACAGGAAACTAAATTCCTCCCTATCTTAGATTTTTATTTGTAAAATTATTTGTCACCATCTTGTATTACCTCATCATGCCATCAAGTCGGCAAAATGAGGAGGGAAGTGACAACCAGTGGTTCAACATTTACAGTATCACCGAAAGTTTGTGACTTTAACATGACAAAATGGAAAATTGTTGAAGGAATGAATACTTTTACAAGGTGTTAAGTGTGCTAGGAACTTTTGCCCCTTTCTTTTGTTTTAAAACCAGTTAGTACGTCACAGTGCTATGAATGAGACACCTAAAGAAACAAAAATGTGCAAACATTAAAAAGATAACGTGGAAAGTGGGAGCATGTGTTGGAAAAATGACTGCTTCCCATTAGAGTACAAAAATGTGCAGATATGAGAAGCTGGAATGTGTTAGCATGAAGGATCCTTTGGTTCAAGGAGGACAGCAGATAGGAGCTTATGTCATGTTTTTAATATGCTTTTAAAAAACTGTCAGAAAAGAGAGAGATCTCTAAAATGCTGGGTGGTCTTACTATCAAATTAAAGATAAACACGGCTACCCCGACCATTTTGTAAAGTGGATTCTGAGTGGAGAGAGAAAAAAAATTATTGCTCCTCAACTTCTTCATAAATCATAATTGTTTGCAATTTGTTGCAGCTGTTACAATGCAAACAGAACATGTTTTACATATGTATAAACATCACTTTGATATATGCCTACTGGCAAATTGCAATTAAAATTTCACAAACTATTCCTGCAGCACAAAATAAATGCCTGAAACGAGATATGGCACGCCTGCACACATGTGCAAGCGCTGCCTGGAATACATCTGTCTAATGTAAATATACCAATGAGGTCAAGCCTCGTCAAACTGCATTAAGATTACCTGTTACACAAACAGTTTCAAAGAGAAGAAGCATTAAGCGAACAAATGTGGCTTTAACTTTAAACGAATGGGGCTCAAAGGAATACAAGCATCTTCCAGATCCAATTTTTCAACCAAGAAAGTTCCAACAAGCCGGAAAAATATTGTGTCAGCAGAGCAAGGTTGGTGATACACATTGCAATAGCCGGCTTGTTGTTTTATTTTCTGCAAAATCATTTAACTTAAATGTATTTCTATAGAATAAAAACAGAAGTTTTAAAGTGTTAATGTTTCCACAGTAAAGATGCCGGGAGAATCCTTTGGTGTTACTTCTTCTTCTGCTATGTGCTTCATGCGATCTACTGGTTGCTGAGCCTGCAGGGTCAGGTAAACGGAGGTGAAACAAAACTCCACTTGTTTTTACTCCCGCATCTTGGGAGTGAATCATTTGAAGTCCATCAGCACTGATGCAGGGTAAAGAACCACATGCATAATCCCTTCATCGCCCCAAGTCAAAACTAAGATCAACCTGATTACCACTAAAGCGTTTTCCACCCAGATATTCTTAAACTCTCAGAACATTTCCTCCAAGTAAAAAATCCACATTCCTGGACAGTCTTTGCGCATAAACTTTGTTATTCGGAGAGGATCTTTGAAGAGGGATTTTCTGGCTGAGTGTGTTGGAGTGTGGGCATTTATCAGAACTGCTTCCACCTCTGTTGCAATCTGCCCCTCTGTCCACTGCAGGCCAACCTATCAGCACCACCTGGACAATCTCTCAGTAGCATCCCTCAGAGGGTCTTAATGGTCCATAAACTTTTTATCATATGATTTTGATTAATGGTGAAAGCGTGGAGGAATCTGTTTGGATTAAACATCTGCTTTGAGTCCAGACGTGAAGTCAAAATTTAAGGCCTTCACATTATTTTCTTACAACTTGCTGAACAAAACAGCTCCTTATTGAAAGCAGAATCACTGAATGACCTAACCAAAAATGATCTGACTAATCCAAACAACATTGAAGCCGAGTTCAAAGTCAACAAAACAGTTTTTCTTTACAGGACAACAGAAGGACAACCATGTGCAACCTTCTGATATATTTCTGCATGCAAACTCCATGCAGAAAGGTCTTAAAATTTAGTTTTTGCACATTCATTTTGTCAAAATTTTGAGAGGAAGCTGCACACAGTAGTATTGGGTTCAAATCCAGGCTGAATAGCCTGTGATGGTGGGATGCCATGATGCACCTATTCATGGTTCAGTTTATGTAGATTCACATATTTGCAGGCTTTTTTTTTCAGAGAGTGAGTTTAAAAATTTTAAAGAAAATGCAGGTGTGAAAGCCGAAACAACTCGGTAACGCTACTTGACACGCTATTGGTTCTTGTTTGTAAACCGGCCAATCCAGAGATGCCATTTATTTTTCTGACTGCTCATTGGTTGTAAGAGCGGAGATTCAGAAGACTGTGAATGTTAGCTTCTGTGGTCCACCAAGACTGTTTCCACTGTACGTATTAATGCATGTTAATGTATATTTGGTGTTTGACACAGAAAGTTTCCAGCATTTCTATATGGCGCCTCAGCATTTGTGGATTTACCAAGAGTCTACTGTGGAACATTAATGCTTACTACATGTTCAGGGTGAAGTTTTAGGGTTTTATTCTGTGCAATCAGTTCAACATATAGATGAGAAGTAACAAAACTAGGCAATAAAAAAGTTTCCATTGCAAAGTTTGGCCATTATTATAATATTTTGCAAAAACACACAGATTTGTTTTTTTAGACACAGTTCTCCAATATTTCTAAAGATGATAAAATTGAAAAGGAGATAAAAATAAATTGTTAAACCTTATTTAACACCTTTAAATGTGTTTGAAGAGCAACTCTATTTAGGTGATGTGGAGTAAAATCATATAAACTATACAGAGGAATTATGAAATTCCTTAAATTTGAAATATGATGTGCGGATTAGGATGAGGCCCCTTTAATATTTATCATTGTGGTTTAATCTAAGAACAAGGTGGTTTTAGTGAGGGGGTCTTATGGTTGGGAAAGGGGGCCGCCAGCTGGCTTTGGTGGTATTTGGGGAGGGACTGGAACTGGGAGGGAGGGCCAGTTCCACTCAGCTTGACACAGTATGGATTTTGTTTCCATCCTAATGGAATTGCAGAAATATTTGAGGGGAATCCCATTACGTAGCAATTGGAGTGGTGTAATAATGTACTCACAGTCATTTTCCCACTGCGGTTGGCCTCTTCTCGCTCTGCCAGGGCCTTCAGGAAGTTATCGTTGAGCTCCTTTCCTGCACTTGCCAGTGTCCTGGAAAAGACAACACTCAAAAGGCTTGAAATGTTTCTCTAAACTTGAAAAAAGTCGCATGAAGATTTAGAGGTTCTTCATTTATGGGAGGATTTTACATGTTAAACCCCTCAGAGTGCTATCCTCTGATTCTGCTTCAACTTTATTAATTAACAAATAAAAAAATCAATGAATAGAAATAAATCTGTCCCTTTGAATCTGGGAAGTGATTTTTCCACACTGGCTTTGTTAACACAATACATGCTTCTTGACAAGTAGCTGTTAAACTATCAACACCAAATATAATTCACCATTAAAGGTTTTCCTCGTTATCATAATTTTCTTCATAGGAAACATAAATCCACAACTATAAACCACACGACTCCGTGGCTGCTTTCTCCTCCTGGCTTCAAGCTGTTTCCATAGAAACATGGATTTTGGCGCACACTAATGGATCCACACCTGAAAAAACACTGGCACTTATATTTGAACAGTTCACAGTGCGGTACGAGCAACAGAAGTCTGGCACGCGGCCACGGCGGACAGTACACAACATTCATCAGATCCACATCTTAACGCCTGCAAACGGGCCGCTGGAGACGGTTCAAGATGAAGCAGAAGAGCTATGCAGAAAAAGATGATTACCTATCAGTTGGTGATTTTTATTTAGTACAATAAACTAAAATATGACAGTGACACATGCTACAAGCATCGTTTGTGTCTGTTCTTTATGTCTCACTATTTTGCAACTTTGGGAATTTAAGCAGTTTTGACATTATGGTTTTAAAAAAAATCCCAAATAAATACTTTTTCATAACATATTCCATTAATATGCATGCAAACATAAAACCCCACATACTTTTTAATACTTTTTTTCACAGCTAAAGTACTTTTATCGTGTTTGAAGTTCTTAAAGTATGAATGAAATCAACACTTTAATGGAAATAAAGGAGTTTAAATAAGCAAGAAAAGTCCAAATAAAAACTTTAAAGACCTTTTAGCAATGCATTTTCATTACAAACTCTAATTTTTTGATGTCACCATCACTCCCAAAATGTCAACATTGCATGTGATTAATTAATAATATTACTCCCAGTCACAATAAGTAAGTTGGAAGGATGGAGAGATTGACTTTTAAATTGACTTTAAACCCAATTTATGCTGTGGCATAAATAATGTTTGACTCAATTTTCTACAAATATTTTAAATATTTGAGTCCTCATACTGCCTATGAGACATATTACCTCCATTAATAATTATCTACAGTTCTGTATCTGCAGCGCAATGGAAACTCAGGCTGTGGAATCTGAGAGCATTTTCTTAAATTGCTTGTCCAAAAATCAGACATGTTAGATTTGAAACTTTACTTCCAATTTCATAGTGAATTCCAGAAGTGCCACATCAAGCACAGACAAACAGCCAAATATTTATTTTAGCCTGGATTAACATCACAGTAAAGGAAAAGAGTCGTTACATTTCCCAGAAATTTGTAATAGGATTGTAACTCACACTTTAAGTTTGGCCTGTGGCTCGTTGTGAAAGTGTTAGAGGAATCTCACGGTGGTAAAAGCGCAGAGACGGCACATATTTGGAGGCTAAAACCTCACTCCATCTTCTGAGTGAGTGAAGGATTGCTGCTGGGTCACGGGGGCCGAGGCCCCAAAGTAAACACAGGTGTTGAGGAGCCAAGGAACCGGGGTTACCCCATCCAGTAGCACAAGCAACACACAGTCACAGAGAGCGAACGATTCTCCGCCGTAAACATGTGGAGATTTCCGTCAGTTAACAAATTTCTTATCAAGCCTCATTTAGGAGGGATAACAAGGAAGTTTCAATGAAATGATGGTTATTAGTTCCTAATGACTCGGCATTAAGGAGCCTGGCTTTTTAAGTGTCTTGTTTTAGGATTGTGGTGAGGCAGGTGGGCAACATCATTAGGAAAAATGAGGAGAAAATGAGGAGGGAGCTGAACAGTCATCATCTGGCCTGGTGAAAACAACTCGTATGCAAGAAGAACATCTGTCCTGTAAGAGAAACGTTTTTACGAACCAGAAAGGGAAACTACCTGCGTTGTTGTCGTGTTGTTCATTCAGAACATCCGTCTGGTTTCACAGGATCCAGGAAACACAGAAAATTCAAGATGCTTGTAAATGTAGATTGAAGCTGTTTAATGTCCCATTCTGAAAAGCTTCTTCATGCCAGGATCCCCAATTAGTTTTTTATTTCGATTGCCAATAATGAGAATGTTTTTGAGTATGAATATAGATATTATAGTTATTCAATAAATACTGAAATAATTACATATGATTTTAACACATTCAACTTAAAGACAAAGATGGAAGTAGAAACATGGCGGGTACATCTGAGAAAACAAACTAACTGTTTCTAATAAAAGAGTCTTTAATAATTTATAAAACAGAAACACAATGAATTTTATTTATGCAGTTAATTTAGGTTTTGAATAATAATTTGCACATTTACTCAGGTTGTGTATTTAATTAAACATATTTATACAAACATGGCTACAGAATCCCAAGTATAAACATGTATTTGATACATTCATTATTACATTATCAAAAATATTTATAGGCCAGCGTGGCATTGGACAGTAATGCAAATAAAAATGCATCCCTCCACTTTATGCATATAAATGTAAATGTTATGAATCTCTAAACTGTAAAAAGCTAAAACAAAACAAAAGTAGCCAATCAGTCCGATGTTTTCTTGGCTTTCCATACTGTGTGTGTTACAGATGAAGTTTACGTAATGCGTTGTGCGCCTCTGTTGGGGGTGACCAGCTGTGGGTGCTTTGCAGCTGTTTACATGCGTATAAACACTCCACTCCACTTCGTTCCAAATCCCTGAGGCCTTTTTCCTGAGCCTGAAATGAAGTTTTTAAACTATTTACTCTCTCCAATAATTACACCAACAGTTTTGCGTTTACATACTTTAAAACACTTTTGCTTGGTTCATTCTGTGAGATATGTGTGTGGAAAAGCTGCAATATTCCCCGCGGAGGAGAAATCAGTAGCACAATAATATATAGCTGGTAATTGAGCACAAGACAACTGAAAGTCACTGAAGAGAGATGATGCTGCGTTTAAGTCGCCTGAACTCTGGCATTGGCACAATGTCCTCACAAAGTAGTGAAAGTCTACCGCTACAGTGAATGGCAAGGAGGAGGAAGTCAGTAGACATGCTTTTAAGTGGAGACATACCAAACTGGCACCCTGCAGTGAGATTATAAAGCCACACAGTGGTGAATAAAAGTTTGTCACAAAACCTTTGGTAGCTTTTGGATACCTGACATTTTTTCTGCTCCTGTTCTGACCAGCATTGTTGCTCACCTATTTTATATTAATGCACATAAAGTGGTTGTGCAACTCTGCAACACCACTGCGCTACAGTAATGTAGTTGTCAAAATGATATTTCAGGCAAATTGTTAGTCTGGGGTTTCTTCTGCTGTTGCTTTTGGTCCCTGAAAGATGCTTTAAGCTAATACTTTACATACAATGAACAGAAATTAAATGATTCAGGTTTGTAGTCAAATCCCTCATATTTTGGACCACCACCCCTCTAAAAATACTCATTACTGCCTGATTTTACAGTTTAAACACAGAATATAACTTAATGTACATTAATATGCAGTGCAGAAACCTTGTCAGGGCTACCGCAGAAGCTAACATTCACAGTCTCCATTTTCTCTGCTCTTTGGGCTTCAGCTAAACAGCACCAAAGAAAATGAATGGCGCTTGTGGACTGGCTGCTCTACAGCCAGTCACTGACAGTAAAACTGATTGTTTTTTTTTGTTTCCTGTGTATTTATGACACAATGCATAATTATAGCAACACTTAAAACTGTTTATTTCTTGTTTCAGAGCCACAAGCACATCCCATAAATGATCTCTGAGGATTGGAACCACACTTCAAGTTTCTGATCAGTTTGTAAACTGTTGGGTGTTTGAATGAAGTTTTAACTGGTTTGATGAGTTTGCATCTTTTTTCATCTATTATTTATACTTCAAAAGTAAGAATTTCCCTCTGGGGATAAAGTATTCAAACAAAGCTTTGCCTGTTCCATCTTCCTCAGACTCTCACAAGTGCCTCCAGTAATTTTTTAGTACTGTTTACTCTCCAATCTGTCACCCAGCAACATTTATTCAGCTAAGTGTCAGCGACCAACAGCAGGGCCGGTTTGTCATCTTTTCAACGACAAATCCTCTGAGGAGGAACACCTACAACAGGGAATGCTGCGGAAATCCGATACTGCACAGCATGTCGCAACACTGCAAACCTGACAGCCAAATTTGATCTGCATTCATTTTTTCCCCCGTTTCACACATGTGATTATTCGCAGCAGCAAATAGCTCCCAGTATAATTAATAGAATTCCATTAAAAGGTTCTTTGAGGGCTGACATTCCTCTTTAATTCGTGGCTCTCTTTCTGCAAATAAATATTCAGCGACTGGACGACGGGTGGTTTCTGTGAGGGTTTCATGTCAAGACGGGGAACAGATGTTACACTTTGCAATAATTTCTTATTCTGCTCTGCATATTAAAAGAATGAAGCCTTCATTCTCCTGCAGCTCCGACAATGCAGCTCTTAGGAAAACAGCGATTTCTTAAGATTTTTTTTCTTTTTCCTTGGAGTGCTTGGGAAAGAGAACCTTCTTAAAAATATTATTTTGGGCTGGTGGATGTCGAGGGAAATTCCACACAGCATGACAGTTTACTTTATTTCAAGCTCTTTATAAAGTCCTCTGTCACCTCTGATTACAATGAACTGAACATATCAGTTACACATGCGCTGCACAGGATATTCTACCTGAGCTTTTCTCCAGCTCTGCGGCCACCTTGGCTTTTGGGGTTGCGGAGGTGGCACGTCCTGTGCTGCCGACTTTAAGGACCAAAGAAATGATTGTCTTTCTTGTGACAAAAAGCAGAACACTGCAAAAACGCGAAGACAATGTATTTCTGTCTAGTTTCTACTGCAAATGTCTTAGAACACGTAAAATAAGACAGAGCTGACATAAAACAAATTTTTCAGCAAGATATAGAGGCTTTTTTTAAGTTGACAATTCTATAATATTGGCAAATATGTACTAGTTATAAGAGAACATAATGTCAGTGGAACTAGTTTGTTGTTTATTCAGAATTAAGTATTTATTGACTGAAAACAAGTTCATAAATCCTGCTGAAACCTGACTTGTAAGACAGTCAGAGGTCCAAAGATTGTACTCAAAGTAAGAGCAGCAGTACTTCAGCATGTTTTACGCAGGTAAAAGTGACAAGTAGCCATTCAAGAAATTACTAAAGTGCATAAACATTACTTAGTAAAAAAAATCTACTTAGGTACTGAGTAACAGATCAAATCGTCAATCAATTATTATTTAAAAATTACATCATCACATAAACCAATATAGAAAGTTAAGTAGAAATTTTGGTATTTTAAAGATTAAAGTGCACAAGGAGCAAAAAATAACAAAATCAGCCAAAAGAAAAACGTTCAAAAAAAGTTTTGTTCAATAAAAAAAAACTGAAACTTTAACAAAAACTGCAGGTGTGTGTCTGTGTCTGGTGAATTTTTGGTTGAAATATGTTTGTTTTTCATTCAGTGGGTCAACAATCCAGACATTTTACTGAAGTAAGAGTTGTGATATTTCGCCATAAAATGACTCAAGTGAAAGTTAAAGCATTGTAAAAGTAAATTTTTCCAAAAAAGGTGAGTAAATGTAACTAGTTACTACCCAACTCTGAAGACGGGTTTTGTCTTTTTTCCAGTGTACTTAGATATTAACACTAGAAGCCAGATCAAAAATACTTGGTAAGATGTTGTTTTTCCACCTAACTTTTACGATGTTGTTGAAGACAGAAACAGAAAAATGTCCACTCAATCAGGAGTAACTTTATAGCACACAAAAAGAAAATTAGGCTAAATGCAAGTCCTAAAATTAGAGAACGGGTTCTTATGTGAAAATGACTGTCTGTTGTGCACATGTCAGCATTGTGGTTTCTTCCTCATCAGTTTATTAGCTTACATTGTAATCCAAAACAGCTCATATGAAATCATTTAAGCGTATTTTTCAAGCCATTTCAGCTGCTGATTAGAGAAGAATTTCACCCGAGGAACAACATTGTTACTGGTCCATTTCTTAGCTCCTGTTATACCCGGGCGCAGCTGTTCAGCAGGCTCAATTCTGCCCAAAACCACAAGCATAGATTCCAAAAAATTAAAACAATTAGTCATTAAAAGACCTTGGGCAGGAGATCCTGCTCCTGGAGGCTGTCACAACCATCCTAAATCTGCAGCGTGGACAAGAGCAAATATGAAGCTGACAGTTCTGCCTGTCAGCCTCACAGAAAGGCTAAAGATGTTAGAGGTTGAAGTTAAAACGATGTCAGAATGTCAAAAGTGCTGAGTCAGTAAAGAACATTAATGTGCCTTGCAGAAACTCCTTTGTGCTTATAAAATGTTGATACGTCTTGAGCACTTGCACATGGCAACCACAATATCTAATCGATATTGTGGTTGCCTCATGCATGGTTTGCACTCATGCTTAGTCCCCGATGCTTTAATATAGATATTTACAGATACTCCTTTCCCTCTGACTGAGCTTCAGCTGTTTTTAAAAGAAGAATGAGCAAAAAGTGATTCTACGAAGAGAAATTTTAAAACAGTATTCTCTTCCTTCCACTTCATAATCATACGCAGTTTGAAAGATTGCGGAAAAGTTTGAGGGGCTAAATACTTTTGCAAAGCATCGCACCCTAATGAAGTTGTTGCATCACTTCACTATAGTTCTTTTTGCTAAGATGTTTCTGTGCTGATCTAAAACATCAAGGGGAGTTCGAAGCTGAGCTTTATTTCATTCAGTATCGACAAAAAACATGGTGAGTGTGACTAAAGATCAAAGTGTTTTGTTCATTTAAAAGGCAGTAGCTGCAGGTCAAATCCACATTAATGACAGCTGGAAATGTTCACACAATGCACCATCAAATATGAAATGCACAACAGACCACATTAAGTAAAACCTTTCAGTCAGATTTGTTTGAAAGCTCCAGAAACAACAAGCAAGCAGTGATTCAGTATTACTTAGTCAAAAACATTTGCTTTGTTTTTTATTTTTGGCGTCCCACATGCAGCCTACAAGCAATGACAGATGGTCCCTTAAACAAGTCATTAAGATGAAATGCATCTGAAAAGTGGAAACATCTAATTTGTTATTCATTATCTGTTTGCACCCACTTATTGCTGGGCTGTATTTATACGCGTGTGTTGCATGGAAGGATGTGGTCGTGAGCTGAAGCCTGGCAGGATGTGTATTTCTGAGCAGCGCTTGCAGGGGAGAGGGATCCAAATTTACACACCCGTCCAAAATCACAAAGTGCAAGGGAGGCAATTGGCCTGACAGCACATGTAATAGAGACCGCACAACCTGGTTGCCCAAGGGCCCTCGCCAGCGCAGCGGCCATTGAGAGTGGCGGGGGTTTTGGTTTGCAAAAAAAAAAAAAAAAAAGCCAGCTCGGGATCGGATTCATGATGTTTCTCATGTCAGTCACATTCACAATCTTATTTCTGCTCCATATCTGGAGGTTGGTTCGGCAGAGCAATGCATTCACTGTGTGCGCTTGTGGCACCGGTTTTCCTTGGCACCGCAAGTGATAGCTTCACTTTTAATAAAGAGAGCTGCGAGGCGGAGAATTCTTGAGGCGGACTGTGAAAACGTAACTTCACAATGGACAATGAGCGTGACTGTGGCCGGGAACGGTGGGGAGTTCGCAGGGAGGCTCATGAAAGCCGCGCAGGAGCGACGTGCGCACGCCAGGTCGCCGCTTATGCTGCCGCGAACTTCTGGGCCCGAGCCAGAGCGCAGAGGAAACAGAGGCCTCTCTTCTGCTCTGCACCGACTCTCCTCCTCTTGTTCCTGGTTGAGACAAAACTGAAGACTTCAAATTCAAAGTCTCTACATAAAACTAACTAAGCTTAGATCCTGTGAGAAAACAGAATCAACCTTCGATGGTGGTTAACTAAACATCACCTCTGCCCCTGCAGGTGCTTTGATTCAATTTGATGATCTGTGTGTTTCTACTAAAGACATAAGGAGTAATCTAAGAGGAGCAACTGCTGCTGCCCATCAATCTGGGAAGGATTATGGCGCCACCTTCAAACAACTTGAATCCATAATTCTATAGAGAGAAATCTAAGCAAATTGAGCTTTAGCAAAGTAAATCTGCCAACAGGTAATGACAGTACAGAACAATAAAACATAAAAAGCGTAAAATGTTTAAAATGACTATGGTAAATGGCATGTACTTGTATACCGATCCCAAAACGTCAGTCATTCATCCATTCTAAAATACATAAAGACATAAAAACGCATGCAACCAGCAATGTGATGAACATAAAATAAACATCTCATGTAACAAAGTGTAGAAACAATTGTTAGATCAGAATCAAAATAACGTCACATTTTGACTCAAGCCATTGCTTTAGGCCTCTGACGAAACATCCATTTCCAACAAAGTCCCTTCTGACACAATAAGGACCAGCTGATCAGCTAAAATGGGGAAATGTGCTCATATTTACATGTTAGGAAACGTAGAGCAGCATTTTGTATTTTGTAGAGATGCAATATAGGAACCTTCAACATTTACATAATACTAAATTCAACACAACCAAAAAAAAAAAACAAAAAAAAAAAAAAACACCTCATCCTGGCAGCAAAACTTTTGATTGAAAAGTGAGTTGTTTTTTTCAAATTTAGTGTATTTCCACGGGTGTATTTAATTCCAATTTGCACAATATTAAGACCAATAGAAATGCAGGAAACGTGACCGACAGGGAAGACGGCCACTGAGAGTCTCTGCTGCTGAAGCTGCGAGCTTCTAGTTTTTCCATGAATGTCAGATAAAATAAGTTCTGTGTTCTGGAACCAGATACTTTCACCCACCTGAGATTGGAGCCAAACCTGAACCTGAGATTGGAGCCAAACCTTAAACAATCCCCTCATTCTGACAACTCCCTACCCAAACAACCACACAACTGACTAAGCATCCCATTCATCCAAGTTTCCGTTTTCAATCGTGTATTAGATTTCACTTATGTTTGATGAGAGCACCGGCTCTTTTGTTTGTTCTTTTTGTGGTGTGCTCGCGCCCCTCCACCTCTCTTTCCTCTTTCCTCCCTTCTTCGCCTCCCTTTCACAGCCGAGCTGTCAGGAGGAGCATGCTGTCGTTAAAAATGAGACAGGGCAACAACGGGGCAACATCTGATTAGCATTCAGTGCACCATCTCCACTCCCCGAGGTATTTTATTACCACAGGTGCAGGGGCATTCACTGATCAGATGCACGCTATAGGCGAGGTTAGCCCTTAATTGAAAACAGCTCTATTTATACACCTGCAGGCACTAAAGGCCCCGAGAAAGCACAGGGAGGCTGAAAAGAAGAGAAAGGAAGGGGGGAAACGCAGAACAGTGACAGAGCTGTGAAAAAAAGATGTGCCTTGGGAGGAATAGTTTAAGGCCCACAGGGAAGGGAATGGCATTCACAAAACAGTATGCTGCCTAGTGCAAAGAAGACGATGTGCTTGCAGGTGCAAAAGTCTGCAGAGAGGAATATAATATATAACTGGTTCATAACAAAGACTGCAACAGGCAGAAACACAGAACTGAACTGAACTTTATCCTATAACGTGGCAGGGAGTTTTCTTTTCCTGAATATGAAACGGCATCTCTGTAGAGTTTGTAGGCTCTGATCTGGCATTGTCCTAATTACCTTCAGTCACACTGCAGAGGCAAAGCTTCAGTGTTTTCAAACAGCAACTATAACAAGAAGTGATGAGGTTCAGATCAGAAAATCACAAAGGGAGGAGAAATCTGCACTGAGACGCCTCAAAACATGGCACTGTTACGGTTAACAAACTCTCTGTCAAAGTCTTTTGCAAGATCCAATATCCAAAGATGGGAAAGTAATGAAAGATGATCAGTTTATAGGCCTTTTCCATGTGGATCTGTAGCAATACTGAGATTTTTCATTTTGTTTGCGCCTCCTCTTCACACGAAAAGGTGAGAAAGCCTTTTAACAAAGGTTGCAACAATGTGGAGAGACTTTAAAACACTATTTGTTGTGTAGATGTAAAAAGTCTATCCACGCTTGTAAAAATGACAGATTTTCAGGAATTAATGCAATGAGATTGTGATAAATACTTTCAAAACTTTTCCCACCTTCAATGTGAAATATCCTGAGTAAATCAACTGAAAAAAAAACAAATCTGTAGGAAGAGAAAATACTAATCATTTGTTGAAGAATATTTAATATGTCAGCATCCCACATCTGCCAGACTTAACAAATTTACCTCTGAACTCTGGCTAGCTTATTGCCAAACTTAATTTCTTCTTTTTTTATGCATGTTTGGACTCACTGAGAAAAATCCCTCTTCATCTTTAGGTTTCCAAAAAAGTTGCTCAGTGTAAATAGTTTTCTGATCATCAATGCACAGATGTAAAATACCAACAAAAAAAATCCCATTTGGTGCATTTTGTTCAGTCGTGTAAAACATACAAGTGATGTCGTTTTGTCCAGTGGGGCTGTCGGGTTTTGTTCAGACTTGGACCGTCTATTGTAAAATAAAAACTTCTGAGCTGAAATGACTCATCAAGATTCACAATTTAAAGTCTGTAAAGCTTCGGCGAGCCTTCAATATTACACTAGAATATTAGGAATGTCATTTCAAACTGCTTTAATCTGAAATTGTGAGAAAAAAAAAATTAGTGGAGCTACCTAATATAACAGAGTCAGCATAAAGTTCATAAACATATCTCAATGTGGTCTCTTGTTTATTTTGTTTGTACATTGTGTGAACAATAATTTCAAAAAGCTTGTGTTTTAAGTGTGTAGGAAAAATCTATTCTTACTGTTTCCATGTTGGATATTTCTATTAGGACAAGTTCTGTTCAGAAAATTAAACAGTAGGGAGGCAGAAAATGTTTCATGACCAGTTTAAGAATACTTTGAGTTAAAATGCTTTTTAAAAATCTGACACTTTCAATTTGATGTTCAGAAGAAAATTTTCTCAGTGTTTTGAGGAAAACAGGTTCTCAAAAAGCAACACTTCTGCTTGTGAGCCCCAAATGGATCGCTGATTACAGGCAAAGTTCTGTATGCATAACAAATATCTAAATGAATAAAAACATAAATTCTTTCTGGAAAAATGAGTCTTCTTGTTATGAAATGATTCATCAGTTTGAAGTCAGTTTGAAGCATCAGAGAAAGAAAAGCCAACTTCCCCTCTTTTCCTTTCCTCCCAATTAACTTCCCGTAAACGTCTAAAATGTCTGCAAAGATTTTTGGTGTAATATTCCATTAAAACACGTGACTGTTGACAGGAAATCTGTTTTACTGCATTCCAAGCTGCGTTAGGACCTCACAAACACGCTCTGGGCCTTTCAAAGGAGCCGCATGGATGTAGATCTTGGAGAGCGAGCAAACTGCTGTGTGTATACAACATCCCAATGTTCCCGCACATTTCCCCGGATCCTGTTGAGACAAGATGAAAGGCTCTGAGCCCTAATATCACTGTAACTGCAGGTGTGGAGGCTCCCATTTCACCAGTGTCACTGATGTTCGCAGACGTTTCTGGGAGAAGGGCGGGGGACAGCGCTGAGACATCTGCACGTTTGGATAAGCATCTGAGGGTTCAATCAGATTCAGAACCTCGCAGGTAAATGTTTGGATACTCTGAAGCCCTGTGTGTGTAGGTGTGTGTGTGTGTGCTCTTAATTGTCTGTTCTGGCTTGTCATCAAAGGAGACATTACAACCACAAGTTTGTGTGGAAACTGAGAACAATATCTGTGTGATCACTTTCCTCTGAAGGGCAGTTTGCTGGAAACTCCGCTTAGCAGGAATGTGTTTTGGCCTGTTCATGCTAATAGCTTTTAGATGAATTTAGACACCGTGCTCCAATAAAAACCTTGTCTACATGTGTAGGGGAGATGATAAAATGCTCCCCTTTGTCCTCTCTTCAACATATAAAAAAGTAAGGATTAAGAAAAAAAAAAGAACAGAATCCAATGAATTTTGATTATTTGTCAAAACTAGACAGGAATCTTACCATAAAATGGAGGAAGAAAAATCTGTCAAGACATTTCGCTATTAAATTTCACAGCTTTTCTGTCATTTTCAAACGCTCCAGAAACTGGACAGGATATGTATTATCTTTACTGCTTCAGCTCATGTGAAATTATGTGGAACTTTATTATAGATCTAATGGGAAACTGGAAATCTGCCTGCACACTAAGTTACAAAAAGAGAACAGAAAAATTAAATATATACACAGTTTAAACTGAAAAGACTAGCAAATCAATCAATCAATCAATCAATCAATCAATCAATCAATCCATCCATCCATCTATCCATGGCGTCCTGCATCTATCAGTCTCCTCCATCTATCCGTCTCCTCCATCTATCCGTCTCCTCCATCTATCCGTCTCCTCCATCTATCCGTCTCCTCCATCTATCCGTCTCCTCCATCTATCCGTCTCCTCCATCTATCCGTCTCCTCCATCTATCCGTCTCCTCCATCTATCCGTCTCCTCCATCTATCCGTCCATCTGGACTGTGAACAGAATGGCTTTTTGAAAATGCAAAGATCAGACCCTGATGTTTCCATACCAGACATCCTCTACTCCACCTCAGCGTTGTGATTTTGTCCTCGAACACCACAAACAGAAAACGAATTTAACATGCCCCGAACAAAACTCATTCAGAGATCTCACTTTAACTACCAAGAAACCAGTTATAAATACAAACTTTCCAGGCATTCCTGCATCTTCACCCACAATCGCTACAGGCAAATTTGGAAGCCTTCTCTAGATCCGAAAAAAAGCACAAACTGGAATGATTACTACAAGAGTCAAGATTTGGTCCAGCTTCGAACAGTGCTGTTTGTCTGGTGTTGGCGCGTTTTGTGTCTGTCATTTGAGTGTAATTTGATCATTTACCAGCATAGATGTCAGAAAAACTATTTTTCTGGGTGATTTTGTATTTCCCAACAAATTCTACAAATTCAAGTTTTACTAAAACAACCTCAATATTTTACTGAGTAAAAAAATTATCAAACATAGAAGAAGAATTTACGATATTAGTGAAATTAGCAGGTGGTTTGTGTGCATCCTGTTAGTCACTCAGATAGCACGCTTTGCCGAGAAGCCAACTCACATTGGGCGGCTCCTGCTGTAGAAAACGCTGCTCTGTTCAGCCTTTGCAGCCTCTGCAGCTGCTTTCCTCTCCTCGAATTCCTCCCTGCTCAGGATCATGCCCTTGTGGCTGTGCTCCACCAGCTTGCGGGCCAACTCCCTACTCTGCAACAGACAAGGAAAGGTGAGGAGTCAGGCAGTGAGAGACGGGAAGGCCTGGAGTTTGAGCTGGACATCGTCAGGAATTGTCCCTCTTGGATTTTTGGCACAGTTTTAGCCAATGTTTAGAATTTGTTTGTCGTGCTGGTGTGTGCAGATTTAAGCTATTTCACTACCACGCCCAAATTATAAAGCACAAAACCTGCTATGCGTCACCACAAGGTTTAATTTGTTTTTGTGTGTGTGTGTGTGATTTGATGCCTTTTCTTAGACTCATTCATGCTCTAAATGTGCATGTGTTTCCGTGTGTGTGTGTGCAAGCGAGCGTGTTTCTGCGTGGATTTTTTCTAATCACCGTTTGCAGACCCAACGTCATTGAAGCCAAGCCATAAAGTCATCATCTAAAAAGCTAATCTTGCTGTCAAATCCAGTGGCTTGTTAGATCAAAGCATCTGCCACATGTCCATTTACCCCAAGCCCCAGCTGGGATCCAAGAGGAAAAGTTCTATTTTCCTCTAACTTTGATGTGGCGCACCAGAAATGAGTTTCAGACATGTGCTGCTCTGAAAATTGGCTTAAAAATCTGTGTCGTTATTCTGGGACTCATTGAATCAGTCTATTTAAAAGCAGCAGAACAGTACCTGGACTAATACTCTGTGACTCTCGAACATGTATTTTTAACTTCTTCAGTTCTCTGTGCATAAAGCATTCACTCCGACACGACCTAAAGACCGCAGTATGTGAACAAATAGGTTTATAATAAGCTGATTTATCAGAGGTCTGCCTTTCTGCAGAGGTTAGGTGACCTGTGACCTGGAGTCACAACACACGGTGGACTGAGTTGGATTAGCAGGTCAGATATGAGTTGGTCTCTTCTCTTTGTGGACACAGGTGTTCAAACAAACTGCTGGAGAAACTCCACATATCATTAGCAGGTGCGCCATCTGCTGGACACAAGCAAAATTATTCATTTTAATCCTTATGAGATTAATACCGTTTAATCAGTGATTTTCATATAATGGAAGAGCAGACATTAGCACAAATACGACCTGTCGGTGAGTTCATATAATTAGTTAGACCCAACTAACTAACTAAAGTTCAAAATGACTACCTGCTTCAGCACGTGAAGGTTTTCTGGATTCAAAGTGGCTGGTTGAACCTGTGTGTGGCTGCCATCTAGTGTACATTAGCGGTTACTACAACAACAAAACTTTTAAACGTGAAAGTTATTTTTTTAACAAAAACAATTTTTCACATAAGCGTTTTTGTTTAATTTATAAGCCACATTTTTATTTCATATCTCGCCAACATTTTGCATGCTTTTTGAACAGTAGAGCTCCGAGGAAGCACATTAATGGCCTTTTGGAGACATTTTTTACCCCAACAATCGTCGGCTTGTCGCCGTCCTCCAAACATTTGGTGTGAACTTTGCTCTTAAATTGACACGAAATGTTTAAAACACGCCGAAATGAGAAGAAGGTCCCGGTAAATCCGAGAAGAAAGAAAGAAATGCCTCAAACCGCGCAGTGACCAATGGCATGGATATGACTTTTAATTTCATATCACTTACTTTTAAATAATATAAATCCGTTGGAGTGATTTTCGAGTCCAGGTAATCTTCATAGTCTTTAAAGTTGGCGAGGAAATCGTAAAAGCGCTCTGCTCTGTTGAACTCCATCTTTTGTTTGAAAGTGCTGCCGTAGCAACCGCGTTGGGGAAGCGGAAGTGACCTCAATGATGGTCTTAAGGCGCTCTATGACTTGAAGGATGAAGGTTTACAGTTTTCATTCGACACAGACCCACAGAGTAAGCAGAACATTATGACCACTGACTATCTTTTTATCATAAGACCAGTCAGCAGGCGGGATGCATTGAATAAGTGAAAAGTTAATGTGTAAAAACAGTAAAACGCGCCAGATGTAATTGCTAATGGGATTGAATGTTTTTCTGATAAAAAGGTGAAAAAAAAACACTTTTTTCTTTACTGTATTACCACCCTGAAGGCAAAAGGCTAAGTCATCTGTGTCCAGGATGTGTGAGGTCTGCAGGTGCAATACCTGATTGTCTTTAGTCCAGAGTCACTACAATTTACAAAACATTTGAGTTAACAGCTCTGAGACTTAAATTCAAGGTTTAACTTGTATCTGTGGTTCTTTGTTGCCTAGTCCTTGTCACAAAAACAAACTTCAGGAAAAGAAAATGGATTTGGCAATGACAACAGAAACAGATAAACTAAGAAATAAAAAAAACTGTATTTGGGACAATGAGCCATTTCTCCAGTTCTGTTGGATCTTTGCTTAATTTTTTCACCGCGTATTTTATGAAGACATTCAGATCCTGTTCATCTCCTGTAGAGAGTTGTTTCTAAGTTTCACCTTTCTTTTTTTCTCCATATTTTCATTTGCTTTTGTCATTTGTTGACCCACTAAGCAATATATTGCCACAAAAAGGTAAAGACGAGCAGAAAGGGAGATAGAAAGTGACTTTGAAAGACCCTCAGGAAACCCAGACAACTAATCAAACCAATTTAAACGATTTTCTTCTTACAAAGAAAGGCAAAAAGAAGCAGCTGTGGTCTAAACTTGTGCCCAGAACTTTAATCTTGCTCTTTTATCCAAAGTTAGATTTAACTGTGAGACAGGATTAAACAAAGGCTGACAGAATGCAGCTTGTTTCAGACTGTATGTGGCAGCTGCTGCAGCATCCCCTGCTGGATGGTGGGAAAAATGCCTTTTCAGTGACAATTATGGAACATGGCAATCTGTTAGACATGAAAAAGTGTCAGTGAAGGTTAGTCATCTGCAGAAATGGTCAACATTCTGCACCTCTGTAATGCTGGATTAAATGATAGACTGTTAATCCTGAGCTGATTCTCCCCAGCTCACCTCATCCTAATATGTAAATCAGCCCACCTGTCCTGTGGCTGTCATTTACTGCCACAGTGTATATTTAAGAGTCGGTTTTCAGGGGTCCTCTGGTTTGTTCAACCAAGAAAAAGAGTCTGATGTAGGAAGTGGATCTTGTTCATCAAGAGTTCTGCAGATCAGCAACATGATTCACAGTGGCGGCTTCAGCTGTTTCAGACACTTGCTGCTCACCGTTTACTCCTGCTGATCAATTCATTATTGATTGATGGACTGGATCAGTGGGTGTAAGCTGCTGATGCTGGAGTACACTGGTTCAGATGATGCCGTTTGGTAATCTGGGTGAACAAAGATCACATATGGGGTTCTTCAGGGCTGCATTTTTGGCCACTTTTATTAAACTTCTAAAAGTTCTTCCTATTATAACATGTCTTCCCTACATTCAAGCTCTACATTTTTGCCACCACATAAACAGAATTTCTGACTTTCTGAGTCAGTCTGTCCAAAAGAAGGTGAAAAAAAAACCTTTTTTCATCTTGATGAATGTAAGACAGAATTTAATTTTAATTTTATATTTTGCTTCAGAAGTTAAAGATTAACATTCAACTTCACCCAGCAAGAACAAAAACTACTGAGCAGATCAGGAATCTTTGGTGAGTTATGGACTAAGACTGACATTTTCAATGGCATAATTTTGAGAAAACAGGAGAAAGAAAAGTTCATGGAGGATTTTTCTTGACCAACACTGAAAAATGAACAGACTGATTAATAAAGAAAGGCTGTTAAAATCTTGTTTTTAAGTCTGTAAGTTAATAAATGGTTAATAAACGCATTTCCTGATCAGTCTTTGCTCCCAGAATAGGAAAAATAAGGAGGTAGCATTTGGTTTATATGCACATCAGCTCGAGAATCAAGTCCCTCAAATCTTCTCAAAGTCATTACAACATGCAATGCAAAAGAGCAGAGAAGACAGTTCAGCTCAGAATGAGAACGGCACAGGTTACACATTTATTTTTCATTGCATTACTCAATAATTAAGTGGGATTTTATTTCTGGGTAAGAAAACACTGTCTGACCTCAGAAATTAGACAAAGCTTGCATGACGATCTTTAAAGATGAACCCAAAGAAGCAGCAGGTTTAATTGTGTGATTGTTACATATTTGGCTACTAAATGAGATCATAAATGGAGCGTCGATGAGAGGAAGGGAGGTAAAAAAGCAGCTGAAGTCCAAAGAAAAACTTCAGAAACTCTATCATAACTAAAATATTAAACAGTTGTCTGGCTGCCTCAGAGGAAAATATGAAAAATGAAGAATGTTGCTAGTGATTATGTGATTTTGCTATAATAGTTCCCTTTCTATTTGCTTCTTTGACTGATTACTGTAACATTATGCACAACTCCAGTAAAAACCAAACATTTTCTTAACTTCTAAACATCCATGAAACTGTTGGATGTTCAGCATAGCCTTTAAAACTCAACGTGAGGTTTGGCTGTTCATGCATCATCAGAAGAGAATCACAATGTTTTCTTTCTCTGATTGAACAACTTCAAATGTGAATGAGGTCAAATGTTCCAAGAGAGGAGAAATCCCACCAATCTGCACCTCTGCCAGCAAAGGGAGGATCCTGGTGAGTGAGACAGAGTCAGGAATGTTTTACACTAATGTAAAGCAAAGAAAAAAGAAAAAAAAAGTTACGGTCCCAAAGGTTTCAGATAAGATCCACTCTCTCAAACCTGTCAGCACACATATCTTTCTGTCATTAAAGCACCATGGACCCTCTCTAAATACCACCTTGGGATTACAGTGAGATATAATATCCTCTAATGTTTCAGTAAAAAGCCTGAAAAGCAATTAGACATTCATAGAAATGAGTCAGTAGAATACACACAAGGAGCAGAATCGTTTTCCCAGATGCCCTGTGCAGCATCTGATAGGGTCATCCACAAAAACTTTAATATTTGTATTGCATTAAAGATTTTTCTTTATACAGTTGTTTTCCTTAAAAAAACAACTCATATACAGTTTCTGAATATTTTGAAGCCACTTTCATCAGGAAAAGAAGCAAAAAAAAAACAAAAACTTTTCAACGATTTTCCCATTTAAGTGTGGATGTAAAGGGAATATTTTGCAGGATATGGATATTTTATTTACGCATTTATCTTATGCATAAATCCCAGATATTTTTGCTCACGTTCACAGAATGTGTACCTCTCTGCAGTAGGACTAACGCTTTAAATTCACTCCAGGTCTCAGAGTATACATATCACAAGGTGAAATTGGGTTGCTTTTTATGTTTTATTAAAAAAAATAAAACACTTTAAAATAAAAGGAGTAATGAATGTTTTGAAAATAAAAAAATATTCAAATGAATCTGGTAGGACAAGTTATTAATGTAAACATGATGTGTTTAATAAGGGAGCCCCTTTTACCTTACGTTTTTTACAGTCAGTTAATGTTTGTTTCCTTCCTTCATGGTCAGTCCACGGCTGTTTGCCATCTGATACCACGGCTCCAATCCTCCTCAGCATCTTTATCCCTCTGCTGATGACAGAGAGGGAATGTCCTGAGGTCAGGACTCTGTTTTTTTTTTTTTTTAAGGGACAGCCGGTCTCCAAAATGAATTGAGTTTTTGTGACCTTTCACATTGAGAGGGGAGTCTCAGTGTTTTCAGCCTGATTATAACAAATTCAGTGTTAGGAGAGGGACAGTTGGTCAGTATCTCAGGTGGGATTTTTCTTTGGGAGCCATGATAGAGCTAAAGAAAAATACTTTATGGTTTGCATGATTTGAGTTTTCTATTAAAGTGGAAACCTACAACCACAGACAAGTATGTAATAACTTAAAGCTTTGTTTGACTGTATTTCCTATGTTTGGGTGTCTGCAGCTTAATGTTGTTATCTATACCAATACAACTTGCTGTGAAAACTGTGTCCCTTGAGGTATTTTATGGAGACAAAGCTGTGCTTCACATCATTTATATTCCAGAAAAACAGGAAGTGATGAGTTAATAATTAAAAGTTACTAGTTAATCTCATCAATTTTAAAAAGCAAAAAATGTTTTTGCATTGATTTCATAGAAAAAAACTTATGGTTCCATTAAGTGTGCCATCAGTTAATTGTTCATTTCTTAAAATTACAGGTTGAATTTTACAAAAAACAAACAAAATATACATATAAGTTTCAGGTTAACCTGCAACAAAAGCTGTTTTTAAGGACCTTTAATTCTTTTTACCAAGGTGCTAATAATTGTGGAAGGAGCTGTTTGTTTGTGTTCCTTTTTGTTATTAGAGATTTTGTTTTGCTACCAAACAATTGATGTTGGAAAATCACAAATCTGCATTAACCTATGTTCATTTATTATTGATGCAAAATTACATAAGAACATCAAATATTTTAGTTTCCAAACTACCCGATTAATTTAACTCTTCAACCCGAAGCTGTTGCATGTGTTTACGGTCATGTGTTAGTGCGTGAAGCAAAGAGGAAAACCTAATGGATTTGTCATTTGTCATTTATTAAAATATATAACTTTTTCGATTATTATACAGAGGACATGGAGGACGTTAGACTCACAGTCCAGGACCATTTGGGTGAAATGATGGAAAGTTCTGTCTAATTGGATCCAAACCAACTTCTCCAGGACTGATCAGAACCTCATCCTTTGAACCAACTTATTTGTTTTCATGCAGCCATGCTTTCTGTGATTTTTTTTATTTTTAATATATAAGAATTATAAAACAAGATGTTCATCTGACACATAAAAACAGTTTTGTGTAACATTCAATATAAAAACAAAAACTTGTTACCTGATGTGTTCAGGTAGGATTTTTGCTTTAAAAGCATCATAACCAGAACTTTAGCGATGATGTACAACAGGATGGAGCAAAACAGAGTTAAGTGCAAAAAAAACTTCCACCCGTCAACACAGATCCGAGCGTCAGGCTGACAGTTCCTGGCAGCACTTTGGGTTTGTTTTCCATGCTACATGGAATCCTGGAATGACTGGAGCATCAGAAATGACTTTTGTCCAGTTTGTTTAAAGTTTATTCTTCTGGTCCCTCCTTTGCAAACTTATCCGAACCTGAACTTGGGCCAGTATTTGACCTGTCTGCGTCTCTGGACTGGTCCTGTTGGGGCATTCGAGATCACGGCTGGGATTCTGGGGGGCGACGGTGGTGGCGCTTTCCTCCTCTCTTCGCTCCGCTCTGTGATGGTGAAGCCTTTCTGGGTAAAGTCATGCAGGCTGGCCCTGGGTAGGAAGTGGGTGGAGACGTGCTGGGATTTGACCCGTGGACTGGAGCCCATTTTAGCTTTCCCCCGCTTATTGAGGGCAACATACCACTCCCGACCGGTCCTTTGGTTCCTGTAGATTACAGAAGCGTAGGTGTTGTAGCTGTTCTCCTGGAAACGTTCCCTGAACTTGCAGTCGTCTGAGAACCATTCCTGTGAAAGAGAGAAAATAAAAAAGCATTAGCAGGTTTAAGTTCAAACAAGTCGCCTTTTAATATAAATGTTTGTTTGCAGAACACTTTGACTCCTTCTCGGAGACTGAATTTATTTAATTATTGTCATTTTCACTCAATTTAAAACTCTTCTTAAAATAGAAAATGTTAAATACAACACAAAGTATTTATTTATTTTCTGTTCATTGTAAATATCTGGCAATGTTTGCCAGGTGCTGCCAGTTCTGCTATTATTTAACTTTAGCTAAATGTAAACATAAAAAAAAAAAAATCTTATACTTGTTGCTGAGAGCAGAAAAGACAATAACCAGTGAACATTCCCTCCAAATCTGTAAACTGCATGTTTTTTTCTTTTGATATAATTCTGCAAAACCCTGTTTATGTTTTGGATCTACAATAATTAATACATCATGTTGCTAGTATAGTTTAAAGTTTACTAGATCAAAAATCTGTTCTTTTTTTTTCATTTAATCACATTTTTGGGGCCTAGAGCACTTCTGACTTTAAGATATTTGCCCATGTGGCAGAAAGTTTGAGCAACAAACGGCCAAAACTCCTGCTTTTTATACAAACCAATGTGTACAATTAGCAGGAAATGGTTGCTAAAATCCTTCTTCTATATTAAAGTGCTTGAGTTCATTTCTCTTTTCCTGTTATGGATAAATTAGTGTGTAATCTGGTTTGCATCTTAGATTAGATCACATGTATTTATTGCATTCATATTAAAAATCCCAGCTTTGTATATAAAACATTCTCCAAGCATATCTGTACTTGCCCCACAAATGACTGACTTTAGTAAGTGGAAATGTTTCACAAATTGTACCAAAACCTTGAAGAGAAACTTGTTCTGTTCTCAGAAAACAGAGAACAACACAGAAAAGAAACAAACCCATTAGGTGTTCCCTGCTGTACCCAAGAATATCCCTGATGGGAAACTTTCAGAATGTACAGATGCTTTCCTTCTCGCGGGGGTTTGACTTTTCTTGTTGAACCTCATGGCATTTTGAAGAAAAATAAGCAGTTCTGCTTTGCTGAAGAGCGCAGCATAGCAGAAAATGATGCCATTCCAGCGCTTGGTAAACATGCCAGTCACAGGAGAGCCTACAATCCTTTGAGTTTTTCTAAGTGACCAATGCTTCCTTTGGCTTGTTGTTTTTAAAGATGATTAGAAAATTGCTTGGCGCTCCAGAGTCGTCGCTGCAGCTGGAATGAGGTGGTTTAACAGAACCGAGCAGCATACCAGCTCTGGTACCAGTCAGGTATTTCGACATTTGGAAACAAAGCCGCCGGAGTGTGCACCAATGAGCTCTCACACGCAGGCACATACGCAGAGGAGAAACGCCACGTCTGCTGGCCTTCACCGGTTCATTAGCTGCAGGCGGATTCCAGGATTCCAGGATTGGTTGAATCCTAAAGCAGGGTCACACTCCTCAAGACCTTTTCCCACGAGCCACAAGTTTTACCTTGTGTTTATATTTACATCTGCAGAACAGAGATGATTTAAAGTTACCCTGACAGTCTAATGCATCATCTTTAGGGCTGAAAGTGGCTGATTTTCAGGCACAGCTAGGAGAAAAATAACAAAACCTCTTTCTAGGGTATCAATGTCTGAATCTAAATAGAATGAAAACAATCACGTCTCTTTTGCTCAAACAAGCTCTTGCTAATGAATTTATTTCATCAAACATTGCAAAGGAAATCAGCTTGGGTTTATGATGATGTGTGATGTCACCCCCTCTGCCCCATTCACTTATCTTTTCAGTCTCTGCCATCTGGCAGTAGACTGGGAGTTGATGGGAGCATCTTTCAGAGAAAACGTGAACTGATCCTTTTCTTCCCAAGCCTAGTGAGAAATGTTGCTGTTATAAAGGTTAATTTCGTAAAAATATTAATTTATCTTTTTCTTATTATTTCTTCTTGTGAAGTCTTGTAATTTTAGTCCTAATATTGTTAATTTTGACTCACCTTATGTAATCTCATCAAATGCCTGGTTAGGTGTTTTCTCACTTTTTCTCATCTTGTCTAGTCTTAATGTTTTTTAAATCATCAATCTCCCTATTTCAGTTTAATCTCATCTCAACTCAAAATATCTGGTGTTGTCATTCATTATCTCATCGCTTGTCTCATCCATTTAATCGAATAATTTTTCAGGTGATCTTACAATGTTTCATCTAACGTTAGTTGCGTTTCCATTAAAAATGTGTGAAAAACTTCATTGATATTGTGCTAATGTTGAAAAAACACAATTTTGCAAGAGCTAAAACAGAAAAGCAATTAAAATCACACATGAATTAGTTTATTCACTCCATGAGTGATTAAAAGACATCCTCCCACCATTTCCTGTTCTCTTCTTTGTCATTTCCGCCAGTAGCAACATCCAGTTGTTGATCTCATGAGTCATTTGTTGTGAAAAAAAATATTTTCATCGCACCGTTGCAAAGCACAATAATCTCACTTCAGCCCCCAAAAATCACCAATTTAGTTTTTCCAAATTGCTGTTTTTCTATTTGTTTTCATAATTGAAAATTCTGAAATTTTAAGGTCAACCGAAACACAGCTAAAGTCTTGTTGTTTTTCATATAACCTATATGACTCAACAAATCTTGTCTAATTATGTTTTTCTTCACATCTGATCTTATCTGAACTTAGGCTCTCTGGTGTTGAGGTTCTTTGTCTCATGTTGCAGCTTAGATTTATCATTGGTGTTAAAGATACGAATGCAGAGGATGAAGAATGTAACTTGACTGTGAAGCCAGAGGTTTTCTGTAAACACCAGATTAGAGTTTTACTTCTGCAAATATTTATCGGAGAGCTCTCGGCTCCTCAGGCTAAAACAGAAAGAAATAAATCTCTGATCTAGTAAAGCAGTAACAGAAATTTCTTTTACCTCCAGCTGCATTTCCATTGACCGTAAAGTTATGCAAAGTGGAATCCTGAAATAATGGAAGAACATACTTTTATTTATTTTTTTAAATCACGTTTTTCTGTAAAAGGTTTTTGCACTAGGATGAAGTGGTTTTTCAGCCGTATCAAAATTGATGCATGTGTAAAACTGCAATTGAACCATTACATGAGTCACTTGATCAACAGCTGGATGTTACTACTGGTGGAAACCATGAAAAAGAAGACAGGAAATAGAAGGAAGATGATCGGTCTGCGTGTTTTTCAATGACTTATGGTGTGAACAAATTTATTCATGAGTGATTCTAATTACATTTTGTATTTAACAGAAACAGCATATTAAATTGTGGGAGGTTTTTTTCCATCATTATCAACAGAGTTCTGAACACATTTCTGATGGAAGCACAGCTTGTGATATTCAAATTGTCCCAAAAGTGGAAGTGAGTATTTACTTTGAGGAATAACGGCTCATCCCTTCCCACTGACATGATTTCCTGAAACAGTACGAGGAGCTGAAGCGGCAGAAGTCGCCTGTGCTGGGCATCAACTCTCTCAGCAGACTGTCCGGCTCTGAGCCCGCTGCCCTCCAGCTGATTGTTTACCCGCCATATTAATTTTCACTCCGTGGCTTGCTCCGCTGCATATTATCAGACGTCCCAGACTGGACTTAATCTGTTCTTCCCATTAACACTCGCTAACTGGGAGTCGCTTCTATCTGTTCGCCTGCCAAGGCTCCCACAAATGACTTGCTGGTGATTCTGACCACTGACCGGTCGGCCGGCCAAGCTGCTGCGGCAAGATTTCAGCTTGCTGTGCATTCGGGGGGATTTAAGAACCTCCAAAACAGCAGCTAAAGATTACAGCAGAGCGCCAGCGTTATGACATGCTTACGTCAGATTCTGTGGTTTTCTGCTGCAGATGCCAAGCAGCACAAACTCATAAAACAAACATAGATCCGTCAGGAAGGAATTCCATGGAGAACCGTTTCAGGAGCAAAGGATGCTCCGCTGTAGCCATGAAGGAAGAACAGGCAATGATTTCATGTTAGATAAAAGAACAGCAAGTATTCCTGCTGCACTACAAAAACACAAAGTCTCACCAAGTATCTTTGATCTAGTTATAGAGCAAATATCTTGGTACATTTGAAATAAGACGAAATAAACTTCCAAATCATTGTTCAGAGAAATATTGTGGAGTCATCATTGTAGGGTCAATATTTTCTTAATGTTGATGAAAAACAACTGGCGGTGAAGTTTTACCTTTTTGCTGCTCCTATTTGCATTATTTGCTGCATATCACATCCACAGAGCCACTGTAGGCTGTCTTACACACCGTTTCATGAGCAAAGGCTAAGCTAACCTTATGCTGGAAATTTTACACACATACCAACCAATATATGGGTAAATGTGAACTGAATGCTAGATGCTAAAAGATTTGCATTTTGAGTTGTAAGTGAAATAATATGCCTGTGTAACTCGTACTTTTCTTGCTGAAAAGTTATGTTTAAGTTAGTTCTGTCTTAATGCAAGTATAGTGAGACATTTGCACTGGAATCTAGACCAAATGTTTTTGTGATTTTGCAGTGCGGCTGGTCCTGGTCAGGAGTTGGTTGCTGATACGTTTCAGCTTTAAAAACAGAATCTTGAGATGCATTATGCAGAGCGCTGTGACTAGAAGATAAACATGATGAATGATTGAGAAGCAAAACAGACACTCTTCCACTTGAGGTGGTTTTCTGCGGCCTAGAGAGGATGATGAAGGTGAGGACATCGGAGAATCTTAACCAGAGGACTGGGAAGGTGAGCGGAATCGGGTTCTGATGCTCCAACAACGTTCCCATCAGAAGCTGTTTTGTGAAACATGCGAGGAGTTTGTGGCGTGTGTGAAGTCCTTACGGTGGCGTGAAGCCGTCCTCTTTTATTCATGGCCAGGAATCTGTTGCTGTAAACCCCTTTGATGCCGATGACGCCCTGAGAAATCGCAATCAGCTCCAGAACACCTGGAAAGACAAAGACCACATCTGGACGACTGAAGGACAATAAAATCAGTTTATTTCCAAAGCTCTCACCTCAGCTCTTTTATTCGATTCAGCTGCACGTTAAAAAGTCTGTTAGTCTTCACTTTGAAATCAGTTTGAAGCAACAGTAGAGCTTAAACATCAGTACTGGTCATTGCTTCAAATGGATAGTTTGGATTTTTGGGTTAAGCGTTCTCAGTATTTTACATACAGAAGCAACTGGAACAAACAAGTTGACTGTTGTGCAGAAAAATAAATTATGAACATTATGGAATAACTTCATTTTGAGAGAAAGACCTCAATTAAACTTCTCCCAGGTACGAAAGCAGTCAAATCATGACACCATCCTCTTCTATTCCCCATCAATCCTTATAGCTGGTGCTGTCCCATTAGTTTCAGCTTTCAAATATGGACAAAAAGTCTGGGCACCTTCTCAATTTAGAGGAAGATTGAGGAAGATGTCTGTGAGCCAAATGTTTGTCATGAGTAATGTCCCAAATTTTCATGCCTCTCAATATGAGCTCTGAGGTTGTGAGGTTTATATTTAAAGCTTCTATAAAACTGGAACAACTGAATATTTTGTGTGATTAAAGTTTCATGTTTGCATGTTTAGGTTTTCCTTTTTATTCATTTGGACTAATTTGGTCTGAAACAAAGGAGAATTTTGTGTTTTATTTGCAACTTAAAGCAATGCATATGATGAAAACATAAAAGTTGAGTTGTATTCTAGTGTCTAGTGGGTTGTTGAGGAAAAAATCAGATCATATCTTAAAAACAATAAGTTTGCTGTAACAAACCAGCAGCATTTGTCTGTAGAAACTGAACAGAATGCAACAAAAAATCTTTTTTTTCTTCTCTGCATTTTTTTAAATTCTGAGATTCATTCAAACTTACAAATTTAAAACATCCTGACTCGTGTTCATCTGCTGCCTGTCAGGCTGCATACACACACACACACACACACACACACACACACACACACACACACACACACACACACACACACACACACACGCACCCCCACACACACACACACACACACACACACACACACACACACACACACACACACACACCCACACACACACACACACACACAGATGGCTGCTGCATTTAAACCGATGTAACCTGACAACACTGAAGAGAGACCATGAAATGAAGGCACACGTGTGCTTCCACAGGGAGCGTCGCCTGTTTCATCAGACCTCAATAAAACCTGAAACACAAATCTACAGGTTTCTGACCAGGACACACACAGTGGTTTACAAAAGAATTCATGCTCATTAAATATTTTTTATGTTTTGACCCATTAAGCATCTGTGTTTATGTGATTTTATGTGCTTTTACATGACATCTAAACATGCCTTTGGATTCAGCTCCATGAGCAAAAACTTTGCAGAATTTTCTTTTGCTGAAATTACAGCTGCAGGTCTTTTGATTGACATTTCTGCTCTTTCTTCTTTGCAGAATAGTTCAACCTCTGTCCGATTGGATGGAAAGGCTGAAACGATTAGTCGGATTCGTCAAAAGAATCATGACGAGTTGATTGTTGGAATAAACCTCAACTAATTTCATAATCGATTAATTGCTAACTGGAGAACGCAAAAAAGGCCATTTGCTGAAATGAACAATATATTCAGAGCAGAATTTCAGCTAAAACAGCACAGAAAACATTTTGCATTTAGGATAAAAACACCTTTGTATGCAAATACGCTTTAACCAGAACCAAAAGGAATGCTGTGTTATTGTATTTTAGGCAATAACATGTTTATTTTCTTGTTTAAAAAAATAATTTAATTATACATTTATTTGCACCTTTTAGTCTGTCTAATATTGTATAAAATTGCTGAAGTGGTCAATCCAATTAATTGATTAGTAGTCAAAATGATCAATTACTAAAATTATCTTTAATTACACCCCTAATGGGGAGCATCAATATTCAAATCTCACCACAGATTCCCAATTAGATTTAGGACTGTACTTTGACTAGGTTACTCTATTGATCTGAAGCATCTAGTTGTGTCTCTGACTGCATGTTTAGGGTGGTTGTCCTGCTGGGTGAACAACAATATATTGTTCATGAATGTCAATATATTGTTGACAACAATATCTAAACAACAATATATTGTTGCTTAGATTTTAAAAATAAAATCTAAACTACTTGGTTTTGCATTTCTGATTAGACAAAAATGTCCTCACTTTTATCTTTGGGAATAAATGCTGAGTAATTTATTGCTGCAACCTGCAGACAATCCACCAAAAGGCCCAACATCATATCCATCGATTATTGATTTTGTGGCTTATTCCATCCATCATGCCGCGTTTCACTCTAAAGGGTTTTAAATCAGGAGGTTTAACTTCCTCTGCGTTAAAGTTTTATCAGACAGACCCTTTTGTTTAAGCAGCATTTATTTTTTGCTGCGCAGTGGAGTCGCGTTGTTGTGATGTCAGTCACGCTGATTTGCAGCCGCGCACATCCCGGCGCCTCAGAGCTGCACCTGTTACTTCCACAAATAGTCTACCTGCCAACATCCCGGACGGACACAAACGAGGCTCGTCAACCTGATGACTTGTGCTGAGATATTTCACACCGCTACTCCTGTGGAAACCATTACTGTTCCAACTTACAGGAATAACATTCATGAAAACATAACCAGGAAACTTGGGGGATAAAGAGGAGTCGCGTCCAGACGTTTAAGATTCAATAGTTAAGCTGCTTTGTGCATGCAGGGGAAGACTTACTCAGCTGGTTGGGCTCATGGCTGCCGTTCACTCTGCCGTCGGGATGAATCTGGAGGTGGAAGCCGATGCCAACCCTGCAGTAGAGCCTGCAGGTCCTGCGTCCCGAGCTGGTCCCCTCCTGAAGGAGCAAAGAGGCGCGCTGCGCTGCGGCCGCGGCGCAAATCCAATGAGCGAAGGTCAGAAAGCAGAGAGGAACGTTCATTCTTCCCAGCAGGAGACTCTCACCACGCCGCGTTTCGCATTTTAACCGATCCAGTGGAGAGGTCAAGAACCCAGGAGGTTTGCGCGCACAGGCGTGCGGCGCGGGTGGGTATTACCCCGGCCGCGGTGCTTCTGCTGGGGATATTTATAACGCCAGTGAGCTCACAGCTTCATGCATGCCTGAGCTCAAAAGGACGCTCTTTCAGCGGGATTTTGTCGCCGAGATGCCACTCCTGCTCAGCACCGACCCACAGCAGCGGGGCGTGAAGGAAGCTCCACCGACACGGAGGTCTTTCCCAGAGATCCTCCGCGCCAGGACGCAGCATTTTACGCACAGAGACTAAATATTTTGAACGGGAGTGGGTCGGTTTGTCCCCGGAGCTGCAGGACGAACGTCTCACCTCCTTTTACCTATAAAGAAAAGTTTAAATCTCTGACTCAGAGATGGGTTTAAACACTGAGGCTTTGTGATGTTTTACCGGCTGCTGAAGAGCTGAATGGACAGAATAAAAACCTAATGCTTCAGTTAAACAGCCATTCCTAATGAATGTGGTGATTTTTACAGAGTCTTCAATACTGTTTCACTTCCAGTTCAGGTTTTTTACCTCGTCACATTAGAAAAACTTTTTGTTCTATTCAGATTTTAAGTGACAGAGACATTAAGTATAATTGCCTTGGTTTCAAGTTTGATTAACATAACTGTGAGTTGAAGGAAATTGATATCTTCTAACTGGAGTTGGTGAAGTTGTGTCTCTTTGGTGGTGGAGCTCTGACTTGGGTTTGCCCAGGGCACCAAATGGGCTCAGACCGCCTCTGCTTGGGAGGCTGTCTTAAAACTAAACATCCTTTAAATTCCCCACCGACCTGCCTGCCGTGTACCTGGGACTTGGCGGTTCTGGCTTTTCACTAAAGTTCTCTAACAGACCTCTAATACCAGAAACAGAACAGCTGGATTCACACTCAGATTAATTTACTTACAGATGGACGATGTTTACCAGAGAGGTGAAAATTAAATAAGATTTGTACATGAACAGATATCTAGAAAAGAGTTTTCTTTTCTTCAATCATATAAAATTAAACTAATGTGCTAAAGTTTGATGTCACTTGATTAAAAAGTTGCAGAAGTAAATATCTAAATCAAAGTTCTTAAAAACTGGTTAAGATCTGCACATTTGCTCAACAACAAGTGATGAAGACTGACTAGTAGGTCTGAAAACATGATCACTGAGATAAAACTGAGGACAAAGACCTGAACGTTTCCCTTTTCATGGACTTGTGTTTGCTTTTCAACAGCGCAAATTATTTAAAACTTGAGAAATGTGCCACTTTCTTATAAAGTTATTAAAATTCTTTGCTCATTTACAGTTTCTAGAGCTGTTGTCCTCTGAGAACTGAATCATTCTGGTATAAAATGGTTCTGAAACCAAAAGGAAGACATGATGTAATGTCGACACATCACAGAGCTGCTATAAGAACTCGTTTAAATTGTTAAATTCTCCGTGCTCTTTATCAGTTGCCCATTTCAAACACACAATTTGGACAAAATTTCTTTAGTCAAGCATTTGGAAAAAACCCCAAAGATGGATATCACAGTTTGACAGACAGGAAACAGGATTTTAGCTCCAGCAAGATGCGAATGAATGTGTATAAATACAGATATATATACACAAATCACGTTTATACTTATATAATGTTGTAATTTCTTCTGAAATAAATCGACACAAAATTTTTTCCTCACAAAAATAAAACCAAAGTTTCGAAAGCGGCAAATAAATGGTTTGATAAGCTGCAGCTGAGAGATAATGATGGACTCCTTTGTGGCTCAGACAAATTGGATTGTCTGTCTTCTCTCTCTCTCTCTCTCACACACACGCACACACACTCACACGCACACGGTCAGAAAGAGATATGCCTTCATCTGGGTACTTTAGTCCAATCAGGCTCAGCTTGCAGAGCCACAGGCCAGGTGTGCAGATCTGAACATCTTTATTTTTTACTTTTTAAATTGTTCTCATAATCATTCTTATTATTATCAGTCCTGTTATCTGATAGATTGCAAAAAGTCATAATTTCATGACTTCAGATGCAGAAATATGCTTGATTATCTCTTGGGCTGTTTCTATGTTCTAGAGGAAATTAATCTAATTCATCTACTGTCACAACAAACATACTGAGACAAGTAAATGAACTATTATTCCAACAGTAGTGAGATTATTTGCTTAGAGGATTACCCAGGGTCACCTGCGCCTGTCAGTGATGCTCAACTCTATATTTTCTTGGTTGGATCTAAAATAGTAAAGATTTTAAATGCAGATCAAACATTTGAATATTGATAATGGAAAGAAAAAGTTGTCTTACTTTTATTGGGCTTCAGACACACTCTGCCAACATGCACAGCCAATAAATAAGAAGCATCTATCCACTGTAAAAATAATAATAAAAAAAACTTTTCATCTGAACCGAAAACATTAGTGCTTTAGGTTTGGACTGGAGGAGGGTTCATTCATGCATTTCTCTTGATTTTTCAGAAATCTGAACGTCAACTGGCAGGATATTTCTAAAATTATGTCCGAATTTGTACAGATTGATGCGGTTAAGACAATCCTTGCACAGGTTTCTGTCTTCAGTCGTGTGAATTGACTGGAAGTGGACAGCTCTTAAAAATTTGACTCCCAACTTCCTATCTGTATTTTTCACTCTGAGAAATGATTTCAACATTTTTATGATTTGGTCACCATATTTCCCCTATCAGGGAACCACTAGTGGATAAATGATACAGATCAAATGCATCTGGGCGTTACAGTGTTTTGTGTTTGCATTTTGATCTTTTTCTTCTGGTTTATTTATATTCTAATGGTCTCCTCATACTTAGTACATTTTTATTGTTTCCATTGCTGCCACATTATTTCCTCATGTTCAGTTTCTTGCTTTATTGTTGTGTTTTGTCCTGCTTCATGCTGTGCTCATGTTTTCATGTTTTCTTGTCATTCCGCTCCATCTGCCAGTTTTTCGCTGCTCATTGGCTTCATTCGGTCCACCTGTGTCTGGTCTGATTGTCTTCCTCTCTCACCTGTTTGCTGAGCTCCTTCAGCGTCTCTGCTTGTGCAGATTCTCTTTGGATTGTGCAGCGTTCTTTGTGCCTTCAGTGTCTGTGTCGCTGTCTGTGCTCCATGTTGGTTTTGTTCATTCATGAGCCTTATGTGTTCATCTTTTAACACTTTAAATATGTACAACCTGAGCAGCTGTCTGTGCCTTGCCTCTCTGTTTCATGATAAAAAATAATATAAGGTTATTAAGTCATCAGAACCTTCCTGTCTTGCCATGTGGGAAGGATTGGATTGGTTTGAAGATCATGTTTCCCTAATTTGATGCTCTTCAAATAAAGTATTGGGAGGAAAAACCATCACAATACATCTCACCTTGTCTTCTCAAATGAGTTGCTCTGCTTTATTTTGAAGAAAGAAGTAAAAGAAAATCAGTTTGCAGAAATGTTGTATTATGTTGATGTGACAGGACAATGTGGATTCTCTGTTCAGCTTCTTAAGCTTTTCATTAAGCTTTTCCTTCAAAAAGAAGGGAAATCAACTGAGTATGTCATTATCAATTTAAAAGTTGAAGGGTTAAAATAGATTATGAGGGGTTTGTTTTATGACCTCATCATTCAAAATGACAGCTAATGGAAAAAAATCCAGCACAGCCTCAAATGTGGAACATCTTCAAGCATCCGTCTGAGGATCAGTCCAAGTTATGCTTATTCATTTTCTATCTTGGCATGCATTCTCTGTAATCCCTCCCTCATTGTTTTAAGGGGCCCAGCAATGTCTGAATTTGATTAGCTCACGCGCCTGTGGATTACAGCCGGTACAGGGGCCTAATTGTCTCTGGCACACAGGGCTGGGCCGGGCCGGGCCTGCTTTACCTTTTATGTAAACAGCGGGGCAGTGTTTAGTCCCACTGTTCTATAACGGTCAGCCATTCCTCTGAGGCCATTCCAGCAACAGTGAGGTAATCCCCCCGAGTCACATAAACATGGATGGTCCTGACTGATTCTTCCGCTCGATTGATCCCAGCTTTCAGCAGATTCATAGAGTCGGTAATGAACAGACAGCAGGCTCTGCAGATAATAATCAATATGAGGACAGGCATGGCTCCCTGCAAGCTCTGACAAAAGTCACAAACAAAACAAGACTCATCTAGTTTATTTCTAGAATCATAAAGGCACCAATCCGAGTCTACAAGTAAATAACAACTCCAAGCTGCTCCAGAAAGAAGAGGAATTCAAAAATGTTAATGTTATCAGTCATGAATAAATAGTAAATAGGGAGCCAATGAAAGGTCATCTGCTGCATTTTGGAGCCCTTGGTTTTTTTTAATGAAAGACAAAATCAATGTACATAATCAAACAGTTCTTTGTAATTGACTTGGAGTCCCAGGTGAGTCCCCTCCAAAAGGAGGTGGGACTTTAGTTCAGCATGAGCTATTGGAGAAGATCTTTCAACTGAATGAATGGATGTCTTGAAGGAAATCTGAAAATGAAATGTTGATTCAGTTTATTTTAAAATGTATTCAGTGGTTTTAGTACATGTAGCATTACACTTACCGATGTTTTATATCCCTATATCTGCCTTTGTTGGTTCCTAATTCAAATATAGATCTTTGACTCCTTTATTCTGGCAATAATAATATTTAGATCAGTTTTGTTGATGAGAATCCTTGTTTAAATGAAAAAAGGTTGAGCATTTCCCTACCCTCCATGAAAATCTTCTGTGCCACCCGATTTCCTTTTTCATCCTTGTTTTCATTTTTATTAAAGGGGTGTCTTGCTGGGGCTTCAGCCAACTTCCCTTCATGTTGGAAATATGATTTACAGTGTTTAGAAAACTGCTTGGCTCTAGAACGAAGACGTGAAGAGGCCACACACAAACAAAATCGCTACCAGCTGAACTAATGTTGACTCTGATGTTATGTCAGAAGTTGTGCTGGCTCTCCAAACACGGTATGGCTCGGCTCCTTCGGTGCTTCCCACCATCATCAGCCGGACCCTTTGGAGACCTGCCGGCCTGCCGCCTGCAGCGGCCGGCCAGCCGGCCATCGCCACCGGCGGTGCCGCTCCCTCTGCAGAGCTCTTTGACCTGCAGTGGGACGCTAGTTCCCCTGCAGACGTTCCAGTCTGGCCATGAAAGACGTCTGTGACATGAGAAGCTTGGGAGAAAAGCACATCGTCGGGGAAAGAGTCCGAAGACGTATCTGAAGTGCAAAGCCTGAGCTTAGAAGAGGAGTTTTAACTGAACTTCATCCTTTTCGGTTTGCTGAGTCTCAGTGGAGCCACAAAGCAACACCTGTTCACTTGTTACAGACATGCCACCTGTCTGCAAGGGGAGCCGAGTGGTAAAATGTCTGTTCCACATCCATCCCTCTGGGCTGAGAGAAAGGACATCTCAACCTCTGACAAAGAATCCGGTTTCATTCTTTAAGTCTTAGAAATAAGGGAATCCCAAAAGGAACACAATGATTTCAAAAGATATGGATGTTGCACCGTTAAATGTGATGTTCTTATTGTACCACACCAGCTGCTTTTCCATTATAAATGTGCATCAGTTTCTTTATCACAATTTTTAAATTCTGATTGTTATCCACTGTTAATTTTCAGAGACAGTGCTCCATGATTTCTGAAATGCATAGATCATCAAACTGGGCCTGGTTTTTTGCAGGAAGTTGCTCTTTTTGGTTGTTTTGATTCAATTCTTTACTCATGGAGGTGTTCTTGTGAAAAATGTTAAGAAAACTCAATTCTGTGCAAGAGAAGAAACCCCAGACATGGATAATTTGACTGTACACAACCTGCAATACATAAATGATTTTTTTTTCAAATATAAATCATAATCCTCTAATTTACATTGTAGAATAATCTAAAAACAATGTGAACATCTTGAAGTTGTGTAGATGCACAACTACTGGGCCTCACAAGAAACTCATATGTATCTCCAAAAGAAATGTGTTTAATCAAATGTAATTCTTTAGAGGGGTGACAAAACTGTCACTCTCTGTATTTACTCAGGTTAACTTTGATAGAGAAATTTGTTCAATCATGTAAAATATTTAAGCGTGACAAAAGGAAAAATAATTAAGAAGTCTGTCAGGGGGTAAAATACCTTTTCACAGCATTTTATTCATCTGCCAACAGTTTTAGCAATAATTGGATGACTAGAAAAGATTTTAAAACAACAAACATCTAAGAAGATCTGACTGGCCCTGATGCAGCATGTCTGCTCCACAGATCCTGACTGCAAAGCTCAAATTAAAAACAATTAAAGGAACTTAACTGTTTGGTTAAATCGTCCAAGTGTTATTTCTGTGCTTCTCGGTTTTTGCTCTTGAATATAAGCAAGAAAAATACGATCTGTTTGTTGCTGGATGCCAGACATGTCTAACCAAGACAGCATGCAGTGTTGACTTTACAGGTGATGACTGAACTACAACCCGAGCCAGAGCTTGTCGCACTTCGACACGTACGCAGGTAGCAAACTGAACATTCCAGTGATGGCTGCGTTTTCACACAATGCGACTAAATACAACATGTCAAAGTTTGCTAACCTGTGCAGCTGAAACCAGATATTTACATACAACAAATTCATTTTTTTCCCTCATTGTCTGAAGTTAAATCAGACCAAATCTTTCTTGAGTTTAGTTAGAATGAAGAAAATATTCATATTTGCTAAAAGAAAAAAAAAGAATTTGTTTTATTTGATTGTCTTTCAAACTATGTGACTTGAGTCAAATTTCGAGCTTCAATTGAAACCTGAAATTTCAGTCAGATGTTCAATTTGAATCAGCTTCAAATTGACTGATGGACATTTCAAGCTAAGCTTCTGTTTTTGTTTTGACATAACTTACATTTTCCTTTGAACTCCTTAGAAAATTGAACAAGATTGTCTGGTACTATGCTAAAGTAGATCCATTCCTCTTTTTTTTTTAGCATCATACACCTCCAATTGCCAATTTCTACTGTATGCTAAAACAAAACTCTGTTTTTGTGTCACTGAGTCAGTGTGTCCACTATCTCCATGAGTGGGTTGGTCAGAATCTTCTCCAGCTTCATATAGAAAAAACAGGAAATGACTAAATGTTTCTGCCAGAGTCTTGACCAACACCAAGAACATGGATCACTTCATCCTGTCCGGCTCCATGTTTGTAAAAGAACAGATTTTAAAACCTAGTTGATGATCTTTAAGGTACTGAAAGATCCCTGACATGAATGCATTTCAAGTCTAAATCTTGGAGACCCGTCCAGTCATCAGAGATGTGCTCACTCTGTTCCCGGCCTAGAACTAAATAAAGGAAGACAGCATTTGGTTTCTTTGCTCCTCGGCTCTGGAACCAGCTGCCTGAAAGCCTGAGATTTACAAAAACTATTTGCTTCTTTAAATCAGGAGTGAAAACTTTACCACATGCTGCAGCTCCCACATGTCTATCACCACTTGGCTTTTTATCTGCTTAAATTTGTCATTTTGATCATTCTTAATATTTGTGCGATTATGCATTGTGTTTTGTTTTCTGATGCTTCATTTTGTTGTTTGATTTTTTTTTCATACTTGTGACACATTTGAGGTCCAGTTTTTTTTTTTATGTCAGTCGTTTGTGAAATTGCGACTGTTTTTCTGCGTAAGCACCTCGGTGTGCGTCTCCGGTGCTGTTGGGAGTTTGAAGTGGACGGCTGCCAGCTGTACATGAGTGAGATATCGTTCTCAGTTTTAGCCAGGAAGTCTTTCACGCTTGAGCCAAGAGTGAAAGAGTGGCTTGGCGCTCCGGTCATTACTGACTGATAAAGTTGGCTTGACTTTCATGACAGGGAGGTGTGGGGGTGGAGGAGCTGCTGGGGGAAAAGGAGGCGGGGATTGGGTAGGTGGGGGGCCAACATGCTTGCCCCGGCCTCTAAGAAAACTGTATGCAGTGGCTGTCATGGAGATGTACTTCAAAAGGAGTAAAGGACCAAGGCTCACCAGCAGAATGCGCACTAAAGTAATCCGACCACCTTCAGTGTCATCAGGCCGAGTCTCTGAATGACAAATGAGGAACGGCAAGCAAAGCAGCTTCTCTGAAGCAGAAATGTGTAAACATGGTTTCAGTTTAGACAAGCAAGTTGCAGCTTTTAAGATGCTTTTTTTGTATTTGTAGCACATCTTGTGTGTTTTTGATGTCCGTTGTTTAGCAATCTGGAAAAAGACTGATAAATTATGATTACATGATAAAGGAATACGAGTGTTTTACAGATTGATAAACTTGGATTAATAAGACAAACGTATACCTACAGTATTCTGAATGAGGCTACAACAAAGTTCAGAGGCCTTAAGGCATATTTTTTAATTCAAACTGTGAGATTTTTTTTAAAACACATAGTACGTCCCATTTTCTTTATGTATGTTATACAGCAAATAAAATGTAAATATATTAAACAGTGACTTTTTATATAAATAAAATTGCATGCCTGTGTCTTTTTGTGTGAATGCAAGCGTTACTGAGAAAGATATGCTGCTGTTTTGTACCGTAGAATCACTAAACGCTATCAGCAGAGCGTCTGCTAATAGCTAAGCAATATTTCAATTATTAAACTCTCACTAAAAGGTGGTCCTTTAGTGAGAGTTTCCGAGAAAAAACATTGTTTGCCTATAACAGAAGTCAGACCCAACCAGGCAGCGTCTACCAGAGACATTCTGTTATATGGATTCACATGGATAAACGCAGAACGGACATTATGTGTAAATTTGTCCCTGTCAGCAGACCTGTAGATTGAGTGCATTGTGGGTCGGAAATAGTCCACAAGAGACGACGGTGTTTGTGTATATTTAGGCCATCAATAAGTAATGATGAGGCAGCAGTAATCAGGCAGCAACCGGAGGAGCTGACCTCGTGTCAAGCCTGAAGACTAACTTTAAAACAGATAAAATATGTGTGTGTGTGTGTGTGTGTGTGTGTGTGTGTGTGTGTGTGTGTGTGTGTGTGTCTGTGTGTGTGTGTGTGTGTGTGTGTGTGTGTGTGTGTGTGTGTGTGTGTGTGTGTGTATGAAGAGGCTACCTAGGAGTCCTCATCTGAATATTTCTCTCGCTGCCTGAACCGCCAAGCTCTCTGTAAAGTCAAAAGTTTGGTTGAGTTAGTAAATGCTTTGGAAACAAGTTTGTCCACTCCTGTTACTCTTAGTCTATTGTAAAGTTTCCATGTCACTTGACTGTCAACGTAAGGGAGGAATTAAATTCAAAAACTAACTGAAAGTGAGAGGAGTCAAACATTTGGCTCCGCCCCCAAAAGGAGCAGAATGTGACTCTCCTCACACTCGAATGCGCCCCCTGCTGGCAGACATTGTGTATCATATCTGTAACATATTAAAAGTAAATGTCATTACTGCATAAATTAGACTGCATGTTGCGAGCCTCGGAATAATTGTTCATTTGAGTGAACATAAAAGAAACAATAAAAGGTTATAAATATGAATTTGTTTCATATATTTACATACATTGTATAAAAAAACTCGAGTTCTTCTGCCTTGGCCAGACCCAGATTATGTATCTGACTTTATTTGGGAACACTTTGGGATCACAAATATTGCAATGATTTTTTAAAATCAAATCAAAAATTAAATTTGAACCATCTTCAGTATTCCCTGACTCTTTTGCCAACTCTTTGACTGAAAGGCCTAAAACTATATTTCTGAGGTATAGCAGGAATATGTATTTTCCAGCCACACAATGTCTTTTTATAGCACAATCAAGAAACTATGTTACCTTTAGTTGTCATAAATATGCAATGTATATTAAACCTTGTAATTTAACTCTTTGAAATTGGGCCTCTGTCTCTTTAAAACTTCCTCCTCTACCTGAAACTCCATCTCAGGAAGTCATATCAACATGGCTCCTCTATTAACCCTTTAACAACATCGTGTTAAAGGGTTCAGTGTTGCACTGAGACATAGCTCATATAATGAGCTCAGCACATGGTCAGTTCCACGAGATCTTTACTAATTACTGCTGGCTAGTCTGAAGTAGCCGAGTGGCGGAGTCGTGAAGGAGGACTGCGCTGTGCCATGAAAGCTCCAGTTCTGAGGAGGAGCTGTGCCTTGAAGGTGGAACTAGGCCCACCCAGGAGTTTTGCACAACCAAATGTTATGTTTTTGATTAGGGAATAACATTATAACACATTGTAGAGCTCAAAAAAGTCAAGTTTTAATGACACTGTCACTTTCACAGGGTTGCACTGGATGGGTGGGAGCACCAGTTCAGCAGAGACTTTAACTGTCCCATGTTGCTCGGCTGCTGATTGGTACAGAGACAAATATGTCTGCAGGGGGAAGTTGGGGAACAAGTGACCCGATGACACAAGCAGAGAGGCATGAGGGCCCCGAATATCACAGGGGTGTTTGTGGGTTTGTGGAGGCGGTGCCTGTCCTTCCCCCTTCCCATCCGTCACATGCCTCTGCGGTGACTCTGACCTGTTTGACTTGGGCACCGGCGCTGTAATTTATCATGATGTGAACGTCTTCGTCACTCTGTCAGATCCTCTTCTTCTTCTTCATGTGGTTTCTGCACGTCTCTGCAAAGTCGCTCAGCTGCTCCAGATGGATTTCGTTCTTTTTTCAGATTTAGATTTAGCAGCACATTTTCCAAACCTTTACCCAGTGAGCTATCCAAGTACCTCTTTAAATTCCACTAAAGGAAATCAAAGCACAATCGTCTTGCAGAAATAGGAGTAAAAAATTGCGTAAACAGAGTTTCAACTAATTGTCAATTTCATACATTTTATTTCAGCTTGTTGGCTTTAACATAACTTCTAAAATAAAGATTCATGGTTGAATTCTCACCCGAGTCCTTCCACAGAAATTTGCTATTTGAACATTAATCACTGAATCACATTAGTTCATATGCATTTTACTCATTACCAGAAGGTAAATTAAACATTCTTACTAATGTGGGACTTGATCAATTTAAAATTAGTAAGAATATCATCATAAACCAAACACTTTACAAACAGAAACACAGCAAATACACAAGTAAGCAAAAAGTCAGCAAAATGTGACGGTGCGGCAAAAAGCAGGAAGACTAATTTCATAAAATTTTTGTAAAATTCATAAATGGGCTTGTCACCTATAGTCGCATTGTTTTATCATAATTATTTAACATTACTAAAAGCATAATGCAGCTGACATAACTTCTTTTGTTGTTACCGTCCTCCATATTTGCATGTTTTTAATTATATTCCTCCTCAAAAGCTGTTTATTTATTTTCTCCATGTCTGCGACAAACCTATGTGAGACCGATTATGAATCTGAGGAAAAACTGCAACAACAAAACACTTAAAATCTGATTATGAGAAGGATCCGGGCATGCTGGATGATCTTATGCACACAAAAAATGTGATGGCATCAGCCCAAACACAAACAAAGCTCAACCAGCAGTTTGGTTTTACTTCTTTTATGTTCTTCTCTTCTGTGCTCTTGTGATTTTTTTTTTATTATTATTTGTAAAGCCATACTGTTCACTATTGGATGATAAGTTTAAAAAAACAAACAGAAATTCATATCACAGGCCAACATGTCGGCCAGTTAGAAATTACTCACTCTCTGTAAAAACATTATTTTTTAAGAACAAAATTATTCATTTCCACTGGATAATATTTTTAACTGTATTTAAAAGAACACGCTTGACCATTTTTTACATGTAATGCACGAATTGACCACTTGATGGCGACATTTAACCATTATTCACATGCGGCAGTTTTCCAGCGTCTCGAAACGTTTCCTATCGGTTCTGACGTCTTTCTCCTTCTTTCGTTAATTATACCGTCATGCCATGGCTAGTTTGGTGATGATTCATTTGAAGATTTTTTTTTCTTCATATTATAAAAATAACCAATACCATTCACTGTAACCAGGGAGACTGTATTCTTATGTGTCGTTTCTTTGTCCACCCCGAATGTTCTAGTCATTTTATTTGAACCACGTGAAAATTCCGGATAATTTACTTGAACAAATGATCCATTTTCTCATGAATTAATTCCCACTGAGTGTGTTTAATTCTGCTGGGTTTTTGATCCTTCCTTTGCAGCGACTTGTTCTGGAGTTTCTCCCAAAATATCTCCGACAAAAAAGCGAGGTAAACACAAGACTGGTGTTTTTCATTTAATCAATTCTAATTGTGTAATAAAAATAATAATAATAATTTATGTGAAAGAAATTTTAATTTAAAATAAATTGCAGGCTAGTAATAGTATTTTGATCTAATAAAAAATATAAATGGATTCAAACTGCAATTTTGAGGATTTTATTTTTAAAACCTATTTTAAATTTAGTTCAAGGAGCAGAATGCCAGCGAGATTTGCATATGTGTAAAATTAAAAATAAACTTTTTAATAAATCCAGAAATCCCAGAGGTGAAAATAAAGCTATTTTATTGTCAATGCATTCAACATGATTAGATAAACTGTCAAGTAGTAAATTTCCGCAAAAAGGAAGAAACACTGAAACTATTCCCCAATGACACAAAATATTACACTTTGTTTTTCAAATAAAACAAATTATTTACACTGTGATGAATAGACTGCATCTTAAATCAATATTATTTAATATTACATGCACTCTGAAATATAGTCTCACATAAAAACCCCCAATTTGTGTCCTTAAACATTGCAGACATGAAAAAGAAAACAATTGTTGTGGTGCAAACCAGGATGAGTGACGACAATTGTAATTCATCTCTATATTTAAATTTGCGTGATATAAAATACAACTTACTGTACATTTACACATATTTAAATCTTCCTTATTCTCAAAGATTCAAGTGCTTCATAAATAGATTAGTTTTTTTTTTTTAAGTCAAAATGCATTCGCTCACAGTCCAAAACATGTCATTTTGTACAGACGAGGAGGAAAAATCAACAGACCAAAAAAGGATTTTAAAAGCGTGTCCAAGGTGTAAATAAGTGCAAGGGGTGTTTTTGTAGTTTAAGTGGCCTATTATCATTTGGAGGACTTAAATCCAGGCAGATTCTCGGCCCCTCGTTCAGCAAAAGTCCCTCTGATCACCTGAAACAGTCAGTTGTGGGAGGTCATGTGACGTGACAGGTGATGCCGCTCCCGGAAGGACTCGTTGCATATGGGGCACTTGAGTTTCTCCTCGCGCCGCCGCTTGACGAGAGGCTCCATGGAGTACTCTTTTTTGTGGTGTGATCGCATGTGGTAAACCAAGTCTGAGGTCATGCGGAAGGAGGCATTGCACTTGGCGCACCAGTTCTGAGCCGGCAGACAGAGAGAGGTGAAGGAGGGAGGCAGCAGCGTGAGCGCCGAGGGCATCTGAAGCTGGATAGGTCCGGAGTTCTTAGGCCAGAAGGCGGTGGTGTACACGAAAGGGTTCTGCTTGCCAATCCCAGCAGGGACAGGGCAGTTGGCGCCAAGCTCTGCACCCTGCAGCTTGGCGGCAAGGTGGTCAGCCTGGTAGAGTCTGTTGGAGGAGATGGTGTCTCCCACTGCTGGGTGGCAGTCCAGCAGCTTGGGGGGCATCACCAGCGATGAGATCTGGGAGAAGGAGCGAGCTGGTTGGCTGAAGGCACTCTTCCTCTCTGTGCCGCTGCCGCTGCCCTGCTGGCCGACCGAGGTGAACGCGCTGCCCATGGGTGAGGTCTGCGGTGGCTGCGTTTCAGAAAGAACCTGCCTGATGTTGAGGTGCTTCTCCACAGAGTTGCTGCTCGGGCGACCTCCGTCTTTGTTCTCAGAGTTGGAGTTCTGGAGGTTTTTGTTGCCACTGTGGTGTTTGAGGTTTTGAGGTGACTTCTTGACCTCTGTGAAGGCGCTGCGCTTGACCTCTCCGTGCTCTGTAGATCCCGGCGGGGAAAAGGACCTGTGGTTCTCCTCCAGGCCATACACGCCTCTGTAATTCTGTGCAGAACTTGCAAGCTCTTCCTTAGTCTTGGAAACTGAAAGGCCTGGTCCTCGGGACTCTCTGTCCTCGACTTCTGAGAACTTTCTCTTCCCCGAGCTCTCGCTGCAGATCTCGGCCTCCTTGTCTGTCGGTGAGCTGCTCCGGTTCTTCTCCAGATCCCGCGCCAGGTTGTGAAAGTCAGTGGAGGGTTTGTTGTTGTCGTGCGGACTGCTGAAGCCTTCCGAGCGGCCGAGTTTCGGGCTGTTCCTGCTCGGGGTTGTGTTTGGTCGCTCTATGCTGCTCTCTTTGCCAGGCTCCTTGTCTGCCTCTGTAATACTCTGCAGCCTTTTGGTGCAGCGGAACCGGAGGTGGGCCAAGAAAGGGAACTCAAACTGGAACCGCTGGCTGCAGTCTGGACAGGAATGGTGGGATGGACCTAGGAAGCAGAGAAATGGAAAATTACAATTTGAAGATAGAAAATCTGAAACTCTAAAGAACGTTGACAGAGTTGAGACCTTCTGGTCTGTTGTCCTGTTTGTTTTAGATGCTTCCATGCTTAAACATTTCAAAATGTAATGAGCGGGTCAGTAGTAATCTGCAGGTTAGGAGATTATCCAAATACTTAAAACACACATACACCAGCTTGCCTGCTCTGCTGCTCCAGTTGGGGCTTCAGTCAGCTCACCTTTGCTCTTGGCCGGCGCTCGGCTGGAGCTGAGCAGCAGCAGGTCGATGAGGTCCTTGCCGTACCAGACCAGCAGCTCTTCGTCCTTCTCGATGCGGCGCAGCGAGCGGTAGAAAAGCTGGCCGTTCTTCACGTAGGCCTCCAGGTTCTGCTCCTCTTTGTCCCGAGCTGACTGGACCAGTCGCAGCCACATCAGGCCCTCCGAGGTGCTGTTGGCGGCCGAGGTGTCCACCTGCACATCATGAGGATTCAGGGATTTTTATTAATATATTCACCTAAAATTCGCCACCTGGTCATAATGTGTATTTGCAGTAATTTCATATAAGATTAGTTTCTAAAACAAGAATAAATCTTAGGGATAAACTCAAATCTTGAGGCCTTTTCAATATTTTCAGATATAAACCGGAAACCAAATGAAAGCTGCAGGTTTGCACTGCAGGTTTGACCCACCCTGAAGATGTAAGGCGCTGTCCGTTTGTCGGTGGATTTCAGCGCGATGAAGGCGATGCTGTCGTACAGCGACGTGTGGCTCAGCACGCACGGCCCGAAGATGGCGTTCTCCGGGATGTCGCACGTCGTGTAGACGCTCGTGAAAATGTCCGTCAGACACTGCTGGACCGCCTTGGCGTCCCCGTCCCACGCCAACTTCTGGGAGCTGGACTCCTCCATGTCACGCTGCGGGGACACAGAGGAAGACACGCAGGACTTGAGCTGGAATCAAACCCGGCGGGGAGGCGCGGGAACGGAGCGGGAACTTCAGCTGTTTGTTTTCCATATTCAAAATAAATAAATAAAAAATCACAGTCCATGTGAGACGAGCAGGTTGTTCTGTTTCTGGAGACAGGAAATAAATAAATGTCCCCCGATACTAAATCAGGTGACATGGCGCCGATCCGGGCCTGTTTCAGCTTAGAACGGCATATTAAAGACAACAATAATGTAATTTATAAGATCAGTTATTTACAAAAATCTAATTATTATTATTATTATTATTATTATTATTATTATTATTATTATTATTATTATTATTATTATTATTATTTAAGAGCTTATTTTTATACTAAGTGTTTTAAAATCATTAGAATTAAATAAATCTTCATAATTCTCACAAATGCTAACATAAATATAATTAATTTTAAATGTAACATTTACTCCAAACTATTTTTTTAATTAAAAATAATAAATTGTTTTAAGCCAGTAAGAATATTTGCATTATTCTGTTCCATCCCACTGCACCCTTTAAAAACAAATTATATTCCTCTAATAATCTCGACTTGGATTACAAAGTTCTTAACAAAAACACATTTTCTTTTTTTAATTTACATTTGGATTATTGATTTCTGTAAAAAAATAAAAATAAAAAATAATAATAATAAAATAAAGCAGGTTTAAATTAAAATTGTGGAAAATATTTGAATAATTATTGTCGATTCAGAGAAAGGGAAACAAAATGAAATGAGTTCCTGAGTGGGACCTGCTGAGGTCCACTGGCGTGGCCATGTCCAATGGGTTTCAAGTGGACCGTCAAAGTCAGCGGTTTCGTGTCAGCCAGCCTTTCTCTTCTTCCTACAAGCGGCAGCGTATGTCGCCTCATTACCATAATCCAGCACTTTCCCCTCTGAGACTGTAATTAAAGCAGCACGACCAGTTAATTATTTCTTTTCTCCCTTTCTAACCTCACAATGTGTGCGTTTAGGCGGCTGCATGTGGCCCCTCGTCCCCTCCTCTCTGCTGCTCTCCTCCCTCATTTTCTGGACTTAAATAAGGCTAAAAATGCGCACGGAAAGCCGCACCTGATGCGCTACTATTTGGCACTAATGCAGCGCCAATATCTATTCAAAAGGCCGTGAAAAATAACAGGAAGGAGAGATAATGTCTCACTAATCTCCCTCTATTAAACGAGAGGGACATGAAACACAGTTAAATTGGATAAAATATATAAAAATAAAACAATGTTGTTGTTTTTTTTTTTTTACCCTATTATTCTTCGGCAATAAATCCTAATAACCAGAAAAGAGAAACATCTTCTCCAAAAAGCAAAGCGGTTCCTTCATGCAAAAAGTAGAAGCCAGAACTAATCCACGGTTCGGTTCTTTTCCGCTGCACACGTCAAAAAATACGCATTTAAAACTCATTGGCACACAGAGCGATGCAGTTCTCAAGTTTGTTTTGATTATTTTAGACAGTTTTTTTTGGTTATTGTTTTTGTTTTGTTTTTTTTTTGTTTTTTTACAATTATATAAAAAAATATATGCTTACACAGTCATTTGCAGTTGATTTTCACAGCACTGGTTTTCAGCAAGTTTAAGCGGTTCTTAAATTTGAGCAGAAATTATGCTTCACTTCCAAACTACACACATATATAGGTATATATAAAATATGTATATATATATATATATATATCCCACAAAAAAAGCTGAATGTTTTTACGCTTTGCATAAAAGAAGAGATTAATTTTTGCACTTCCATAAAATGGGAAGCAGCCGCGCTCCCATTCAAACCCGCTGCGGGTGGAGCGGGTGGAGCGAGGGGCTTTATTTCCCTCTAACCCATCTGCTAACGCCGCGCCAGGCACAAAGCTGCCCTAAATCAGCGCTGCAGCCGAAACATCTGCGGGTTCCTGCTCCGCCAAGTCAAGAGAACATGAATATCAGGCCCAACCGAAGCACCAGCCTACCTTTCCCTCGATGCAGAGGAGCAATATTCCACAGGCGAGTGGAGAGCGCGGACTCCGAAACCCGTCTGAGAAATCAGAACGAGGGTAAAAAGATGTTTTAAAAATCCGAAAACTAGCAGGCGGTGCCAGTGATGGAGGTGGTGGTGCTGCGCTCCCGGGCTGCTCCGATCAGAACATTTCCCCCCCGGTGCGCTGACAGTGACAGTGATGCTGCTGCTGCTGCAGGGCTGCAGGGCTGCAGATCCTCTCCGGCTCTCTGGCAGGGCGCACCGAGCTGGACGGATGGAGGCAGACAGAGAGTGAGACGGAGTGAGGCGCGCAGATGGGGCCCGGTGCTCTCTGGCTGACTGGCGCACAGACACACACTTTTTGTTTGCCGCACATAATCTATCCAATGAGGCGTGTCACTCTCCGTCTCCTCCCTTTAACTCTTCACTGGCCGACTGTCATTAGATGCGATTTATGGACGTGTGGAGGGATAAAGACCCCTCTCTGTCGCACACAGCCGCCCCCCGTTCATTATTATTGTAATTCAAATCACAATAGTTGGTGGTCGTATTGGGATAAAGTGACATTTAAGCAGCGGGTTGTTGGGAAGAAATCAAAGAGCAATTGGGTTTAAGAATGCATTATTATTATTATTTATTTATTCATTTATTCATTTTTTTAAGGGATCAAGCTTCAGTTCTTCTCCTATAAATAAAGTGGACTTCCTTGTCTTCTGTATTTGAACACATTATCTCTATTTAAATTTGTGGATGTTTCCAACTTCCTGTCTGGTTTCCGGACTCGGATTCCGGTGGCACCGGGCCGCCGTGTCTCTCCCGCCGCCTCAGCCGTCTCTGCATGCGGCCAGATGTGCTGGACATCCCGGGTGTTTGACCCCCTGCGGGTCCCACGCCGCCGCTGACTGACTGACTGACTGGCTGCACTTTGCTCGGGTTCATTTAGGGGGCGCCAGTGTATAATGTGCGCAGATTGAGCGGCTGAGATTTGAACAGAGAGGAGAGCTGCAGGAACAGGTGAGAATGAAATGCTGATGGTTAAACTTTATTGTCATGTTTTAAGTTTAATCTGATTTTTTAAAAATGTATTTATGGAAGCCTAGAAATCAGGCTTCCTATGTAAAGCACGATTCTGTTGCGTTGATGTGTAAAAGATTCTCAGTTCCTGCATCATCCTGCAACTTTAAAGATGCAACTATAGCATAAATTCACCGTTTACACATCAATGCAGACTGAACACAAACATTTATTTTATTAATGTTCACCTGCTCAGCTGAACATTACAACACAAATTAAGATGGCAAATACTTCATTTGTTCAACAGAAGAAATAATTTTAAGTTTAAAAACCTTTTGCTACTTTTTTTATTTCAAAATTTCTAACAGAAGTGTGAGGACTTTGGTTTTGGTTTGGTTGGCAGCCAGCTCTGAAATCGATTCCTCTAAATAAGAATGACTGAAATCGGTTTCACAGAAATGATGGGTTGCAAAGAAACTGAGCTGCAGAGGTAAAAAAAAAAACGGACTGTGAAGCTGACAGTTTCTCCTCTAAGCTCCTTGTTAAAAGAGAAAAAATGCAGGTGTGCACTTTATAATAAAATGTGTATAAGCTGATATGCTGCTTTCTCTGATTGAAACAAAACTGGTTTTTAATCTGAAAACGCAATGAAGAACTCAAATAAGTGTTTGCATGAATTATAACAGCTCCAGGTTTTATGAAATGTAGTGTTTGCATGGATTGCTTTTTTACTCTTCAATTAATTTAATGTCTTTTTGCAATATGACCATCTAAACCGCAGAATAGAATAGAGTAATTGAATAAAGTAAAGCTGTGAACCAATACACAAAAAGAAATACTGACCAAAACCAGAGCAACAATAGGAAAGCTGAATTCAACAACACACACATTCAGAATAAAAATAGAGCGTAAAAATATTTTATGGTATAAAAAAATTCCAAATATGAAGAAATACATTTTCTTATGAGCAAAAATACAAAAGACAAATAGTCTGTCAAAAAAAAAAATCAACAATTTATCCAGTACATGGATGTCTACAAAAAAGAAAGCCAGTATGTTTCATGATGTTATGTCCCACATGGAAACCAGTTTGCTATAGGAAGCATTTTGTCGCGGGAGCAGTTTCAGTCTGACACGACTGAACATGGCTACTGAACATTGTCCAGGAGCGATGCTGCTTTTGCTGAAGGATCCTCCCGTCTCCCACCACCCGCACAGGGTGGAGCGGCCTCCCGCCTGCTCGCTTTACCTGCCCTCTCTGGACTGCAGTCCTCTTCTTGATGATCTCTGGAGTTTTCTGACAAGACCAAACTGGTTTTAGTGTTACAGAGAAAAACCTGTGTCACGTTGAAGCACAAAATCACACAAATTCAGAGCAGAGTGCAAATCTAGAAACAGCTGATGAGTAAACACCTATTGAAGTAGCATGGAAATGATCTCAAACATCCTGTTTCCTGAATTAACCCGTCAGACGAGCCTGCAGGTGTCAAACCAGCTGCTTTCAATTCACTGTAAGGAGAAATCTGCACATTCTGTGTCTCCATTCATTTTCAGAATTTCAGTTTCACATTTATAGTTGTATATTTTAATTTGATGTTTCAAATATCATTTAGCAGATTTTTATTTATGTTATAAAGGTGCTGTCTTTGCAGCACTCTGTAGCCTAAGAAAAAAATACACTACTGATTTCAAAAAAAATAACTAAAATACATAAAGTGCAAAACAAATAATGTGTCTTAGATATATTTAATGATTTGCATTCATTATTTTTTATTTCTGTGTTTCTTGTTTTTGTTTTATTTTATCTCTTTGCAGATGGCCTGAGATGGCAGCGTACTGAAGGCAAATTTGAGCTCGGATCATTCGGAGCATCCTGCCACGGACCGAGCGATCAGGAGTGCACTCCAACATTTTGGGCGGGGGGGAATAAAATGTGCACACAATACAAACCCGTGGCGGATCAAACACAGTTGTCACAGTTTGCTGAGAGCTCCCGCTTTCTGGCCTCGCACTCCGTGTTTGGGAAGAAATTTGGACGTTTTTCTCTAATATTCATCACATTTCTGGAAAAAACAACTGAAAACTGTATATATGTGCACGTTGCAGTGTAAAATTAACTGTCATACAAAGTGTTAAACTTTGAAGTAGTCGTGTAGAAGACATACTAATTGTTGACATTTTGGAATAATAAGTGAATTTTGTAAAATGTGTGGTAAAACACTATAAAATGTAATTTTCAGGCATATTTTGGATACATTTTTTATTTAATTCTGAAGAAGAGAAGAAAGCAACTAAATGTGTTAAATTTAACTTGGTGAGAGGATTTTAAGGAAGCAGGCATTGAGATGAAGTGCCACGATGTCTGGGTTTCTTTGTTTGAAGTCAGAAATTCACAGCTGAGGGCTCAGTGTGTCTGAAGCATCTGGATTGTTTGACAGCATGGATCATTTCTTTATCACTTCTCCTTTCAGGCCAGAATCACAATGAATTTAGATTTTTCAGCCACGAGTCTCCCAGCAAAAATTTATGAGCAAGAATGAAGACGAGTTCCTGTCTAAACCTAAAAGATGACAGTTTGGGTTTAAGAATAGGTCAAGACAGAAATTTCAGTTTATAGGAGGAAAATGCAACGTTTAGTCACAACTTGATATGGGAATGCTTCAACAACAGGACAAACAGCACCCAAATATCAAATGAAAAATACTCACTGCTCTTTAGGAGGATGATTTGTCTAACAACTTTTATCAAGAAATATTTGATCAAGTCTGAAACTGCTGGTACAGGATTCAGTAACTCTTCTAATATAAAAATGAAAAACATTTTTATATTAGAAGATGTAAAAAATTCAGAGCACAGCACAAAGTTCAAGCTTGAACCTTTTCCATTGAAGCTTGTTCACATGCAGCTTTCCATTTCTGTTCATGCCAACTTGGAAAAGAGGAAACTCCTCATTTTATATTATGTCAGCATTACACAGAAGTTTTATTTTTATTTAAAACTTCCTGGTAAGTTGGATGTTTCATCATGTTTAGCTAAATTAGTCATTTCAAGGAAGGTGGAAATGACGCTTTGGATCAGTAATATAGTATAACTGGGTAAGATTGTTATGTTTTGTGTGACAGATGGGTTTTCCATACGTCCACCACACCTGCTTCATCTCCATATATTATAGAAAGATTCACATTTCGGATGAATATAGAATACAGGCATTGAATAAAAGTATTCCTCGAGGAACCCCGAATATGTTTTCTTTTTCTCGTTCACTCAGATTTTTGATTACCCAGTAACTCAAATGAATTCTGGTGTGCAACTATGATCCCTACTAGTTTAGTAGCGCCAAAGAATCAATTTCTTGGAGATTCAGCGGTTTTTAATCTTAGTCAGATTAAAAACCTTGTCTACGTCGTTTCCACATTAAGCTGAAGACGATTGTGACAATTCCAATTTATTGATCATGTGCTCACTTCACAAATCACTGACAGCAAAATTCATCTTCATACATGTAAACATCACGTCAGATGTTAAATTTTATAGTTGGAGCTAAAAAAGATGGAGGTTTGAGAACATCCACATTTTTATATTTCTCAGATTTATACACAAGTAGCAAAAAGCAGTAGATCGGATTTATGCTCTAATTTATTCAGTTACAACTTAGTCTATGTGAAAAAATAAATACTTTATTATCAGTTCTGTGATTGTGTTGTATTATGTGTGGAACCATTCAATTTTCTGGCTATTTATTACTTTCTAGACACAATTTTTTTCCCATTTCTTTGATTGAATGTGTAAAAGAACAAAAAAAGAGAAGCGTCTGACAGACAGGAAACAGGATTCTAGCTCCAACAAGGTGATTCCCAAAGAGCTGTTAGCTGAAAACTTGGCGGGCATGAGAAGATGACCTGAAGGATGATCCATCTCTCAGGTCTTCTCAGGTTTTTGTCGCAATTTTTTCCAACTCTCAGCTGTTGGAAATACAATCTGCTGGAGTTTTCTGCAATTATGAACATCACTGTCACCTGCCAGGAGGAGACAAATAATTGTAACAATAACTGTTTGTGTAAAAATGTGTGTGGGAGGAGGATTACGGAGCAGCACAGGGTGTTGCAAGTCAAATCACAGAACCAACAACTCAGACTGTCACATCTCATCCATCAGCCTGACTAAAAGGAGGTTACAACTGTCTGGATAATGTGGATGCAGATCCAGCTGCAACAATAGGAACAACAAAACAAACATTAAAGTCACAAATGGGTGTTGATGTTTGGTGGCATTACCTGTCGAAATGAAGCCCTTCATCAGATCAGATTTCTGGGAGGTTAAATGCTGCATGAGATTAGCAGCTCCGTTCCCACACCATGTTTATTTCACCGTCTCTGTCCAACACACTGATGTGGTTTTTACCTTTTGTGTACATCTCTGCGAGGAGTTTTTGACAGCATCATATTTTTATCATGCATCAACGGGCACTTTTTAATATTTCATCTGAAAAAACACAACCAGGGGAACTGCAGAACCAAACTTTAGCTTTCGTCTGCTCATTGTTAATGCCAAACTCCGTGATGAGTTAATTCCCTTCCCTCTCATTGGGCAGATCACATGAAACGGCAGTGACAGCAGAAGCTTCCTGCAAATGGATTTCAGCAGACAGAAACTGGCAGTGCTTCGCTCCGTCCCCACTGTCTTGCTGTCATTGCCTCTCATCAAATATTAGGCATGTTTTTTGTGCTTTGGAAGGTGTGTGTGTGTGTGTCTGTGTGTGTGTGTTTGTGTGTGTGTGTGTGTGTGTAGGGGGGTGGGGGGTGTGTGTGTGTTATGGAGGAGCTCGAGAGGCCTGTGGATTGATCTTTGATGGGTAAACACGACACAGGAAAAGTGCAGTTATTTAGTTGGATGTTGGAATCATCAGCTGTTAAAAGTCTGTGCAACACGGGTGGTTAATAAATGATCGTCCGCTTTAAAAAAAAGGACCTGATTATGCATATTTTAAGAGAAACATTTATTCCAAGTGATAATAAAAGAAGAGCTTTAGAGAAGTCTAAAAGTTTAAACAGACACCAAATTAGACATTTTTTGCAAAACATTTCTGCTTTTGAAAGATTTTCAGGTTTTTTTCCACAATTGTGAAATTTATGTTGAGCAAATTGTCTCCAACATGGATTAGACTGGATTTGTTACTTTTATTAGAGTAGAAATATGTGCAGCTGATTAATTGAAAGTTAATTTAGAAAATATTTTATTATGTCAAAACCAACCAAATGCTTTGATTTGAAACAGTTGGTAACTCGGAACAATGAGATGCTATAAAAGCTTCAAAAGGAAACAACATTTTCTTCGACATCTCAATGAATGTATGCAGTTCATTCTGGCTGCAAGAAAATGAGAGAGAGCAAGACTTTCAGCAGATAACAACAAGGTTGAGGATATTGTAGCAAAATTGCTACAATATCCTACAATATCAGATTTTTCCTTGAATTATTTTAAAATCTGGTAAAATAAAGTTTAAAGGTGTCTACAAAATATTTTAACAATTAACAAACATGATAAGCAGAAACAATTAAAAAAACTTAATGCATTTTTTCCAAAGCAAAGTGCATAAAATTAGTATTTGAGAAACTGCAACACAAAAATCAAATCAAATCTTACCTCCCTCGTACCGATACTGATATCTACTTGGTGTTGATAAATCTACTTGGTGTTGATAAATCTGGAAACACAATGGTGAGTTTGAAGTAGAGCTACCGCTTCTCCTCATCGAAAGGAGTCAAATCAAGTTGTTTGGCTGATCTACACATCCAAAAATTCAATTTCTGGTTCTGTCTCACATTTCTGTTTTCTGCAGCATAAAAACCCCAAACATATCTGAGCAAACAAGAGACAAAAGGTGACATCTTATTCAGAAAATGATCTCTGACTTCCAGAGAGCTTATGCAGTATTGATATATTTGCTTGTGTTTTAAATAACTGTGCACTTGTGATTTGGGATTTAATATCTCAGCGTTTAACTTTGAGCTGAATGTTTTGTGCCTCAGGGCCTCGTCGGAAATGAGCGAAAACAAATATGCCAGCGCGTTTGTTTGTTGCATCCGCAAATGCATTCAACCAAATCCACTTTTTAAGATGTGGAGGCACGGTGCACATTTTTTTTGCTCAAATAATAAACAATTCCCTGAGATAAACAGTTGCATGGTTATTACAGTATGTGAGGGATTTTGGCTCCAGCTCCTCCATCTCTCAATTATCTGTTAATGATATCATCACTGCTGAAGTGAGTCAACAAGAAAGGCCTGGCTCTGCGTGGAGTTTTTGATAACACAGCCCAGATGCACCGATGGAGGATCCAAACACCTAACTGACATGGCGACGAACAAACCGACACGCTGTGAAGACTGTGAGCGTGGGAGTCGCTGCAGACCTTCCAGTCCTTTTCCGAAGGAGGGCAGAAGAGGAGAAGAAAGGAAGAGGCAGCGACTCCAAGGAGGAATCAAAGAGGAAGTGTGGGATGTTTGTGTCAAAGGAGGACAGGGAGACACGTGCAGAACGGGGAAGAAATTCCTGCCGCGGTGGAATTTCAGACATCTGTGCGTCCAAAAGGTTCTGGCTCGTCCAGTCACAAGTTTATTTAAATAAATGTCAATCTGGACACTGAGTCCCAGTGATATAACAGTGACTCAACTAGCTACCAGTTTGTTAAAGCTCTTAAATCTGTTATTTATGTCCTCCTACATTACACAGGAAGGGAAGCTCTTATTTAATCCAAATGGGAAGAAAAAAGAAGAAGGTGGATGTGATACAAGGAAAGATTTTATTATTAAAGTCTAACGAATGGATTGATGGGTCAAATAGTTATAAACAGACCTGACTTCTATTTTTATCTATCAGTTTATCCATTGTCCTCAAGTGATGAAAACCAATGTGCAGCAAATAAAAAACATAATAAAAACCAAATATGGTGAAATTGTATCATTGCACTTGACGTAAGACAAAACTAACTTACATTTCAGCAAGATATTGGGAGCTTGAACTTGGAAACAAGACATTTTTCTCACACATAAAATAATCTGCCAGTGAAACTAGTATTTTTTCATCATTATTAAGGAATTATTTACTTAAAACGAGCTCTATCGCTCATAGATTTACCTGAGGATCTTCAACAGAGACCCATATTGACTCAGAGGGAGTTTCCAGGACCAAGTCCTACTTGGGTTTGGATTCCCTGAATCATTAGCTGTATTTCCTCCCAGTGGCTTTTTCTGATATGACCAAAAACAGCTCAACACCCAGGGAAGGTTTGTGTCCATGAGTGGCATAACACTTCTCCCAGTTATGCCTTCTGAACTGGTTTTCTCTTGCTTATCCAATGCAGATCAGAGATTGTAAAATGATGTGCAGCTGTAGATCGTAGCTGGCTAATAACTTTGAAGTTTTTAATTTGAGACACTGAAATGGGAGTAAATTTAAGGTCTGGTTTATTAGGTTATGTGAAGGAATCTGGACTGGATTTTGAACAATCAAAGCCCAAAATACTAGAAATCTGACCTGGGCTGTTCATCATGGAACATGTTTAAAACACAATTAGAGATTTCTGCAGTCTTGATGTAAACATTTTTAAAAATTGTATTTGTTAAGCTTTTGTGGGATTTGTGGGATTGTTTTAAGCTTAATATATATTTGTGCAAAAGGTATTCCTTAGATTTTATACCACTACCATGTTTACATTAGATTACAGGCATAAAAAATATTGCTAAATAGTTTCTGATATTTATTGTCAATTATGGGTTTCAGGGTCAAAATAAAAATAAAGTTTCTAAAACATAAGTATCTGTAAAACATTATTTGTTTCACTCATATATGGACTCATCTTAAAGTCTTTAGCAGCAAATTAAAAAAGTATACATTACATTTAATTTGTTGAATTTAATGAAGATGCTTGTTTTTATTTTTTGGTCATAATTTTTGCTTTTAATAATTGTTGCTTGGTCTGTGTTCTGTTATGTGTTTTGTTTTCAGTGCTGATTGGCTGATCATTTTATCACCACAAGGTACAAAATGGACTAGCCTAAGTACAAATAGTCAGTTTATTACTTTTAGAAAGTAGTAAATACAGATTCATTTAAGCTGAAGTGTTGGAGAATAAAAACAAAACTAATGCAATGAAATATTTTCTGAACTACCCATAATCCCCCTATTTAGCTTTGAATTATCCAAAAGCTTTAATCTTCACACTGTGCATCAAATTAACTTGTCATTCATGTCAATGGCATGAAATGAACCTGGAGAAAAATTTAATAAAATCAGGGGGAAAAAAACACACACAAAAAAACCGAGGAGGGATACAAGAAATCACCAGGGAAATGAAACGAGGGAGAAAAAAAGAGAGAAGGGAATGAATGAATTAATAATGAGCCACTTTTATACCGGATCCAGCGATTATACAAATGGGGGAAACGGCCAAAAAATATTCTGTACGGCATATGGCACTTCAGCTGCCATATGTGCCAGTTTTCACAAAAATTGGCACTGACGTCCATGATGGTCAGTAGTAACTGCCAAAAACACAGCGAGGCCTGAACAGAGGGAGAGAGGGATGGGGGAGTAATGCTTCAATTGCTTTGTTGGCTGGTGTGGACTCTTCTCTCCACAGCTTCTGGTACTCTAACTACAAAGAGGAAGACAGGGGGGAAGACAAGACAGGAAGGACAAAGAAGAAACTGAGGCAACATTTTTTACGTCTTTGTTAGTTTTTGATTATCTCTCCTGCACGCCTGCAGTGTTTCTGGAGAACTGCAGGGGATTCCTTTCATGTCCTGTCACTGAAAACATTTCACTTATTTAGCATTTTCTAATTAGAAAAAGAAATGTGAGAAATATTGTTTAAATCGAAACAATGCTATACGCCGCTGAGTGACAGTCAACCAAATAGCAGAGGTAAAAAACAGCTCTGCATTTTATTGACCACTTTTGGCAGATATGTAGGGAAAAACGGCGGAAACAGGTGTACTACACCAGATATGCCGGGTTTGACACATTGGGCTGAATCTGGAGGAAACATGTCCAGATTTTGACCTGAGTCAGGATTTTTATTTTTGTTCATCTTTGACTCACATCAACACAACCTAAAATCTCCCTGTGACTGGTGTTGAGCAACGTATGTTAGGAACCAGCAGCAGTGTTCACAGTGAAACATAACAGACGTGTCAATGATGAAGTTAAAGTTTATCGCTTCATTCAGCCCAGAAAACATATTAAAGATTTTTTTTCGCTTACCCTAAACTAACCAAAGCAATGTTTAGAGTCATATTTGATCAGCCCACCTCATCAACTCCAATCACTTTATCCACGTTGTTGATAGAACGGGAAGTCGAAAGTTTCATGACTTAATCATCATCAGATTTACAAATATAGACCCCCTGCATGTTATTGTTTACATAAGAACATAAGACAGCAAACAGACTATTCTTCTACATGTGATGCAAAGCCACAACTCAAACTTGAACATGTAGATATTATTCATTTCATGCTGTGTTCCTCAGCAAAGGGGAAAACCGTTAAAGCACAACCACTTCTTTCTCGCTCTCTGCATCAGCGCAGCGACGCGCAGACTCGTTGCCTTAGAAACTGAATGAAAAATTGGTATTTTATAGTACAAACCACAAGGTGAAAATTGCTATATAAATTATTTTGTCATGATGTATTATTTTTCCATGATGGCAGATTTGTACAAGGCTGCTGTCATTAGCATGGATAGGTGGTCTTTAGCATTGGAGGAGCTAATGACTAGCTCCTAGCTAATGCCTAGCTAATGACTAGCTCCTCCAATGCTAGTCATTAGCTAGCAGTTTATGTATAATCTGCTGCAGTTTATGCCTGTTATTGGATATGTTGAGATGAAGTAAATTGCAGAGGCCCACTTCTTAATCTGATGAAGCTGTAGCTGTTTTCACACCTGGTCCAGTAGATTCGGGTCGATTTACAACTCAAATTGCGATATTTCTGCAGTTCACTTTCACTAGCATGTGGTCCACTCTAGTTTACAGTCTCTACTTCCTGTTTGTTACAGCCAAACTGTCAACATTTGATGAACATACGCTTTGTGTAGCCTGGTTGATTCGCAGAGGTAGATGGAAACTACTTAGCATTTTACTTCTTCTTTCCTTTTAGTGTGGCTCACTGATTTCACTTATTTAGCATTTTCTAATTAGAAAAAGAAATGTGAGAAATATTGTTTAAATCGAAACAATGCTATACGCCGTTGAGTGACAGTCAACCAATTAACAGAGGTATAAAAAAAAACAGCTCCGCATTTTATTGACCGCTTTTGGCAGATATGTACTGAACTCCCACTCTGAGTTTCAATCTCTAAAGTAACAAATCTCCACAAATAATCCCACAAAATTCACTCATCCATCGTCCTACTAAAATCACATCACCGTGGCATTATTGTGAAAGCAAAAGTACCTAGCACAATTGATAATTAAATCTTTTAAAATATGTGCTTTCCAACTATATTTGGCATAATTTATTTCAGTTCTGACATTTTTCATAGGTCTATTTTTAGATTTGAATTTTTAGTTCTGCACTGTTTTGTTTTGTTTTTTGTTTTTTGCTAGGAGAGATTCAGTGTTGTTCTTATTGATTTTTATATTTGATTAAAGTTATTTGAGATGCATGACATGTTGCATTTTTATTTTCATCTGCCTGTAACTCAGGTTTTTAGTGCACTGATTCCTGTTTGTTGCTCTGTGTCACCGCCAGCCAATGACTGAACGGTTTCTGCTCACCTGAACCCTGCAGGAAGCTGATTTTGTCTCAGTTCTTCCTAAATGGTGCAAAAGCTTGAGTTAATTTGGTAAATGTAATAACACGAGTTCTTCCAAGAAAATAAAGTGTAGGTGTAATGGCTCTCTACAGGCATTTCACACTTAGACTGACTAAACATGCAGCTATTCACCCCAAAAACTGAATATATTTAAGTGTGAACGCTGCTGTCACACCTGAGCGGCGTCCAGAAGAGGATCGGCCTTCGATCCAAACACAGGATTTTGTTTTTTGTTGTACAGGAACATGTAAATACGACATATTATCGGGGTTCTGTAAATATACAAAGTAGATTTTCTTGCCAAATTCTTCTCGAGAAATACGATTCCTGACACTTTTCCTCACTATTTATGTCTTTCTTAATGTTGTCACTCCTTTACACTTTGCATTCCTCCTTTTTGCAGGAATGCACTAAGATATTAAATGACAAAATATTAATATATATACTGCTGGCTTTTGGACAAATTTGTGAGGCCAATTTTCAAGCTTTGATAAAGATTCACATTTGGATTTAGTCCATTCTATCAAGAAACTATACTTTGATCTGACATGCCGAAGCTGTTTCCAAATCCTGATGCTACCACCACCATGCTTCATAGTGTGTTTGAGGTTATGTTCAGTGACAATTTCACCAAATGATTACACTTCTTCTTTTATTTAACCAGTGCACTTTTTTCTAAGTGTCAAACTACAATCGAGACTTCCGGTGACTTTCCTTAAACTATCTTTATGGTTTTTCTCTTGCCACTCTTTGTTGAAGCCAGGTTTTTGCAGAGCTTCCATTTTTAATCTATTTGCTATAAACTATAAAAAAAATAAGTTATCCCAGCAGCAAGTGACTACTTCAACTACTTACACTCAGGAAAACAAAAAATAGCAGGACAATATTTGCAAATTGGCCACTGGCCTGGTAACGCTCCGGCTCCAGTAGAAAAGTTGTTGCATATCATAAACTTCCGGTGGCTTTCCTTAAACTATCTTTATGGCTTTTCTCTTGCCACTCTTTGTTAAAGCCAGGTTTTTGCAGAACCTCCATTTTTAATCTTTTTGCTATAAACTATAAAAGTCTCTTATCCTTCAATAAAAGGTCGAGTTGACACCAAAGCACCAGACTGAAGACTTTTATCATCCAGCTGAGAGAAAAAAGAAAAGCAACAAATCTTGCAAATGGAAATTGAGCTCATTTTCATTTATCATGTGATTTATTGGTTTAGTGCTTATGGCGACAGACACTTGTCTGAGTTGCTGCATTTTGCATTAACAGGAATGAGTGCCAAAATAAAAGCCAGACTTCAATAAAGTCCTCAGCTGAGCTCAGACTTTGTCGATGCTCTTTTCTCTGGCTGAACAAAGGCCGCATATGGACCAACTTTCCCCTCTGTGGTGTACGTGATTCCAAAAATAAAGTGACAAACACATTTCTACAGACTCAGACACTGAGTGGGTTGTGTGTCCCAGAAGAGTGAAGAGGAGTGAGCTCAGGGTCCTTTTTCCAAACCTGCGCCGCCCCCGCTGCCACCTCCACCCTCGGCAAGCTGCCAAAGCCGCTCAAGGCTCGGAGCTGTCCTGAGCCACCATGGCAAGACTTAATGTTCCAGGTTCCTCTGGCCTCGGGGCATCCTCCCGAACACAAGCCAGCACACAAAAACACACTTTGGGGAGAGAGACGCACATCTGCCTCTGTCAACGCAGGGCAACGTAACCCAAACTCTTCAAACGGTTCGACTGGCCTTGGTCGAGACGGACTCCTTTTTAAATCTGAATAGAATATAAATCACAGAAAGTGCAAGATGATTTAGACATTTATTTAAATTACTTTAGCTATGTTTGTACATTTCTATGGTATAAGGATAACATAACTCACCAAGCATCCTCAGTCAGAAGAATTTCTGTATCGGTTCTGTTTCTGATTGACTCGAACAATCATCTTGTTTTATTTTGTCTACTTTGCAGGACAAATATCTCAGCACACTTGAAGTAAGTTATTGGGGTTTGTTTTAAATCAATAACTTCTGAATATTGATTAGGAAAAAAAGTAATAGTTCCACTGCCAGATTATTTCACTCATTAAATGAGAAAATTATCCAGTCGTTTTGTTGTTTTGTTTTTCTTTATGAATATAAAGAAGTGATTGACTTTACTTTACTTCTAAGACTATCTTGACTATCTTGACTTTTTCAAGTATACTAAGATATTAGCAATAGAAACCAGACCAAATAGTTGGTGTGAGGAAAAATCATTTTACTGCATTTTCATGTAGTAAAATGCAGTAACTAGAAAAGTCCATTTTAAGGCCATGGAAGGAATTATGTCCGGTCAGCCGGGTGACCTGAATCACTACCATCTGCTTCCATGGCCTGAATTCAGTCTTCTTGAACCACAAGGTGCCTCACTCTTCCTCATCATTCTGTTTCATTCTGAAGTTGGAAGACCAGCTTGGTTTTTCTGACAATTACCCCAAAAAGAGTGCTTTTTGGGAGGACCTAATTTTCACAAATCGCCGCTGAAGCAGCTACTCCCAAGTATAATCAGCTTTTCACTCCAACATCTGAAAGAGCCTGAAATATCGATACATCCATGATTTTAAATGAACCAGATCATTCATATGTGATTTTCATTTAATTTCTTATGCAAGATTGTGTTTTTTCCAACATTCACCAACAATTTGCACACATTTGTAATGGAAAGGCCATCTGTGCTGAAAGGTGCAAAATACGAAGGTCTTGTAACCACATGACCTCATGTCAACCGTCCTGCGAAGTTCTTAAGAGCCTTTAATGTCTGAACCAGAACACGTTATTAACTGTAGTTTGCTCGGTAGACCCTGTTGTAGAATAATCAGAACTGTGCTTCAGATTCAGATTTATACAAGAAGAAACCTACTTGTTTGTTTGTCAAGGTAGAAAATGAAGTCAGCTCAGTTTGCCTGAAAGACTGCGGCACTGAAAAACAAAAACAGGTAAGGCAAGGAAGAAACTTTTTTCAGATTTGTTTAAATTCACATAGACATACACTAGAAATCTTGGGTACAGGAAAACATCTGTAAGCATAAAAGTACATCATGAATTTGATAAACTCAAAGACCGAAGATTCTGAAAACCAAAGATGAACGAGGAATGCCTGGAAAGAATACGATAGTTAAATGGAGCAAAGGTTGATGAAGTCCAGATGTCCCTAACTTGCAATAACACGATGCAACTGCAGCTTACCCCAACTTGTGCAGAAAAAAGACACATTAGGAATAACAAGAAACCACAAAGAGTAGGAAGAACAAGAGAAGGATGGCGGAGCATCGATTGCCAACGGTATGACTCAACAAAACAAGCACGATATTTCTTATTTCTTTCATTAGTCATGTGTATCGACTCTGCAGGAGTAGAACAAAAAAGAGCAACATAATTAAAATGCAGAACTTGGAAAACACATATTTAAGTGTTTCAAAGTGTGAAAGAGGAAAAAAAACATGTGGGATGAAAATGACAAAGTGAAATTGCTTTAGGAGTTTTTCTGCAGCTCAGAATCTCTCAAAAACTTTGGTGGCCCAGTATGGCTGCAGGACCACCAAGCTGAACAGCAAATCAAAGACAGACAGTTGGATCCCGGTGGACACCGGCAGACGGACGCCGGCAGCAAACAGTCCACGGTGTGCCTGCAAAGGGTAGAGCTTCCTTTAAAGCTCTCAGGTTCCCCGCGCGGGAGCGGACGGCGTTCCATGAGTGCATCAAAGTGGCCTTTCAGAGACAAAAGGACACAGAGGCAGAACAGTATGGGAATTCAAGGGGGTTTAAAGTTGACTGTCAGGTTGTAAAAACCGAATCTAAACAAAACAAAAAAAAAACCCTCCAAACTCCGGGGATGTTCTCTGAGGCTGGGAAGGTTGTTTTTGGAAGACGTCCAGTGAGGAATGTTCTAAGGATGAGTTCAAAAAGTGAATGTTTCTGAGCGGTGACGACTGGCTTTGACAGAAACATGAAAGACACGTCACTGTGGAGGACGTTCACTCCAAATGCTCGTGAACAAGTGCACGATTACTGCTACAGAAACAGCAGCCCCTCTGACGTGTGCAGCTCAACTGGCAGAAATAATTAGATTTTCTTCCACTCTGACCTGAGCTGCAGGTTCAGAGTGGAAATGAACACATGGAAGAAATCAATCTGTTTTGAGGAATTTCCAAATAAAATCCAGATTTCTAACAAGCAAAAAAAAAAAAAAAAACATTTGTGTCATGTTTAACAGTAAAAAATAACAATAAACAAATCACTTCCTGTTTGTTGATGCAAAACATATTCAACCACATTATAAAATGTTATTTTATAGCTGTCCTTTCAACTGTTTTATGGCTTGAGAGGGTGGCTTTCAGAATTAAAGTGAGATTGAATAAAAACAAGACAATCTCCTGGAGGCTCACTGGGAGCTAAAACGGGGACATGATGCCGGTACATGGCTGCAGTCACCAGGGATCTTTTAACCTCTGACCCTGGTTGACATGGAACCGTCTCTATCTGTAGCTGTTTTCAAGTGAAAGCTCTTCGCCTTAATCAGTGACCCTGCGCCATCGCCCCCAGCACTGTTTCCCTCACCATGCTTTGACGTTGCTCTCTCTCTCTCTGGGTAAATCGACCTCATTTCGGTCACGTCGGCTCTGAGCAGACAGTTTTTTTTCTTTGTACTTTTAGGTGGGGGTCTTCTCAGCAGATTTATCTCAGAAAAGATCCTCCCTTCCTATTGTCTCTCTGGGGAATCCCCCTAATTCCCACTGTGATCTCCTTTGTCTTTGTTGATGCAGGCCCGAGCCTGGCACCCACCACGAGCCACTGGTTCTCTTTTGTTTGATGAGGTTCTGAGAAGCAAGGCTGAGAGCACAGAATGGAGCAAAGAATGTGCAACGTGTTACAGGGACGGCTGCCAGCAGAGAGGATGGTCACAAGATCCTTGTCTGAGTTTTAATTGGTCTCATATTCTTGGCATCTAAGCATGCAAAGATTGAAAGCTAGTGTGTGAAAAAGGGATGAGACTGGGGAACAGGATGTGCCACAACCCGGATCACGTCCTGACTGCAAAAGAAGCCTGCTCTGCACAAATATTTGAACTTAACAAAATGTCTGCAGGTGAATCTGAAAGACAATAATTTGACTGTACACACACACAAAAGTTTTAAGCACTCATCTTGCATCTTGAGAGAAGGCGAGAGTTGAGAGAGCTGAAGAAGAACTCAGACTGCCAGGGGAAGTTGGAGTGACTTTGGGAAGCAGCAAATGTTTTACTGTTAAGCCAAGTGTGCGACCCATTGAAGTGTTCAGACTCAGTTTGTCTAATGGAGCGGCTAACACGAGCACACCTCCCCTGCACCCCTCCTTGACTTGAGTGGCGTTTGGTGTTAAGCTAACATGACTTGCGGCTCGGGCACTGCAGCTCAATGTCCAGCTAAATATTGCTGAGATTGGCCTGAGTTTACTGGTATCCTAAGTGCACCCATTTAATGTTCCAGCCCTGGTCCACACATCCGCTTCTCCCATTACTGTCACTGCCCTTTAGTATTAGACAGGAGCGCCCTGTGAAAATAAGAGGATGACCAGAAAAGGAGGCTTTTGGGTTGATCGCCAGGAGGGATGTGAAGCGGTTCTTGCTCACCATCCATCCAAACCTCTTATGTTAGCTATAGGAAAACGGACACAGCGCCGTGGACCAGTGTCATCCCATTTGGTCGGTAATCGTATTAAAAGTCCACACAACGGTCTAAGATGTAAAAACTGTGAAGTGATCTTGATGTCCTCAAATGCATCCCGTTCGATGATGCAGCTCGGTGGTGCGCATTTCAGGGAAAATGTCTCCAGGCCGAGATGGATCTAAGTAACAGTTCTGCAGAAGTGAAGAGAGAGAAAAGAAGACAAACAAGGGACATTAACAGACAACAAACCTGCCTGCTGAACTGAAAAATGGATCTGAAACTTCAAACTTCGCATCACTTTTTACAGAACATCATCTTCTGGACCAACGGTCTCCAACCTCAGTCCTCGAGACCTACTGTGTCCTCCTCCAACATACCTGAATCAAATGAACGGCTCGTTACAATGGCTGCTGAAGATGTAAATATTTTTTTTCAGCTGTGTTGGAGGAGTGATGAATCTCAAACCTGCAGGACAGCAGATCTCTAGAACTGAGGCCAGAAACCCATTTTCTAGAAACACAAACAACTGTGGAGGAAATGTTATGTTTCTTTGTGCAAAATAAATGGTAACAGACAATGGTAAGTCACTATTACCAGGAGCTGAAGAAGCTTGTGTTAACATTGAATCAATTGTGACTTAAAGCTGCAGAATTTGACTTTTATAAATAATATTTTTTGTACATATTTGTAGGCACTGTCACCATGTTGTGACAGTTTTTTCCAAAGATAATTTTTGGAAAAATTAAGATTCTCTGCCTTCTCACAGTCCTATTTAAACAGAACCAACCAGAGGAATGGGGCGGATCTTAGCGCTGTCAATCATTCTTCAGTGTGGCACTGCTCAACTCCTCCTCTCTTTGCTCTCTGATACTCTGCAGCTAGCATGGCCTTTCATGAATGCTCAGGCTAGTTATCATGGCAGCCGAATAAATGGTTTTCTTGGATTGGTGAGTTGTTTTTCCACCATTAGCATATTTAGAAGTTGGTACATGAGGATAATTGACAGCTCTAAGACCCGCCTCCTGACTCTGATTAGTAGTTTTTGGTCAGGAGTTGTAAATGTTTTAGACGTCAATAGTTGCTCAGGGAGGAAGTTGAGGAGATCGATCTTAATACTGCTTTGGCACTGTGACAATATTTAAACCTATTATTTTTACCAAAGATAGATACTGCAGTTTCAGTTAAAGGGACAATGTATTCTCAAAGAGGAAGCTGCTAAAGGAATTGTTTAGTTTATGTTGTGAGTTCAGACAGAAATTATTTTTAATCACGGAGAGTTTCCAGAATGTTTTACATTAATGTGTATTGAGGACGATGTAATTTGTGGGTGTATTTGAAACACTGTGTGAAGCTTGAATTGTTCAGAGCTGATGAACTGTTTTTCTGCAGCCACAAGCAATAAAATTCAGGACTATTTCAATCTTTGTTAGGGCTTTCTCCATTTTGCAATCAAGCATTATTTTCCTTGAAACCCCCAGGGTTCCACATATGGATGAACACAAACAAACCTGTCATCCCAATTCTGGCTGCTAACAGGAAGTATACTGAGAGCTTGAACGCAATGCCGCACTATCTGTACAAACCATTCCAAACACGTTTATTTTGAGAAATGTGGATAAAGATAGAACTGCTGCTACATTTTTCTAAACACATTGTGAAATGTAGCAGTAATCCGTAAAAAAAACAGTTTGTATTTCTTACTTTTAGGCCTGCAAAAATAGTTTCTATCATTTATACCAAATTCACAATAAATTCAAAGTTTAGTTTGAATTTGTTCTGGTGAAACACAGATGTGCATCAAATTCTTGCTTTGAAAATATTCAATTTGTATGTTGTATAATGAAGCAGTAGAAAATATAGCAGATGTGAACAGTGAGTGTTCTGTATTTCTGATAATTCCTCGACGTTTGGGTCGTCATTTCTGCGTCTCAACATCAGGCGGAGCATCCCTTCTACTTTAGCCTCAACTCAAACTTTACTCCTGGTTCCTGATATATTTTATTTTGTGTCTTATCCTGCCATCATTACTGCTTCGCTGGAGGCCTGCTGGCCCTCAGTCCCCTGTCGTTAATCTGCGGTGACACTTCGCTGCCTCCCTCTACTGCCGCATTGGGCTCCTTGGGAACCTGAGCAGAAAAAGGTGGCGAGAAAGCAACTTTGAAAGGGGGCTTGGCAGCTGGGTGGCGATGAGGGGCCAGAGCAGGGTACTGAAAATGGCAGCTGTCAAAAGATGTGACGCTGTGAGGGAGCAGGCGAGGACCCCGGCACAGCCAGCACCGCACACATGCACGCAGAGAAACTGTCTGAGGGCCGTGTCACATGCGTTAGGGACTCCTGGTCGTCACAGTAAATGCAGAAGGGCAAGCTTGTCAAGTTGAGTGAGGAGGTATGAAGTGGAGTGTGACTGTTTAGGTAAATCCATTAAAGCACTGAGGAAGAGGAGGGGTAGCTCTGGTTCTTCATCACTTTACCCAAAACTGGGATAGGAGGTGATATGAAGATCAGATTCAATGTTTTAATGTTTCATTTTTTCTTGAAAACTGGTTAACTTTGGTCACTGGGTTCAGTGGGTTAATCTTTCTGATTAACACCTGAATGTACAGTACTTGGGAAGTAACTAGAGTAACTTGAGTAACTTTTTGAAAAACAAAAACTTGTATTTTTACTACACTGTACTTTTACTTTTACTTGAGTAATTTAATTATGAAGTATTTCTACTCTTACTTGAGTAAAATTTCTGTTTTCTACCCACTGAATGAAGAACAAACATGATTTAACAAAAAAACCCCAAAAAACTGCAGTTTTTGTTAAAGTTTCATAAGTATTTTTATTAAGAGAAACTGATTTGGAAAAAATGTATTTTGCCTGATTTTGTTATTTTTTGTTACTTATGTGAATTAATTATCAGTTATTAGTTAAATTTCCACTTTATTTTTTTTGTCTGTCTGATTATGTAAATTTTATAAAGTAAATGTTTGATAAATTGATCAGTTATTCAATACTTCAGAAGACTTTTTACCAAATACTTTTTGTCTCTTACTTGAGTAATTTTTTGGACGTCTCGCTTTGCCTAAATGAAAATACATCGAAGTTCTACTACTGTTACTCGGGTACAATTTTGGGGTAATCAGACTGGTTTTAAAGCCGGTATCTTGTATACAGCATTTCTCCCCGTCTTAACATTAAAGCAGACTGAAACTTACCAAAATATTTTATTTGGGAAATCCCAACTTATGATTTCCAAATGCCTGAAAGTCCAACTTCCGTCTGTTCAAACAACTTTCTGCAATCATGAACAGCATGGAAATGTCCAGGCGTCATCTCTGTGTCCCAGAGAAAAACTGTATGAATATTTGTATGAAGACCTTCCGCTCAAACTCACTTTAGGGATCCGAGGTTGGACTTTTGGGGAACGTCACACATGATTTTTGTCAACTCTCACATAATTATGTTACCTTTACCTTAAGAAATGTTATTTTATTCTAAATAAATTATGATTGATAATATTTTATCCTTGATGGCAAAATTTTGTTTATAATCTAAAACATGCAAGTGTGATCAATTGATTTGTATTTTTTTTGTTCATTCTCATATTCCTTCACCTTTATTCTCTCCCTGAAGTGCTGCAGAGTCACTGGAAAAACAATGTGCCACCAAGTTTTCCTCTAACGCTGGAAAAGTGCAAAGAGTCGAATGACAGGCTGGAAAAAACATTGGCAAGATGAACTGTGAGTACAGCGGTTATTTTTCACTGTCTTTGCTCCGAACGCCCGCGGTGCTTTCAGCTGGGACTGGTGGAATAAATGGAGGGTTGGCTGAGATGGTGCAGAGCACAGGAGGTGATGAGGTCGGACGGATCAGTTGTTGGGAAATTAAACGACAGCAAGGCGTGTGGACTTCCTGCTTCTTTTAAAAAGTGTTTTATCCCCTCAGGGTGGCAGGCTGCTGTGGGACAGTCATTAAGCTGTTAAGGGATGAGCCTCACCAATCAGTCCACGTCAGCGCTCAGAGGCGACGCAGCCTGACATGTGAGGTAGCCGGCATTTGAAAGCCTCGTCCATTCTAGTTTCACTTCAGCGGCGGCGCTCTAGCTGTTCCTTCCCTGTTGTCTTCCTTTATTTCACTCAGTGCCTCTCTGCCTGAAAGGTCTTGTTTTTCTTAAACCCACTGGACAATTTATGTGACGTTTCTACAGGGGTGCAATATATAATCAGAATATTCAAACCAAGGAAACATTGAAGCTCTAATGTCTTGAATTCTTGGATGATTCAGTCACTTAATTCTGCAACTTAACTTATTACAACCAAAACTGTTGTTTCCTATGTTCTGCCAAAGAAAGCAGAACAGAGAACAAAACATGCAGTTACTCCCCAAAATACAGTTTTGGTTTCAACATTCACTGAAAAACTGCCAATAAATGAAAAACAGAAATGACTGACTCCAACTGTTAGACATTTGTTTTGCATATTTTAAGCCACATGTTTCACCCAGAATCACCGTATTTACAATATATTTGTTTAAAAAGCTCCTCTTTGTAATTTTTACGTGTCTCACAGCGATTTGGGTTTGAACTTCTTAATCTGGATTCACAGATAATCTGTCAACACAAGAGTGAACACATCTTAGAGAGCATTAGGCTAATTTGGATGAATTTAATGATTGTCAAGAATAAAATGTTAATTTAACTTTTGCTTCCTCTGCTTGTTTTGGAAAGTAAAACATTTAAAAACATAGTCAACCTGCCAGTTTTATTGAAGGAAAAAAAGCTACTCAATCCAAAAGCAGAGCTAAAACCAGGGAGGGTGATATGAGAAAACATGACACAATACAGCATGTTGCAACAGAAAAATTACACAATATGAAGTTTTATGGCAATGATTCAATTTGGCTTATTTGTATATCTCCAGTTCATAAAAATGTAGCCTGGAAGGAAAATTATCATTCATATTCAGAAATATAAAAGCAGTTTCAACATATTCAAACTTCACTACATTCATTTTACTGTAATCTGAGATTAAAAACAATGTAACAATCCAGGCAAGAGTCAGGGTGAAATGAACACACATATCATGATTTGATAAATTTTCTGAGAAAAACTAATAAAAAATAATGACCTTTTTTTCTCTTTTTTTAATTCTGACATTCATTTTATTTTATTATAATATTATTATGCAGTAAAATGTGGAAGGGACTTAAGATTTGATTGGATTTTTTCCCAATCAATCAGAAGTACAAGAAGACAAAGTAAATTTTTGATTACATAACAAAAACATTAAGGATTTTTCAAATAAATTCCAAGTCAAGTCAAAATTTATTTATGTATCATATTTACAACAAAGACCTTTATAACAGTTACAACATCACAGGTAAATAAATGATAAAACAGATTAATACATAAATTAAATAAAAAGAAAGACATTTTCCTCAAATGTAGACGGTACGGATTTGTTTATTGAACAACCGTTTAGATTATGTCACCCTATTTAATGAGATATGAGAGTTTTCATATTTTACAAAATGCAAGTTACAAACTTTCCTCTGTTTTTCTTCACCTGTGAAGGCAACATTGATATTTTTACTTTGAAGTGAGTCAGATAAAGCAATAAATCAGCTCTGCAGCTTCATGTTTGATCTGTGGAAGTTTACGGCATCATTTCCTGCTGTGTGTCGCTCACAACTCATCTATGCAGCTACAAGCTTGAGCAATCGCTTGAATCCCCATTTTACACAAATACAGAGTCACAGCTGAAGCATCCTCCACAGAAACGAGGAATGCAGTGAGAAAATGTTAATACCTTTTCCAGAGAGCAGCATGCTTGTGGACGCTTCGCTGAGCCCACTGTGGCAAAGGCAGCTGTCCGCCTGCAGAACGTTTGGTCGGAGAAACTTAGAAAAAAAAGAAAAAAACAGAAAGCTGGTGAGAGAAACTGACTGCTGACATTCATGTGTGTCTGTCTCTGGAGAGAAAGGTGAGCAAACAATCACCGGGAGCAGGTGCCTTTTGATGGACAAAGCTGCCAGCACAAAAGCTGCATGTCAGCCAAGTAAATAAAACACACAGAGAGACGGAAAGAGGAGGGAGGAAAGTGATGGAGATGGATACAAACTGATGGCTGTTGTTACAGACCGGCGGCCATGTCGCCACCTGACAACATCTGCTGAATTATTTGATTAGTTTTAAGCTGAGGAGCATAAAATGTGGTAAATTTGTGGTCTCAGGTCCGACATGACATTCCAGCACAGAAGATTCAAACAGATCGAAACTTTTTTAATGAGGGAAAAATTAAAACTCCTAACAAAGAAAAATGTTAAAATAGTCTTTTAATGATCATGCAGCACAGTTTAGTGATCTACTTGACCCATTTCTCTCATTTTGTCTATTTGGCCCAGAAGTGTTAAGCATATTTCCGCCTCATGCTTTACAGTGATTTTATCTTTTTTCTTAAAAACTGTTAACAAATTCAACTTTTTTACAGTGGAAAATGTTAGCTCATAGTATTTGTCTTTTAATAACCATGCAGCACAGTTTGGTGATCTACTGTCACCATTTGACAATTTCAAACAGATTTTTATCCCATGCATTCCTATTCTTTTCAAAAAATAAAAACCTTTTAAACCTAAGCTAGTACTTTTGGTTTGTTCTTACAATTCAGTCACAAAATTAAATGTGAGACATGATGAAACTACATTATAAAATAACTAAACCCAATTTTAGTTTGTGAGCTCAGATCAAGATCAAGTACACAAATACATAGTTTTATGAGATGATTGTGGTGTTGCAGCTGTATTATAATATTCAGAAAATCAAGCTTAGCACAGATTTAAATCAGAAATGTTACCATCTACCAGGTTGAAGAGAAGAAACTGACAGTTTTTGTTTTACATTTATGAACAATGAAATCACTTAACTCTGCACAGCTTCCAGAGAGAAAGCCGTCTCACACTGAACTTTTGAATTCACTGTTTGCAAATTCAAATCCAGCAAATGGGGAAACTTCTCAGAATTGAGTCAACTCAGAGAGGATGTTTGTGCATGAAGAAATCAAACTCCACACGAGCTGCAGTCAGATGATCTGCAGATGTTCCTTTTATTTGAACAAGAGAAAAACAGAAATGTAAAATTGAAGCCACAAAAACACATTTACTGAACATACTTTGGGCATGAGTATGTTAAAATCATCAGCCATGATTGGGGCTAACTACAGTAGGTAATGTAACCATGCATCGCTCCGTCTCCACTGCAGAACATCAGGAAACACTCCGACTTTGACATTAATCAGTAGAGCCTAATGTTTCCCTAGATTAATACATCTGTCCTCACACAGGCTTCCACTTCCTCCCATGATACACCATGCCAAAGAAATCCTTACCGTCTCAGCAGTGCGGCTAAAAGAAGTTGATAACGTGATTCTGAAACAGCCTCATCACCTGTTCCTCTCCTCATCCAGCTCTCCCTGATGCTCCACCGGAGACTGGATTAATCCCGACTTCCCTCTAATCCAATTAAATACGAGGAGCAGAGGTGCTGTCATCGCCAAACATGTTTCTGCAAGAGTAAAAAAAAAAAAAGCCTTGAGACAGATTAAGGCGAAGGAAGATCCTTAATTTGTTCATCACTGAACGCTGTTGGCACCGACGGGCCGAACGAGCACGTCTTTATACACGGAGCCTGGGATGAGCAAGGAGTCAAGCGTGAAACACAAAGGGGGAATCAAGAGCAATTACTGGGAGAAGACGAGAGGATCAAACGTGGATTCATTTCATTATCTGGACGATGCCCCGCCGACGCTTCTTTTACTAATGCAAACGTCTGCCTCTGAGGAAATCCCAGTCATAGTATCACATAGTGTCATTTAAAGCACTATCAGGAATCTATGTTACTTGCAGCTGCTATACAAATGCCTGTATCAAATATGACCAAAAAGAAATTTGACTTGTCATTTAACACATTAAAATTGGGTCTCTGTCTCTTTAAGAAACTCCCGCTCTTTCTGAAACTCCGCCTCCGGAAAGTCACCACAACATGACTCCTTCATTAACCCTTTAACTTTTTCCTACAAGATTATGTTAGTGCATCTTTAATTCCTAAAATGCAGACAGTGTTCTTCTCCAGGGAAACCTGATTCAACCAATGTTGAACAATTACATGACAATAGTTGTTTTTAGACACAAGTCGCAAACCAAATCAGAACTGAAATGTAATTTTTACTGTAAAAAGTCATTCAGTAGTATCTGATTCTATAAGATTAAAGTCTTGCCTTTAAAAGAAGCAAGAGTAAAAATTAGCAATGACTTTGCTATATTTTTCTTTAAATAAAATATTATTGGATGAAAGATAAAAGTTACTTTAATTTGAAGCTGAATAATGAATCAGATTTAAAGGTGCAGCACATGTTGTGAAGACAGACCTCATCTCGCTGGTTTTCAGTTAAAGGACGTCTGCGTGTTCAGTCACCTTGTGTCATACAAGCATCTTTCCAACCTGCAAACTTCCACCCAGTAACGGATGAAGGTGATGTGGAGCAGGTGAGTTTGCTCATTGCAGTGGGATGAAAAATGGCTTGTTTAAAACCAACTCAAGATGGTCGCTGTGTGCATCATTATCACGCACACACACACGGTTGGCTTTGGTGTGTTTTGACACTTGGCCTCAAGTCGTGATTGATAGATGCTGTTTACTTCTGGGCAAGGCACTCAATTTCAACTTAAGATGCCATTAGTGACAAACAGTGCTTCTCAGAGGAGGAAAAACAAGCTAAAACAACAGTTATTAAGATAATTATGAGTTATAGATGCTATTAGGACTCAGTGGATCTTTGTTATTGAGACTAATACTGGTTTGGTTGGTTTGATCATTTGACTCCTCTCCAGCTTTTGATAATGAGATTTCTGATTTTTTTTTTTCACCTGATGAAGAGTCATAAATAGCAGTTGTGTGAACCAGAAAGGACTTGCTGTGGGGCACCATGATGCCCACTGAATCAGAAAAACAACAAAGTCTCTAAATTTCATAGAATATAAATGTAGTATAGAATTAATCTCTATACAACAAAGAAGAATCAACTGGATTTTTGACTTCAGATAAGGAATTTTATAGCGAAATGTCAAAATAAATTATGCTATTTTATGTTTTTTACTGAACATAAAGTTAATGAACATAGCTAAATATCTCACTTGTTCAAGTGTTTTGCAGTCCTGCACATTTTGGGAAAATATTCCAAACTTTTGCTCAATTTCTTATCAAATCTGTGGTTTTTACTAACCCTAATCAAACAAACCGCAGGTTCCAAAACCTCAACCACACAATCTCTATAGACATAATCCTGCCTTCATAGTAAATCACTCTTCCTGGCAGATTGGGTAAAGCTCATTTTCACACCCGATAGTCTGATAGACTCGATTTGATTGGGGACCAAAATTGCAACATTTATTTCATTTTCAGTTGGTATGATTTGTTTTCGCACTGCACTATGTAACATGATCCAAACCCTTGGAGCAACCTGTTCTCCTCCTGTCCTGTGGGGGCACTGTACCAAGAACCACTGAAGGACACAACATAAAAACATCTGATGAAAACATGAGTGAAAGTGGAGTGGTGAAGGATTTTAGCAGTTGATGGATTTCTCTTTTGTGTTGTGTCAAAAGACCATGAGTGATTTCTCCCAGTAGTGTCAGACTCATGTTTGCTTCGGTTGTATTTTCCGAAGGCCTGGTGCAATAGTCCACTTTATGCTTTTGGAGTGGTCTCTGATCCACTTGGTGTTTACATATTAATTCGAACCGCAACAGAATTCACTTCAACCAAGACCGAGGTTTTTAGTTGGACTAGAGTTTGCTTTTTGTTCTGCATCAGAGTCCAATTACACGTTCCCATATCCCAATGGAATCGGACCAGCAAATGAATTAGAGTTAATCTAAAGTGAACTAAACAGGGCTTCATCCATATGTGTAATAGAAGTATGACCAGCCCAGAGCAGAGCCAGAACTGTCTGGATGAACCTGATAGATTGAATCCCTCTGAATAATGTGGATTCCTTTCCTAAATACCAGGATCATCACCTCACTCACTCTGCAGGTGTTGTTCCACTTCTCCATAGGACATTTAGAATGTCTGTTAATCAGCCAGATGACATCCAGACTCTCAGGATGAATCTCTTCCACTCCTAAACTGTCTGTTATCAGAATTGAGTCCTACTTTAACAGATAGTTGTGTATTCTTGTACTTTTTGCTGTTTGTCACACTTGCATCTCCTGATTAACTTCCACACTTCGCTGCTTGCAGAAATTAGACTTGTTGTTTTAACTGTCACTTTCGATTTCTCCTCAGGCTTTAAGAGCCCCATGACAAATCACTGCACACCAAATATTTTCTCAAGCCACTGGATTCGCAGATTTTCCCAAATAATGGGAAGTACATGCTTGTTGTTTAGTTTTATTTTTTCAGACTTTTCTTTGTTCCAGGGAGCCCTGCTCAGGATGCACAAAGGAAGTGAGCATATACTGAAACCAAACGGCGTGCAAAAGAATTAACATTCAAATTAAAACCTAATTAGACTTTGATTTTCCAGATAATTATACTCGTGTGTTGCTGTTCTCTGCACTGTTCAGATTTGATGAGGTGTGTTATGGTAATTACCCGGGTGATGTGGAGTTGTGTGACAGTTCAGTTTTCTTTTTGTACTGCGGCAAAACAAAGGAAAAGGGATTCGGTTTGTTGATGCGATCCGCGGTTCGGGGAGACGCTTTCCTGGGAGCGATTGCTTCTTACACCTAATGAGGTGAGAACAAATCGAACTGACTATAAGATGATTTCAACATTTTCATTTAGCTTTTCAGGACAATTATAAACCTGCTGAGGAGCAAAAACAATCCAAATGTACACATAAACAATATTTACTGATGTTTATGAGCAAACATAGTTAACATTTCAGTTTAATTTAAAATGTCAGATAGGGAAAGTATTCTGATCAGATAATATGTGAGCAAAAACTATTAACTGAGCAGCCTTTTACAAACAGATGTCTGAGAAGATTAAACTGTTTCAGATTGACTTTTCACTTGTGGAATCAAATAAAAGCAAATTTTCAGTTACAGTTGTTTGTTTGTGTTGATTAAATGTAAAGTTTTTATGCGTGTTGTAAACATTTGTACCGATTACATTTTTTGAGATGAATAGAGGATTTTATGAGGATTTTTTTCTGTGAGCTGTGGCACGTGAAACTGTTTGAGCATAATAAAATCAGTCACAGCTGCACAAACGAGCTTTTTCTCCTAAACAATTATGATTGCTTCAGTAAAGAAAAACATTGGCACTCCGGCTTTAACAGCGACGCCAACTACTGACACGTGTGGTCTTATATGTAAAACATATAACTCAGGAAATGTCACTTTTCAACCTTTATTTCAGTGTGAAGCACACTCAGGTGAGCTGATTCACAGGTATGAGTTTAAGGCTTTTTATTCACAGCCTGAAGTCACATCCGCTGCCAGCTACACATGCTGTGTTCAAACAAGTAGCACAACTGATGAGACGAGCAAATCTGGAAGTTCCTCTATGTCCTGGAAAGCACCACCTGATGAAATGTCTCTCTGGTGTTTAATTTAACCTGAGGGAACGTTTGCCGAAGAGACAGGAGTGATGAAATGCAATCACTCATCTCAAGTCAACAGATACAACTGTGAAAACATTTGCATTATCTGTGGTGGTTTTATGGCTTTGGAACGCTGCATTGCCACATGTTCTTCCCGTTGCATTTGATTAGACGGTGGCGTGTGGAAAGCTCTGTGGGAGGAGCCGGGCTTTTGTTTTTGTGCATGCCACTCCAGGGTGCAGTGCCACATTCAAGGGCTTAGTTCCCACTGTGGATTATCGTCCAGGTTTGGGGATTTAATGCATCCAGAACCATTACAGAAGCACCTGCAGCTCTTTAATGTGTGTGGACCATAAAGGACCTTTAACAAGAAAAGAAAATAATTATTTATAATTTAACTGGAAATATTAAATACAAATGCATTGCCTGTCTACAATAAAGCTGCATGTGGTGTAAGGATGTGGAACAGCATGGAAGTGGAGAAGAAGAAATGCTGTAACATTTTAATTTCAAAACCAATATTTCGAGGGATCAGGGTTTTGGCCTAATTAATATTTCTTTTAATTACTGCAAAAGTGTCTACAGATATATGTAGAAAAATGGGGAAAAATTTAAAAGTAAATGACTAATTTGACATTTGTTATTTCTTATATTGAGTTGTTCAGTGAATTGTTTTATTCATCACTGTTTCAATCAGTGCACCGTTTTACATCCTGAAGTTTTATTTCCTCTCTTGTTGTCTCTTGAAGGTTTTGGTTGACCCAGACAGCTCTTTCCTTGAGTGACATTCAAGCTTTCCGTTATTGATAAATTTTTTCATATTGCATCACAACTTAATATTTAGCAACCAGGGAGTGTTTTTAGATATTTCAGTGGTAAATCTGAGTAAAAACAGATCACATATGGGGTTCCTCATCGCTGATGACACCATGCTTTATATTATGTATTTATCTTCAACATGATCACAGTTTCTTACAGTCAATGATTTTTTATTTTTATAAAATCAATGAACAGACGGGTCAGAATTTCCTTCAGTCTAAAGCAGAAAAGACAGAAGTCGTTATTTTTTGTCCTGAATATGCGAGTTTTGGTGAAATCGACTGTAAATATCACAAAAAATGGAAGCTTCAGCCACGACTGTTTGTTTTTGTTGAGTCACTGTTCTTGTCAGCACGATTTCTACATATTTTTTATTTCTACACCAAGCCTTGTGCTCTGATGTCATCAGTGAAGGGAATTGTGACATATTGTGAGAAAAACAGAAGATACAAATTCTCATGTTTTATTGACTGTGTCAGTTGAAATCCAGCAAAAATGGCTTGAAAAATGGGAAAAAACAGAAAACCCTGTTTTTCTGTTTTTTGGAGGTTTTGTTGTTTTTTGACCAAAACACTAATCAAAAACAGGCAGTTTTAGGTTCAACAGAGATTAAGTAGATGTTTCTTGTTTTCTCTTTCTTTTTTTCTTAGTACTCGTAAAACTTTTCAACGGTTTCTTTTTCCTCTTATATAAAGTAATTTAAACAAAAGAAGGCAGTGAAATATTTCTGCATTTTTCATTTTAAACTGACAGAAATTCTTAGTATTTCTTTAAAATGCTTTCTTATAATTTTGCCTGACTGTGAAGTTGATCCAGATGTTACTGGGTGGGTACAGTTCACTGAGCACTCTGCAAAACAGCTGGTTCCATTGAACATGCGCACTAGTGCAGAGGCTCATGAGGCTTTTGAGGGCTTTTGGAAACATGTGAATCCTAAGTAAAGTTCGACAAGGATCAACAAACCTAACAGTTCACTGTATTCCTTTCAAATAATCATGATGAGGCGTTTAAAGACCTCCTTATATGTCATAAAAATCATGCTGAAAAACTGCTGTAACAGTCATAAAGTACTTTTTGTTTTAGTTGTGCTGGCGCTGTGACTCATTTAATGAACAGAATGATGTTTGAAACTTGTAAGAAAAGCAGAGCAGAGATTTTAAAGAGTTTATGTTGGGATAAATGTAACCTTATGGTTTTAGATTTGAAATCAGGCAAGTTAAACTCACAAGGTTTAAAGTTAAAAATATTACACAAATATCTGACTGGAAACTTTATGTAAAACCTCATGACTCTTAGGCCTTGATTTCCAAATGAAATGCAAAATTTAAGCAATGGAAAGGTGTCTTCCATAAATGACACTCAACAAGCTAATATAGCTAACATCTTTTTTGGTTTAGAGGGTGTAAATAATCTTATATAACATTTTTCCTGTCAAAAAATATGTTTATAACTCTTTGAGAAACATTTTTTTTGGATATGCAAGACATTATAATAAAAATACATATACTATATATTTTATGACATTATTGTTCTAAATTTGTTTATCTACTTTGTATGAGATGAACATACAAATCTCATACAATTTTCCAATTTGTTTTGGAAAATATTACCTTGGATATATTTTCCAAAACAGATTATTGAAAGAGTTAGTTGACACTTTGACCTGTTCTAACGATTAAAACTGAAGTTTACTCAATAGGTGCCTTCTTCCTCCCTAAGACAACAAAAGCCACAAGTCATTGTGAAACAACAATAACTGTTAATCGCCAACTTCTAACGGAACTTACAATTACGAGCTTTCTACTGGTCCTTGAAAGCAGCCTAACTTTTCCTCGGGGCTCTGAAGTTCAGTGGGCTAAACTTGTGAAAACCCGATTTCCTCTTGACGTTATGGAGGTTCTGCTCTTATTGGGGTGCAGGGTTGGGTTTTATTGAGGATGTGAGTGAAGAGTGTGTCAGGAAGATGTGGACACTACAGCCGGTGACGCAGCTCCGGTAGTTTCCTTTATGTTGCAGCTCAATCGCTGAACATTGTTGTTTAGTGGAAGTTTTCAACAAAGTAACAGCTGCAGTTTGTTGCTCTCTGCTGGATGGAAGTGCATTGTTCGGCTTTCTGTGGATAGTAACTGCGGGGTTTGTGTGTGGAAAATGTTGAGGAAGTCGTTTCGGTGTCACAGCGCGGAGGAGAGCCTCCAGGGAAGCCGGCTGCGGGCTGCAGCCGCTCTGGCGGTGACCTTCCTGGGGCTGTTCGCGGCAGCTGGCTGGGCGGAGGAAGCCTCCTGTCACGGAGCTTACGACCTCTACTTTGTTTTAGACAGGTAGGTTTTAAGGATACTTTTGAGTTATAATTATCCTATGATAAAACAAATGAACCCAGAAAATAAAGTTGTGAAAAGTTTTGTTTTCTTTTTTTTCTTAAATTGATGCATTTGAGTTCATCAGAAGGGAGTTGGAGATGGGAGCTTCTGGGACAAATTCAATTACTTTATTTTCATTATTATTAATTAGTTATTAGGTTAAAATTGTGGGAAAAAATTCTGAAGTTGTGCAGTTACAGTATGTGTTTGTGTTGCAGTCTGTGTATAAAAGGCAACTTTAAGTGATTTAGGTAAAATACTTTATGAAAAGTGTAAAAAATTAAAGTTAAAAACTAAATAATTAACGTGGAGTTAAGTGCCTTGCCCAGGAACACAGTGATGTGGGAAGCTGGAGTCGAACCCTTTACTGCTCAACCCACTGAGTCACAGTTGTTCCTGTGTGAACTGTCTGAGAGAGGTTGGCATTTTAATGTGTAAAACCATTTTTACACATTCAACCTGCTTTCCACAAAGCAGAGGTTCCACTTGGAGGCATCCAGATGTCAGTCAGTTGCAGTCACGCTGAACACTTAACCTGATTACAACAACAGTCTTGACGTGTTTTTTGCAGACTTTTTTCCAACATTTAATGTGTTTTTGTGGAAGAGAAAAACAGTCGAAGCCCTTGATTACGCCACTCCGGATATAAATGTCTGATTTCCACAGCTGTTGCATGCACGCCATGTTACTTTGCGGACTTTGTTGTGATCGGTTGCGGCAGTACCTTGAAAAATGATGAACATATTTTTGTAAATAACAGATTCAGGACCAATCTGATGCATTCAGGCTCTTGTATGCATTGTGTTTTCTTGCAACATGTGGAAGCAAACCTGATGAAACCACACAGGCCTTATCGTGACCTCCTTCTGACCCCGCTCGCTTGGTTTTCCCTCAAAGAACTTAACCGACAGTTAAGTCGGTTAAGTGTGTTTATAGAACAGAATTATCCCTTTCATCTGCATGGTCATCTTTCATAAACATGTGGTTATATTTTTTCAGTATCCATCAAGTTATTTGAAGACATTTTTCAAAATGAACAGAAATCTTAAATCAAGTCTGTTTCCTTCAACTCGTTTGGGGCAAATGAACTCCCACAGGAAGTGGTCATTAAGGGCGGGTCATTTGGATTGTTAATGCTGTGTAGCTCTGCTGTGCAGACGTTTGAATTTATTTCCTTTAGGTCATGATACACCGTTAAAGTGGAAAGTTTATCACCAACGGCTGTATGCAGTGAGGCTGCTGCATGTCTAAAATGTTCAAATAGCTGGAAGACAAAAGTGTATTTTCACTTACGATGATTTGGAATTGCAAACAAAATCCTAGAAACTGCAAATGCCATCCTTGCATGGTCATCACTTTGTGTTGCTAATGGTAGTTAGCTTTCAAAGATCCACAAGCTAACTTGCAAAGAAAATCAAATGTGGTTATTTGTGCCACAAAATAAAACTCAGGAGATTTTAGTTGTTGCAGCATCTTATTGTCAGGTAAAAAAAACAAACTGCTGAAATCTCATGCATTTTGTAGTACAATCTGGTAACATTCAGGTGTGTACATCTTGTGAAAACAGAGTGGACCTTTTAAGGGGTTCTGTGTGAATCATGCAAGCGGTGGTGTCACCATTGGTCTCAGATTTTGGCACAGCAATACTTCCTGTGTTTCATGCACTCAGAGAGCTGCTTCAGAGACTTCCCAGGCAGATTCAGTCAGCTCAGCAGAACCGTGCAGCAGCGTCATGTAAGTGGAAGGTTACAGTCATGGCAGGAACTGTTTTTAATCCCGTCCTGCTCCAGCTTGGAGGCATCCCATTAGAGAAGACTGTGGAGTTAAACGCTGCTGCTCCCCTGCCCCACTTCTAAACTTCCATGCTCTCATCTAAATAATCAAAAAAACACCGGATGATGGCCAAGATAACTGACCGTTGTTATGAGTTTCTTCTCAGTTTATTTTATTGATGCAGATAAAAGGGCTTCTTCCATGACGGGATGCAATCCTTCATGTATGTCCTGCGTTTTCTCACAGAGAACAGATGCCTTTTTAACTTTACAACATCATGCAAATGTTTTTCAACTTAATAAAGAAGAAAATGTGTTCTGATTTCAGATACTCCTGGATTTGATTTACATCCAGTTTTTGTACCCCACATTATTTGAAATCTGTTTAACATTCTTGTTTTCTAGTGCCAGAACAAACAACAAAACATCAAACAGTCCATCCTTAAAAGTCAGTTTCTGCAGAAACATTTTTTACTCTTTATTTTATTGTTTTTTTTCTGATTGGAGGACCAACAAACCATCTTTTCAGTTTCAGTGTGGCCTGCAGTTACTTTGGTGCTTAGTTAAACTAATAAACCAACTTTTTTCTTATATTCACTGTTGACTTTCACAGTTTTCTTATTGGTGCAGCAATAAGTAGCACAACTAGAGATGCAAAGCCCATATTTCTCCTGACTGAAACCAATTCCTGGTTTTCTTTGAGGTGCAACCTGTTTCTTTGAGGTGCAATCTGTTTTTCTTTGAGGTGCAACCTGTTTTTAGTAGTTTTTAAAAAAGAAACGCAACAAAACATGAAGAGAAAAAAATATAATGGATGTACAACATACCCTCACCTATTCACGGTTGAGTATTCATGAATTGTTTTGTTAAACGCAACTGAAAATTCACCCTTTGAGGAATTTTTAAACGTAAAATATTCAGAAAAAATGCAGGTATCTGCAGTGAACAACCCACTTCAATAACAAGGATCTTCTGTAGTAGTTTTTATTCCAACAAAACATTGGAGGAACTAAAAGATCTCGTACTGACCTTTGATCTTTATAAAAGTACATGCAATTGGTTGATGGATTTATAGACTAAAAATAGCGGCAGAGGCTGCAATGTCAACTGTTGCAACATTCTTTCAATCAATCATATACGGAGTGTTTTCCCACCAGACGACTCTTTAGATCTTCCATAAGAGTTCCCACTTGTTCTTTAAGAACATCTGAAAGTCTGTTTTTTAGCGTTCGCTGCAACACCGAGCTGCTTATTGCAGACCAGAGACTCTGCTTTGTCAATGTGTGGTGTAGTTTCTCTTCACCTTCCCTCTGTGACCTTGTCTTTACGGAGCGGGGAGGAGAAAGAGCTGCCATGAAAGATGAGCTGCCTAATGGTCAAACTCTTCTTTTATGTTCTCCGTGCATACAAGGAATTGTAATTATTGATTTAATTACCTCTCCGTCGTTATGCCAAGGGCATGTTTTACTCACTGTGGTCAGTCTAACACTCCATCATTAGGCATCCAAATGTGTGCATCCTAGTTTTGTATTTCTCAAGTTTTTTTTAAAGAAATTATTCTTCCTGTTTAGACTAATTATGGTTGAGGAAGAAGTTATTGATACTCTGCTCATTTTATAAGTTTGCAAAGGAGAGAATAGTCTCTTTTTGTGGTTGATTGATCTGGATGTGGAGAGAAAAAATTTAAACCAAAAACACAAGCACCATCTCTGCTGTACTTCACCAAATCTAAATAAGTCCACTGCTTCTGGGAAGTGGTCTGTGGGCGCTATCGGCCAATCAGGGGTGAGCTTAGGAAACGTGCAGCCAATAAGAACAAGGGATTCTAAACAATGTCTTTATATTGACTTCTTTAAGCACGAAAGACAAGAACTTTTAATATTTCCAACATTTAATCAACTATGGAGAACCCACAAATATTTAATCAGTTTTATGAGTTTTATGAAATCTGGTGGGTTTTCCTAAACTTCTTGCTGAATCATCTTAAAATTTTGGTAAATAGTGATAATGAAGCCAAACTTCATTATCTGAAATTCCAGGTTTATTCCTTTAAATTCCAGTGAAAATCAATGAAATCTGAACATTTATCGAATTCTACAAACTCTACAAATCTTGGAAACTTTTGTGCCTATATTTCAAAAACTGGAGCAGAAAAAATAAGTCTTCACAAACAGAAACCCCCAATCATGAAGATTTTGCTACAGACTCACCAGTGCAATTATCCAGCATGTGGTTGGTTTTAATATCCAACTGTAGTTGTTGTGCAACCATGTACAGTATTTCGGTTCCCAGCTCTCAGTCCGCAGAGTCTTTTATTTGCTCTGTGTTCATGGTTGCTTGTTTTTTCCCTTCAGGTCTGGAAGCGTCGCCAGAGACTGGTTAGAGATCTACTCCTTTGTGAAGAACCTTACGGACCGCTTCGTGAGGCAAGTATTGAATGCATTTATTTGAATACAAAATGCTTTTTTAATGTGTTAGGAACTCGATTCAGTTATTTGAATAAGAAAAACTGACAGAAATAAGATACTGCATGGAGAAATGTCCTTTTTTCTAGAGAATAAAAAAACTGTCCAAGTTGGGAAAAATGGAGTACTTTAACAGATTTCAAAGATAAGTGGTTTTACTGGATGAATGACATCATTTGCCGTCTGCCGCACAGATTTAAAGGACTTCCCACCTGCTTTCCAAAGTATCTTTTCTAGTCCTAATTAATAAAAGACAAAAGCGATAAAACGGACTCGACGCGCTCAGCTTGCTTAATGTTTGAGTCAAACGGCGCCTGCCAGCACAGTACAGACGGTAGCGCCACAGCCAGAATGAAGTGGTTGGTTGAAGAAAATAGCAAAGGCACCAGGTGGGAGTGGGTGGCAGAGAGGAGCAGTCTTCTGGGCTGTGAGAATGGCCATTTGCACCGGGGGGGTCCGGCTCCACACTTATCCCCTGCTTCCACCACAGAACGGCTGACAGGCAGACAATGTACAGTAAAGCAAAAGAACACTGGAAGGCGACGGGGACAATCTGCTAAACAATGCTCGCTCACCAAGAGCACTTCTGTTCTGCCATGTGGAGCAAACTGGACTACTTCATCACCCCCTCCTCTCCTCCTCATCCTCAGATTTATCCCCGGCTTCGGCTTCAGTGCCTCTTCCTCCCAAGTCTTTCTTAACAGAAAATATCTCAGTGGTCGTTCTGCATCACGACCTCGCCCACGCTCTCCAGCCGTGACCTTAGCGATGGCTCATTCTCCTTCTTTTTTTTTTAAGTCCACATATATTCCCGCTCGTCCGTTGCCGGATCTGGTCTAAAGATTGTGCGGCGTGTTTGTGGGGGAGGATGGCGACTGGGCCATGTGTCATGTGGTTGAGAAATATCAGCACCTCTCCTTATGCTCCGAAAGGCTTCGCATCTCTGAAGGAAACACTTGTGTTACTTAATTATCCAAAGTTTTAACTCGCTCTGTGGGAGGCCATCCGCGTGTGCCGAGTGTCTGTAGCAGAGGTGGGAAGTTACTGAGGACACTTAGCAAACTACTTATTGCTTCATTTCGTCATTATTTCTAGGTTTGGGGGACTTGTGCAGTTCCTGTTTCTATATTTTTCACAAGAACAGATTTGTGACCTGAAGTTTGTGGCTGTATTGTAGCATATTAATAGCTCATCTTATGCCAAATTTCCATCATAGTATTTTCTAGATGCACGGTAAAGGTAGTGGAAAATAATACTTCACTGAGCAACTAATTAGACTAAGAAATAATCTTTTCATATAGAAATGTGATTTTTAATTCTGCTCACTGTTTTTTGCAGAATGAATAAAAAGCTGAAAACAGTTTATAGGTGTTGGAACATGGATGCAGTTCATGAGATGAGATTTTAATCATTTTTTTAAGCCAAGAATCTATTTTCCCTCTTTATATTTTTTAATAAATTAAGATTGGACCAGTTCAACCCTTGCTTTAGAGAATTAGTAACTAGTGCAGATTAGTTCAGTTCTGTTTTCCCTTACAAAAAATTATTCTTACAAATTTGTAAGAATTTTTTTTGGACAAATTTAATTTCCTTTATTTTGTACAATTTAAAAACAAATTTATATGCAATTTAAATGTTAAATTAATAATTTTATTTATACATTAATATACTATATTTTTTGTTTATCTTTTTTATTTTGTTTTTTCTCCCACCATGTAATTAACTGTACCATCTTGCACTCTGTAAAATAAATTTCTATATTAAAAACAATTATTAAAGGACTTGGCATTAAATTTCAATATGTGATTTAAGAAACAAAATAAAAAACAATAAATTATTAAAGGTTCTGAAAAGAATCTAAAGTTAAGTTTTTGGGTGCAATGTTTTCCATTTTGTTGGTCCAGAAAATGTTTCTTTAATTTTAACTCAGATATCTAAAAGGTTTATTGCCCTTTTTTAGGCACATTTGTCATTAGGAATCGTTATAATTTGACTAAAATAGGTGTTTTTTTAACCAAAGCAGTGGAATTAATGTTGGATTTTCTGAAAGTGAAGCTGGGTGTTTACTCAGAAACCACCTGCTTGTGAAGCAGAAAACCTGTGAACGTCTTTGCTTCTTTAAAGCGACTGAATGTAAACGGCGGAGGCCGGTGCCGGGTGGGGGCTGGGAGGTTCTGGTCAACTACGTCACCCTGTAAAGTGACAGGTACTCGGTGTATTAATAGTGTTTGTCCAGCAGGATGTTTGAGTGTGACTCATCATCAGCACAACATGTTTCTTGTCTGATTAATCACTTCCTCTGTGGCTCCGAAGCTGCTTCAAGTCATGCACTAAAATTAGCTGACATTAAAAGAGCTCCTTCTGTTTGCATCATTATTTATGCATCTTAATGTCTGAACTTAAAACCTGGACACACCACCCGTCTGTAGATGTTCAGCTGTGATGAATGCATGGATGAATTGTACGTGATGTCAGAAGTTTGATTCTCCATCTGAATCCTCATGTTTGGTATCTTTTGACAAAGTAAATCAGTTCCTGGGTTTTGATTGAATTTCTTGTGTTTTTTTCTCCTCAGTCCACGAATGAGAGTCTCCTTCATCACTTTTTCATCCAAAGCTGAAGTTCTGCTGCCTCTGACTGGAGACAGGTAACAATGGACTCAAATACTAATTTTAAAAAATGTTTTAACACTGGTAACTTATTTAGTTTTATTCTTAAATCAAAATACATTATTTTTTTGAATTTTTAAGGCTGTCAGTATTTTCTAGTTATGACAAATTTTCGCATAATTTCTTTGGAAATCTGTCAGATGCAAGAACATGCCTGTTATTTTCTGAAAGACTTGACTAATGCAAGTCATTAAATTTTGCAAAAGTAGAAAAATTTAGCTGCTTTAAACTTTTACAAGCAGGAAATAAAATGTTTCAAAATCCCTCACAAATATTTTTGTTCCAGTCGCAATTAGAATTCTCAGTAAAATCAGAAATGACTATATGTGTGTCATTTATGTTTTAAATCAAAATGAAGTTTTATTTTAGGAGAAAGAACATTTCTCCTAAAATAAGGAGAAATGTTGCACGGTGTTGGTAGTGTCATGATTCGGGCTTCTTTGGAGACATTATTAATGTAAACGTAAGAAATAAAAAGCGCAAATCAAACTATTTTTTCAAGAAAATTTTTTGTGGATCCAATTCCTACAAGTTAGTGTTACACAACCAATGAACTGATCATTTTATGTTGTTTTATTTGAGTTCAATTTCTTTTTAAACTAGAAGGTTTCATGCTATCAGATTCCTACATAAATGCTGTTCAGAAAATAATCATATGCTACTCTAAAATGTTTTATTTTTCTTTGACTGCAACTATTTAAACCTCAGAATTTTTCAAGAATTTACTTTAACTCCTTTTTCTGTTTCTACCCAGAATATTTCTCAGTGTACTTGTTTTTATGGCCTGTGGGTTTCTCACTGTTACAGTGACTTCATCTTTACACCACACCTCTTTGCTGTTTTTAAGGGTTTGTGCAAATCATTAAAGCTTAAGCAATAAAATTCAGTTTTTCTTAATAGAAGAGACACAGGGGCAACTAAGATTTGAATGAAATCTGTTCCCACGTGTGAAGCATTCATTGCATTTGTCCATCCAGGTATGAAATTGAAGAAGGCCTGCGTCGCTTGCACAACGTGATACCAGCAGGAGAAACGTACATGCACGAGGGAATAAAAGAGGTGAATTTTATTGTCTTGTATTCAGGTATTTAAAACTGTTTAAAATACCTCAATAAATATTCATGGCAAACAATATTTTATTTAAAGAATGAAGAAAAAGAGGAAAATAACTAAAGAGGTGGACTGAAACTGAAAATGAAGTTTGTCAGAACTTTACAAACAATGTGCATTTAATTCTCAGAAATAAAATGATTGAAAAATTTATTACATGGAGTGAAAAACTGGGCTGTCAACTCAAAACAACTTTTATCACTATAATTTTCTTTTAACATTCAGTCTCTGCTACTTTTTAGACCTTAGTTTGAATGTTATTCTGTGTTTCAGCTGTTTCTCTGTTTGTCTAACATATAGCTTTTAAAAAGAAAAAAAAGTGGCCTCTGCTCTCAGTTCCACACAACCGCTCTGAACTTTGCCAGAAACAGAAAGAACCCTGTAATTATTTTACTGTTGTAGACAAAAAAACACAGCAAAACATTCATTTACATCCAGTTACTCACTACTGAAGCAAACTAAACTTATATGAAAATGAAAATGATTAACACAAAAGCAGCAAAGACAAACTGATGCCATGTTAGCCTGCTACGTCTGTCCTGCTTCAAAAATAACAAAAAAGTCTTTTAATATCAGGGGAAGCATGTGAGGCAGTTTTTCTCCACATCACTTATTAAGAATCGCAAAATAAACATTCACACAAGTAAAATTCAGTTATTTGTGTGGAAGTATATCCATAAGAGTACTAATGAGAATTTTATGGAAAATGTGGTGCCTTTTGTAGATTATTCTTGACAATATTTGTCATATAATTGTAACCTTCTTGCTGCATGGTGACATTTCAGCCCAAACGCACAATATAGAAAATGCATATTTTAGGCTTAAAGATTAAGAACAGTTGTAAGAACAGGAACTCCTGGTTGCAGAAAGGAAGCTAAATACCATTTCAAATTGTAAATCAGGTATCAATATGGAAATCTGTACTTTTACCTGTCACTGTCTTGAACATGGAAGCTGGAGACGTAATAAAGCTGTGATTTGTTAGTGTGAGTTTATGTGAAGCGGTAAACAGAAACGTCCTGTATTTACTCCCGAAGGCCTCCACTCAGATCCAGCAGCAGTCCACAAAGTCCTCCAGCATCATCCTGGCTCTGACAGACGGGAAACTGGCGGTGTATATCCACGAGCTCACCAAACAGCAGGTGAGCTTTGCTTTTCTGACTCACCAAACTCACACATTAAATCTTTTTGTCTTCATTTTATTTAGATGTATTTCCTACCCAGAAGCCATATTTTCTCTCATCTTTTTTTGAAATTCTGAAATCACAAATGTATTGTTTTTTTTATTATTGATGGAGTTTCCCTTTTTGTCTCTTTATCTCCACGTCTGACCTGTTGCGCATCGTTTGCCTGAGCTGCAGGCTGATGAAGCCAGGAAATATGGTGCTCGTGTTTACTGCGTTGGTGTCTTGGACTTTGATGAGCAGCAGGTAAGCGAGCTTTAGTCCTAATCTGCATCTACAAAACGCCCGACAAGCTTGTTGCTGAGTGTGTGCAGAACGATTACAGTTCTGTATAAGAGACTTTGGCAGGATGGGAGAGCACTGTGGAAGGTAAACATCTGAACAGGTCCTACCTGTGAGAAAAGCCTTGATAAATACTTCTGCATTTAAAGCTGTTAAGACACGGAGAAGTGATTTAAAACGTTGACTCAGTTTTGGTGAGCCACTATTATCTGGTCTAAATGTTTTGCTAAATTCTCCACTACAACTATGAGAAATTTCTCAGGAAACCCCCTTCTGTATTTAGCTAAGATTAATGAGTGGTTGCGTTTGAGGCTCCACTTGACATGAAATTAAAATGAAAGCCAAAAAAAGACATGGCTTTTAGACGAAAAATACTTTTTTTGCACCTAAAAGTAGAATTCATCCCAGTGTTTAAAACATTTTCTTAAAATAAGGTGAAGATTTTTTTAAACTTTGAAGAATCAATGCCGAGCAGTTCAGTCCTGCTTTGACTTTTCAAAGTCAGTGGAGTTAAAATTTTTCGGGGGGTTTCTTGTTACTCCAGGTGATGCTGAAGTTTCACTTTACTATTCAAGACGATGTAAATTTGGGCCACACAGAACTATTCCTAAGGCCATAAATGGCCCCCGGACCACACTTTGGACACTCCCGGTTTACACTTTGTGTGAATATTTATATTTATATGATTATACAGTTTACACTTCAATGTTTCATGCTAGCTGCTGCTTTTAAAGTTATTGTTTTTAATTATTGATCAACACACGATAATTGGTAAATTCAGAGGAAAATAAAATGGCTGTTCTCAGTTTATTCCTGAAAACGAATAAAAACAACCAGAATGTGTCACAATTTGACATACAGTGGGATTTAGTTTGTCATGTTAAATTGGAAAAAAATGACTATTTTTATTGAATTTATCTTGATTTGTAACACAGATGCTCCGTCGCTTCTCTTCACTTTGTTTTTATCGTGATATTTATCTCCATTGACCGTAATTTCAGTCCAGTATTTTTCTCGCACTGTATCTTTAAGTGTTATCGGGCCATCTGAGCTGTAGTCCGACTGTCACTGATGTCTGGAGTTTCACAATTTCTCTTCCAACATGGTGGCCCATCCCTTGTAACCATTGGTAACCATCCTGCCACAAGCACTTATTAAGTCAAAAAAAAGAGAAACAACAAAACAAAGGCAGTATTGCTCCCAGTTTGTGCTGCAATCATTTTTTTTAAATAGTTGAGCAAAGTGTTTGCTACAGTCCTGCCATCTGCTCCATTTCCTTCTGCCTGCAATACGAGAGGAAAGACGGCGTTCAGTCATAAAAAGGAAAACAGAAAAAGGCAGAGAGCAGTGTTAGATCAGCAGCGCTCCTTGTTTACTCCTCTTTTCCATGATTCCAACAGCTTGCTGATATTGCGGACTCCAAAGACAACGTGTTTCCTGTCAAAGATGGCTTCCACGCTCTCAAAGGCATTGTCAACTCTGTAAGTTTGGCTGCTCTCCGTTTTTTTTTTTTTTGCTTTTTCTATATGAAGAGAATCGAGCTAGCTTCGTCTACGCCGCACTTCTGCAAACATTTAGATAAGCTGCATGAAAAATGCATGCCTGCATTACATCCGGATTAGGCTTTATGGAAAAATATGAGCCTGGGTAACATAAAAACTCAATTAGTGAATAGCTGTCAGAGTGAGAGTCCCTTACAGTGTTAGCAAGCAGCCTCCTTGCTCTCTGCCAGCCAATTAGTGATACTTTCCATTTGCAGCAGCGTTCAGATCGAGTACTGTCAGCCAAGATGTAGCTTTGTTAGAACCCACTGCCCTGTAGAGCACTTTGGCCAGAGTGGGGCTTTACATCTGCAGACAAGGCCAGCAGTGTTTAGGAGGAGGCCAGAGCCACACTGAGCTGTCAGACATGCAGCTGGAGGGATGCAGAGCCAAAGGGTGGGACTTGTTTCTGATGCATGATGCAGGAAAGCAGCAAACTGTGATTTATGGTGCTGCTTTCAAAGGGACCGGGGCTCTAAAACCAAACCTTTGAATCTTTGTATTTCATGAAGAGCAAGATGAATGACAGTTGGAGATCTTCTGCGCCGAATGGTGTTTTTTAGTGGCTTTACAAATTGGCATTTTGGTATATTTTTTAAGGTATTTTTTGTCTAGTTTCTTGTGCAAATATCTTAGAACTTATAAATATCTCTTCAGCAAGATGTGGGATCTTGTTTTAAGTCAATAATTCATTAATATTAATGAAAAGGTGCTTGCTACACTGACAGATTATTCTCTGGGAAATCTGTCTGAACTAGTACTTTTTCATCAATGTCACAGTTATTGACTTAAAATACTATAAATCTTCTATATCTTAATAAAAAGTTATTTGTAAGTTAGTTTTGTCTTATTTTAACTGTACTAACATATTTGCCCTAGAAACTAGACCAAAAATACATGGTGAGGTTTTGTGTTTTTGCAATGTGCAAATAAATAAGCTGAAAAAAAAACTCTTTTCAGATGTTCTGTACTGAATTTAGTTCATACATTCATTACTGGATGCAAAACATGCAGATGTACATACAGAAAACGGTGCAATCCTTTGCTGCAATTTTGACAACACTAGAGTCAGGTTATAGTTTGTAATAATTGCCATTAACATCAGGGAGGATATTTGGGGCAAAGTTTGACCAGACGGCATAAATATTTTTTTTATTGCACTGCCATCCTTTCCTGAGCAGCTTTGAAGGCTTTTTCAGAGCCACTGTAAAAAAGTCCCGCTCCCCCGTCCCATCCCCTCTGAAGAAGCAGAGATCAGCAAGTCTTCCAGAATCCAAACGAAACAAGCAGCATTCCTCTCTGATTAGTAATCCTGGATTCCTGGGCTGTTGGCCTCGTCGCTTCTCTGTCGGATTGGGAGGATTTGGGATCATCTGCGCAGCCTTTCACTGCGGGATCCCCGTCGCCTCTGCGACCTGCCTGACAAAACTCGCAGAAAGAGATCAGAAAGTTTGGTTTTGAGGCTCCGAAAGGCTGTTTATATTTTCTTGCACTCTGTTCGACCTTGGTAATCTGAGCTGCAGCACTGCAAAATCTCAAAATCTTATCAAGAGTGTTTGGTCTAGTTTCTACTGCAAATATCTTAGTAGACTTGAAATAAGACGAAACAAACTCATAAGTAACTTTTCAGCAAGAAATAAGAGGTTGTTTTCAGTTGATAATACGGAAAAAATGTCTTTTAGGAGGTGGGATTTCCTGCAAATGGAACTACAACTTTTAATCAATCTTAAAGAATCATTGACTTAAATCAAGCTGCAAATATCTAGCAGAAAAGTTACTTCTAAGCTAGTTTTGTCTTACCTCAAGGGTACTAAGATATTTGCAATCTAAACTAGGCGAAAAATACTGATAATGACTGATTGTTTTTGCAGTGAATTTTTGAGGCAAAAAACTTTTATTTTTTTCTGTCTGAACAAAATGAGATCATTTCTGCAGCCTACTGAGATTTAGATTTTTCCTTTGGTAAAAACAAAACAAAAAAACCCCCAAAGAAACACATCTTACATTGCAGTGAGTGACTTTTTTTATCACATGGAGACTTTGGAGATCAACACTTTAATTTGAATGCATGGATTCAATATGCAAAAATTCACATTAAGATTTTGTTTTTATCAAAGTCTTCCATAAATTGACTGTCAGTATTTCATCAGTGGAATCTCGCTGTAGATCCTTTTAAATCTGTGAATTGTGACGAATTGGGCTAGGTAAGGTCTCAAGCATCAGCATCAGTCTCCATTGCAACCAATAGATGTTGTCTGCATGCAAACAGCGTTTTGAAAAGCATGACAGGAAAATGAGTTTTCTGTTCAACCATCACAAACGTAAACATGTGAAATATGATAAATGTGCACTTTGCACTCCATGTGGTTCTCACAAGAAATAAAGAATGACTAAGTGAAAAGTTAACGTACACTCTGGTGTACGGTGGTGGATCTGTGTATGGTGTATACATGTATGGTGGAGGATCTGTGATGATCTGGGACTGAGAATCTTGTTAGGATGCATGACTTTATTAAGTGTTTAAAACGACAGGACGATGCAGTTAAATTCAAAAATACTTTATTTATACCAAAGGGAAAATAAATATCACTGGCGGAGATCAAAAGTCCTGGATGACATGATCAGATGTCATGAAGTTCTGCTAATCCATCTCGTTTGCTTTTGCCACTAAATCTCTAAATCTCTCTCTGGCTGCAAGGTGAGAAAGCTAAACAGAGACACGGAGTAGGCGATCGATTATTGAAATAATCGTCAACTAATTTAGTAACCGATTAATTGTTAACTGGAGAATACAGACTAAAACAAAAGGCTAAACAGCATATTTAGCTAAAATCATACAAAAAAAATCAACATTTTGCAAACCAGTCAATAAAATAAAAAATATATTCTACTAGAACTCAATATTAATCAATTAATCTTAGGAAAAATTAATCAATTACTTTTTCACATTACTTTCAATTAGAAAAAATGTTAGGTTCATCCTTGCCTTGTTGCCCAGGTTACTGATAATAACAATTGTCTGCAAGTTTAAAAAAAAGTAGGAACAGAAATCCTTCCGGTTGCATCGGATCCAAAACCAGAGGGAATAAATGTCCAAACATGGGACACCTGAAGAAAAGTCAACAAAAAGAAGAAATTAGAACAAATGCAGCTGTGAGCTATTTTCAAAGGTAAATTATAATCCTACAGGCTCAGTTATTCAAAATTAAAGTAAAAATTGAAGTGATTTTCGCTGGACGTGCCAAAAATTGTGGATTTATAACTGCAACTTTTCCCCTCCGTTTATTTTTCTACCAATCTCTGAAGATGACCTGATTTGTAGAAAGACTTTAGTCACAATGCTGGCTGAGGCGATTCTGGATATCTGGACGTCTGCCTTCTCTCCTTCACACTCCATAAATAATGTTTGCCTTCAGTTCGTGAAGAAACAAAATCAAACTTCTAATTTTTACATTAAGCGTGTTTATTTTGTACGTCCAAAGGGCTCACAATCACAGCCATTAATCCTTTAACTAAGCAGTTAATAAGTCACATTTTTATTGTTTAGCACCAAATATTTTTGTGCTCTTGAAGGGAAAAACTTCTATCATTTCTCAGTTTGAAGCCTAAGCAGGAAAACTGTTTTATTTTCCTACATTCCCCTGAATTTCCCCCTCTTGTTCACTGCCAAGCAAGTAATTAGAGAGGGAAAATAGAGGCGCAGAGGAAGAGCAGCAGATCCATTTCCTCCCAGCTGTCATACAACCCTGTATCAAACCATCATCCCCAACAAGGCTGCTGTAAACACTTCCATCTTCCACTTCTCAGATTAAGCTTCTGTCCAACATCAAATGAAAGGCTCAAATGTCCTCCACTGCCATTAATATGCTTCTTCTTACCCGCCCTGAGCTGGGATTTGCATAGTTTTCCCTTTGTTGATTTATTGAATTGTAGTGGGAAGTGCAGCTCCATGACAGTGCGCTCACACAGGCCTCTTTATATGATAATGCAAGATCCCTGAGAGGTTTTTAATAGAACTGAGGAACAGTAATAGTCTTGCATAATTTTCCCATAAAGGCTGACACAGCTGCTGTTTTACCTCCCGTTCTCTTTTTCCCCCCGCGCGGAGCCAATCAGGAGCGGGATGTCTCTCAGGTGTTGCTCCCTGATCTGTTTTCTAAACTTGACAGAGCCAATAACCGTCAGCGACTGATGTATTTATTCCTGCCATGTCCGAGCAACAGCAAATGCATTCTAAGTTGTTTTGTTTGGGTTTTTTTTCACATCCTGCAGATATTAAAGCGGTCGTGCACAGAGATCCTGACTGTGGAGCCTTCTGTTGTGTGTGTGAACGGTGAGTGGACTGGAGCACCAGTGTTTACTCTGCAAAAACACAAACTCTCACCAACTATTCTTTGACTAGTTTCTAGTGCAAATATCTCATATCTTAGGATAAGATCAAACTAACTTACAAATTACTTTTCGTTGAGAAATAGGAGCTTGTTTGTAATAAATCATGTCTTAAAATTGATGAATATTTCAATATTAAGGAATTATTTGCTAAAAAGAAGCTCCGATATCTTGCTGAGAAGTAACTTAGTAAGTTAGTTTTGCTTTATTTAAATTGTAATGATATTTCCACTAGAAACTAGATGAAAATACTTGGTAACACTTCGTGTTTTTGCAGTTTCAACATTTTTCTAAGAAAACTTGCAGCTGTGTCTCAGAAATAAAGTCACACAAAAGGAGATTCTGAAACTCCAAAAAGTGAAATTTCTCCTTGCATCTTATCTCACGTTTGTTGACATTCCAGAATCCTTCGACATCGTCCTCAGAGGGAACGGCTTCTCCATCGGACAGAGCAATGAAGGCGTCATCTGCAGCTTCATACTTAACCAGCAAACCATCAGTGAGTTCCTTAAACCTTCTGGAAATTACCTCTGGGTCTACACAGTTGCTTTGAATTACATGTCCATAATTTATGCCTCAACTACAGTTTTTGTTCCTCTTTCAGTTGAAAAATTACAAAAACTTCATCAAATACAGTCACACTTTAAAAGATCTTTGGAAAGTTGAAAGTCAAGAAGTTAATCACATTCTTCCATGTAACCTCTGCAAACTTTCATGGATTTTATTAGAATTTTAACCAAAAAACATTAATATATGAGTGACTAAGTGGAAAGAAGATGTGCACATTTGTGGTGGTGCACATTTGTACTTAACTTTAGTAGAACAGCCTTGCTTTTTTTGGCATCTGCATCTTTGCCACATTGCTCTTTGCAAACTAGAGGGTGTGTTGTCGGTGTTGATGTGCTGCCACAAGTTCAGTCAATTCCAGCATCTCTCTTTCATAAAATCCAGATTGAGTCACGTGAGCTGTGACTGCAGCTCCTCTAGAGTGGCGTTTGATCTGATCTTTTTTCTTCATCTTCATTACTTCTTGTTAGTCTGTCACATAAAAGTCCATTTAAAATAAACAGAGGTTGGTTAAAGTTGATAAAACAAGAACAAACTCATGAAGATGAAGTGTCTGAAATGCACGAAATATCTTGAATTTAGGTGAATTTATTGTATTTCCTTCGGCTTCACTGAAAAAACAAAATCTTTTCTTAATACATTTGGGATGAAACAAACCTAACTCACATGTAACGTTTCAGCAAGACCTAGGAGCTTGTTTTAAGTAAATAATTCCTTAATATTGATGAAAAAGTTGTTGCTCCACTGGTAGATATAACAAGAGGAAAATGCCATGTTATAAATGAAACAATCTGCCAGTTGAACTGGAACTTTATCAACAATACTAAGGAGTTATTAACTTACAACAAGCTTCTGTTTCTTGCTAAAACGTTACTTGTCAAGTTAGCTTTGTCTTATTTAAGGCGTACGAAGATGATTGCACTAGAAATTAATACTTGGTATGGTTTTGTTTTTTTACAGTGTTCCAAATAACCCTCATAGGTAAATAAATTAAAAATAAAAACAAGCACAAAGAGCTGGTGGAGAATAAAGAGCTGGTGGAGAATAATCTCTAAGTTGGATCATCTGATTTAATCTGGTTGAATTTTCCTCAGACAAACACACAAACTTGGACAAAGGAATCCCCTCTCTGTCGCCTCTTTTCTTGCTGATCACTTTTCATTTACAGTGATAAAACTAAGTGGATTCTTTCCCCCTTCATTTAATGATATAGTTTCATTTTTTGGTAAATATTTGGCTTAAACGTTTTTGAGGTTGGACGTGGCTGAGCGACGGCCGTGTCGCGCCGCATCTACGTCGTCTGAATTTATCAGAGGAGCGAGGCTATGTAGGTCATTGTGCTCCTTATTTTGAGCTCGCAGTCTGTTCTGTTGAGAAATCCTTTTTCAGGAAGCAAACGGGATTTGGCACCCAGAGCCAATCTTTTAAAGCTCTCATTTGGCCGTGGGATCTGCGGGATCGGCGGCTGCCAATGACAACACTTCCATCCCTGACAAGTTATTTTTGATTTTTCAGCATTTCATCTCAACTAAAATACTTGAACATATTTTCTTTCTCCTTTTTTTTTTTTATCTTTTTTTTTTTTTTTCTTTTGAAACAACCCCCTTATCTGAATTAGGGAAGTGGCCATTAGCAGATGTCTTCCTGTTAGTCCTTTCTCAGTTTAGGCTGTCTCACATTCGCCCACTTGGGGCTATTTATTCCCTTATTGGCTTTTGCATGTGTTCAGTCCAGACCTTTTTAACAGTGGGGCACCTTATAATTATGGACAAGCATCATGGCAACTATGGACCACACGCCACATATGTGAAACAGATGCTACGCTCGTCTCCATCAGCAAACCAGTTGGAGGCATGTGCAGAAAAAACTCATCAGTCATATGAATCGTCTCAGTGGCTGCCTTTGTCAACCTTTGATGAGCGCACACACGCTTATACACACACACAAATTATAATCTGATCTGCCATTCCTTTTGTTTTTCCATCCACAACTCAGAGCTTTATGACATGATGGCGTGTCATAAAAAATAAATAAAAACAAGAATAAAGTCATAAAATTGCAAAAGCAAAGTCAAAATATTCTTGTTGTAATATTGCGACTTCAATCTCGTATTATTTTGACTTTGTCTTCATAATATTAGTTCTTTATTTTCAGAATATTGATTTCATCCTCATATATTATGACTTTATTATTGTATAATTTCAACTCTATTGCCGTTCAACTTTATTGTCATCATATTATAACTTTATTTTTTAAATCTTATGGCTTTATTCTCATATTACAACTTTATTCTCACATTATTTTGGTTTGTTTTCTCAAACTTTTATGACTTTATCCACATGTGTTACGACTTTATTCATGTATTATTTCAACTTTATTTTCGTACAAGTTTATTCTTGCAATGCTTTGAATTTTTCTCATTATATTATGACTTTATTCACTTAATATTAGTTTTTATTAGCATGCCCATCATATCATGTCTGTCATATTGTGACAAATATAATATGACATATATCATATTGTGAAGCAAATATTTTGCAACTTAGTTTAAAGAAGTATGACAGTATAATGCTATCATTCAGTTACTGACCACATATTTCACATTGAGTTCATTTGAGTCTGTTGTGGTGATGAGATTAAGGTACAAAATGGACCCAGTAATGATGGTTGGATATTTTTCATTGAGTATAAAAAAATCTTTAGTTGTTGTTTTTTTTCCTGGATTACTCATCTGTTTTCTTTATTTTTTTTTATTTATTTAGGAAATTAATGGACAAAGACATAATCATTTCAGGTCCTCGTTCAGAAAATGTTCACATGTTCAGGATTTTTCAGGCTTAAATGTTTGCACCAGTGCTGCTGCATCACCAGCAGCAGAGAAAGTTTAGTTTACCCTTGATGATGCTACTTCCTGTAGCTTGTTGCTATCTTTCATTTTAGAGCCAGAACAGTTTTGGCTGTTTGTTGTTTTCTTTCACTTGTACACATTTCACAAAGAACATCAAATGGCATCACATGTCTGCACGATTTAGTCTCACGGTGCAAAAATGTTTGGACCCCGCTGTTTTAAAATGAACTACAGTAAACATGTGATCTGGATCCGAATTTAAAAGTAGTTTGATTCCATGTTAGAGATGCAGTTGGCTTAAAAAAGACAGAAAATAAATAAAAGAAACTGTTCTGTTTGTTTTTCAGATAACAAGCCAACCACTGTGCGCAATGACTACCTGCTGTGTCCTGCTCCCATAATGTATGATCCTGGAGAGTAAGTGCAAAGTGGATTTACTCTTTAAGTTCTTATTGTAGAAGGAAATGATTTATATCAAGGTTCAGTATTTATTTCCTGTGTTTCAGTTGTTGCATGTGACAAGTTCTGTTATTTTTTTCTGCTCAATTCAAAGGGCAAATGATTTGAAAATATCCACAAACTATTCCCTAAATTACATGTTGGTGAAGAAGAAAGAAATCAACTCTCTTTTAATCCCAGCAATGAAAAGAAACGTTGATTTTTATCGACTTTCTTGGTAGAAATCATCTAAATGTGAGCATGCAGAGCAGCTATAGATGAGCACGGTGCGTGTAAATTAATTTAGCCCTGCAGATATGTTCAGCAGCTCGTGTGTAAGGTATGACGTTGGCAAGTTCACAAGAAAAGTGTGAAATCTCAAAGACAGACATCATATCAACAGTTAGGAAAGGAAACCTGAATATAGATTCAATATGCTCTTCTATAAATTGAATTGTTTTTTATAAACTGTGAAGGAAGGATGCTTATTAATGTGCTAAAAATCAAGTCATTTGGTTTTTTTAAATCCCAATACTTCCTTTTTCTTACATTACAATAATCCAAAGTGTTTCATAAGAGACGTGTCTGTATTTTCATCCAAAGACTTTTCTTTTGCTCTGTTTCTGTTCCTTAATTTCAATTCTGCTTCCATCTCCTCAGTTTAAGCAACTTGTTTCACTCCTCAGATTTCCTGCTTGCTTTTCCACATGTCTTTCTTTCATGCAAACAAACGGCGCCTAAGTCTATAAATCATCCGTATGTATGTTAAAAGTCGCTGTAAACAGTGCAGTCAGAGAAACACTGCGAGCATACGACCCACGAAGATCGAAGAGGAAACAGTGCAAACATTCGTTTTATTCCCGTCTGGGTGTTTATCGCTTGAATTTAATGACATATTTTATAATCCCAAACCGGAGCAGATGATTGCTAAGGCATTCTAGATGGAACAACAGATTTCAATGTCCTTGCTGACTACAATCCAATCAAAAATGTATGATTATAAGCGCTGCTGCCTCCTCAAGGCCTTTGAGCTCTAAAAGAGATTATGTGTCATTCGATGACAGCAACGCTGTAACTGTTCCAAATCACCTCACCTCGATTTAATCCAGACATTTTTAAAAGGACTTGTTTTTAGCAGAAGCTGAGAAAAAGAAAACTGTTGGATATTTAGATTTTTAGGTCTATTATATAGTGATTATTTCATTATCTTGGAAGGGCATCATAAAAAACACCCATAATTCAGCTCTGTTTGCTCATGTAACACCAAATTACAGCAGAGTCACTTTAAAAAATAAGCTCAATTCATATTCAGTTCTACAGTAATTAATTACTTTTCTTCCAATGCAACTCTGTGATGTCAAACTTAGATCAAATCAGAAATCATAAAATGTTCTCCCAATAGTAAAACATAGAAAGTGATCTAAGAAAACCCAGCTGTTTGCTTTGAGTTGTTACCTTTGCAGGAATATGACTGAGCAAAAAGTGGCAACAGTGGAGATGAAGCTCCTCTTTTCACAATTAGAAACATCCAGAAGCCATTAACAAAGCTGCTGCTGGGATTAACTCTGTACTTTTTTCTTATACTTTCTTTCTTTGTTTGTTCTTAAACAAACAGATTATTTATTGGCTTACTTTTTCTCTTTTTCCTAATTTCCTATATTTTTTATCTTTTTTCTGGAGGTTTGGGCTCTTCCCTTTTTTTTCTTCTTTTTGCACACATAAATACAAAACTAACTCAGTGGAGATGTTAAAAATGACGTGATTTATTTTAAAAAGTGTTTTTTTTCATTATAAATGACCAACAAAATAATTAACGCCGAGCCCTGCAGACAATCTGAAGCGGTTTACAGTAGAAACTTCACTCACAAACACCAAACCTTAACGCACTGAAACATGGTGAAACAACATAGAGCGTGATTTAGACTTAGACTTTATGTGGAAATGAACATTTCCTGTCTTTATAGGGAAATTCTTTTTAAACAAATCATCCAGGAAGTGGTAATAACCAGCAGTGGTTCAGTGGAAACAATGGACTTGCTGGACTCTGTTTTTTCACAGCCTGACAGGACCTGATGCTCACATCAAGCTCCGCCCCCTCCGCTTACAGAAAGACCCTACCTAATTAACTGTTGGCTGCTGATGCTGACCCATTAAGCAGTTAGCTGCTATGGGTGGTGAGTAAACACATCTGCTGGAGGGGCTCTAAAAGGATGTGCGACAGATGCAACCATTCCCTTTTCCACACTCCCCATTTAAATAATTCACCATGCTCTGACAATCCCTGCACCCCGGACCACCTGCATGGAACGGCGGAGCGCAGGAGCCTCCGTCTCCGTCTCCGTCCATCTGTCTGCTTTTGCTCCAGCAGCACTACAGGCACGCAGGATGCTCCTTGAACACAGCTCTGCTCGTCCGGAAAAGACTCTCCTTCTCTCCGATCCCGCTTTGCGTCCATGGGGCCCTCGTCTTTCCAAAAATAAAACCTTCTCTTTTCTGGGCAACATGTTTCAGATAGACACTACAAAAACACAAATTATTACCATGTGGTTTCCAGTGCAAATAGCTTTATACACTTGAAATAGAACAAAGCAAACTTAAAAGCAACTTTTCATCCAGGAATGGGAGCATATTTTAAGTCCAAAGCGTCCTTAATATTGCTGAAAGAATAGTAGATTATTTCTCTAATAATGCGTTAAATAATCTGCCAGAGAAACTAATATTTTTCATCAATATTAAGAAAGTATTTATCTAAAACAAGCTGTTATTTGTTACTGAAAACTTGGTTGAAACTAAGATATTTCCACTAGAAACTTGAGTAAAACTACTTGGTAAGAGATTTAGTGTGTTTGCAGTGCAGCAGTCTCTGGAGTTTTAATGCTCAGCTGCAGCTTCCAGTCTACTTCCAGTCCAACCCCCAGATCCGCCCTGGTTGTCCTGGAATCGCTCTCCTCTGTTGGTCATTGAGCCGTGTGGAGGAGGCATCATCTGTGCTGACATCTGTGGCATCAGACTTGAAACGCAGGCATCTGCTGATTCTACCTCTCCCCACATCCTCCTCCCCATTAGGAGACCCTGCACACGATCCTGGGACCCCATTCAGAGTCTAAATGGTTGCTTTCCTGCAACAGCATGTTCTCACCTGTGCTTTCATTTATGTGTGGAAGAAATACCTGAGGTGACACCTGCTTTACATTGCAGGTGCAGCGTCCGACATGAATGCTTGTTAATAATTAAATACGCCACCCCATCTGCTCCTCTGAGGGCAAAAAGATGTTTTCAACCAAAGTCTTGCTGTTTGTTTGTTTGTTGCAACACAGACATGCTCCTTGTGCAGAGATCTGCTGTTCAATGATGAGTCTGGAGCCACGCAAAAACACCATAACACAAAATGTTTGCTAAGTATTTTTAGTCTACTTTTCCGTCCAAAAATCTTAGTTCACTTAAAATAAGGCAAAACTACTTACAAGCATCTTTTGAATAAGATATAGAAGTTTGTTTTAAGTCAATAATTTCTTAATATTGATGAAAAAATTGCTGTAAAGTTATTTGGAAGTTAGTTTTGTCTTATTTCAGCTGTATAAAGATATTTGCACAAGAAACCAGATCAGAAATATTTGTCTTTGGGTTTTTTTTTATATGTATTTATTCAAACTTTCAGTAAGTTGTGACAGATAAGATGTGAAAAAGTTCAGCTCTTCTGTCTCCTAATGCCATCTGCAGAAATGCACACTTCCTGGACCTGTCACTAACAGCCAATCAGAAAAAGGAGGCGGGTCTTAACAGCATCAGCTTTGATATTACAGAAAACAATTAGTCATGTTCTTGGACAGTTTTGATTTAGTAAACTTTGAAAGTTTATTTGAATGCAACCTCCATTTGACTTGAAATATTTCCTTTTTTACTTGATAGTATAGAAATCTCACAACACTGCCCTATATCAGATTACTTAATGTAACTAAGCTAACAGCCTTATTGTTTTCAGTAAATATTGTATTACTGATGGCAGGTATTTTAATTGTTCTTTCAGTGTGCCTGCATGTTAGGGTGATTTTATTGTTGCTTTCTGCGAGTAGAAATTATAATTAAACAGAAAACTTAACAGCCAATCTATGTGATCAGGATTGATGAGCGTAAAAACCTGACCAGAGCATCCTTTAGTTTCTCCTAACTCCCAACTTAACAACTGGCACAGCAGTTTATAGGCCGAGTTCCTGAAGACGACATTTATTTTTATTTCCATTGTTGAATCAAGTTTTAAGATTCTGCTTTTATTGATTAAAACCAATAACCGTTTCATCAGTGTTGTATGGAAATCTATCTCTGCTGAGTAACAACAGCCAGATTTCCCCACCGTCTGTCACACCAGGATCAGTTTGGATTGATTTTTTCACTCGACTGCTCATCACTCTGTCCAAATGGTGGATGTCTGTCTCAGTGAGACAGTTTCTCATCTGGTCCCCAGGCTTCATGGGACGGTTTCCTCCCCGCCATCAAAAACTTCTGCCGTGCAGATGCGTCCAGAGTGATGGCTGCTGGATGCCAAATGACAGGCCTCGCATATGCCGCGCCGTGAATTATTCAACCTCCACAGTTTTCACATGTTTAAAAGAAGTTTGAAAGCCATTAGCGTCTCGGTTGTCGGGCTGCTGCAGCTGTGTGGCATCATCAAAGCTTAGCGTCACGCCGGACCCACTTTCTGACAGATCATAGTGAGCCCTGGGACAAACTTTTTTCTTTACCGGGGTCCGGATATCTACAACGAAGAGCACAAGTGTCTCTTTGTATTTAAATGCTGACTGATCTGTGGGTCCCGTAACAAGGATCTGCCTTTTATTCAGACATTATCATCGGCCCACCAAGCAGCTGCAGCTCCGTCCTCTGTGTCACTCACTGGCTTGGAAAGTGAAATGACAGCCAGCTCTTTTTTTTCTTTGTCAATTATTCATCCCAATTTTCATTTAGGACACACTAAACATTTTCTGTGAGGTTTTGTTGGTATGTGATGGTATGCTGATTCCATAAGTAAAAATGCTAAATTTAATTTTATCTGGAATGATCGTTACCTTTCCAGCCTTTTTCTCCGGTGAGGCGAGATATTTTGGTCATCTTTCCCAAACCTCTCAAAGTTGAGCTTTTCCGTGTTGCTTCAGTTCTTGAACTCTGTGACCAGTTTTTAGTACAGACTTTATTCAAAGCAGGATCCTTGCAGAGGCTTCCAATGTCTGTGTGCAGGACATCTGTCAACCAGCAGGATTCAATATTTCTGAATTTCCAATCCTCTTTCATTGGTCTGATGTAATTTTCAGATGTTCCTTCACTGACTGTTCATCATCATCAGCAGTTAACACCTGAAATGTGTCTTTCTGAAGTATTACTTTTTATTACTTTTTGAATCAATTGACGGTAATGAATCATCTTTTTGAGGATGTTCTGGCTAGTGTGAGCTGCAGGTATAAATGTGAGGAATTGCAAATTGAAATGTGTTTCACCAGATGGAAGTGCTGCAAGTTTTTCTGATGTGAAATGTATGTGAAAGATGTAATTGTAATTTATGTTCATCAGATTCAGTGCTCTAACTAAGGTAAAAATGATTGCATGGCTTGTGGCTGGGTTCTGGCTGCTGTGCAGGAAGCGAGCGCTTGCTGTGTGTGTGTGTGTGTGTGTGTGTGGGTGTGTGTGTGTGTGTGTGTGTGTGTGGTGTGTGTGTGTGTGTGTGTGTGTGTGTGTGTGTGTGTGTGTGTGTGTAGGGGGTGGAGGGAGCAGAGGAGGTCCTGCTCTCTATGGTTGAGTTGTGGTGCGTTCAGGGTGTCCGGTGTTGTCAGGAAGAAGGGGGGTGGGCTCGTCAGTGTAACTCGCTTGGGAGCTTTCCTCCTTCACACTGCGGTGTCTGCATCTCCAGCTTGATTAGCAACCTGCCCACCGTTACTCCGGACTGAGAGTGTCAGCTAATTTAGCCTCGCCCCCACGCTGTCCTCCCCCACGCTGTCCTCCCCCACGCTGTCCTCCCCCACGCTGTCCTCCCCCTCGCCTCTCAGCACTTCGTTAACATGCAAAGACCCCGAATGCCTCGTCAATGCAGCAGCGACTTTTCAGTATATTTAGTAGAAAGACGCAAGTTAATGGAGTTTTTCTTTTTGTACTTTCCATGTCTGGATATGGAAATAAAAATAAAAAAAAACATTCCTGGATCTTTTCAATGTGAAATTATTCACAATTTTTTAATAAAATAAACAAATTCAGTATATAAACTAAAAAAAACCTTCTGAAATGCAGCTCTGACTGCCAGTTCTTACTCCCATTTTGTCCTTTCCTATATCCATTTTGTTCCTATTGACAAGTCATTTTCAACCCCTCGACTTGAAATGTTTGTTATGAGTTATGGAAAATAACCACAATATTGTATACATGAAAATTCTGTCCCAATATTGATGTCAGATATCAGTATTGGTGTTATTTACCCTATTTTATAGATATTTTTCTACCCCTCCAGGGTAAAGCTGTAGCTTTTGAGTCCTTATAAGCTGCTTTGTGTTGTCAGACAGGTTTTCTATTTAATCGATGTCTTGAATCTACATTTTCTTCAGGTAAAATGTATTTACTTTGATCGGGCAAGTTGGGATTTAAATACATTTTGTAATTGTGATGAAGTGAGACAAAAAGGCAAAAACTGAGGAAACCTCAAAGGCAAAATAATCCTCCAATATTTGAATGTTAAATTTTGGGTGCCATGCATTCATACTTTTCAGGCCCAAATATATATTTAAGCAGCTGGATTTCCTCCCAGCTGCTTAACAGCCTGCATGTGATGCAGTATTTACTGACATGGTGAAGCACATGGAGAGCAGTGGAAACACTGAAATGATGGAAAATGTGAAGTGAGGAAAACACGAGTTAATCACAGTGAATATCATGATTTCTTGGTCCAAGCATTATGAAGGTCTTACACGGCTAGTCGCCCACATAGATTATATTCTATAAATCCATGTTTTAATACTGCTGAAGTTTCTGAATTGAAATGATAGAAACAATTAAATCAGTAAAGTTTAAAAAATTACAAAGTTACAGGACATTTTTTTGGGAATAACATTGAGATACCGCAAGAAGCCTTAGGCCAACCATGCACTAAAACAATCCCACTAATATGTAGGATTACATCAATTTTATTTTTTTTTCTTCTTTTTAGAGAGAGGGATGCAGAAAAAGGTTTTATTGAGAATGGAAGTTCCTGATCAATTCAGAATGCTAAAAAATCTATTTTAATTTGCTAAATTTTTTGCAAAATTATATTTTGAATAATTCTTTGATATTTCTTCATTTTAAAAAAAACCCAGGCAACAAAACTACCACAAAACCGATGTCTTAAGTTACAGATTGTTATGCACAAACCAATTTTTGTTTAAATTTGAACCTTAAAGAAATGTTTTAAATGTTTACACTTTTTTCTTTTGTCAGATGCAATCGCTAGACCCTGAAAAAAGACAGAGATTTGCATCTCTGTCTTTTTTTCACATCTTCTGGATCAGGCCCTGTTGACTGCAGGAACTGCAGTTGCATGCTTTTCTAATAGTGCATGGCCGTCCTTTTTGAGGTCTGCTGGTGTAAGAAATAATCAAAACCTAAATGTTTGAGATGTAATGAAAAGGTAGAAATATGTGAAAAGTGTGGTGAAGAATCAACAAGTTGGATGACTTGTCAAAGTGGATCCTGTACCAAAGTTCTTTGACCTGCATCTTAAATATTTAGTGTTGCAAACAAGGTAAGGTGCAAAGAAGTCACTTCAGAATATTTAGAATACTCTGCATAGTAATGGACATGCAGTCTGGTTGCTCATCTGTTCTGAACCACGGGAGAATTGGTGGCCCAAGGCACTGCCTCAGGCTGAATCCACAGCAAACATAGCACTCTGGTTATTATTCCACAGCAGTGTTTTTTTAATGCAGGCCTCCCCTGTACAGCGCCGTGCACTCACAGCTGGCCCCTCACACAGTTACCACTCTGCAGGCTTCTGTCTCTCCTCTCTCCTGTTTTATGTCTTAGGGTGGGGAGGCGGGGGGAGTATTTCAAGCGTTTGACTCGCTCCACATCCTGAGTTCTCATTAAACCCGCCGTAATTGGATCGGGCGTAACAGACATATGGAAATTGCGGTGCCGTTCATCATTAGGGTTTTAATTGTGCCCATTTCGGCCTCTGCGTTTCTGCCTCTAAATAAGTCATAGGTGTTCGCAGGCCTTGTTACTGCAAGTCAAGTTGCTTCATCCAAACACGCTGACGCCTGGGATGATGAGAAGATCTCCTCCATTCCCATCTCTTCATTTGGTTTTGCTGCTGTTCTTTTCTTTATCCCCGTTTTCAAAATATGTGCACTGCAAAAATTAACAGCATTTTTGTCGGGATAAGATGTATGACACATTTTGCATACTTTATATATCTACCTTATATTGTTGGTGTTTGTTTTCTAATTATTATTTAAAAAAAAAAAAAAAGATTTGTGTGTGAAACGCACAGAAAATCTCCAACCTAAATTAAATCAGTTTCTATTATTTATTTGAATTTGTTTGACAGATTAACTATTTTTTGTTTTGCAGAACTATGGATGTTCTCATCAGCCTCAACAACGGCAAATCGTTCATCTCCAGTGCCTACACCATCACTGCATCTACATGTGTGAGTCTGAATTACTGGTCTCCTTTTAGTTCAGTGAACAATGTGGTTTCATTATATTTCCTCTATTAAACAAATATTATATTAATATTGATTATAGCTTCAATAAATGCTTGGTGTTTCAGTGGCATTGATTACTAAGAATGTAATAATATTCTTTGATATGTTTTTATAATAACAGAAATAAAGCAATATTATCTTTTTTAAACATTTGTTCATGGCTAAAATTATTAATCAAATTAATCATGATTAATTGAATATTTAAATAGTCGTCAACTAACTCAATGATTAATTAATTTGCTAAAAAAAAATATTCAGAACAGTAATTAAGCCAAAGCTGTACAAAATATAAATACACTTTGTATTTAAGATGCAATTTATAAATGTTTTACCCAAAACTCATCAAGGGATGCAGTTTTAGATTCACCTTTCATAAACTGACTAAAGGAATGCTGTGTTGATAAATAATCTTATGATTTTGTCTTGCAGTCGAGCGGTTCTGTGGTTCTGATCGTGATCCTGGTGTTGCTGGCCCTCGTGGCTTTGGCCTTGATGTGGTGGTTCTGGCCTCTCTGCTGCACTGTGGTAACTATCACTCATCTCTTTGGTTAACCTCTGTGGCTCCTTCGTAGATGTAGAATGGCAGCAACTTCTGCTGAAATAAACCAACTAAAAATAGTTCATGTTTTTATTACCTTAAAAGCAAATCGTTGCTACAGTTACTCTGATATTTACAACAACAAAAATGAGAACACGAGTGTATCCTCTTTTTCTTTTTTTCTAACTTCTGCAAACTTCCTGTTTGTACAGTTGCACCCTATTGTAAGAGTGCACATATTTACTTAAGTTGTGACTTTTATACAACAAAGAAACAAACCAGGTAGAGAGAGTAGGTTGACCTGTTTGGCTCTGAGCGTCCTCAGGATACTTATTTGTCATGTTCTGAAACAAAATATTGCTAAATATTTGCTCGCCCTTTTACCTCGTTCACCACAGTGAATGAAACTTCCTCCCAGCAGATCCGGGGTGGAGGTGAAGAAACCACATCCTGAAGATCAGTTAAACCAAATCTTGTAGATCAGTTAAAGGTGGCTGCTCAGACGTCAGGTTCTGACAGAAAAACAGACAGAAAAACACACCGAGGCATGGATTAGTGAGAAAAAGATCTGAGTGACAGTTGCTGAAAATTCTGTTTATTCAACTCCAACACTGGGTCTTCTGAGGGACAGACGTGATTAATAATAATACCAGAGATTTTTTATGGTTTAATCCCATTAAATCTGTTCCTGCTCCAGTTTAAACTGTGCTTCCTGATCTTGTCAATCAGCTCGTTGAATTTCAGCTGCTCTTTCTCATTTTCTGCCTTCTACTCTTTGTTCTTTTATTATTGTTTAACGTAGCTCTGAAAATTATCTTTAAATATTTTTCTATGCAATAATTTTCTTACCAAATTAACAGTGTCTGACACACCAAAAGAGAAAATACATTCACTTTATTTCTGATGATCCAGTCTAGTAACGAACGACATGTAAATATAGCTGTTTAGTGTTTTGAGTTGTTCTAAACATTTCATATCCGAGAGGTTCCAGCAAGACCAGAAAAAATATGAGATTTTATTTATATTAAGTGATTTAACAAATATTTGGCTGACCCAGGATTCATTTAGTGACTCTTACAGAATCCTGATGGGTGATTTGGTGTAGAAATGATCAATGTCATTATTCTTATTAAATTGGGCAAGAGAAGAAATATGAATGGAAAATTTCGAAAGGCCAAGAACACACCCCTGAGGTCTACCACAATGAAACTAAGAAACAAAAGAGATTAAACTGTGAAATTAAGAGATTTTTAGGTGGGAGATTTTTAGATCTTTAGGTGGGAATTAGAGGTGCATCAATCGATGGCCTCCGATTTTCTTAGGTTTGGTTGATTGGCTTCACCTGAGGCCAATATCATCTACCTCTGCAAAAGTCTGAAAGTCAACAACTGTCCACTTTTGCTCTGCCTGACAGACTAGACAATTTGTATTTTTCTCCTTGTTGGAGGTGACAACCTCCTCGGCATGTCAATGTTCTTCTTAGGCCTCTAAAGAGCCATCGTTTGATCCAGGTGCGTTAAATCAGGGAGAGAACTGAAACATGCAGGATGCCGGCCCTCAAGGACCCACCTTGGGGACCCCTGATCTGTAGCTTCAGTGTTTTTTAATAAAGGAAAATTGGAACATTGGAGTAAAATTGGAGTATTCTAACCTTATGACAGAAATTGGTGTCAGAATCAAAATTGGTGTCAGAATCAAAATCAGAATCGGCAGATCAGGCCAGAAAACAGCAACCATCCAGCAGCGAAAGAGATCTGTAGGATTGACTGGAGAAATATATCATTGCTAAAAGCATCATGTGCATTAAGTGCTTTATCACCAGAGTGAAAGCTGCTGAAAACACAGTTACTGTTCACATGTGGGAACTTTGAGAATTGGTCATTTCTACTTCCAATTTTATCTTTTTATTTTCTTTAGAGTTAAGCATGCAGAAGGAAAGGGTAGATCAGTCTGGATATACCTGTGAGTGTAACACTGTGTGTTAAAGAGAAAGGTATGACTTTCTCTAAATAGAGCTTAAAAACGTTTTGCAATAAACCTACAGGATGCCAGATGTTTCGGCCCCACAGGCACATATTGTTGGTTTAGTCCTGAGTATTCATTAAAAACTACAGCTTTAAAAACCCCTCACCCTGCCTATACCCCCTTTATAAAACAATTCTCACCCACTTAACCAATTACAGAAATCCACAACAGATTATCGTTTGGGGCGATGAGAGAGGGGCTACAGATGGCGTGCACCACCTTTTTCTCTCAGCCTTTTTTATACTCAGATCTGATGAAGGCAAATTTCCCCCCCACCACACTCGCCTGCCCCCCATCACTCACCTCACTCACCCCTGAAATGATAGACATCACCTGGCTTTGTGGACCTGAAGGGATCCCATCCAGGATGAGATGGAAGCATATTTTGGAAAACCAACAAAGGCATTAAAATGTAAACCCCCTGCAGCATGTCTGGCCGCGGACGTGTTTGTCTTGGTGGAGGGAGCTGCTGTTGCCTTCCATCGAGGGACCCGGCAGAAGAGGAGGGCCATGTGTGGCTTGTTAATATTTAAACCCCCAGTCTGCCAGGCTTCGGCAGTCGAGATGAGGCGATGAGGCCATGCACGCGCACGCAAACTTCCCTCCCACAATCCCTCTCTTCCTCTGCCTCTACCCGCATGGCCCGGTGCCAGACGAGAGGTCAGACAAGCTGTGGAGTGGTAGTTTCTTTGTTTATCATTTGTTTGGAAATTAAGCCTTGCATGGCGTTGCCTTTTGTTTAAATCAAAGGGTTGGAGATGGAGTTTTCAAAGGCAAGGGAATTTGTTTGAATTACAAATGAATCGCTGCAAAATTGGACACACTTTTGGAAACATTCTCAACTCATTTGGTGCCTAATATGTTGGTGACTTCTAATTACTTTGTTATTTTGTTGGGGCTGTCAATAATAACTCATTGCTCTACAATAACACAACATCTTACCAAGAATTTCTGTTTGGAAATTCTTGGTAAAAGACTTGAAATAAGACAAAAAGAATTTCAGCAAGAAAAATGAATAATTCCTCAATAATGATGAAAAAATAAGAAATTTCACTGGCAGATGATTTCACTTACAGCTACTTATTTTTCACTAGTCTGAAGGAATTATTTACTTAAAAGAAGCGCTTATGTCTTGCTGAAAAGTTACTTGAAAGTTAAACATATTTGAACTAAATCGAACATTTTGGTAAGATCAACTTCAGCCTGGATCAATACGGAGAGGCAATCGTGAGTCAAAAGATGAGTGACAAAAGTCAAATTAGTTTCAAATTTTGCTTTGACCGCTTAACTTTCACAGTCGAAACGCTTGCATTTTAGTCGGTGGCTCCATGAACACACCGGTGTCCTCATGACTGCCAAGGCTTTTTAAAAATAGTTGACATTTCTAAATGAACATTTAAAACTCAAATGGCTCCTTTAAAACTGTCCTGAATATGAAAACCTGGAAAAAATAAGTTTTATATGCATACTTATAGGAAAGTTATGTGCATGATTTTGAAAACATTTCAACAAGAAGCTGTTATTCTTGTCACCACTGCAGGGCAGAACTTGATTTCCTTTACTTCAGAAATCCGTTAGCCTGAATCGCTTTTAAACTTTCAAATATGCTACCTGCCACTGATCCGTCACAACAAACCTCCTGAAACAGCTCGACACGACACCGTTTGAGCTCGGGTTTTGGGAGCGAGCAGATTTCCAATCCCAGTCGGACATTTGCGGAGACAGCCATATGTGGACGGTGCCCCGAGTGCTTCTGATTGGTCTGATTCCCCGCGGCCCGCAGGCTGCGGCGGCGAGCCGCTGGGGCCGGTGTCAGATGGCGAAGCATCCCGCGGTTTAGTTTTTAATTACGCCACCGAGCTGCAGAGAGCTCACATCTGTCCGTCTGGTTGCTGGGAAAAAAAGGAGCGACCGAGCTCCGGCGTTTGTATAATGCTTTATTTAGCCCACAACATGTGCGAGAAATCTGCTGCATAATTACTTAATAAAAAGAGATAATCCCGTCAACGTAAGGTGTGGCTGGAATGCTGTTAATCAGCGTATGGAGAGGTCATCCACAGACCTCTGCAGGATTTGTGTGCAGCCAGTTGTGTGTCAAAGAGAAATTAATTAACCCTAATTGATTGTTTTTCATTATTCTAATGACAACACTGCAGCGAGTCCAACGGTATCCCTGAGCTTAACCGGGAAGGAAACAGCTGTTTGGATCTATGATAGGCCATAATTACATTGCTCCTTTTTTCCCCTCCAAAACCACTTTAGCAAATGCAAAAGCAGCTCTGACTTTAGTATCTGTCTGTGATGACTAATGAGCCAGACGGTGCTCTCTCCTCACCTCAAGCCGAGATATTCTCTCAGTATTTATTGTGTTTGGTGCTAAAGTCCACAGGAAGGGAGGAACGAAGGGAGAATTTCATTCCAGGAGTATCTGGGTTGAAAACTGGACCAGAAACAACCTTCACTTACTAGTCTACCTGCAAATGAGCCTTTAGCAAATACTTCATTTTAATGACAGCAATCCAAGCAGGTGACACCACGCTCCTTATTTTCTTTTTTTCTGTTGCTATGATCTTCCTCCTTGTCTGCTTTCGGGGGCTGAATGCTGTTGTGGTTTTGGTTGCATGGAAAGAGCAACAGGGATTTGAGAATTACATTCCTTCAACGGGATCTGATAGCAACGTATTTGCTCAGCATGCTGTGTATTTAAACACGGTAGAAACATCTTGTGGTTAACCAGCAGCTTCATTGCTACTTGTTTGTTTGGTTAAGACCTCATTCAAGTGTAAAATAAACGGTTAATTTCTGCAGCTTTTCTCTTTGTTTTATACAAGCGGCAGTCATATTGGATCCAGACGTCAAAACCAACAACTTTCCAAATTACCTGAATTGTAGATGATTTAAAGCATCCCACACTTTTCAGATTATTCTTCACAAAAGCATTGAAGATCATCAATTACTTTTCCTTCCACTTCATTACTATGCACAGTTTTGTGTTTGTTTTTGACAGTAAGTGAATGTTTATTGGTGTCTGGAAAATGAGTTTCAAAAACTTCCTGGTTGTTGAGTCACATTCAAAGGGCACTGCTTCATTACCAGGATCTCCAGCTGGTTTACTGTTGTTTGTCTGTCTGTTAGCTGCTGGAAAAAACAAGTGCTCTATTTCTGACCCAGTTTACAGGAACCACTTGCTTGAATCCACTTGGTTGTGCAGGAGGCTCCACTTCTGCTTTTGGAAGATGTACGGTTATAGAATTGTGCATCTGTTTGCAGCCATTTTCACGTGTGTAAAGTTGAGTTGGGGGGGCGTGGCCAGCAGCAGCTCATTTAGATTTAAAGTGACAGACGCCATAAAACATCTCATTCTGAAATTAACTCAAAATAGACAGAACTGACCAGACTAAGATCTGATTGTCTGAGAATAATTTTGTGCTAAAAAATTGCGATACACATGTTTTGTGTTGCCCATAAAACTATCCTAATTTGTGTTGAAGAAGCATCATAGGTAAACCTTTAAAGATGCTTCTCGAAAGTTTTACGTTATTTTCTTTTGTCCGTCAGACTGTGAGCTTTAACTCTTGAAATCTCACCAGATAATAAGTGTGTGTGTGTCTTTTCACAGCTGTGTTACCGCTGACTGAGCGTTGTTTCAGGTGGGCTCCTGAGTGACGCCTGACAAATGTCACCGTCAGGCTCCTCTTTGCTTGCCGAAGCACATCTGAAAAATCCAGTCCAGGCATCTTGTCCCTGAGTGGTATCACATTGTGGACAACCTGTTTCTCAGGTGTCTTTCCACGTTGTCACAGAGAACGCCTCCGGGCTGGTCACTCCGCTGTCAGTAAGCGATGTCATTGAGATCTGTGTGAATGTGGGTTTTTTTTTCTTGTTTTGTTTTTTTTCCTGCCGCCACTCATCTTCCCAACAGACGGGACTTGGAGCGCAGCCCAAGCCGCCTCCTCTGTATCTGATTGGAGCTAATTAACTCCTTAGGATTTTATGATTGGGGGATCGCTTCGGAGCGCTGAACCCCATCCAATTAATTAAGAGCTAAACAGGCTACAGCGATCGCCCTAAAGACTCCCCTGTCAACAAGTTGGTTTTCAGCATTTCTTTATTTTGCACGGGGGTCCACTGATGTTGGTTTACAGGCAGGATCCTTGTAATCAGTAGTCAGCGGGGCGATGGGCCGGCAACTGCCGCTCGTGAGGCTGGCAGCGGCGGTGTCGCCATCATGAGACGAGCTGAGGGACGCCTCTGTTCGGCTGTGTCACCTGTCACGAATCAGCCCCGTCAGCCTCGTCTGGGTCCTGATAAGGTTTGAGAGCGTGTCCTCCTGCCGACCAGCTTTGTTTTCTTTTTCTGTTTATTCAGGTCATCAAAGACCCACCGCCGCCACCTCCACCTTCTCGGCCGCCTCCACCTGTGAGTATGTCACACGGGGTCAACACAACCCTCCGCAATACAGATTAGACCCCATATTCCTGCACATGTTAATAATTCATTTTAAATTGAGAATTAGCCTCATTGAGTTTCAAAATTCAGACACATTTTTGCATCATTATTATTATCAATAGTAGTAGTATGTGTTTAGAAGGATCACCAGAATGAAAAGAATATTGATTAAAAAAATCATCTTGTCTTGTGTTACAGTAAGATAAAAAATATAACAGATTTATAATACATTTTAACAGCAATAGTGACAATAATAAATAAAGCATTGTAAAAACAATGCTAAATAAATCAAGATAAACTGAAAGATTTGATATAAAAATAATAATAATAATATGAACATCAACAAATATATAAATAAATTAAGTGAACAGAATATTTTGAGCAACTCTGATACAAGCATTATAGATAATTAAAATATAATAAATGAACAAATAAATGAACAAAATTCAAAATGTATATTCTATTAACTATTTTAGTCAGGAAGTGGCGATTAGAAAATGTTTCCTTATTTGCATTAATGATTGAAATAACTGGAACTGTGACCACTGATTGTAAGAATTAAAATAATCCTCCAAATGTCCATCTATGAGAGCCTCAGTAAAGTCTCCATAAAAACCATTAGAAGCTCTCTCAGGCAAGCTGGTTGTTCAGGAGTCACAGCGGGAAGAAACCTTTTCTGTCCCACCATCACAAATGTAAACATAAAATCTTAATAAAGTACTGAGGCTTTACCTGCAGACACCTCCTTTGGTCAGATGTTTGTGGATAAATGCTTTAAAACGAGGGATGATTATAGTTAGGCCTGGTGGAGGACCTGTGATGCTGTGGGCCTGTCTGTCTAACACAAATCTTGCAAAGTAAATGATATCATAAAACATTTAAAATAAAAATCTGGCTGCTTCTAAAAAAAAAAAAAAACAGAAAAACGATCCCTGTTGAGTCTTTCTGCAGGTTAATATAAAAAAAAATATCAGTTGATTTCTTTAAACTTTCCAAAGTGGAAATTTGCTACTGCCATAGACTATTAAGTTACTTTGAAGCTTTTTGACCCTGAAACTGCTGACCTCATGCACAGTGGAGGCAAACATAACATCTAGAGTATTTCTTCCTTCCTGGTGAAAATGAAACAATGACGTAATTGATCTTGGGCTTCCTTGTTACTGTCGACCAGCTGCAGCTGTTTTATTAATGTTGTCGTTTTTAGAATCGTGTGAATTTCCGGCTCTTTTTCCAGGAACCCGAGCCGCTGCCAAAGAAGAAGTGGCCGACAGTGGACGCCTCCTACTACGGAGGAAGAGGAGCAGGAGGCATCAAACGGATGGAGGTCAGACCCTCAAACTGGCTTTTGTTTTACTTTAAAGTAGAGCAGCTAAGGAAATCAAATCGAAAAAAGATCCTCTGCATGCGGCGGTGACACACATCTGACGGGTGTAGTCCTGCTGACGTTGATGTTGGAAGTTGGTGTAGTTGCGGGCAGCGGACCCGGCTGCTGTCCTCGTCACTCTGCTGACGCGTCCGACATGACAGGTCCCGCCATCTCGTCCTGATTGGATCAAGTCGCTGCTCAGTTGGAAGATTGAGTGCTGCTGTCAGCTCGACTCGACCACCTCGCTGAGTTTCCACCCACACTTCCCCCGTCCCAGACTCCCGTTAATATCCAGATCCTTCAGGAAGAATCAAAGTTCATATGTCAAATGTGCATCCTATGCATACATCTTGTAAAATCTAAACTCAAGATAAGGCAACATTAATCTTTTGAGAGATTTTAGAGTCCCATATTTCAATCATTCAAGTTTATTTGTGTAGCACATTTCAGCAACACAGCCTTTCAAAGTTCCTTACATCATGAACGTAGCACAGTCATCATATAGTCAACAGTTGTAAAAACCAATAACATACATTACATTTTGTCATGTGCCATCTTTAAAATCAACAATTCGCATTAAATGTGCTTGGCAGTGTTTCTTTCATTATGAATTAAAAGCAACTTTAAACAGCTGGGTTTTGATTCAGCTTCAAAAGAGCTCAGTGTTTCAGCTGCTTTTTAGTTTTCTGGAAGTTTGTTCCAGATTTGTGGTGCATAGAAGCTGAATGCTGCTTCTCCATGTTTGGTTCTGGTTCTGGGGATGCAGAGCAGAACCAGAAGACCTGAGAGGTCTGGAGGGTTGATACAACCACAGCAGATATTTAAACTGTTCAATTATTTATAAACTATTTTAACACCGAGGCTCTATCTAAGAAGTATTTATGCCACATTTGGCATCTATCATTATTTCTATCTATATCTATCACTTCTATACCTTTTGACGGGTGTCAGGATGATTGCAACATTCCAGTTTCTGACAGGTGAGCGTTTCTTTCATTCACTGCAGCGCTCCGTTTTTTCCAGGGACGGATCCCTGAGATGATTCTCAGAAGCTGTTCTATATTGTCACGGCTTAACCTACAGCTTAGAAATTGTGTCGCTAATTAATCACCTCTCCCCATTCATGTGGCGGTGGATTTTTTCTTCTTTTTTTTTGTCTCCTCCTTGCAACAGATGTGATGATTTCAATTAAAAAGCAGGACAGCTTGACTAACACACATACTCATGTTCAAAAGCTCATATGCAAACACACACACACCTGACAACACATAGCGTCAACTGAATCGAGTCCTTGGTATTTAAGGGAGAAAGTTACCACCTGGTGCTACTAATCAGATGCATTGATTAGCTGATCACCCTCAAGGATAAGACAATACATCAAGTCCTAATGATAAAAGGCCAGTGTTTTTTTGTTTGTTTTTTTACCTGGGCCTACCTCATCTCATATGTAGCTGTTCTAGCACTCTTTCATTTTCTGGTTTTATCCTGCTTAGGTGAAATGGGGAGAAAAGGGATCAACCGAGGAGGGGGCCCGTCTGGAGAAGGCCAAAAATGCTAAAGTGTCCGTACCAGAGGACGTGGAAGAGCCGATGATCAAACGTCCACGTCCTAAACCAGCGTCCAACAACAGGCAGGCTGAAACCAAATGGTACACTCCTATCAAGGTACGTTCCCCATGGACACCACATGTTATGGTTCCTCATGAAAACATGAAGAGGGGAGAGGAAAAACTAAACTCAAACACAGGAGAAAGCAAAAAAAATAAATACATTTTTTAAATGGATAAGAAAAATATTCAAATTTCTGCCAGTTCTGCCGTTTTCCCTGATGCCATTTCCGTGTGCCATCAGGGTCGTCTGGATGCATTGTGGGCTTTGTTGCGGCGGCAGTATGACCGGGTCTCCCTCATGCGTCCCACCTCAGCAGACCAGGTAGGACAGAGGAGAAAACACTCCACCACTTTTCAAAAATACTTGTGTTGGAAATCTGCAGACCTGCTGCAACGTCAGATAGAAAATGTTGGCTGTGCATTAAATATTGTGGTGGCAAACAGACAAAACAGCAAAGTAATCAAAAATATATTTTGCATCAATGAAGAATATTATACTTTTGGAGAAAAATTACAACAATAAGCATCTATTAGCAGTTTGGTCTTTTTTATTTAGTTGTATTTATTAGTGGTTTAAATGGGTGAATCTGTCTTAGTTGTCTGTTTAAGCCCATTTACAGTTAAACACTTGTCAGTTTACTGCTGCATTGTGTAGCTGTGAGAGGATGCAACCTCTCAGTAGAGGAAACTTCTGTTTCTTGTTGTGCATCGTGTTGTTTATACTTCACCACGGTGACGTGACCTGCAGCTACAGCTGCAAAGCTTCACAGAAGGAAGGAGGACAGAGACGACCTAATATGGTCAAACCGTTCACTTCACTCGACCTCCGTCAAAGGAGAGAAAACGATCTGGAACCCAGACGGTTACCGGAACGGCACCAACTCAGAGCTAACCAGATGTTTTGATATGTATTAGACTCTAATACGGCTCATGATCCAACAAACCATCTGCTTTGGATGTGAATCTGCATACATAATCCCAAAATTAAATGCTATGGACAGAAAATCGAATGCTGCGGCTTTGAACTGGAAATATAAAACACTGCCAGTTTTGGGTTTTTGAGTTTTTGCAGCATTCTTTTCATTCTGTGATCTGAAGCAGAAACACTTTTCAGGCACACAATCAGAAACAAGTACACATCTGCATGTCTATGGTGGGTGGTTCTGCTCAGGTCAGAGGTCAGAGAACAGGATCCATATGGTTTAGACAGTGATGTAACTCTCTGCAGAGGGACCAGGTCGAGGGCTGAAGAAAAGGGAAAACTTGAGGAAATCTAGCAGCTGTTAGCCTGCCAGTCGTTACTCAGGGCATCACTTTGCTGTTTCATCAAAAACCAGCAAAACGTCTGCTTTTTATCTATATGTTAGCTATAAAAGAGACGATTTATGCACAAGATTCTGCAGTGTGGATACAGATAACGAGGGAAGCGGATCAGTATGGAAGGCAGAGAAATCATTTGTCTGTGGTTCTATGCTGTTGAAGCATCTACAAGATAGCAAGAGCTGAGTTTTTCTGCTTTACAGAGCTGTTTTTATGGTGATAAAAAACTTTGTAGCCTCGTCGTTTTAGTTTTGATGTGTCCATCTGAAGTGACCTCCAGGTCGGGAAGCCCACAGATTCTCAAAGAGGTTGTTTCGCATCACGTTTGGCTAAGAGTGCAAAAGCTGCTGGTCGAGTCCCATTTTTATTCTGATCACTGAGACAAACTCCACTTTCAGTTCTGTGATCAATACTGTAAACGAGAGGTTCTGGAGACGGTCAGACAGATCGGGTCGCAGGACGCTTTGTGTTTGAAGTGACACCGAGGCTGAGCAACGGCGGACTGTTTTCATCCCTCCACACTGTTTTTATTTACTCGGTTTATTTGTGAATTCTCCCCAATGGCAGGGTTCAGTTAGTTAACTTGTGAAAATGAGGAAAATACAACCTCCGTGTAATGGTTGAAGTTTGGACTTTTTTCCCCCAATGGCTGTCTGATCTGGAGCCAGTCAGATGATGATGTAATCAAAACATTTTTATTTGCCAAACAAACTATTCATCAAAATTAAAGTAAAATGCATTTTAATCTCATTTTAAGCTTCGATTTGCTCCTTTCTCATCCTCTCTGTTCTCCTTCGTGCCATTAAGGCCACTATTTGGCCTTAATGTTCAAACTCTTCGCTCTGGAGTTTGAACAGTAGTCGTATTGTTGCTGGTCTCCGCCCACCTGGACCGCTTACGGCGGGTTGGTCAGAGGAAACACAGCTGAGGAAGAAGTTCGCTCCGTCCTGCTGCAGGTTGAGTGTGGATGGCAGAGAGCGCTGCAATGCCATAGAGAGAGGGAAACGGGCAGGACGCTGTGTTTGATGGCGGGCAGGAAACCTCCGGAATTATGAATTTTTCAGCAGCGCCCATCCGCCGGGTTACAAGGACTCGTACAGGTGTAAGTAAGCAGGTTGTCGCAGACATCTGTTCAGCACAGGGACCCGGTTCCCCCCACTCCTCACTCAGCCTCTCTCCGTTTGTCGCCGCCGCCGCCCGGAGTCAAACCACTGGACTGTCAGCAGATGCAAAGGAGAGACAGAAAAAGAGAGTTTTTTATTTATTTTTTATTATTTAAATATTTTTTTTCCATGGTCTCACATTTAGAGCCCGAGGGCTTCCGACACCAAAGGTAGAGCGGGGGTGGACACAGCTGCAGAGCCGAACTTGCCCCAGGCACAAATAAAGAGATCTAATGCGGTTTGACTGTGTTGTGGGTGAGAGCAGGGAGCCGGGGAGGAACTTCAGAGCCAGCTTAGCGCAGCCACATCTGCCGCTGAGTTTTTCCCGGGATCGGCTGGGGACAGCAGGTAGAGGAAGGTGGCGGGGAGCGGGAAGGAGGCCCTCCTCGTTTTCCCCATTCTCTCGCAGGGCGTTTTCACGCCTGATAGTCTCGAAGACTCGCTCCAACTGGGGACCAGCATTGCAACATTTGTTAGATTTTCATCTGCTGCGGTCTGCTGGCACACAGCACTGCTTCAGATGAACCAAAACCTTTGAGAAAACTGTTCACCCAACTGGACCGACGCGGTGCAGGGTCGACCCAAGGCATACGCCAGTAAAACCCCTTTATGGGGCGACTGTGGCTCTCATCTTGTGATCGGAAGGTTGCAGGTTCGATTTCTTCTTCCTCAAAGCACTCAACCCCAAGTTGCCTACTGATCTGTGTATCGCTGAGTAAATGTGTGTGTTTGAGTGAATGTAACTCTGGTGTAAAGCACTTTGAGTGGTCAAAAAGATTGGAATAGGCGCTAAATAAGTTCAGTCCATTTGCTATTATAAAATAACATTGAATGATGGAAACTGAAAACTAATTATTATTTTTATGGAAAAAAATAATTTACAGATTATAAGATAAATAATAGGTTAATCTCTTCCTGCCGGAAATATATCAAACTTGTTAACTTGTTTACTGTAAATTTAATGTTTATCAGATGATATTATTTTCAAAATAATTAAAATAATAAACCACTCTTCAACTTCCTCCTTCAAGAAATGCAAACAAAAATAGATTAGCGTCAAATGGTTGCAGGACTTCTCTTTTGTTTTTGGTAAAACATTATGAGCCATTTCTCCTGCGTGTGCTAGACTCCTGTGTTGGTTTTGGTCGTATTTACCCAGAATGCTGTGCGCTGTAGTCCTCTTCCTGCTTCTGGAGCGATCTCTGATCTGCTTGGCGTTCACATATGCATTCGAGTTCACTTCAACCGAACTGAGACTGAGGATTGTAGGCAGACCAGAACTCACTTCACTGGTTTCGTTGCACATTCATACATCCCCAACCTGACCAGACTTTCTAGACAAACGGACCAGAGTTGTATTAAACCGGACCAAACGAGTCTGGTGTGAACGCTGCCTCAGGCTCTGTTTGAAGAGGCGTCGCTTTGAATGCATGCAGCGTTTTCTCCTTGCCTCCCACCTTCACATGCTAGGTTTTGTTTTCCGAAAGCAGCTGTCCGCAAAATGTCAAAACAAGGTGTGCGAGGAACGATACCACAACACGCATTAAGTCCTCCTCGTCCTCCTACGGACCGCCAGCCGAGCCAGCAGCCCAGAACAGGCGCTAAGAGTTGTTCCTGCGTATTTCCACTTGGACTCGTTCCTCTCGCTCTCATCTGTTCCTCACCAGGGGGACGTGTGGGCTGAGTGTGTGTATCTGCGTGTGTGTGCGTGTGTGTGTGTGTCTGCGTGTGTGTACGCGTGTGCGTGTGTGCGTGTGTGTGTGTGTGTGTGTGGAGGTTAATAGTATTACATGACGGACTCCTAAGCTACTGCTGAAATACAGTCAGCCTTTTAGTGACTGAAATATGTTTTTATAATGTAATAATGCACTAGATTTCCTTAACAAAGCGGGCTTAGGAGACAGAAGAATCTGCTCGTGGCTCATGATGTAACTTCATCGTTTCTGTTGGATCTTCTGCTAAATAAACTGAAGAAAGCTTTTATAAAGGAATGGAAATAACTGGAATTGAAGACTAATCTGGAATACGTTTCATGAAGAACTATTTAAAATTAATGTTTGCAGCTGAACAGCGTTTCTGCAGAGTCTGAGAAAGGATTTCACAGACTGGATTCCTTCCTTCCTTCCTTCTGTCTATCCGTCCATCATTTACTCATCTTTGCGGTTCCTTTCTTTCCTTCCATACTTCCTTAATTTCTTCTTTCATTGTGATTTCCCATCCTTTGTTCCTTCTCTCTTTCCTGCCATCCATCTGTCTTTCTCTTCTTTTTCCTTTTTCTTCCTTCCTTCTGTCTATATTTCCTTTTTTTTCTTTGTTGCTATCTTCTTTCCTAGCTTGCTTCCTACCTTTTCTTCCTTCCTTCCCTCTTTCCTTCCTTTCTCTCTTCATATTGTTCATCCATCCTTTCTTACTTGCTGCCTCACTTTTTTTTCTGTCATTTTTTCTTCCTTCCTTTCTTACTCCAGTTGACAATTCTTTCTTTCCTTCCTTCATTGCATTCTTCCTTCTTTCTTTCATTCTGTCTATCCATCCATCGGTCGTAAACTTAAACATGAAAAACGAACTTTGACATAAAAGCTTTGTTTGAACTCTGACCTCATTCCGTCCGTTGTATCTTAAGAATTAGATCTGGATGTTAAATGTTAAACAAAATAAAAACAAAAGAAGAAGAAGATGGGGCTTGACTGAGGGACAAGGTGACGGTCTGTATCGCTGTCCAGTCACAAAGTACATACTTGATTTTATTTTTACTTTGCTTTGTGCTTTTACAAAGCAGCTCCTGAATCAGCAGAAAACTGCTGGAAAGGGGAAAATGCAGTTTGCAAAGGTCTTGACTCATCCCCTGTGTCTTTATATTTTACTTCCAAATTGTCATTTGTTCCTACAATCCTTTAAAATGTTCCTAACCAAAATCCCTCTGAAAAACTTTGAGTTTTTCTTTACACTGTGATCACATTTTCATCTGGTTTCAATTCCAGTTCCATAGTTTTCTTCTTCTTTTTCATTGTTTCAGGTGAAGAAGGTAAAAAAATGTGTTTGATATTGAACCTTTTTACCTAATATGTCTAATGTTGCATTTATAAAGTCTCAGGCTTTGGTTGTACTTAATTAAGCAAATTCCCTTCAACAACTTTTCTACTACATCTAAGAGATATTGTTGTTTTTCAAGGTTATCCCATCTGTTACCTTAAAACCTGGATTAAAACCTGGATTACAGTAGACAATCAGCTAAAAGATAATGAATTTCTCAGATCCTGTTAGATGTTTTTCATTTAAATATTTTTTATTTTTTATTAAGCACTTCACGTTAAGTTGTTTCTCATAAGCTGGGACTTAAATCTGCAACTTGCATTTCACTGAAATAGAACTGGTTCTTAGAATTGAGTCAAATGTCAATTTGCAAAAAGAACAACTTTAAATATCAGACCAGAGCTTTTAAGGAAACCTATTATTCAAAATTCACATGATGCACTTTGCTTCTAAAAACAGCCCTTAGAAAAACCCACCCAGCCATAATTTGGCACTAAGTTCATGTTCTTTGGTGTCTGGAAAATGAGCCGTCTCAAAAACTTTCTGATTGTTGAGTCACATCCAACGCTACGTAGCGACCCCAGGCGAGCCCATCACCGAGCAACTCTAAGAAAATCAACATTAACTGACTGTCACCTGAACATAAATGCATATTTATAGTTTTTCTGGAGTAAATATTGTGTCTCAATCACTTTCCAAATACGATTACATGATGGATTGACTGTTCTGAAAAAGAAAATGGTTCAATCTGACTACCTACAGCATCCGTGTGTTTAAAAAAGACTAGATGAAATGCCTCTGATGTGAGATTTCTCACTAGAAATTGTATAACTGACATGAACTTGCAAATAAAAACATTTTTGAAGATTTAAAACTTTTGCACAGAACTGCATCTTGCTGACACCATTAAGTTATCAGTAATTACCACTTTCCTTCTGAGGCATGAGTGTAATTACTGTAAACAAACAGAGACGCGGCTGAGAGGATTGGCAGCCTCTCTCTGGCCTCTTCGCTGCATTTTTACATTGTGGAGCAACCGGGTCACATTTTGTGGGAAATGTTCTGATGGTGCAAACGGAGCTCAAGTTTCTCTGAGTTTCTCTCAATAGCAGATGGTGGACGGAGTGATGGTGGGAAAAAAAATATTTCCAATATGTTTGTCATCTACAGATACCCGCCTCAGAGGAAATCTTTGAGCATCATTTTCATCAAGATGATGGAAGTTGGTTCTTTAAGAAACTGTGGTTTTATTCCTACGTCTCTTCAGATCCATTTCCAGCTTTTAAGACGTCATTTTCCAAATGTTAAAGCTAACGTTAGTTTTAACGCTTCATGGTGCTGCAGAAAGTGGAGCAGTTTGAAACCCATTTTCACTCTGTGTGTTTTTTAAAGTTATTGTGTCGTCTTGTTGCTCAAGGTTGTGAAAGCAGCTCTTTGGCAGTGCAGCCAGCAAACATTAAATCTAAACTATTACCAAGGCAGATAATTAGGTGAATATCATACCTGAGTGTGTGTGAGGTGTAAACCTGCTGATGTGGAAACTAAATAAAATAAGTTCAGCTTTTATTTAAAACGGCTAACTTTGCACTTCATTTTTGTTTTTTTTTATCCACTTTTAAAAGGTAGACATTTGTGTCTTTGTTTGGGATCAGATTTTTCCAAACTGGTGATAAATATGGCAGAAACGTCACTGATTTAAAGGAAATGATCGGATCTGAAACAAACAGCATGACTAACAACAGTTGCAGCAGCAGTAGATAAACCTAATACACTACACCACTGAATCAGATTTAAATGTTGGACTCCACAGCGAGGGATCAGCAGTAAACTGGCGGAAACCCTGGCTGCACTGGTGGATCAGTGTGTACTGGGCAAGCTGGTCACATGGAAGGCTTCCAAAAGAGGAAAAACTGGGCAGACTTGTTCAAGTTTGAGAAATCCACAGCGACTCGCTCAGATAACATGAGCGCTAAAAAAATAAAAAAATCTGCAGCAGCTGAAAAGATAGTGCAAAGCGGCGAAAATGGATGATCTCACACATGTTGCAGAAAAGTTCACTCAACAGACTGTTGGTTTGGTCTCCAAGGTAAAGGATGTTTTTAGCAGCTTCTTTCTTTGCATATTTTGTCGCTTGATCTCGGTACGTAAAGCAGAGCAAACATTTGCAGCACGAAAAAACAAACCGGCAAACAGATGCACACATACTCATCTTTTCACACGTTTGTTTGCTTTTGTCTCGTTGCATTACAATGCCGCACCGAATATGGTGAGAACATCTTTCTTGAAACTAATAAAAGCCGTCAAAGTGTATTGTTTTGTGCCTCTTTGGAGCCAAAACGTGACACATCCTCGCAGGTTTTTCCGCCGCTTTGCTCTTTCCACAGCTGTTGGAGGGAATATTTTGGTACCTACACGTCTGAGGAGATAAAATGTTAATGTGCTACTAATATATGCTAAAACAATGGGTTGACAGTAACATTAATGCAGAACAAAAACGTGTCCACATCACTTAGGATATTTACCAGACAAACACCTCCACCAAGCAAATGTAACTCCACGTTTCACAAATGCAATATAAAGCTTTAATTAAAAGTAAACAGCCTGACAAATGATGTTAAGTTGAAACAAAACTCCAGATCAGAGAGCATGAGATTTTCTAATTAACAGGAGTAATTGGAATTAAAGCAGAGCACTGCAAACAATGAAGTGCAAAGAAGAGGACCACTGCTCCTGCAAACGGCAGTCGTTACTAATTCTCCGCATTAAATCCCCTTTTACGTCTGATTACTGCTCAGATTCAAAAGCAATTATAGTATTTATTCAAAGCCTGTAAAGTGAAAAAAGATTTGATTGAAACTTGTAAGTTTTTACTCTGTAAAAATGCAAAACTTATTTATTCCATTTTCACAGGAGTAAAATTCTCATTTTCCAGCCAGAAATTACAGTAAATCCAGAAATAAACAAAATGTTTTTAAAATTTTCTATTGATAATTATTCACACCTCTGGTTTCACATTTAGGAGTTTAATCATCTTTAAATCTTTCATCTGACTGAAACTAATATTAAAGTCCCAACTGCAGAATGCAACTGAGCATTTATGAGAAAGCGATAATTTAAATTAATTGTAAGATTTATGTATATTAAGTAAAAATTGTATATTGTAATAATTGCAGCTAAATGCTTTTAAATGGTCTTTAATCCATTGTTAACCCTGAACATATCGTACAAATAGAGAAATATTCTCCACAGATTTGATCTGTTTTCCTCTTATTTTTACTAGAAAACTTGTTGCATTGAGATATGTGACTTTTCCGCATGCTTTCGTTTGTTTTTTTCTCTTTTTTTAAAATAAAGACTCTTCCGTTGAAGCTGTTTGTGGGCTGCAGGGCGGACCGTGCATCAGCAGGCGTCGTGGTGGCGTTGTTGTCGGGCTGCAGGGGGGAAGCAGCGAAGCCTGGGCCTCATTAGTCCTATCAGTGGACGGCCTTGTTAGCCCTAACAAGTAGCCAGCTGACAGCTCCATTCAGACCCCGGAGCCCCCACAAACAAGAGGAGTGACAGCTTTAACCGCACCGGAGAGCGCCGGCGATTTACGAGCCGCGTCCGTGCTCTCTTAACCAGATTAGTTCTTTTTACATTAACCGAGGAAAAGTAGGGCAGATGTCTGTGGGACCGGTTGTAAATCTGATCATGTCCCCTCCCCCCTGTCCGTCCGTCTCCTCCGCCTGTCCACGTTCGAGACGTCGCTGGTGAAAAAGAGACGAGTTGACCCTCGCTGTGCTTCTCAGACCAATAAAATGGAAGCTAATTGTTGTTGGTGGCGGCTGGTTGGAGGAGGAATGTGAAAACAGGCCTAATGTGGCGAGAAAACAGGAGGAAGTGACTTGATAGTCCGAGTCTTTTGGGTTGTTTTTATAAAAATCTGAATTACAGCCCTCATATTTGCCAGTTATGGTAACATAAAAGTATTTTGTTATGTATTTGCCATAAAAATATGGACAGATTGTGTTATTATTTTTCCCGACATTGTTTCCATCAAACAGGAAACAAGCTGTTGGGTTTTTTTTAATATCCAGTCAGATTTAATGTCATTTTCCGCCACGTTAAGATGCAACCTCTGACCTCCCGGATTAACTCCTGTTTTTGAAAACTTCTTCATGCACTGCAAAAACACAAAATATAACCATGGATTTATGTGCAATTCCTAGTGCAGAATTAACTTACAAGCTATTTTCCAGCAATATGTAAGAGCTTAATTTTAGTAGATTATTCCATAATACTGATGGAAAAAATGCGAGTTTCATTATTGTATTTATAATAAGACATATTTCCCTTGTTATAAGTGAAATAATCTGCCAGTGGATCTATACTTTTTAATCTATGTTGAATATGACCTTAAAACAAGCACATATTTCTTGCTGGAAAGTTACTTGTATGTTAGTTTTGTCTATTTCAAATGTATTTGCGTAAAGAATATTGAGATTTTGTGTTTTTCAGTGTGAGTGGAGATCTGAAGTATTCTCCAACAGAGTCAGGTTTTGTGTTTCTGTGCATCTCTGGCCGGGCGGCGGCCCGGTGGCCCCTGGGTGGGTGGTTGCGTTCCCTCTTCCCCTCCATTAGCTGATGGGTGTTGCTGCGTCTGGGTGGCCGGCGCTGGTACCTGCACCCTCCCTCCTCGTCCCTTTTGCCTGATCGGATCCGAACTGATGTCCTGCCGGTGCCTTTTTTCCCAGCAGCCCTCAGACCGGTCGGAGCGGTTGATGGCGTCGCCGCGTGCCGGCCCTTTTCTTCATCACCTATTAAGATCAAACCCACCCTCCTCCTCCTCACCCACAGACTCTCCGTCGCTGGGCGAGGACCGCTGGGATCTTGGCTTTAATTAAATTACATTATTGTTAACGTCAGCTTTGCCGAGGCCAACTCTGCCGCGTGCACTTTGCCCTCCCCCTCCTCTTCCTCCTCTTCGGCTCACCTCCTGACAGACATATAGAGGCGGGGGGGAGTTTTCGGGGGTAATGTATTCTAATCCTCCCCTCTTCTCCTCCCATCCATTTGAATTTTTAAAAAAGATGAAAGCAGGGAGTCATGTTATGCAGGGAATATGTTCACAGTGAATATTCAATTAGCCCGATCGTACTTTGTATACATAAACGTCGCGTTGTGACAGCGGCGGCTAATGCGTACTGAAAGGCCCCCGCGTGAAGCTGATCCCCTCTCAAATGTTTGCCTCTGATAACACATGATGAATAAACATGGAAACGTTTTCCATACATGTCCAGTCTTTTTCTCATCTACACAAACTCTGCAGCAGTTTTCTAGCTGGAGGATTTTATCTCTGTGGTAATAACGTAATCTAAGGGGCTTGTTTTACATCTCACCCTGTTTCTTCTGTTGTTAGCAAAGCGCTGAAGCGTCACTAACGCACCTCTTTTCATTGGTGCAGAGCCTGGAGTTTTTGTCTTCATGGCCTGAAGAAAATCCTCCTCCTCTGTTGGCCCGTCGCTGCGGCCTGTTGCTCCAATAAACCTCTCTGTCTGCGGCAATACATGCTAAATCAGGGTCTTTTGATACAGAGCAAGCATGTGGTGACAGTGGAGAGGAAGCACCACTTTTTAACACTTCAAAAACACAAAATCTCAAAGTATTTCTGACCAAGTTAATGCAAATATCTTAGAACACTTGAAATAACATAAAAGTAACTTATAAGTAAATTTTCAGCAAGAAAGAAGAGTTTGTCAAAAGTCATTATTATTTAATATCGATGAAGACGTTCATCAATATTCACTCATGACAAAACTTTTTTCCCGTGTTATAGGTGAAATAATATGGAATTAAACTAGTACTCTTCCATAAATATTAAGGAATTTTTGACTCAAAACTAGATTCTATATCTTGCTGAAAAGTTTTGATTTATTTCAAGTTTACAGAGATCTAGAAACTAGATCTTGTTTTATAAACCTTCAAGATTTACAGCAGATGAAAATGAATTTTTATAGGTTTTTTTCCTCTGTTTGGTTTAGTAAAACGTTAGATTTTTTAAAGCTTTGCACCACAAACGGCTGATCAGTCATTAATCACTTATAGATTTCTCTCACATATAACCAGCTTTAAACATTAACAGTAGTTGCCACTTTAAGCAAAAACCACTTCTTAACTCTACATATAGTTCCTTTGTTCTTGTACAGTAATAAAGCCCTCAGTACTAATTATTTCCCTTCAGATATAAACGTTTGACGTTCAGTGACCATTTAAGGTAATTAGCAGCCTCCCTGTCACCGGCTGTGAAAGGGTCGCTCCTCATCCAATTACTGGCTCCACCTCGTTAACTCCTTCAATGCCAAGCTTCAGCCATTTTTTTTCTCTGCTGTGTGATCTTAATTATGCTAATGAGTTTAAGCATTAGCTCTGTAATGGTAAACTGTGGGCCCAAGCTCTCTTTAAAGCCGTTTTAATTTGTATTTGACCTCCTAATTAATTTCAGTGCCTGCGTTAAGTGACCTGGAGCCTGTCGGGCCTTAAACCCGCCATGATTAGCTGCAGATCCGTTTCCACTGGATGTTAAATATTTGATTAAAAGCCGAGCGTTGAGGGTGTTTCCTTTAAAACGCTGACGTGTCGGTCTCAGGCTTTTAATTCATTTTGTTAGTGACTCCTAACTGTATGTCCTCTGATGTAAACAGATGTTTTGTTCAGGAACCTTTTCACCGTCGTTCCCTCCTTCTGAATTCCTCATTCATTCTCACGACCGCAGCCAAATGTTGAATGAATAAATGACTGCGTCGTATGATTGACCGAGGGAGAGCGAATGGAGAAACGGCACAGACGCTCACTGAGGGTATTCCTGAAGGACTTTCAGAGTCGGAAGATCCTCGTGCACCAGCATAATTTGTCCCACCTGATCCACTTTACTTTGCACCATCTTGGGAACAGAACTTCGACTTTTTACCACATTCTCTGTCAATATGCCATTCATCATTGTTATAGATGTATCCCATGGTAATGACTGTAGTTTATAAAACAGCTTATTAACCTTAATGACAGTGTGATCTTTTACAATTGATAGGTTGTCTCCCCTTCAATTACACTGAGTGATGATGATACAGATTTAATTAATGCTTAAGTGCTCTAATGGCTCCTTTTAATGACTGTTCCAGCCGTTCTCGGTTCCAGCTTCCGTCTGTTTGTTGCTGATATTTGCCAGACAGAAAAAAAGTTTTAAATTTCTGGGAGTCTGGGTATTTCACCAAAATCTTCTCCAGCCTTTTTGGTGACATTTGCCATGAAAGAAATACTACTGCACAGCAAAAATCTTACCAGGTATTTTTGGTCTAGTTTACGGTGAAATAGTACAAAACTAACTTGTAAGTAACTTTTCAGCAGGAAATAGAAATTTGTTTTAAATCAAGAATTTCTTAATGTTGATTAAACGGCAACACTTCCCCCGGCAGAGAATTTCACTAATATTTTCCAAGTTATTTTAAATTTTTCCTCTGGAAATCTTTAAGGTTACAACGGCACAAACCAATTTTTTTTACTGCACAAACGTAGCACAGTCAATTATCACCAGATTTTGATTCTGTTAATATGGACTGGCTGACCTTTGATGACCTCTGGAAACATTTAATAACATTTTGGAACGATAGCGGTGCTGGATAGCTGGACAAATGTTTGACGTTAATTTGATTTTGACTCTGGTAGGTTTTTCTCACTGTAAAGCAACAGTTCTTCCAGTTTTATTGGTTTTATTATCTGAATACTTCATTTTTCACCAAATGGTAAAACATTTTTGCAGAGAAAGAAGAAAAAATACCAAATTTTGGAAGGAGAGGTCCAGATTTTGACGGGATTTTGCGGGGCCCTAGACAGTATTGTATTAGGGTGAATGAACACGCTGAACCTTCTGTGATTATAAACATTCATGAGATCTTCATGTTAAAGCCGTGTTTGTTGATGGGCTCCCCAAAAGATAAAGCCTCCATAGAAGTGCAGACAGAAAAGAAAACAAGAAGAATCTGTGTTGGTCGGCCGACTCCTCTGCGTCTCTGCGCTCCGTCTGTTTATGTATCTGTGTCTCAGAGCGAGCGCCTCCAACGCTGCCTTCAATCCCGCTGTTGTGGAGCACAGATGCACGTTCAGTCCCGCGTTCTCTGCAGTCTTAATAGTGTTAACCCGTCAGCTGTCCCCAAACTGAGGACACAAGCGTCTCCAGTGTTTTCGCCGCTAAGCCGGATTTTCACTCTTTCTCACCAAGCCAGTCGCCAAGACACTTTTTCAACACTAAATCTTCCTCCTCCTCCTCCTTCCTTTCTTGTAGTGAATTCTGTTTTCAAGCTCATGTGGAAAAATATTTTTCCTGTTGTTGAAAGATGAGGTGTTAGTCGCAGAAAAGAATGGTTATGAAGCAGTGAGGACGAGATGGGAACAGCAGCATACATGGGAAGTGGTTTTCTGGTCCTTGATCACACTTTGTGGATTCAAACGCCTGTTCCCGCCTCTTTATTCACACAAAGCGTTGGGATTTTAATACTTCTCAATTTTAATGTCGGCATCGCCTCCTGGTAACTATCACAACATTTACAGAATATCAGGACACAACAGCGAGCTTCAACATCCATCCCACCCGTCACCTGCAGCACAAGCGCAAAGGCAAGCGAGAACGCATCATAGCCATGTAAATAGTGTGAGCCTGAAATGTAATTTAATGCTTCAAAAGCTCAATTAGATTATTAAGACTGACATAAAGTAATAGAGATCTTCAGAATTATAAGATGTGAAGACTTTTCAGCTTCCTGAAAAGTGTTTTCAGATTTTAATGTGGTTCACAGCCTGTTTTTAAAGTATTTGTAGTGTTTTCAGATCCGACCCAATTTTTTTTTATTCAATTTTTAAAAGATTATCTGGATTATATATTTTTTTGTTTGCTGTTGTTTAAATATTCACAGTGCATTTATTAAGACATCTCTGTAAAAAGGCTAAAGAATAATTTATATTTTATTGCAGCAACAGAAATCTTTACACTTGAAAATTTGGAAAAATCTAAACTTTAATTTTTATTATATATAGCACACAAAAAAAAAAACATCCCCCATGTTACCATCATTGGTGATATTTCGTTAAATAATTGTAACTGGAACATTTTTGAATTTCACTTTTTAAATTATAAACTTTTAGCCAAAATTGATTTTCCGTTTCTCTGGGTTGTCAAGGTGATCCACTGTGATCCACTCTTCAAAATGGGAAAGACAGGAGAATGTGCAACTTTTATAAAACTCGTTTTGGTATTCATATATAGAAGAACATAGACGTCACACGACAGGCTACTGTTTACAAGGTAATAGTGCACAGAACAGTCTGTGGATCAATTTTAAAGTTTATTCAGGAATGAGAGCCGATGGTATTGTCACAAAATCACAACACAAAGAAGATGAGACAAAGGAAGCACAGCCAATAGCAACGGCTCAATAGTTGGCTTCAACTTCTGTAAAGAGGTTTTTGTTTAGATGTGTAGTCAAAGCTAAGAGTGGAGGGATTAAGATGTGATGCGATTCAATGACATATAAGTCTTTCATAGTTTCATAATTATATTTTCCAGCCATTGTTTACGTCCAGATCTGCTGTGTCTGTCTTCTTCTGATGCAGAATTATGCTGCATGTCTCACATCAATGACATAAAATGCAGGTAAAATTAAACATGACTGTTCAGATATGCATCCGGTTTAGTTCCACATATGGAAGTTGCACAAATCAGATTTTTGATTGGTAAAAAGTCAGATAGAGGTTCCATTTTGGGGAAAAAACGGATTTGTGTCTCACTTCCCTGCTGTGTGAACTCAGCTTCACTGGTGGAATCAACAGGCGGCTTAAGGCAGAGTTTGGGAACAGTTCTTCTGTTTCCATTTAAACTATTCTGGCTTCTATTTTGAGAACTTTGCTGCTGTGAATCTTTTTTGCATCCCAGAGGAAATATGCTGTTTTAATTATTTTTTTGTCTTTTCATCACAGCACCTTCCTTCACCACATAATTCTTCGCACACTTTCTCATGTTATTTATTTCTCGCTTCCAGCCTCTTCACCTCCTAAATCCTTCGTCTTCTCCCGTTTTCTCGCCCCCCTCTGCACCCATCTCCTCGCTCGCCGCCTCTGACTTTGTCCTCCTCAGCATCCTTCACACTCCCTCTCTGTCTCCATCCCTCTCTGTCCCTTCTCATCGGGACGAGGGTTCTATGGGTGCCTCTGACAGTGCTCCTAATTAAGACGTAAAACTGCGGGCAGCAGGTTTCTGAAGGTTACACTGTCTATACCGCAGGAAGTGATAAAGAATGGAGCCACTGATGACATGTGACGTTTTCAGCGGGGATGATGCAAACCGCGGCTAATGAAGCCGGAGCTATTGAGGAGAAAGCGAAGGGGACAGGGGGCCTCTGTGTGTGTGCAGACATTTGAGATTTGCATGTGTGTGTTTGTGTGCAGGTTTTGCTCTCAGGGCCTGTGGGAGTTCAGGGGCAGAATATTTAAGTTAATTAGACAGGTCAAGTACACGAGAAGCTGCCCTGAACTTGGACTCGCTCGGTGAGATCCTCCTGCTGGCTGAGCCTCATTTCAGCGGAGATGTGCCTGTGGCACAGTGTTGGCTCAAGTCATCATTTACCTACTTCATCATGGTGATTTTTTTTTTTATTCATAAATATTTGCAGATTTATTTAGAGGGAAACTGTTTATAATAAAAAGTGCTCCTGCACTGCAAAAACACAAAATCTTACTCTTTTTGGCAATTTTGGTCTTGTTTCTATAGTGCAAATATCTTAATACACTTGAAATAAAATAACGTTCAAGTAACTTTTCATGGATTTTTGCACAGGGTTAGTGATCCCGAATCGGGACTCCACCATAAATTTTATCTCTTCTCTATACCCTGAATAAATCTATTACTTTTAGTCATGCACTCATTGTGAAATTGTGTAGTTCATTAAATGATTATTTAAAAGCATCAAAAATTATTTAATCTTACAAAAGCGAGGTATAAATTTTAGCTTAAAATGCCCATTAACCACTTGCAACTCAGGCTTCCTTTCATTCATGATAAATATGAAACGGAACAAGACAACTCAATTAAATCTAACCTCAAGCAAACAAAAACAAAAGTGTGAAACGTAAGTACACCTCACGATTCTAGTGCTGGTCAAACCACCTTTAAAAGTTTTCCTGTCTTCCTTCATCAGTTTCCTGTAGTTTTTCTATTATTAAAATCTCACTTTCAACATTTTATCTGGACAAAAACATCAGTGATCACCGAGATATACATGAAAATCAGATATTTGACTTTCTCTAAAGTTTTGCTTAAAAAAAAAACTCACTGAGAAACAAGTTCCTTCACATGCAGCTGGAGTTGAATCCATGCATTCGCTTTCAACAGGAACAGATTTTGTGAAGAATTCTTTAAGTTTGTTCACTGCTGGCATGAGCCAATTTGCTCTTTTTGTGCAGATATAAGCTGTGCCCATTCCACATTTCCATCTAGATGCTATATTGATGCTAAATCTATAAATCTAGTTTCCAGGCTCTCTTCCAGGAAACTAGACGTATGAAATCTATGCACTGTTAGAAGAAAAACAAAATCAGAACTGAGGCATGGGTCGAGCCGCTACGTCCAGAAACCGAACCGAAAAGTGGATGCATAAAAAATGACAGCTGGCGTTTTCCTTCAAATGAAATAATCTTGACACACTGTGCATAATGAAAGGCTACAGGACCAGGCGTCGCTGATTAACATGCATGTCGCCTTAACAGTACAGTTTGACTTCCTCAAAGAGGAAAAAAAAATCAAGTTGGAAACATTCAGCGAATGGCTCTCGGTCACTCAGTGCGGCATCAAGTGGCCCCTCCTGCTCGCGTTCCTGCAGCATGCAGATCGTAATGAGGAACATGGCCACTAACCTCCTCATCAGGAGGAACAGCAGCACAGATTTAGCCGTCACAATGCTGCGCGACGCACAACAAAGCTGCTCCAAACTGTTGAATAATTACGCTCAGTTTGGAGTGTTTGAGACGAGGCTTCGGGCAACTGTGAACGGCTGAACTCTCCCAACATATGCAAATAAATTAACATAATGCCTGCTCCTCGGTTTGCTGCTCGTGGAAACGAGAGTCGACCCCCTGAAAAGCCGCTGAAGATGTGCTAAAGAGGAGCTGCTTAAACCGCAAAAAGGAGCAACAAATTCCCTTTTCTAATTCAGAAGTCGACTCATTTTCTGGAGTTTCCAGTTGAGCTTAATGATATTTTTAAAGTTTCCTCTGCAAGCCATCATTTAAAACCTTGAAATATGTTAAGTGTATTTGAACTTAGGTGCAGTGAAAAACTCTTGTCCACCTAAAAACATAAGTTTTGGGTTGATTTTAGTGAAGTCTGTGGCGCTTTGAATGCAAAATATGTGAACGCCGAACGCTGAGCATTCTGGGTAAATACAACTTGAACAAACACAAGAATTTTGCAAAGTAGGAAGTTCCTTGTTGTCTTCTTTGGAGATTGTCATGTTTCATGTTCCTTCAGAGAGTCTTAGTGCAGCGCCCCTGCAGGCTAGGAGGGGAACAAGTTTTACAAATGGTTTGGAATCGTAAAAATTGTTTTTGTCTCCAGTTGAATTGACTCTAACGGGCTAACAGGTGAGAAAACACCCTTAAACTCAGCAGCGCTAAAATGCATCAACAGACTTCCTTATTAACTCAGATTACCAAACATTTCTCCCATAAAGGTTTTGGCAAAAATATTTAGGAATTTTATGACTGACGCTTTCTTAGATTGTCTTTGACTCATGGACATTCCTTCAAGGATTTTCCAGCTTTGTTTTTTCAGTTCTTCACTTTCAGAAGTACTAAGCTGGCGTGTTGTGGCAACAACAGGAAGTGTGTGCTGCTTAAACTGACTTTTTACTGACTCCCAAATTCTTTTGGGCCACGAAAATTTGAGCCCAAAAGAATTTGAAAACTAGATAGTGTTTTTTAAAAATGTATATTTATATATAGAGAGAGAGCAAAGATGCAAAATCCGTTTGATTTTGAATCTGCAAAAAATAGCAACCATTTTGTACCAAAACAAAAAATTTCAAGAATGCAATTACTTTTTTTTTGTTTTGTTTTTTTTACATCTTTTACATTGAATTGTGTTGTAGATGCATATATGTTCCAGCAGGCCTGTTTCAAATGTCTGCATGCTGAAAACACCTGCAGAAATTCCTAGTACGTCCAGCTCAGTGGACCCTGAGGACACCGGTAGCGATAGCAATGTTGGGATGGAAAGTAAAAGAGTTCCATTGAACCATAGCAGGAGGGTGTTGGTGTACATACAGCGCAGTGTTCTGCTCGCTCGCTCCTAAGCTGCTAAATCTCAGATACGACAACTCGACAATCCTCACAAGTTCATTGGTGTGAACATCTGAGCCCAATGTGAACTCTAGCCCAAATGTGACACAGTGGCTCTGGCCATATGCAGGCTTTTCACCCCTCCTCTCTGCGCTCGTGCTGGTGTTGTGAGTACACGAGTCGTGCCTGTTGGCCATGGCAGTGCTCTGACTCACATAACCCCTCGCAAAAGATCGGGCCAAGCTCCCTCAGCCCAGGCCGAGCCAGGCCATCTCCTCCTAAGACTCTAATTGATTTGATGGACTTATGTGCTGTTCACACCCCTTCCCCAAACAAACAAGCCTGCCCAAGACTCGTCTCCGCTGAGACAAAGAGGCGGCGCCTGCCCTCCTCTTGCGAAGCGGCATCCTGCAAGCGCCTGAGAAACCAGCGCCGGCCTGCCAAACTTGCTAATTTCACTGCTGGGCCTCGGGGAAGGCTGGAGTTTGCTGTGAGACGATTCATCATGCTGAGAATCAGGGCTCCCACCCCCATTGCTGTAACAGTTCACAGGTCAACCCGAGTCGACTGAAGTTCAGAATAATTTACTGTTTTCTCTCAGCGCTCCTCTGTAAAAGCTTACTTTCCTGAATGAAGATCATTCAGGAGACAGACTTCAGGTTTCCAACACCACAGTGCAGCTGCTTCTTATCTCCACTGGTTGCTGCAACCTCTCCAGGGTGAGCACAACTGGTTATTTGTTAATGAGGCCACTGAATCATTTCTTCCCTAAATCCACATTATTGAACCTGAAAGCAAATGAAGTCGGATTTCGACAAAAAACAAAATGTTCTGGATCAGAGTAAAGCATCTTTATCACATTTTTATGGGCGTTTCTTGGAATATTGATGTAAACCGATCATGCACATTCCAATGGCAATGAAGTCTTGCAAACTGGAAACTGGACAAGGACATTTTAATCTGTGATGGTCTGTCCAACATCTGTAGGCAAAGCAAACCTTTAGCACTATGTGAAGTGTGTTTTCTTTCAACTAATCTTGTGAATTACCAGAGCAGACCACGTTTTTTTTTAAATTTGTTTGACAAACAGTTGGGTCACCAATGTCACAGGGTTTTGTGTGGACAAACACAATTATTTGTGATATATATATATATAAGTTCCAGAGTGATTTGTTGGGTTTTCTGTTGTTGTTTGCTTTGAGGGCAATGAACCATATCTGCTGTTTATCAAATCGACATTGTTGAATCTGAAAGCAAATTAAGTCAGATTTCAACAAACAACAAAATGTTCTGAATCAGAGTAATGCATCTTTATCACATTTTTATAGATGTTTTCTTGGCTCATCCATGTAAGCTTATATCATGCTCATTCCAGTGAGAGTGAGGTCTTTTCTAGCAAACTGGAAACTGTCTGTCTAACATCTGCAGATGAGCCAAACCTTTAGCAATCCTCAGGTTTTTGATACAGTGATAAAAAGAAGTTTCTGTGTGATAAACATCCAAGTCGCTAATGTGACAGACAAAATTATTCTAAACAAGGGATGACATAAAAGACAAGATTTGGGGTGATTTTTTTTTTAATTTTTGTTAACTCTGCTGGACAAATGTCTTGGGACAGAATCCAACATGGATTTTTAAACATTATAGATAACATGCTACCATTTTATCTAGTTGTAGCTTTCTAACATATTTTTGTGTTTCCACTGCTGTTCACATGCTAAAGTGTTTATTTACTGTTATACTTATGTGAGCATTTTCACTAACATTAACAATAATCTCACTTAAATGCTATGTTGGATGCAAACGTAGAGATGCAGGAAGTGATGAAAATGGTCGTCTTCGTAAATTAAACCAGTAAAAATACCGGTTTCTGTTCTCGTTTCATGCTTTCAGTGTGTTTGTCACTCATAGACTCCCAAGTTTTACTGCCAGACCACCTCCTGCAAACGGTCTTGGTTTAATTTCTGGGTTAATCACTCTGAGGTGGGAAATGAACCAGAGTTGGGTTCAAACAAACTAAATGCTGCAGGTGTGCAAACACTGTGAGATGCAGCCCTTCTCCAGCACACCTGAACCAAACGAACGGCTTCTTAACAGGCCTCCACAGAACCGAATGACTGATAGCAGCTCACCAGAACCAGACTGGGTTGGCTGGTTCTACTGGACTCTGCTTGCTGATCTTTCTAAGCAGCTGTGACAGAATATGTGACACAAGTTGTGGTAGGATATTAAATCCTGATTTACAACCTGAGAAGCAAACTGGAAGACATGCGGTGACATTTTGTTTTATGGGGTGTGAACTTCATCTCTGTTGGGCCAATTTAGGATTCGTTTTAGTCTTGCAGGCAAGAGAGTCCAGTAAATAATTGCACATACAATAAAGCTCTGAACGTGGCCCTCTGAGGATCCTTTTTACATAAATGGTGACATGAAATTTCTCCATGAATAACACACTCTTCTTGGGTGGAGTCCTCCTCTCCTTAACGGCTCCGACCTCACAAAGTCCAGTTCTTGTTGTTCCTGGACTGACCACTCCATTTTTTTCATCCGAGAAACTTTAACATCCGTAAAACTGATATGTTTCCAACTCAACTGCACTAACATTTCTACAATTTAAAAACTTAAAGATATCACCAAAAAATTGAAGTTGAAGGTACTTTGTGTTATATAGGAATTGCTAAATGGTTTTAAGATTTTACATAAATATAAATAAGAACATTCTCCATTGCGTCTGTTTATCCTGAATTAAATGAGCATTCATTTAGTCTCATTAGCAAACTGCGTGTGAACAAAACCTGCAGATGTTTTTTCATGTCGTTTTTCTGCATTGTTTTGTCATTTTACACTCCAACTGCAAAAACAGAAAATCTCACCAAGTATTCTTGTCTAGTATTTAGAGGAAATATGTTAGTTTTGTCTTATTTGAAGTGTATTAACATACAAGTAACTTTTCAGCAAGACATAAAAGCTTGTTTTAAGTCAATAATTTTGAAATTAGTGTCATCTTATTTTAAGTGTACTGAGATATTTCCACTAGAAACTACACCAAAAGTACTTTGTAAGATTTTGTTTTATTTCTGTTTTCTTTGTAATGAAATCAACTGAGAAATGAGCCATCATCACAGTGTTTGGTTAACTGCACATCCCAGAAGCACTGTTCGCAGTTTTCACAGTATTCTTTCAGCTTCTTGTAGGTCCAGTTGTGAGAACACAACTTACTCTAGAAAAAGAAATCAGAATCTCTGGAAATCCATAAAGGATCTCTTTTGGTGAGATTGCACAAGAATTTAAACCTTCAAAAAGCAACAGGCTGTCAAAACAACCAAAATAAGATATTTTCCTTACATCATGGAGATTTGATTGAATGTGTTAACCTCTGATACGTCTCACATTATATGCTGTTTCTTCTCACGTCATGGAAACTCTGGACAGAATCATGTGAAATATGTTGGATGTACACTTGGAAAAGGCGAAAGGCAATGCAATCTTTCTTTCTCACTTTTTCCAGAGTTGATGGAAACCAAACAAAGAAGTGTATTAAAAATGACTCACATATTTCTAATTTCCATCCAGCAAATACTTTAGTCCGTTGTCCTGGACTAATGGTATGACGTACTATTTAATGTAAGACTTTACTGATTTATTCAGCTAGTCTTCATGATATTTTGAAAAAGGAGAGTGTAGCTTGCACATAAACAGAACTGGAGGTCTATGAATATATTTGTGCTTTTATAAATTAGAAAAAAATTACAAATGTTAAAATCCCCCCATTTTTTTATTTTTCATTGTATTATACCAAACTGAGAGAGAAAAGATCAGTTCAAGTAACTGACTGATTAAAATCCTTTACAATCACCCAACGCAGATTCCTCCGTTTGCCAAAACTCCAAAGTTTATATCATTTTTAAAAACTAAAATCAAATAGAGTAATCAGACTTTTATTTCTTGTAAGAATGGAGTGTAAATCCAAAATGTCAGTCTTTATTTGAATACACATGCTGTATTTAACCAAGTCTTAATACATCAGATAAAAGCCCTGGTGTTGTATTCACCAGGCTGTATTTTAGAGTATAAGTCAATAAGTAGATTTGGTCCTATTCACCATAAAAACAGAACCAGAGCGCTTGGAAATTATGGATCATTTCGTGTTACATGTAACATTTGTGTTAGTATATTTCAATTCAAAAGTCATAGTTTTGTCCTAATTTATTTAAATCAGTTTTGAATTTTGGTTAGAGACCAAATAGACCAAAAAGCCTATTATATATAATACATTATATATAAATATATAATGTAAGTTTCTGCAGTGGAGGTTTAGGTTAAAATGTAAAATCTCCAGAGGAAGCGCAAAAAAAGGTGTCAATACAAACATATTTGGATTTAAACCTTTTCTTACATGTTTCAACATTAATGTGAACAATTTCCTCCCTTCAGTGCGATCTGCATCCTTTTGCCAGGTTCTTTTTTTCTGGTGTCGTCATCATATTTGTTTTTGGTTCATGCGTCCTGCCTGGTGTTTGTGTGGGCTGCCTAAATCCTGGTTGTCATCCTCTCCCACTGTGTGTTTTTGCTCACATCTTCGGCGCTCAGGTCGCATTAACCCACTTCTCACAGTTCATAAACAAAAGGACGGAAAAGCTCCTGGGCTCCTTCACACCGTCCTGAAGTTCCCAGCGCCGCTGACCGACCGGCGCTTTATTTACCGCTCATATTAACATGCAGCATGATAAGCATATTTTCCTCAGCGCGGCTAACAGGATGCTTTATCACCCCACGCAGATTCCTCCCTGTTAGTTTACAACCTCGTAAATAACTTTTCTTCCAGATGAGATTTAACGCCCAAGTTTCTGCTGCAAAATCAGATTCAACTTTCAACAACAAGACACATTTTGGTTGTGAAATATTCCCCCCGGAATGTTAAATCACACCTTTGCTTAATAAGCAGGAACAAGTTCAGAAGATGCAACGCGACAACCGAGTGACAAGGAAAATTATGAACTAGATCCTAACAGAGTTTGGTTTGAAACTTTTAAAGATTTCCTCTCAGAAATCACCTGCTAAACTTGCATATTTTCACTGCGTGGCGGCGCTGAATGATAAACAGGTTATAATTATTATCCGAAAATATCCCAAATCACCGGGAACTTCTCGCTCTGAAAGAGACCGACTACGACGACGCAGCTACAGATGTTCCTGCTCTGACAAAAGAGGAAATAACCCCAAATTATCAGAGAAACTAATAATAAACTAATTCATCAAGCCACACCGCAATTATCTCCTTTGTGTCTGTGATTAGACCCGATTTCCCATTAATGCTTTTGTTTTACCTTTGCTGTAATTGTAGTTAATCATGTCAATGGCGGAGAAGCGTCGCATGTTTTTGGCAGCGTCATTATCTGCAAATCTGCATCTTTAATTTGTTGATTCCCTCTTTAGCGGGGATGTGATCTCCAGCTCCATGATTACGTCTCCAGGAGCCGAGAATCCGACAGAGCCGGGAAACTCTTCCCTTTCTGCTGCTGGGAATCTAAAAAGTGAATGAAACGCAACTTTTTGTTGCTTTTTTTTTCTTTTCTTTGACCAGCTTCACCTTTGACCCCTGGAACAGGCACAATGCCAAATCTATTTCCCCCTGCGTTAGCCTCATCGTGGATTTTAATACGTGGCACCCTGTAGGAAGGGAGCCGCCCACACCCAACCCAAACAGCGCGCCCCAACTTGACAGCTCACTCCAATTACTGGCCCTCCTTGTCGCATGGCCTGCATTTCTGCTCCGAGCAGATCGCATGTGACCCCGTCCGGCATGCCGCTGGTGGAAAGGGGGGGAAATGAGGGAACCATGCAGGAAACAGGAGAGGTGAAACCAGCATTTCCCAAAAACTCAGGCCAATCAGAGACGCTTATTCTAAAAGTATTTCTAGAAAATACTTTTTCAGGGCGTCGTAAATTCATGTATCTAAAGGTAAGGCCTAGATGTTTATCTTGGCCTTTTGCTAATTTCTCTTGTCAACCCGCATGATTTATTTATTTACGATTTTCTTTGGGACATTTCTGTCATGATACAGTTTTAAAATTTGACTCATAATGGTCTGAAAAGTTGATTTGTTGAAACCTGCAGAAACACTGCTGCTATTAAAGGGTCAAAAGAGAATCTGTGTTTAATGAAGATGGCAGAGATTCAAAGCATCATCACCCAAATGGATTAAATTGATTAGTTGAGAGTTATTTTCAACTGATTCTGTGTGTAAAACAGAAATTTGTTGTTTTGCGTCACGTTTTGCCTGATAGATGCTGTTTCAATTATCGGCAGCTTTGTTTACTTAGAGCATGTAAAACCCTGATGTTTAAGCAACGGCGGGCTTTGGTTCCATCTGCATAAATGAGAGGAACAGAGGCTGAGCACACGATGCATTAAAAAGCTGCTTGTTGATGGCGCCATGGCCTGCAGACATGATGTGAGCTTATGTTTCTGGTGCAGTTCAGAGTGTTTGTGGCGTCTCTGCCGGCCGCTCTGGGAGGACGTTTGTGCCGAGGACGCGTAATTTAAAAGTACAGATGAGCCCACCGGCTCTCTGCGGACGCTGATACTCTGTGGCACCCAGAAGGGAAATTAACAAATGGCCTCTTGTTTATTTTTGGTTCATGTTCAGAGTTCTTGCTCCGAAGTGTTGCACATGTTGTCTGAGCTGTTCCACAGCAGAGCTGAGCTTCTGGGACGTAAAACAGCTGCGTGTCCGCTGCAGAACTGCCTTTCTTTTCTTGTTGTTTTTTTCCTTTTGATTTTGATGCTGCTGCAATTTATTTCCAAAGATCTTCATTTTTTGTTATCAGTGGATTGTTTTCAGATACAATTAGTCATAAATACATCCTGGTTTTCCAGATTTGGTCTGCAATTATAAGGAGTGACAAAAAACTAATTTAGTTTTTGTGTTTTAGTTCTGGTAAGAGAACTACAAAACCCATGATGCAGTGCAACAAAGATCACTTTGTTAGGGCTATAGGTGTAAAAATAGAGGAGTCATGTTCCAGTCATTACCAAATCTTTAACAAAGATCCTTCCTGTTTGATTTCAAAACAGAAGATACATTGGTTTTCAAATTACTTGTCGGGATCCCACAGCTAAATTAAGACAACAGTTCTAACAAATGTCCATTTATTTCTGTTTTTTGGCCTCTATGTCCTCCTAGATCAGAATCATAATGCTAGTCTGGGTTTCTTAAGCTGCCAAATAATAAAAAGACAGTATGATTATAAAATACTTAGTCTGAGGTTTTTCTGAATACCCAAAAAAGATGTAAAACACCATCATAGTGACTCAGAAGTGAACTCCAGTATTCTGTTATTCCACGAGTTATGAAAGATAAGGTGATCAACTCCAACCTGATTAATATTTTCAAATCAAAAGAGCATAATGTTTGAATTAATTTATGACAATGTGAATCTGAAACATGTCTGCACAGAAGTGGAGTCAGTAGTCTTGCATCTAGACGGTTTGAATTCTTCATTAGTGTCTTTCTGCATGTAGGCAATGAATCGAATAGATGAATTTGAAAACTAAAACAATTTTAAATGAAAAAAAGTGTCCATACAACATTAAAAAGACTTACTTTCACGCATCTAAAATGTAAAATGTCTTAGATTTATATTTTAAGGTAAGTTTACCTTTTTTTTCACGGGACTTTACTGCCAGGCAAATGATTGAATGACACAGACCTTCTAGTTACATTCTGTGACTAGCTGCTAATATACCCCTAATAGCTAGCTAACTAGCTTTTTGCAACTATTGTGGGTAAATAACACTTTGTCGGCTGTTGGCTGGATGAATTTTATAATGATCTTAAAAAGTCTTGAATTTGAGTTGGTAAAACCTGTGTGAGTTCAGAATACCAGCTGAGACGTTTGAGAATTACACTGCAAAAATGCAAAATCGTACAGAGTAATTTTGGTTCAGATTTTGGTGCAACTTGAAATAAAACAAAAGTAACTTAAAAGTAACTTTTCAGCTAGAGATAGGAGATTGTTTTAAGAATAATTCTGTAATATTTTTGAAAAACCACTAATTAAACTGGCAGATTATTTCACTTATGACTCATGCAAAATCTGTGAAATAATCTGTCAAAAGAACAAGCACTATTAAGAAATTATTTTCTTAAAACAAGCACCTATCTGTTGCGAGAAAGTAACTTTTTAGCTTTTTTTGTCTTATTTCAAGTGTACTAAGATATTTATACTAGAAATTAAATCAAAAATACTTAAGATTTTTTATTTCTGCAGTCTAGAAGTAAACATCCACTGATTTATGTTGGATTCCGGCAATTTTGTTGAGTAACCTGCTAGCTTACTCATGACATTTTGTAAAGATGTGTTGCATTTCAAGCCATCTCTACTGAGTTTAGGTGTTGTCAGGACACCATTTATTTCTGGATCTTTTGCATTAAATTCCAGATTAGGTTTGTTGGAGTTTTAAAGTGTCACTCTGCAGTTTTCCCGTTCCAATCTGCCCACCTGTCTGCTTTTCTGCTCAGGTTCTATCAGCACTTACATTTTTAGAAACCACGCACAAGTCTGGAGAGGAAGTATTTAAACTTTTATTAAAAGAACCACGGCTGTGAACTGCGACTAGTTCTTTCTACAAGCATCTGTTTGAAGCTACATGCTATTAAAAATAAAATAAAAAAACAAAAAAGGGGGCCTTTTATGAATGCATGACACAATGGACGTTAAAATCTGCAGCGTGTGAGGAAACGGGGGGGATTCGGGTTTCACGGGTCGTAAAATGTGCTGGCTCTCTGCAGGGGAAGGTGCACTTTCTAAACTGGCTCTGCCACTGATGGAGCCGGTCGATTAGCTGGAAAGCCAGTAGTCTGAGTGGAGTGGGGCGACTTGGGCAACGCGAGAACAATCCCTCCTCTGTCTGATCCTGCTGGCACCGCTCCACGCTCGTCCTCCCACGGTCTCCCTCGCTTATGATTATTTTATCATTTTAAATTCTTCATGCCGCATCGCCGTGGCACCGGCCCCGCTCGAGCTCGAGCAGAGCGGCGCGTTGGCCATACAGTACATTCACACTACAGCTATTTGGACGGCGCTCTGGTGTGGCTCTGTCCCGGTCCCTCGGTTGGATTCTGCTCGTCCATTAGTGCCATCTGTGCCTTCATGCACCGTCTGTGAGGGCCCCGTTGACGCCAAAACGATTGGCATTTCTCTGGAACAACCAGAGGGACGGTGCCCAGAGCTTTTAGCTGCCAATGATGTGCACTTACTCTGACAAAACCAGAGGGTGGTGTTGGTGGTGGTGAGGGGGTGTGAGGAAGCAAACAGGAGGCCCGAGCAGAAAACAGCTGCAGCTTCAGTCCTGCTGCTTCCATCTTTAAGCTTCAGGAGATGCCACTTATCCCTGCATCAACAGACAGAGGATACACAGTTAAAAAGCTCTTTCATCATTTACATTCAGGACGTTTAGCCGGATTTATTCTACTTAAAGGATCTCTGCTTGAGTGAAAAGGTAAAACGGTCAAACTCTGTCTTCAGCCAGCTTGTCCTCGTCGTCATGAGACTGAACCCAATTTTCTTCATGTGGAAACAGAGCGGAGCATGAAGCCCCTGCACCGAGACCAAAACAGTGAAACTCATTTAATATGGGGCCACATCAAAAATCATATAATAATTATTAACACACATTTCTCTGCATTCAATTTTCTCTTCTTAAAACTAACGGGGCAGTATTATGTAATAGTCATTTTCTAACACATTCAAGTAACTGTCAAAAGAAATTTGATGTCATAATTTAATGGATTGAAATTGGGCTGCTGTCTCTTTAAAATCCTGCTCTTTCTGAAACTCCGCCTTCAGGAAATCAACGTAACAACATTTTTATCAATGTTGCACTGAGAAGTAGCTCCTATAATGAGCTCAGCAGACACCCTGTTCCTCCAGGCGTTTGCTAATTGCTGCTGGCTAGTCTCGAGGAGCTGCAGGAGAGGACTGCTCTATAATGCAGAAGCTTGGAAACTGCAGCTCTGAGGAGGAGCTGCATCTCAAAGGCGGGGCTTCATCCTCCCAGGCGTTTTGCACAGCTGAATGGTTGCCAAGGAGATTAAGGACTTTCTCAAACAAGCATGAAAGAATCTGGGCAAAACTTCACACATGTTTTTAATGAAGGAATAAGAGGTTATTCTATAATAAGTTTAGTTTGCTTTGCCTTATTTCAAGTGTAATTTAATATTTGCATTAGAAACCAGACCAAAAGTACTTAAGATTTTGCTTTTTTGAAGAGAAACTTGGCAAATATAAAAGAGACACCATACCAGCGATGACACCCGGTGTTTTTTTAAATATATGTATATAAATTGCACACAATCCAAATTGCAATGTTGTGCAGCTTTTTGTTCTGCAGGAGGAAAAACTACAAGTAGGTTTTATTTCTGAAGGTTTTTGAGAGACTTTGATGTCTTTGGATGTTGCAGAAAGTAATTAAACCTGCAACACAAGAAAATGTTTCCAAATTTTTACATTTACTAAAATATCTTATATCTCCCTAGAAAGCCTACAATTATCACACCCACTTCTGACCGCTGACCATTAGCATCTGTACGCATTTAGAAGATTCTAACCCTTGTTTCTGAGCAGTGCAATGAATCTGTGATCATATATTATTCATAGAAAAATTATTTCGTCAATCAGATGATAAAAAAAACTAATTAAACTAAATGGTTTGCGTGTAATTAGGATTAAATGCCTGCAGCCAGATCTCTAACCCCACCAGGAACCAAGACAGAGGAAGCTCTGAATTCTCATTTCTTTATGTTTTCGTGTGATTTCTGATTTACAACTCCACTGAACAGATCCTGAAAGTAACTTATTTTCCAGCATTTTCCACGATTTCTGCTAATATTAACAGTTGTGTGGAGAGGTTTTTTTTCTCCCACCACTACACCTTATGTGCTTGTATAATCTTTATTCATCTCTTTACAATCCGTAGAAATGCCTGAGTTGTCAGCGAGCATCATGTATTTGGCCGAGTCTCAGGTGGCTCTGATTTCCCAGCAGGCCAGATGGCAGCGCTGTGTGGGCAGTGTGTGTGTGTGTGCGTGTGTGTGTGTGTGTGTGTGGACGCGGGGCTGCGAGATGAGGGCTAGTCGCCTTGTGGAGGGAGGATTGCTCACACTCTGGCTCTCTCCTCTGTTCCCCGTGCAGCTGTGCTTCTCCCTCCAACTTGAACTTTTAATGTGTTCAATATGTGGCCGAGGACTCGGAGTAAAACAGAACACATGTCCGGTGGCTGAGACTCGGCAGGCGGGGGGCCACCGAGGCGACAGCAACACTGCATACACTTGTTTTTTTTAATTAACTTGTCAAAGTCTGGTGCCTCCATCAGACTGAGACGAATACTTGCCACTTTTCTGACGGATGATTTCACTTCCAGTGATGACGCCTTTGAATATTACCAGAGAAATAGAGCGTTTAAGTCAGAGGTGTCCAAACGTTTTGAGACCAAGAGCTACTTTTTCTCTCACCAGCCTGGTGAGAGCTGCACTGCAAAAACACAAAATCTTACCAAGTATTTTCGGTTTAGTTTCTAATGAAAATGTCTTATTTCATTTGAAATAAGACTAAACTAATTTGTGAGTAACTTTTTAGCAAGAAATAGCTTTTTTAAGTCCATAATTCCTCAATATTTTTGAAAAAATGCTTGTGAAATCGCAGATTATTTCACTTCTGATAACTGAAAAATGTTCTCTTATAATTGGAACTAGTACTTTTTATCAATATTTTTTAGGAAATGCGTACATTTTTACAGATGTAAGGATTTGGACAACATTGACTGTGTCGCAGATTTAATTCTTTTGAATGTGATCATTTCTGCAGGATCCAAAGACATTACAGTCTGTCAGAGTCCCTGAGGAATGAATCCTACTCAAAGTTTCTCGTCCTGCAGAATGAAAAGCTGCACAATATATTGAACAGCAATCATCAGTGAAGACTTGAATTTTTTTATTGTGTGCAATTTATCAATCACAAAGCACTGGATGTTGTAGATCGGGTGTCTATTTGTTGCAAAAACACGAAATTTATAAAATATTTTGATTTAGTTTCTCGTGCAAATAATGCTTGTGAAAGAATACAAAACTAAAATATGAGTAACTTTCACCAAGATATAAGAGCTTAGTTAAGTCAATAATTCCTCAACATTGAAGAGGCAGATTATTTCATTTATAAGACTTTTTTCCTATGTTATACATGAAATTATCTACCTGTATTATTACTTTGTCAATTTTGGGGAATTCTTTCCTTTAAACAAAGTCCCATTTCTGTGTTTCTGTGACTGCAGTGCATCACCACATACTGCCCTGAAATTTTAGTTTCGCCATTGTTTTTTTTTTGTTTTGTTTTGTTTTGTTTTGTTTATTGCATGAGTAAAGATGTTTTTCTACGTGCTGCTGAAGCATTTTAAAAAGATCTCTTTGGTTAAGCTAAAACCCCCGCAGCTGTTGCAAACATAGATATCATTTATTTTTTTATTCTTAAAAGAAACTTGTGTGACTGATTAGCTCAAAAAACCTAAATCTTCTTAAATCCATTTATTCTTATGTTCAAGTACAAACAGAGCAGCAGAAAACCCACATAGTTGACATACTAATTTACTGTGTGTTGATGTCTTTATCCACTTTAAATTTGCTGTTTATTTCACTAGAATGTTAGCAGAAAAACAAGATAAGAGTTAGAAAAACTAGTGAGGAGTTGTGCAGGCGCCCTGTTGCTGTTGGATCAAGTAAAACCTAGATTAACTAAGATACTGTATGGGCTGCAAAGCTCCAATGAGCGAGGAAAAAAAAAGTCTGTTCTGGTAATAAAGTCTTTCAAAGCCTGAAAGCTTATCACTGCAAAATAAGCATCTTGCAACTGGATTACAACTCTCATGCTTGCAAGTGTTTTCACACTCCAGTCCAGATGGGAGCTTCGTTCTGTAACCTAAATAGAAGCTTCTTTCCTCCATCTTTTGTCTTTGATATCGTAAATGTGACACACTATACAGTCGATTAATTCGCCCAGCCAGTACAAATATTTGGAGAGGAGCTAATACTCCATCAGCTGTGTTTATTTCCTTGTATTTGTCTCCCAAAAAAAAAAAAAAAAACTGTGAAGGCGACTCATTTCAAACTTGTTCAGAGCAAACAGACACAAAATGCAGATTTGTTGAGCTCCTAGAGAATTAATGCAGCCTGATTTATTCATTAATTGGTGAAAGAGACCCAAGAAGAATCGATGTATTATTAGTTTGGCAGCTTAAACTCTACGAGTTGGAAAAATGTCTGACTTTAGAAGAGAATTAGTTTAGATATTAAATTTAAGAAATAGATTCAGGTGGGAAAGAATTAGTCAGAAAACTCAAATCTACTTACAGTTTGGTGAAAGCCATAGTTCCTCTGAAGAGTTTCTACGACGTAAAACAATAAAGAACAAACAATGTAAAGCTAATGTTGAAAGCAGAAATACAAACGACTGCAATGAGTTTATGTCACATTTCGTCCATCTACTTTCAAAAACTGGATAACTTTTATTAACTTTGTAACTTTGTTAACTCTTAGAGCAAAAGTGCCAAACTACAGCCGCCATAATGTTTTATGTCGCCCTCGAAACTGTAGAGTTTTTTGCTTAAATAATATTTTATTAATAAAATCAAACCAGTTTTTATCCATATCCTACCAAATTACATTCATCTATAAAGACGTTCCATATTATTTAATTTTAAGAAGTTCTTATCAACTGGAGATGCAGCTAATTGGAGGTAAAGTCAATCATTTTCTCTAGTTGATACACTTGAAGTGTAGCTTCAACTTTTTTTATTTCAGTTTCTAAGATATTTTTGGTAGATTCATCTGGCCTGTTATGTAATTTGTGAGAATTTTATTTAAAAATTTGATGACATTTAAGTTCAAGTAATCATGTTTGTAATCAGAAAATAGTAATAAAGTTTCATTTTTGTTATTCTTCTTAGTAAATAATTAACAAAAAGCATCTCCCTTCATGCTTGTACACTGCAAAAACACAAAATCTTACCAAGTATTTTTAGTCAAGTTTCTTGTGCAAATATCATAGTGCACTTGAAATAAGACTAATTTACAAGAAACTTTTCAGCAAAATATGTAAGCTTATGCCAATAATTTTTGTATTTAGATTTTAAAAAGTAAAAGTTCCACTATTTTTTCAGTAATGAGACATTTTTTCTGTTTTGTTTTTTAATTAAAAAATAGAAATAGCATTTTTCCATCTGAAATCAAAAACTTTTGACTTATAACAAGCGTAGTTATCTTTTTGAAAAGTTACTTTTAAGTTATGTTCATCTTGTTTCAAGTGTACTAGGATATTTGCTCCATAAACTGGATATTCTTGGTGTAACTCCTCATCTGAAGGTGTAATCCTGCAGTAGATAAAGAGAGAAGGTTCATACTTTTTTATTGAAACACTCTGTGCTTTGTTCACAATGATCTGCTTTCGGTGCCATGTTGGACCGCTCTTGTAAATTAAGAATAGACGCGGCTTTAATCAGTTTAATTTGACGTCGCCATTCAATATATTTCCATTAGCTCCAACAGGAAGCCAGTGGAGTGTCTGTAATGAACCTTATTAATCACAGCCCTCATTTGGAAAAGTCTCTGTGACCCCCACCCTCTCGCCGTCTTGTCCCTCCACCTGACTCACCCACCCATCACGCTCCCCTCCGTCCGTCTGATGAGATTCCTCTGATGCTTCACGCTGACATATTCAGACTATTGTTCCGCCGCTCCGGGCAGCACAGGTGGGCCTCCATCTTCTCCAGCATGGCCCCCGCTACAGAGCGCCGCTCCCTGCCAAGCCAAACCCCCGTTTGTCCTCTGAACAGGGAAGCTGGAATAGGTTTGACCGTATTGCGGCGCACCTGCTTCATCCGCTCAGCAGATACCCCTCCACCCCACCCCGCGCTGTTAAACCCGTAAAATCCACTGAACTTAGCCGCTCTGATGGACGCAGCCAAAACAGCATCTGATGTGCCTTATTTGTTGACTGTGTGAGATTAGTTGCAGAGGGTAGACGTCGAGGGGCTTACCATGCAGACATGGAGCGCCCCCCCACCTCCACATCCCCTCCATCAAACACCCACCAGCCTTGCCAAGTAATGAGAAACGGAAGACGCTGCAGCCCGTTTAAAGCCCCTCGTCACAGTCGGTCCGCGCACATTTGGCTTCCGGGCCAGATTGTGGAGCAGAAACCTTCAGGAAGCCCACCGTCCGTCCGATCCGGGACAGGAACCTGTTTACGAGACGTTTCTATCTGCAACAATCTGCTTTTGTTTTCCATTTAGACAATGAAGCAGGTGTGGACACATCAGAGGAGCGACTGGGTGCCAGATCAAACCTTTTCAGTCACTCCAATCACATTTAAAATTGACTCTTTTCTATTATTTGTCTTCCTCTGTGTCTTTATGGCAGATGGTCCTGCAGAATCAAGTTCCTGCTAAAACAGGAACGTCAAACTCATTTTTATTTCAGGTCACATCAAGATCATTATGTCCTTAAAGGGCTGGTTGTGGCAGAAAGCAGTGATCAAATAACCTGTTAATGCTGCAAAAACACAAAATCTTACCAGCGCAGATATCTTAGTTCACTTGAAATAAGACAAATCTAACTTATGTTACTGTTCAGCAAGACACATGATATTGTTTTAAGTCAATAATACTTGAGTACAGATTAAAAACTGCTGTTCCACTGGCAGCATTTTTCACTTATAACGAGACAATTTTCCATCTTATAAATGGAAAAGAATCTTCCAGTGTATCTGGTAGTTTCCTATTTAACGTTAAGGAATTATTGACTTAAAACAAGCTCCTATATCTCACTGAAAAGTTACTTGCAAGTTAGTTTTATCGTATTTCAAGTGTGCTGATATATTTGCACTACAGCAACTAGAAACTAGTTTTTGCAACAAACTGTTAAATTTTCTGAGTTCAATTTTACAGATGTAACAATTCTTAACATCTTTTCACATGGTCACCGTTTTTGATTAGTTTACTCAAAAACTAATTTGATGTGAGAGATAAAATAATACTTAAGCACTTGACTGTTATCTTAAAGTTCAATGAGTTTAACACACACACACTCATGGCGGTTCGGGTTTGGCCCCCAGGCCTCCAGAACGAAACTGGCTCTGTTTTAGGAAGTCGAATATGTGACACAACAATCTCTCTCTGATTTCTTCACGGGTAATTATTCAATGCAAACATGTCGAAATTCCTACCTGGTAAAGAGAGGAGGCAGAAATATCCAAAAACCCAGAAAACCTAACAATATTTCTAATATTTCATGTGAAAAAAGCAGCCTGGATTGTTGTGCAGGATATTTTTTCCTTCTGAATTCATTAAAAGCTGTCTTATATTATTGATACTAAAGACTTAAAACAACTTTATTTTGCTGTTTTCGATTTGGGAGATCCCACAAACTTGTTCAGCTATCAGCCCATTTTAAGAGATGAAAACAATTCAAATTGACTCAAACCTTTGGAGAAAGTCAGATTAGAGTTTCAGTATTTAACCTGTTAAACGTGATGTTGACTGTTTCTGCTTGAAAATGTTCAAGAATGATTTGAAGCAGTTATTTTTCTATCTTCATCTGGTCTAAATGTTCATGCCAGTTTGGATCCAGAAAGGTTCGAGGTCAGATTTCACCTGGATGCTTTTTCTGTTTCACTTCAACTGAGTTATTTCCATTCATTGTCACCTGAAGACATTTTACAAATCAATTCCAGTTAAATAAACCTGCTTTAATCCAACACAGTTTCAGCTCCCAGACTCAAATTTTGTACATTTTCTACTCATTTTTGGATCTTTTTAATGTTTTTCACGGTGCATACACATTAAAGCTAAATTATTTTATTGCATGTTTCAAACATTACACAAATCACCAAGCCGTGCACAAATCAAAAGCTGAGACTTTACTAACAGCTCCTGTGAAATTGGACTAAGAACTAACAGTTTGCTCTCAGAAACTGAAAAATGAGAACCTGATGGATGAAATGCAGCAATTTTCTCTCCTTCCACTTTAATCTCTTTAGAAGAGAAGATTTTTTTAAAATCTGTTTTTCTGCCTCATTATTTTCTCAACCCATTAAAACTGTGTAGGAACCCTGACAGTTCAGGTTATTTCTGAATATTTTAGACCACTTCTTGCATATTTTGTTTTTTGATTCCACATAAATTGCATATATTTCAGTATTTGGCTCCATTTTCTTTACACATCCTCCAAAAATACTCAGTGAGCTCAGCTCAGTTCCTCAAACAGGCATTAATGGATCTAATTTAGGGATAGTGGGTTTGTGTTTGAAATCAGGTTACAGTAGGGACGCAGAGACACAGGAGCGGGTTGTGTGTGTGTGTGTGTGTGTGTGTGTGTGTGTGTGTGTGTGTGTGTGTGTGTGTGTGTGTGTGTGTGTGTGTGTGTGTGTGTGTGTGTGTGTGTGTGTGTGTGTGTGTGTCTGGTTGTGAGGCAGTGGAGGATTCGCTGTGTGAGAGCTCCCTCTTGGTGTCAGTCGGCCTACTGTTGGTAGTGGAGCGTCAGAGCCGGGACTTTACAGGAACCAGCGTTTTTGTTTTTTTTTTTTTTGTGGCTGTTATCAATGCAGCAAGTTGACAAGTTGATGCTTTACTTTGAACTTTTGCTTTTGGGTCAATCATCTCTAGATGGAAATATTGTGTTTGCCACCACAACTTTAATGCTTTTATTTCTCCATCGTTTATTTTTGTAAAACAAATACAAAAGTGCAATGTTTGTTTTGATCAAATTGAACATACGGTCATGAAAAATATTTTTAGGATAAAAATGGAAAGAGACTAATTATAAAGTGAAACAAAACTTTTAATGCTGTTTTTGTGTTTTTCAGGGCCGCTGTGTTAATTTCAACCGCGTGCCGCATCAGGCGAGCAGAACTACTGTGTGAAAGCGACGGAGCTCATGGCTGCAGACCAGGCAACAAATTCAGGGTTATTTTGGTTTCGCCAACGTTTCTTGCAGCTGGAACCACTAGACGTTTCCCCGGCCGTCACTTTTTACACCCAGCTTCCTCTCTCGTCCTCACGCGTAGATTTCTGCATCATACCGGCTGAAACATGTCATGTTTTAATGTTATTTTTAACCTCTAACTTATTTACTCCCTGATTCCGAATTTCTTCTTTTTGTTTGTTTGTTTTTGATAAAAAAGGAAAAAAAATAGTGCCTCAGAACTCAGCACTCAGTCTGTGTTAGCTTTTCATGTGGACCAAAGGCTTAACATATTCTGACCATATTGTGCCTTCTGAAAAAAAGCCCGGTTTCATGGACACAGACGGAAACTATCTATAAAAAAAAAGAAAGAAAGGGGGCTGTTTGCCTTTGGCGTGGAAGTCGGAATAATCCCAGCGGGGCCTCCAAAGTGCAGTAGTCCGTTTTCCTTTTGGCAATGTCTCATCTCGACTCTTCTCCAACTTCAGCGGCGCTGGCTGCCCGGCGGCTGCCCTCTGACTGGCTTATCCTGTCATTTTATCACTGAGAAGTGCACACGCATGACAAATTGTAGACAGGACGCCCCAAGGTGTTGGAAGGCACCAAGACTTTGCCCTTTAGTTTTTTTTTTTCGTTGTTGTTCTTACAGATACCTTCTTTTCATTATGCGCTCGGGACAAGAAAATTAATAGAGCGTTATCGGACCGCAGGACAGCCTTCTGAGCGGGACGCGTCTCCAGCTACGTTTGAGGGATTGATGCCTTCCAGACCTTGACATGGCGCTTGGTGTTTTCAGTTCAGTCTGCTCTCTGCTCAGTAAGGCGTAGCACATCACGGCCGATAAACAGGCCTATCAGTTAGGACTTAAGCTACAGATGCAGCTGCACTCCCTTCGCCTGCGTCACAACTCGCCTGTTCCCCCAGCGCCGGAATATCAAAGTTTAATTAAAATAATTAAAGGCAACAGCAAGCAGCAGCCTGTGAAGGCTTGGCTGTCTCTTTTTTTATGCCTTTTTGACTTTGAATGACCTATAACTGTGCAACAAAAAAGGAGGACACGGCGCCGCGGCGACGGTCCACCATGTCCAAAACACAAACCCAAAGCAGCGGATGCGACGGACGGATAAGTATTGTTCATTTCCAGAAATGATGCCCCCCTTCCCACCCTGATATCCCTCCCAAAAAATCTGGGGTTATATATTTATATTTATTGTAGACGTCTCAAGCGTGCTGTCATGACGCCAATCCTAAATGATGTTAGTGTGAGCGGAAACACTGTGGGGGAGGAAAAGGGGGCAGCTGAAGAAAAAGGCTCGAATGATCCAGTCACTTCGGATACCGTACTTCAGACGCAGAATGGATATTGGAGTCGAAACCTGACAAAGCGTGCCGGCTTTGACGGGAAGCGGTATAGACAATGACCAGTGGCTGGGTCAGTGGGATGTCTCCGTGCAAGCAGGGAAGCTTATCAAATGACACTAAAAATAAGTTCAACAACCATCAAGTTTGAGGGGGAATGGGTCTCACGTTCGGGAGTACGCGAGACGGGGCGTCGGGCGGAGCAACCCGCTCTAATTATTCCTTTGTTTCGCCGCCGTCCTGATTGGACGGACATGAACAATCCCGGGTCCAATCCTCGGGCTGCGCCGGTATTTCTGTCCTGATTTAAACGCTTTTAGCTCCTTGCATAATTTTACAGGTTGACATTTAGTTGAGCGTCCGACTCTTTCTGAGATTTGAACACGTAGGCGGCGTCTGCTTTATGTTGCCACTAAGAGCGCAGGAATGCTATCAACCTGGACTAATGAGGTATTTACATGGCAGTCACAACATGTCACCCTCTGAGTACATTATTACACATCCTGCTCACTTCTATTGCTGTTCATAGAAGATTAAAAGCAATAGAATTTTTTTTTTTTTTTATTGATAGCGATAATAAAATCAATTATTTTTGTAATTTTTTTTACGTGTTTGAAATGCTGTACAACTGGTTTTAAATCAACATTTGCATTGTTTCTTAAATTAAATTTGAATTGCATGTTTGTTTTTTACAGTTTTACACACCAACCAGCTCAGTAACTAATCAATTTAAGATCATACCGTCTGTAAAAATGAAGCTTTTTGTATTTCCAGCACCTTAAAATTCAGATTTGAATCACACAAGTTGGACGTGTGAGCTGCAGACTGAAACACCAAAAAGCATGTTTCTCTTTATTTCTTTTAAATGTTTTGTTGTTGTATTTAAAGCTTATTTCTGTTTCACACTGTTTTTTATTATTAAAATCTGTTGTGTCAAATACACAAACAGCGAAAAGCAAACAGCGAGTTGAGTTTTTTTTCTCTGGCTTTTATTAACACGTGTGTGCTGGTAGGGGTGGACACGCTGAAGGCTATCTTTAATTGGGCCCTTACAGATTTATAGGGCCCGACAGTGAGCGTGATTATGCTGTGTACGTGTGTGTGTGTGTGTGTGTGTGTGTGTGTGTGTGTGTGTGTGTGTGTATGTGTGTGTGTGTGTGTGTGTGTGTGTGTGTGTGTGTGTGTGTGTGTGTGTGTGTGAGGATGGAGGAGTGGACAGTGTGTAGCCTCTCCCCCAGTGAAGTCAGCTACTGGAGGCACCAAACACAAAATGAATCTGAATCCCTCTGAGGTTTTTATCGCCCTAAAAACGAGATCTTTTAGTGAAATCTGTGTATTGGTGCAAAGTGTGACAACAAGCGACCTCAGGTGTGTCTCTGCATTACACACACCTGCATAGCCAACACTCTGCAGCCCAGCATTAATATCCCATCACTCACCAAAAAGCTGGGTTTTCAGGTCAAAGAATTGAAGTCTTAAAAATGACTGAAAACATAAAATTTGTTTTTTGTATTTTAAAGGTTTTATTTGTTTTTAATCCTGTGATTAAAACTAAAAACTCATCATTTGTTTAATTTTTTAATAAAACTTTTGTAAAAAGCAAAAAATCAACATTTCAACCTGTAAAAAATGGAAATGTCAGCTTGGAAAACTTGTAAAGTATTGAAGCATTTGAATTGAGGATCTATGATCTCAATCATAACAATATTTTATATAAAAAAACAAGTCAGTCAAAGCAAAATACAGTCAAGTCCTGGTATTATGAATTATTTTTGGCAGAGTGATGTAAATAAACATAAGCAATACACACAATTTTAAATGTCTAAAAATATTGAATATTTGAACTCAAATAAATTTGTCATAATTCTAACAAATATATATAACAAAACAAACTTTATATATACAATTAAAAAGTGAAATAACAGCAACACTGGTAAATGCTCTCCTCTTTGTTTTAATTCAACAAGTAGAAGAAAAATGGTAACACTGAAAATATGTAGAAAAACTTAACAGAAAAAATAAAATAACTAATATTTAAGTGATCAGTTTGCACAATTTCAGCCAGTAAAGAACACAAAATGACATCAATAGTTTTTTATTAAAATCAGAATTGCATGTAAATAATTGAACTGATCTGTATTCATCAGTTACACATGCCACCATCACATTAAGACGAATTCAACACCAAGAAGTCCAACAAAAGCAGAAATAAATCCGTTTGTGTGCTTGTCAAATAAAAGCAGCTCTAATGCTTCCTTCCTTCTGAAATTGTTGCACTTCCAAAGACAGACAATTAATCATATTAATCCCTCACAAAGAAAAAGCAGGAAGATGAATTTCATGTGTCGTTCTGGGAAAATAAGCAGTTGGAGGAAGAAGCCTCTGTGGAGTTGTGAAGAAAATCTGCCTTGATTATATTTTGTGAAACAGTTTTTTGTTGTTTTTTTTGGTTTGTTTGGAGCACATTGATCCAACAACTGTCAGGCTCTAAAATTTGGTCCAGTTTGTAATCTTGTCAGCCTTTATTTTAATGACTTTAATCAAACATTTTGGCAAGTTGTAGTTCCAGATTACTGAGGAGGTGGTTTGTCCGAGATCAACTATTGTGACGTTCTGATAAATAGAACTGCAAACGATCCATCTGCAGTGAAAAAGATTTCAATCTTTATTTATTCTGACAGCATGATTTCAGTTTACGTTCTACTTGTAACTGACCAGTTCACATAGACCACAAATTTCCTGTTTAAATCTCAGAGTTTTACAGTCACAAAAATAGTCCAGTATAATATTGTGAAAAAAAGTTCTTCAGTGTTTTGCGAATTTGTCAAAAGAAGAAAAGTAAGAAACCACATTTGCTGAAGTATTCACAGACTTTGGCATGAAAACACATTGCCCTTCTCCCACCTGTTGCTGCACAGTGCTAGTTAAAATAAATACTAATTGCATTGGCTGATTATTTCACTTCTTACCTGAGTAAAATGTATTTTTAAAAGTGAACTTATCGGCCAGTATAACTAGTACTTTCCATCAGTATTCAAGAATTATTGGCTTAAATCAAGCTGAAAAACAACTTATAAGTTAGTTTTGTCTTATTTCAAGTGGACTAATATATTTACGCTAAAAACTAGGGGAAAAAAATACTATTTTATGCTTTTGCAGTGTGTATTTGACATATGCAAAATGTGTACATTTTAGCTTAACTATCAAAATATTAAATAGTTGGTGTAGATTTCATTATTGATAGAAAGATATTTGTTATTGTCAAGAGACAGAATAACTGCTGCTTTTCAGTTTCATTTATCTGAACATTAAGCAGCGATATAAAAACACTGAGTCCTAAAAATGAGCAATAAACAGAAAAACATGAAAAGTTTTCCAGAACTGCAAAGAAACTCAGTTTATCCCACCAAAATGCTCACTGCACACTTTCACTGTTTTCTAATTTCAACAAATAAGTTGCTTGTTTGTTTAATTGCTTTACAGCAGAGCCTGTTCATATACCATGCTGCCACTCAAGCTTATACGTCAGGCAATATGTAAATTCGCTCCGAACAAGGAGACACAAGAACAAACAGAATAGTTTGGAGATGAAAAAGACATCTGAGAAAAGAATAAAGGAGTCGACTTACCCCAAAGATGTTATGTGTTGAAAGAAGCTTAGGTGCTGCAAATATTTTCTTTTTTTTTTCCCCTGCAAAGTTTTCTTAGTGGAAAATTCACAAATATGATACAAAAGATGTACATGGCAGAGGGGGACAAAAAAATCAGGCAAAGTTGGAAACTTCACCTCCCTGAAGTGAGTGGATCTGACCTTTGAAATGAAAACTATTCACAATTTTATCTGGAGAGGGGTGGAACAAAAATCTAATTTGGAATAAAGAATCACATGACCACAACACAACCAGAGAGTCCTTACTTTCTTCTATTTTTACGACAAGGGAAAACCACAAAGCAAACTCCTAAATCCAGCCTGAGCTGCACCACAAGGTTCTGTTTTCACAAGTTGATGGAGGCTGCTTAGCCGCCATTAAATTTCAACCTCCACTTCCCCTGATAAAGTTTCTGTGGCAGGCAGGGAACGGGCTTATGCAGCTGTTTCCCCTCCCAAAGCTTCGTCTGGCTTCCCAGGTTATCCCAATTTGCACAGTTGTCTGTGAGATTTGGGTAACCGTGGGATCAAATGGCCGACCGCTGTGCGAGCCGCCCAGACCCCGTCAGACGCAGAGGGCAGACAGGCCGCCCCGAGAACAGCTTGTTAGAGTTGACACTCGATTTTATGCATTGTATTTCTGAGAGCATTACAAGTAAATCCCCTCTCAGGCGATACGGAGGGGCTGCTGTTCGGCGACGGCTGTGGAAATGCAGGTGGGGGGATTAGGAGAGATCCACAGTTTGGGATTTCAGGGCTTTATCTTGATGCTCTTTCCCGCCAGCTTCCTGTGAATTTTAAAGCCCAATATACTACATGTGCTGGTAAAGATTTAGGACCTCTGTAAGATGATTAGGCTGTCGATTTGTGATGGTTTATAGATATTTCTAGACAACAGTAAGACGGAGGAAACCAATACATGTCAATCCATAAAGCCCAGATTAGCCAGAAAAAAAACTCTTGCTCTCAACATGAATGGTGTTTTACTTCTGCTCATTCTTTTACTGGGGAAATCTTTTTATTGTGGAAAAAAATAACAACAACAAAAAACTGAATTGGCTGTTGAGGATACTGGTAAGTTTTTGAGTCCTGGTTGTCTGCATTAGATCTCACTAAACTGCAAAAACACAAAATCTCACCAGATTCTAGTGCAACAAGCGAAAAAGACAAAACTGTCTCACAAGTAGCTCCACAAAATACAGGAGCTTGTTTTAAGTTAATAATTCCTTAATGATTAAAAAGATATATTAATTTCACTGTTGGATTATTATTCTTAATAATCTCTAAATGATCATTTAAAAAACAAAAACTAGTTCTCTTGGCAGATCATTTCACTTATAACAAGACATTTTTTCAATGTAATAGGTGAAATAATCTGTCAATACTTGATCAATATTAAGGAATTATTAACTTGAGCTCCTACAACTTGCTTAAAAGCTACTTCATATGTTAGTTTTGTCATATTTCAGATCTGCTAAGATATTTTCACTAGAAACTGGACCAAAAATACTTGGTAAGATTTTGTGTTTTTGCAGTGTTTTTTGGAGGTCTTCCTGTTTTGTTGTTGTTTTTATGTAAATAAAATTATTGTTTCTAGTGCATTTTACCTGCATGAAATAAAGCCAAACTCATTGTGAAGATAACAGATGGGTAACACCCGCACGGTGTTTCCTCTCCCACCTCCAGCTACACATGAATAAACCCCTCTTCTTTTAAAGCGGGCTGCATTTGCACCTGAATCTGAGTTCAGTGACGCTGCTGCTAGGTATGAAATAATGATGGCGCAATATGTGTGCTGAAGCTCCACGGGGCGATGCGTGGAGTCAGACGGCTGGGCCAGCTCACCTGTCGGGCCAGAGGGGTCGTCAGGCCGTCTGGAGCCTGCTAATGATCAACCTGCAACATAATGGCTGTCATCTGTTAGTACGGGCCGACCCGGGCGGTCCGCGGCCCGGCTGATGGACAACCCTTTGAGCCAATGGCGGCGGGCTGTGTGGGCCTGGGCTGACCCAGTGGGGGTGGAGGAGCGGCTGTGGACCCGGGTCGAGTCACCTTGCCAGTAGCGGTCTTTAATGAAGCCAGAAAGGAACATTGGCTGGAGGTGTTTGTGTGTAATCATGTCACATTTCCAAAGAGGCCCGAGCAGAGGAGGCAGCAGATCGCCTCTGACTTCTCCAGCAGATGTTTGGAAATGGTGCTAATGTAGTGGATCATGTCTGTGGGTGAACAAGCTGTGAAGAATTCTGATGCTAATAAGAACTGAGTTATCTCTGGAGAAAAGGGGTTTCGGATTTCTATGGTAACAGAAATGTGCAGTCAAAATACATTCACCACGGCATGATGAAGGAGTGTGGTTTTATGTTTGTTAATGTATACTGAAACTACTGTGCTGTGTTTAGCTGTGACCTATGATGCTTCCTTAAACAGGGGAGGGTTGGATAGGATTGGTATTTTTCGTATGGAGTACACAAAACATGTTCATTACATTTTTTGCAAAAGATTGTTCTTAGATTTTAGTCTTCTCAACTCTAACTATTTTTAGTGTCTTTGTGAATCAGCTGTTTTGTCTTGTCACTTTAAATCCAGATTAGCTGCTCCTGGTCACGTCCCCCAACTCAACATTTACGCTCCAATGTAAAAATGGCTGCGTAATTACACAACTGCACATATTTGAAAAGCAGAAGTGGGGCCTCCTGCACAACCAATGAGAATGCAGCAAGTGGTTTTTAAATGGTAAGTCAACAACAAAACTCTTGTTGTTTTCCAGCAGCCATTGGACAGCGGTAAAACCAGCTGATCAAATGTGCTGGAGCTCCGTTTGGGTTAATAGGTGACAAGGTTTTCACAGCGCTTCAGTTTTTTTCATGAAAGGAGTAGAAAAATATATGTTTCTATAAATGAGTGAGAGTTCAGTTGCAGTTCTATCATAAAAATTATATTTTTTTGACTGTATTTTTATGATGGAAAGCACTTTGAACTGCCTTGTTGTGCTATATAAATAAACTTGATTAATTAAACATATGAAACATATGAAAAATACATTGAAAAAAAGCATTGAAAAATACTTTCCCTATCATTTCAAAACACATGATAGGAATGTGGATCAAATATGACTATAACACAAAAAAAAAAAAAAACAGGAAAAATCATATTGATACAAATCTAAGTTTGAAATTTGCCCCTTAACAATCTCCAACTTTACTGCCTTGTACAGTAGCCATTAATTTTTATAACTTTTAACAAATGTTTTCAGGAACTGCTGATGATTCTTATTTCATATCCCACTAAAAGAGCTTAAATCAGACTGAAAATCTGGTGACTGAGAAGTCTACTCGTCGATGTCGCCAGATCTTTTCCTCAGCCAAGCTTTGGTTGACTTCTTGGAAAGTTCAATGATCCCCGAGGTTTAATTAATCAACAGTAGGAATCACATTTAAAAGGGATCAATGTTTCTGGGAATCTGAGGTCAGTAGATGATCCACAGTCATTAAATGTTGCTGCACAAAACAGCAGCGGGTGATATTTCTGGTCACATGACTGGTGTTGAACTCAAAAGACATGCAATCAGTCTATCTATCCACATGGTTTCAGTTTGCTTTTCATAGACCATTAGAACTGTTGTTAGTGGACAGTTTGTGGGTGTCTTACAGTCATTGACTATTTGGTGCACATCCTACAGCAGGTAATAAACTCCTTTTCATCTTGGGTTATATGACGATCATTAATGCTGTGCCAGAATCCGTTGATGAACCCATTAAAAGACTCTTCAAAAGGTTTATAAACAGCTGTGCCTGCATTCAATAAGTTTAAAATTAAATAATACTGAACGTATTTTGAAACTCATAAGTGCCTCTTGGGTTTTGGGATTTTGTGGGGGTTTTTCTTTTTGCAGTCAAAATTATTCCTTTGTGGAGTTAATTTAGACATATTTATTAGAAAAGTTGCTATATTTATGCCTACGTATGGCCGAAAGTGTGGCTTTTTGTAACTCTGCTGATTTGTCCCACCATTGTTTCCTCGACTATTTTCAAATTCAAAGTCCAGCCAACCAATGAAAGAAACTCACTTCTTCCATTTGTATCTAGGATCTCTTTCTTCTTTTAGTTGGTCCAAAAAATGTTTGACCTGCAGAAAGTCTATTTGAATTTTATTTCCCCTTTTCATTGTCAAGACTAGGAATTTTGCCAAGCAGTTCAAGAATAATACCTTCATTATTTTGAGTCTAGTATCTTTCTAGCACTATCTTTATCTCGGTTGGTGTTAAAAAGCACTTCCACAACTGAAGTGAGCAAATCTTTTTCTTTCTTTTCCAAATGTACAATTATTAATTTTTATTTTTAAGAAAAAAACACAAAACTAAAATTCTGCAAAAAAAAAAAAAAAGTGAGAATAAGTCAATGAAAATTTGGGTGTCTACATATTTTAGAATTGTATAGTCTGAGTCCAAAGGTTAATAAGTGCTTTAGACAAGATGGTGGACACCTGTTCTTCAGTATAGTCCAAGAAAGATTTTCATATGCAGTCAAACATATCAGTCTTAGAGTGGATGTGGGATTTATTTCAAAATAAGCTCTATCCACCCCAAAATAGTAGGCGACTTCTTAGAAATCCACAAAAGGTTAGAACATTACACATCTTACTCTTGCTTTTGTTTTTAAAATGGTTTTACTTGGTAGACAGAGGAGAACAGACGGATTGAGATCAATGTTAATTTTTCTGATATCAGCCAGACATTTGTATGCTATAAAAATGACTTAACCTGACGTTTGATTCGGCCTCTTTTTTACAGATTCAATGAAATTCAGATTTCTGTCCTCTCTGCCTTTCCTTCTTCTTGAACTGTCCTCACTCCCTTACGTCGGCCTCATAATCTCCTCCGGACGGAGGATGTGCACCGATGTTTACAACCTGAGCTGCTGTGCTCGCTGGGTCGAATAAACACAGCCCTCCCACAAGCCTGGTGCCACTTCTCTCCATGGCTGGCATCGTTTAACATTATGATATTTTCCCGGTGTTTGCCCACAGATGATGAGGCTCTCATTGCTATGCATGTGCCAGATGAATCATAAACCTATACCATATGCCGTTGCAATTTGCTGATGGGCCCAAGCTGTTTTGGTGGATATAAAATCCAGGGATTATGGAGGCTTGATCCTCTGTGAATGAGGGGAGACACGGATGGGGAGCTGGAGAGAGTGGAGGAGGGAAAGGTGCTAAGGGACACGCCTTCTTCTCGCTCTCCCATTGGTCCACAGGTCAGTGACAGTAGGAAAAGTGGAGGGCAGGGCTAAAGCGTGATGCCTCCCGAAGCGTCTAATCTACCAAAAGGCTGTGAGGTCTTAGCTCAACCTGATGGCTGCTGAAAACAAACAATTTCCTATGCACACAGGCAACAACATGTTTGTCACCTTTTCCCCAGAGTCATATGGCACCAATTGAAGTATATGTCAACACTAAAGGGACAAAAGCCTTCAGGGAATTACTGCTGTTTTTTTCCCCTCAGAAATCGAGAGTATTACACAGAGCCAATCAGCTTCTCTGTTAGTACTAAAAGCAAAGCTTGTTTGCTAACAAAAGGTGAGGAGGATGACAATGTTTTATTGTAAACTAAAAGCGAGAATTAAAAGCTCAGACTGCATTAGTCTAAATGTGCTCAGCTTTAGGTAGGATGGAGTCATCACAGAACAAATTAAATTTTCCTTAAAAGCTGAAATCTGAAAGTGATGAAGAATATTTGCAGTAGTTATAGTCAATATTCATAATTTTAAAAATCAAACACACATTTGTTGACCTGTGTACTGTCATAATTTCATCAGAAAACAAGAACAATAGGTTTTATGGGGGCCTTATGGGGACCAAAGCCTCATCTCAATATTGTGAACACCTTTGATTAAAATTAGGGTTCTGGGAGTGGTAACATTTCATTTTTACTGATAAAAACAATTTTAGAAAATACAATACAATTAATTTTGTGATTGACAGGGCCCTATTTTATTTAATTTCTATGAAAAATTAAATTGTGGAGGGCCCCTTGTTGGTCAGGGCCCCTTGGAATTGTCCTAACTTTCCCCCCTATGTGGCCCCTGGTCAGGATCAGGAATACATCACTGTGGACCGGTCTATGCTTTATGGGATGGGATTCAGTAAATTGGTTACTTCATTACACTCATTTTCCAAAATGCAGAAGAATCAAATAGTTAAAACCAGATGTTTACAGTGTAGAAAATGATAAAGGACATTTTCTTACTGTGTAAGATATTAAACCTGATTAATAGTTAATCAGATTGAATTAAACCTGGATTAATTAAACCTGATTAAAAAAGTCATGTTTTAGGCTGCAGTGGTTTTCAGTTTTTGTCCTCAGGATCCTCTGTCCATCTTTTTCAAACACCTGGAACAACATGGATCGTTTAGGGTTGAAATCCTAAAATTATAATGTTTTAAACGTGTTTATTTATGTATTTACTCATTTAAGTATTTTATCCCAAAATTAAAATGTTTATTTGTGACTCTGAACTATTTGATGACCTGGGACATTTTACATTTTCTAATAACAGGACAAACTTCTCAAAATCACACGGTCACGTAATCTGATGCAACACCTGTAGAAGCAGGAAGTCCACCTAGTTCACACCGGATTGGCTGACAAAATCACGTGACTTGATTACGTGACGTCCACCAATGCGCGCCAGATGCGACGTTCCGCTTTGCTTTGCTAGCTGGCTTTTCCGAGCAGTTAAACGGAACAATCACGGGTTTAATTTCACGACAGTATCGGTAAACAATGAAAAGTGGGCAACCGACCGCCGACAAAGTCGCTTCTACATTCTGCTTTATTTCGAGAAACATTTTAACTATTTTAACTTTAAAACTCAGAGCTGGTTTTCTGCTCGGTGCAGCTCAGATCGTTAGCAGCGGATGCGACACCTGTTGGCAACAAAGCGTCACTGCAACTCATCAGCTTCACATTCTGCTTTGGGAAGCTGATGTTTATTCACAAGAACTGGTCAGCAACGGTGAGTTTGGCATCTTATGTTTGTCTTAATGTTATATGAGCTAAAATTTTAAGGAATGTTTGCATCAGAAATAATTTTGTTGGAGTTACTTTAATACAAATATTCAAATGTACAGAAACGTTTAGTAAGAACCTGCTAGAAATGCATCTTTTGGAGGAATAAGCCTTTTAAATAGTAGACTGTAAAATATTTTTTTATTTGCATTTATCCTTAAAAATCACAAATTAATGACAAGCATGACAGAAGGAAATTTTGGAAAAGCTATTTTCTTTTTGTCAAAAAATCAGATATTTTGAGATTAATTTCAGAAATTTTTAAAGAAAAACAGAAATTTAGGGAGCCCCAAAAGTAGAAAACACTCAGAAACTTTTGTGCTTTTTTTTTCTAGAAAAAAATCTGAGATTAATCTAAGAGTTTTTTTCTAGTAAATTTTCGACGCATCACGCTTAGATGCGTATTTTATTTTATTTTTTTGCTCATTGTTATTTTGGACACATTTACTGTAATAGACTGTGATTACAGAGAGACACAGTGAGAAGCTAAAAAGGCTGTAAATTGTTTACTTGTCACAATAGATTGAAGGTTTTATTTTTTTAAATTTGTCATAGTGATTATCCTCATTATCATTCCCTTAATTTGCAAAAAGGTTTAAAAAAACTGTTTCTGCTTTTTTTCTGAGAAAGTCAATTGACAAAATGGGATGCTGGAAATTTAAAGAATAAAAAAAAACACTGTAAACAATAGGCTTAAATTATTTTTCAGCTTTTGAATAATACTATTCAGCTCATGGAGGAAGAGTTATTGTCCCTCTGTTGACAGAGGGCGGAGGCTTATGGATTGGGTTCAACAGCAGCATCTGAGTATTTTTAATGGATAAAGATTCTCGAGTTCAACTTTGTGTTTTACTCGACCGCACTTCGAGAGGTCATCTGAACTTAAAAATGTGATACTTTTAAAGGTTTAATATATCTTCTGTTAAGTAATTGCACAGCAGACCGAGGAACACCAGTGGAGAAAGACCTCGCTGAGCACCATAACTCAAACTAACAGCATGTAGAAGCGATTAGCTCGTACTTTTTAATTGAGTGGGTTCAGAGAAGCTCTACCTTGAAAGTTTTATGAGTCGGAGGGTCTCTTAAAGGTTCGGCCGCTGTAATTTGATAATCATTTTCATTTGGTAGAATGCTGGCAATCAATCTGATGGATGTATCCATCAGTCCTCGTAACGCACTCGTGTAGGCTGCAGAGTTTGAGTGCAAGTCGTGAATTGTCTCTTTATGAAACACATTCAAAGTAAAAGTTGATGAGTGAGCTACCCCAGCAGGGAAATACGGCCGCACTTGATATTAATTAATATAAGACCTCATTGCGAGAGTTCCTTGGTTTGTGACAATAAATGTCCCCATTTGCATGAAAATGGACTCCAAAATTTAAATGGCAAAACTAAAGTGCCGCTCTATGTGGTGCGGTTTGGCAGGAAGTTTTAAAATAATTTATTCATGAGGCTGGCAGGATGTTGGGTCTGACCATCTGAGGTATCGGCGGAAAAGTTGCTTTCTTTCAGTTTAACTCCTGATTTTCACTTTGAAAATTAGATGCATTCCAGTCCGTGGAAATAATTCATATAGACAAATTTTATTTGACAGTCTATGTTTAACCATAAAGCAGGCGAATATTTCCAAGCAAGTCAGACTGTTGATCCCAGCTTGATCAGGTAGAGACATCTAGAATATTTGGTCATCCCTAAACCTCCCTAAACTAGCTCCTTTTGTTTTGCTTCAATTGTACAACACTTGATCACTATGCAAATAACTGAGATTAACCCTTATGATTATCCTGTTTTTCATTAAATTCCACCAATCAGTCGGATATCAGCAGGTGTTAGTGCAATATGGTGAAACAGGTAAATAATGAATTTCTAAAGAATATTTGTGGCGTCACCCGGGTCAAAAGGAATTAACCTAATCTGGTTTATGCATTTCTGGCTGGATTCCTTTTATTGCTGTTTCCAAAATGAGCATTGATCATCAAAATGAATAGTTTTAAGATAAGGTAAAGGTGAAAATAGCATTTTCCTTTTTTTAAAGCAACTAAAATGTAAAACTGCAGGGGGGAAAGCAGTCGTATGGCAGTTCCACTTTCTTAAATCTATCTTCCAGAACCATTGATGTACCAAAACAAAACAAATACAGAAAAATGACCCATTTTCAACTACTTAATTATAAAACTCTAGAAGAAATTATAAGTCAATTAAGTTCAAGCTCCTGCTGTCTGGATGTCCTTCCCACACATTTCTTTAAGAAAGTCCTGCCTGTTATTGCTACTGATCTGATCCAAATCGTAAACTCATCGCTTACATCAGGTGTTTTCCCCCAGGCCTTGAAAACAGCAGTTATCAAACCACTGTTAAAAAAGAACAACCTGGACATCACTATTGCAGAATTACAGGCCAATCTCCAACCTCCCATTCATCAGCAAAGTTATTGAAAAAACTGTGTGTAAAAAATTAAATAGTTTCCTCATGATGACCAACTACTTTGACACTTTCCAGTCTGGTTTTCGTGCTCACCACAGCACGGAGACTGCCCTCGTAAAAGTATTCAATGATATCCATATAAATACGGACTGTGGGAGAACCACGGTGCTGGTTCTGTTGGATCTCAGTGCAGCTTTTGACACTGTTGACCATGACATATTACTGAATCGACTTGAAAGTTGGGTTGGACTCTCTGGTTCGGTGCTCGACTGGTTTGAATCCTACATAAAGAACAGGGATTTCTTTGTTTCAATTGGAAATTTCTCATCAAAGAGGTCAAAGGTCACATGTGGGGTACCCCAAGGTTCAATCCTAGGACCCCTCTTATTTAATATTTATATTCTCCCACTAGCTCAGGTCATAACAGGAAATAATATTAGCTACCACAACTATGCGGATGACACACAGCTCTACATTACGATGTCACCAGGTGACTCTGAACCCATCCAATCACTGAATAAATGCTTAGAGCAGATAAATGTGTGGATGTGCCAAAACTTTCTCCAACTGAACAAAAATAAAACTGAAGTCATTATTTTTGGACCTAAAGAGGAACGATCTAGAGTCAATGCACAGCTTCAGTTATTACAACTAAAACCTAGCGATCAGGCCCGAAACCTGGGAGTAGTGATGGACTCGGACTTGAACCTCCAGAGCCACATAAAGACAGTAACAAAATCGGCCTTCTATCACCTGAAGAACATCTCCAGGATTAGAGGACTAATGTCTCAGCCAGATCTAGAGAAACTCATTCATGCGTTTGTCTTTAGTCGCATTGATTATTGCAACAGCATCTTCACAGGCCTGTCCAACAAATCAATCAAACAGCTGCAACTGATCCAGAATGCTGCTGCTCGCGTTCTCACTAGAACCAGGAAATAGAGCACATAACACCAGTTTTAAAGTCCCTCCACTGGCTCCCTGTAGCTCAAAGAATAGATTTTAAAATACTGTTGTTAGTTTACAAATCACTGAATGGTTTTTAGCACCACAATACATCAAAGATCTGCTGTTGTTGTATCAACCTTCCAGACCTCTCAGGTCTTCTGGTTCTGGTCTGCTCTGCATCCCCAGAACCAGAACCAAAAGAGGAGAAGCAGCTTTCAGCATTTATGGACCAAAAATTTGGAACAAACTTCCAGAAAACTGTAAAACAGCGGAAACCCTGACTTCCTTCAAATCTCAAGTAAAAACGCACCTGTTTAGAGTTGCATTTGAAATGTAATATGTATGGATTTGATTTTGTGGATATGTATGTAATTTTTTTTTTTTTTTTTTTTTTTTTTTTTCCTGTTGTGGGCAACGGGCCCGGCGAATACCCGTGGTTAAACGGACGGCGGAGTCCGGCGGTAACAGGCGCTTAATTCCGTGTCAAAGGGAAGGGGGAAGAAAGGGAAAAAAAAAAAAAAAAAAAAAAAACCTTGGTATTTTATTCTATGTTGCATGCCTTTGTGTTTTATGTTTATGATGTGAAGCACTTTGAAATGCCTTGTAGCTGAAATGTGCTATACAAAAAATTTGATTGATTGATTGATTGATTCCAACTTGTATTTTGGAAGGCATGCCAGCAAGAAATGACTTCTCTCCTCCACCATTACAAGTATAAAAATGTGACGTTTACTAAAGCTTTTTTTCTTCACTGTTGCCCAGCTTGTCTTCTTACAGCCATTGTAAGTAGTTTGTTTATTATTCTGAGATCAGTGGAGTGGAATATTCAGTGTCCTGCTGTGTCATGACTGGGACATCACTCTTTCTTTGGTTGCCATCTTGATTTATTAATACTTTTTTTAATATAAGCATCAACAGAAAATCTAGGAAATGAAGTACTTATGGTGCCCTCAAGTGGTCAGATGAATATCAAGCTAATGAATGGGAAGTAAGTTTTCAGTTACAGCATCGAGGATCCTGAGGTGAGTGAAATGTCTGTGTAGCGTGAGTTTAAGTTATTTTATTATTCTCTCATTCAGATCTAGACTGTGTCATGTGATTGTTGGTCTGTATTGTACCAGACAGATGACGAGTAGGTATTATTTATTTTAGTATCACGTTTTCCATCATTGTTAAAGCAAACAGAAGGCTATTTTCTATCAATAGATATATGTATTCGACTTAAAGATTAGATTGTTTTATAAATCTTTGAGTGTGAGTTTATCATGTTGGAACAAAGTTATATTTTAAGACTTGCCAAAACGTATGCAGGGTGCTGCATGCTGATGCCATCACTCGGTGGTGTTACTGAAAATCAGCAGCAGTGTTAAAGAGCAATAGATACAACCTTAGAGAGAGTTTATCCTCTGATTGTTCCAGTTCATCCTCTTTGACGTTTCTTAAATCCTCTTCGGACTATTGGTTCAGACAGCTTCGCTCATCTCATCCTCCTTAACGGATGAATGAGTGATGCTGAGATGAAGTGAGAGTGGCCCCTGGGGGCCTGTGTGGCTCTGCGGTAAAGAAATTCATCTTTAGCTCCGGATTCCTCTGACGTTTTCTCACCTGAGGAGACCCGCAGGCGCAGGTTGACCTCCGCCCTTCACCTCTCCTCGCTTTGCAACCAAACCTTCATCCTTCCCATCTCTACAGGAAATGACTACAGTAACTGATACCAAGGCTTCACTCCAGACATTGGATTCAATCCGACACCAGCAGGATCACCGTGTCCCGTATATATATATATATATATATATATATATATATATATATATATATATTTATATATATATATATATATATATATATATGTGTGTTTTCATTCGCTAAGAGGGAAAACTGTGTGTGAGAAATTTAATATTCAGAATAATATCTAAACCCACTAAAACAGCTTTTTTCAGTCTACTTCTCTTTCTTTAGTTTAAAAAGAATCTTGCATCCTGATCTTAAGTTCTAAAATCTAGCAGTGGTTAAGGAGAAGCATTTACAAGAGGAAAAATAAAGTTAAGCTCCTTCACAAAGACCTTTGATCGTAATTTTACCTTCACAAACATGACCCTGTACCAAATCAAGACCTAAAACCTGGGATACACTGTCAGTTAGGTTCACCAACACTTCCTCATTTAAAGGCTTTGCTAGCATGCAGATTATACATGGACATGATATAAAGCAATGAAAGCTGATTTATTGAATTCTCCACAAACTGACCCAGAGAGGATTTTAAAGCAGGGAGTCCTTGGAAGAGGTGTCTCTTGGGGAATTATCTGTGACGGCTTTGTGCCATAAGAACACATATGTGTTTTCATTCGAAGTGTCTGTCCTTTATAATCCTCCATATTTCATTTCTCTGGAAATAATACCGTAATCTCTAACAGCAGGATTTAAGTTGAGCAGTTAAAGTCGAGGCTCAGTTGCTATCAAGTCACCCTTGTTTTCATGATGGACAGAAAAAAGGCCAGTTGGGAATTTGTTGGGATATTCCACAGCTTAACTCCAGTTTTCCTCTTGCATCAAGCAATGAGAAACTGTTAACGCCAGAGCAGCTATTCAGCTCATCCTGTCTGTACTTCATCACTACTAATACCACAATGCTGAGACAACATGAATGAAATGTCTTCTGACACTTAAATAAGATTAGAAAATGTGGAGCATGTTTGTTTATATGAAAACAAGCTTGTGGCTGCTTTTGTTTAGGCACATCTAATGTGACCTCTGTGACTTTATTGTATGCAGCAGCTGGGATAGAAATACTGAAATCCTTTTGGGTAGAATTACCAATAGATCTGTTTCATTTGCAGTATGAATGCAAACAGTTAGTGTATGAGAAAGCATCTTTATGTTAACAGCACATTTCTGTGGCGCCTGATTAAGATGGATGGATCACCACAGTATTTTTTTCTTTTTAGGACAGAGCATAATTTGAAGGAATTGTGTAATGGATCAGAAAAAGGAAAATTGTATTTGTATTTATTTTTACATATATTTTTTAATCCTTTTATCTTTGTGTGTACATACAAGTCTGTCAGTTTGCTGCTGCTACACATTAATTTAAAGGATATAACGGATGTTTCTATTTTATTCTATTGCTCTAAAATGAAACCAGTAGCTAAATTAGCTTTGCACAGTTACGCTAAAATAAATAGTCTTTATTTTAACTTTCTCCTAGAAGCCAACTGTAGCATATTTCGTGAGATGCTTTACAGCATTATTATTAACCGTAGCTATTAGTACAATTCAGATTGTACCCTTCTGTATAATGAAAGGCTTCATTATACATTATACTTCTTTAGAACAAATCTACAAAATATAAAATTGCATCTTCCTGTATAATGAAGGACTTCATTATACAGAAGGGCTTTTGTTTTGAAAGATTAGATTAAGCAGTTTAATTAAAATGATTTGGTAGGTGAGTGTGCTGTGTGTACTGTAATCCATATGTGGTACTGCAAAAACCATTCAGAGCCGTTTCAGCAGTAGATTTAATGCTTTGACCTGCATGTAATCCTTTGACTTTATCTGAGGTGGTCGTGTTTTTGATTGGTTACTGGGAACAAACCTTCATGATAAACAAAACAATCCAAATGTATGTTTATGCCTCTTAAGACCAGAAATGTTTTCATAGTTTTACTCCAAACAAATTTTATAAAAACACAAAAACAACTAGAGTCCAGCTTGTTTTTCGAGATTATCGCCTCGTGTTGTAGTGTACTAATCTTCAACAAGCATACCTGCCGACTTATAGCAGAAGATCAACATATTCTAATGTACAATGGCAGTTTATGTTAAAGGAACAATTCAATGTGATGATTAATGACATCAAAAACAAGAAAAATTTATTATTCTCAAATCCATTTTATATTTTTCTGAATTCCACTTTCACTGGTCTAGCCCATTTTTTAACCCCAAAAGTGTGTTATTATGGATTGAGTTAAAAAGTAAATAATTTACTGATTGTTTCTCAATTTTCTCTTTGTAGGGTTTCACATTTAATGTTTTAAAACTGTCACAACATAGTAACAGTTTTAACAAATCTGGAAAAGAAACTTCTTTTCAAAAACTACAGTTTTAAATAAAAGCTGTTCTACTGAGTCACTAAAAACATTAACCCTAAGCTTCGAGTGAGTTTTAATGTTTTTTTTAGAGGATGTTGGTATTGATGGAGTCAAAACTAAGCAGTGCCATTTTAGAAACTAGATTTTTTTTCTACTTGCAAAAATCAGTGGATTCTCTTAAAAGCCTCATTTGTAGATCCTTGGAAGTCAAGTAACCTTGAACCTGGGAGAGTTGAGAGAGATTAGTGATGGGAGTCTTTGATGCTGGACACCAATTTGCCAAAAAAGGGCAAAGGTGGTGATAAACAAATAGCCAACTAAAGGAGAGTACAGCTCTATTGTGAATCTGTTTGTACCAGTACTCCCTGCCAAGAGGGACTCTTAAAACAAAGCAGCAAAAGTAATTTAAATGGTGTCATAAGTATGGTACAAACACTTACAGGACTTTATGTATCTTTCTGAGTTAAATTTACAGCTGGTGTAGTGTTGTGTAAGTAAAAAAAAAAAAAGCAGTGAATACACTGCATGTATAATCTATGAACTAAGTGCTTAAAAAGGACACAAGGTGCTTCAGTCAAGTCTGTAAAGTTCCTGGTGGATGACTCCTGTCTCATGTCGTCAAGACTGTGCACATTAATTACGCAGCTCACTCCGAGGCTCTTTAACACAGCCGCATTAACGCAGCATGTCATTAATAAGAAAAGGAGAGTGACATGTGAAGGTCTCACATTGAGACTAATTGAAAAGGCATCAATCATCTGCAGCCATTTCACTTGGCTCAGCACCTGCTGCTGCGTAGATGAGGTCACACTTTGAACAGGATCAAGACAACTTAATCTAGACAGATTAACACAGCAGAATGCACTGTGCTCATTATGTCTTCCTGCTTTTCTACAAACAGTTTTATTTTCTGAAACTGAATCTCTTTTTAGAGAACAACTGATCCATAACAATGACACAACTCTAAATCTGTATCCTGAGCAAGACAAGGTGACAGTGGGGAGGAATAAGTTTTTGGAGCTTTTTCTTTAGGTTGCCAACAGTTCCAAAAACTAGATGAAAAATCTTCAGAGCTCACCAGTTGGAGCCAACTTTTCTATATTTTTTCTGTCCTTGGTAATTAAGTCTTTTTAGCCTCTTGTCCCACAGCACCATCCCTCCGTGGCTGCAGCTGAGCAGATGCTGGGAATAGCAAATGAACACAACTTAGCCGTCACATATGCTGCACAATCAAGAGAGAGTTTTGCAGTGATTTATTCATAGCGGTGAATAATGTAAACACGCTTTTTTTAGCGGGTGGGGTCTGTTTCGGGTGTGTGCGTTTCAGTTCAGCTTATGACGAACTGATGTTAGCGTCACAAGGAATATCAGTCATGTTAAGTATAGATGTTTGCACAGATGGAGGCAACACTCACTCCGTTCCAGCTGCAGAGGTCTTGTGTTCTTAATGCGCTTTCCAACTTCTGGAGCTGAACTTGAGTCAGTTCTCATCCAATCACGGTCAGGTTTAATTATACTCCAAAGACAAACGTCTTTCTTCAAACACAGAGGAAACAAGAACATGTGGTACTGACAGGAAATATTACATTTGTGCATTAGCCGCATTAAAGAGATCCAGATTGCTGAACTGTTCACAAAATATTCTACAAGCTAAACTTCTTTACAAGTTCACATTGCTGTGGGGACAGGAGACATGCACAACACCTAAATATATTGTCATTCATATATTACCTCCCTGGTAGGAGGAGGAGGTGGTTTTTTTGGCCTTATTTAAGAAGGCCAACCTCAATTTCCCTATGGGATTAATAACATTTTTCTATTCTATTATTGAAATTGCTTCATTTCACAAAACTACTATGGAAGCATAATTTTTTTAGATTTTTTTTGGCGTCAGACGAGTCACGTGATCAACAGCCGAATGTTGCCACTGGTGTAAACCACGAAGAAGACAATGACGGGAAGTAGTCGGATTCTGTTTTTAATGACATCGGGTGAATAAACTTATTCACATGTTGTTTAAATTGAGCTTCTTATTTAGTGGAAATACGGCAACAGAAATTATTTTTTATTTTTGTATTAACATTAGCAGAATAGTGACCGTTTTGCATACTTTGTAATTGAAACACAGGTATCGTTTTATAAAATTGATACATATGGACTGATTACACAATAACATGTTATTTATAGACAGAAAACATCAAGTTACAGCATCTGCTAATAGATTAACCATTTAAGAGTTTTGGATTTATACCGGTAACTGTGTACTTCTTAAAAGTTTCGTCATGTATTGTATTTCCAACGAGCCTGTCATGCTGTGTGTGATTGTGTCTCCATCCCGCTGGGTGTTAGATTTCCTCCTTTCTAATCCTGAATAATAGAACCGCCGTCTCTGATGGAAGCAGTCGAGACTGAAGGAGTTAATTATCTGCCCCCCATCTAGTGAAGTAGTTTGTGATGGTGAATTAGAAACCTAAAATGACCGGTTTGATTGTAATGACAGCTCTTTGTGAGAATCATTTCATCTGCTTACATTACTTTGGAAGACGTGATTAATGAAGCACAGCATCCTTCCCGCTTTCCCCCCTGCGTTACTGATCCCTTGACATTTACTTTAGTTTGGGCTAATGTATTAATTCCAAAGATAATTATTCAATATATTTTTGTCACTGTTGATATAGCTCAGTGTCACCCCTGCTGCTCGGTGCTGAAAGCTTCTATATGATTTTTCCAGATGGGGAACGGGCTCCTGCAGAAGTCCTGTTCCTTGAAGAAAGCCATATGTGTGAGGATAATCAGACAGGAGAAAGAAGCTCTCAGATAATGTGCATCTGAGGCTTGTCTCTGGCATCTAAAGGAAATCACAGCTGAGGGATTATCAAGTGTAGTGACTGAATATTGAGAATTTTAGTCAAGCATTAGATTTCCTTTTTCTCCTGACATTGGCAGGATTTCGTACAAGCTATGGAGTAATTGTGGAAACACAATAGTGGAAAAGCTCACTTTTCTGAACATAAGATTGTTTTACTTGTGAGGGGCTAAACCTGCTTTGTCTTTTGTCAAGTGATTCACTGTATCCTTCTGCATTATTAAAGTATCTGTCTGAGTTCTGAACGCTTTAACATGATCCATATGCCATTTTTACTTTTCCTTCGGTCCTGTAGTTGTCTGTCGTCTGCCAGTTTCCCACAAAAGTTTCCACAAGCAACAAGTGTTAAATTGGTGAGAGGCCTAGCAAATGTTTCAGCTTCCCTCTGGTCAAGGTCGCCATAAAGATGCAAGGAACCTAAAATGCATTTAAGGGCTCCTAAGACATCAGCTTGTTTCTCAGAGTTGCACAGATTTTGAAAGCAGTTGTGTGAAAAATTAATTGGCCCCTGAAAAGGTTCTTCTGTTTAGCTTTTTTTTGTCTCACTTTAGTGTTTCAGATCAAACACATTTTTTAACCAAAGATAATCTGAGCAAAGCCAAAATGCAGTTTTTAAAGGATTTTATAGATTAAAGGGGGTAAACTATCCAAACGAATCTTTGCTTGTGTGGAAATAATTCCTCCAGTCATTAACTGGCGGACCACATTTTTGGTTCAGTTTCACTTGTCACATCCAGAAATGACTTCTGCTGCAACTATAGAATCATATCATACAAACAGAGCCTGTCTTGCAATATGAAGTGCAATAAGGTCTGAAAAAGCAACACATCATGCCCTGATCTCTAGAAATTCAAAAACAGATGAGGGGGGAAAAGTCACATCTATCAAGAAAGGTTTTACAAAGCTTATTTTAAGACTTTGAAAATTCAACAAATGGATAAAATATGGTGAATCTTCCTATGAGTGGCTGGAAAACCAATATTACTCAAAGAGCTCATTGATATCTCATCCAGAAGGTCACAAAGGAGCCCAGAACAACAGATAAATCTCTTCAGCCCTCACAGTCAGAATTCATGAGAGATTGGAAAAAAAACAAAGCAGGTTCAGAAAAAAGAAAAATACGGTCAAACATGGTGGTGGTAGTATGATGCACACATTTGCTTCTTCAGGACCTGTACATCAGTTTGAGATGGAAAGTCTAAGCACAGTTGAGTTAAGCAGCAGGACGGGGATCCAAAGCACTGCAGAGAAAGTCAAATAGACATAAATTGAGTAACAATATTCAAAGATCCTTCAGTGCGCCTGAATTAAAATAATTCTGCAAAGAGGAATAAGACCAAAACTTTCTACAGTAACTCATTCCCGGTTATCACAAATATTTGAACTAGACGTGAACGCAGCCTCAGAAAACCCTCTTTGTGTTAGAAACAAAGATTAGAAACGCTCGGTCCTCCTTGCGTGTCAGTTTACACAAAAAGAAGCCAGCAGGAGAGGAACGAAGCCTGAAGAAGAGCCAGTCTCAGTGGTGAGCTTGTCATTCAACCTGCAAACATCACAGCAATGCACACAACAGTGGAGCTGTGTGTCTGAGGCCATCTTGCAGATGTCTTTGTTTTGTTCTCTCTCTGCAGCCTGAGCTGACCACTGTTTGATAGATACCAGGAGACATGGGGGGGTCGCCTGTGATATTTCAGCAGCTGTTTCCTTTATGCAGCTGCACCGCTGCAGACAGGACACTTCAAATCATGCTCACTGCTACCACCACTGTGAGAGTGTCTGTGTGTGAGGGACAGTCCGATGGGATCTTGTGCCTGACGTCACACTGAGCCACAACAGAGAGTTGAGGGGTATCCTACATCTATCAGAGTGAATATGATCAGCACAGAGGAAATCGGTTCACTGCAGAGTCTGCAGGTCCTGTTGAGAGAGCTGGACTGTGTTTACATCGTGTGAGCTTGTTTTTCCATTCTGCAGCTTCTTTTTTAAACGTTGTGGGTAAAAACGTTGTGGGTAAAAATGAGACCGTCTGTATTTTGATTATAATTTGAAACTGGGAGGTGGCGTCAACAGCGTGTGTTTTAAAAATGTCAAGCTCTACTGTCCATATTTGATCTTTCAGTATATTTAATCCAAAAGGAAGATGTGAGCAGTTTCCTTGTTTTCCAGGATTTACCCCACAAACTCATTTGCACATCTGCTTACATGTTTATGAACATGCACTTATGCAATCTCTTTTATAAAATATAATTTCTTTCCAGTTTTATACATTCAGGTTATTGTTTTAAATAAGCATCATCTTAAATTTTTGAAAATGAGATATGTTTATTCAGTTACATGCACTGCTTAGAACCAAGAGTTTTAAATGTGGAATCAGGAAAAAGCATCAATATTATTAAAATAGTGATGAGAAAAACTTATATTTAATTAATTTTTGAAAAAAACAGTCTGCATCTTTACTCCCTAAATTATTGACTCAAATATTAAGTCCTTAAAATGTATTAGATTTATTTTAAAAAGTAAGTTGACCTGTCTTATGTTAATAATAGAACTTAACATTTTTCTTGGCAGGACTATTTTATTTTTCATATTTTTTCTTGCAGACATTTTCATTGTGTTTTGTAACTGGAGGCTACCTGTAACTCTCTACTAGCATACCCTTGCTAGCTTGCTAGTCATCTTTTTTGCATCCATCTTGAGTAAATTGCCTCTTCACTGGACGAAGTTCAGACATTTCTGTGACAGGTTTAAATTCTTGTAATAGTCTTGAAAATGTCTCAGGGTTTTAAATTTGAGTTGGTTAAACTTGCAGAAAGCCTAAATCAACCATCGGCATATTTTTTTGGATGGCTAATTAATATTAAGATAACTTAACAAATTTGAAGGATAATGATTGGTTACAGTGGAAACCTCTGAAGCCACATTTCAAGCACAAAGACTTCTCCATCTTTGATTTTCTCATTTATTTTTCATTGGAAGCTGAAACCGCCTTGGTGTACCCATGAAAAATAGAGATTTCACCCTTGTCCAGTTGCGGGAAAAAAATCCAATGAGGCAGAAAGGCACGTCAACTTTTAGGAGAGGGGAAAATGCACACAGTGTGTCCTTTGAGCCGGTGTCGCCCTGCTGGGTTGAGTTTGACATTCAGACCATGCGACAAGGCTCGACCCAGGGTGGACAGCCCCCCTGCAATATTAACTCTCATTTGGAGAGCAGCTGTGGCTATGAGCATGAAACATTGAAGGAAACAGCTGCCATGGATCCAGTGCCATCGCACCACCTCTTGCACTGTCTACTAAAGCGTCTTCCCTACTGTTTCCTGAAGCCCAAATGGGGGGGAAAACACAAACTCTCTCTTATTCCTCATGAAATTTCCCTTCTGACTGCAGTCGCTGCGTGACTTTCTGTGTCTGTGTGAGGATTCAGTGGAGATGTCACCAACATGTGTGTGAGGAAACTGTTGCCAAGACTTCTTTGTCCAAAAGACTCACTGTTTTGTGTGTTCAAAAGGGAAACCGCATAAAGTGTGGCTGGACTAAAAGTAAGACTAAACAAGAGGATCTCTGTGAGATAGTCAAACTCCAGAATGTTTTGAAATTAAGAGAAGCATTACATTAAAATGAAACAACATAATGCTTTAAAAAAATCCTATTTGTAGATGTTTATGAGTTTTCTCCAGTGAGTCTAAATAACACACAAAAGTCATAAATTATTAAGAAGGAAGCTTGTTAGGAAAAGCTGAATTGTACAAATGATTCCTTTTTTTTCTCTGAGCACTGCAGTGTGATTTGGCAAGCACTGCTAATGCACTTAATTTGTTTTTGCTGCTCTCTTTAAATCTCTGTCAGGTCACATGTTTAAAAAAACCGAACAGAGAGACGTTGAAGTCAAGGTTATGATTGTTGCCCATTATGTCCTCGCTTTCTGATTGGCTGCGCTACAGGTTGAATAGGATGTGTTCTTGTTTGTCCTTGGGGAACACCATGCCGTTGCGATATCGGGCACAGACAGAGCAACATTTTGAATATCCCCGGCTTTAGATCTGAGCGTTCATGTCATCCTTTCGAGTGGACCAGATTATCTTGCCACATCACACACAACAGGAATATCGCTTAAGATTATCTTAGGAGCCATCTCGATAATTGGGGCGGCTTTAAGATTGTCAGGAGGATAATACAGAAATCTGCATAAAAATTTTACTGTGTGAACTGGACATTGTAGAACTTCCCAGTCATCCTGTCTACCTAAGCTGACAGTCTGGGGAAGGAGAGCTTTAGTGGAAGCAGCCAAGAGGCCCATGGTAACTGCACTCCACATATTTGTTCTCTGTGAACTGTGGCTATAAGAAAGTTGACATTTGAGGGTGACACAGAAAAGATGCTCCAGAGCTATGAAACCATCTGCAAAGCTCACTAGATGTTCTTTTGTTCTGGTTCCTTTTTGTTCGTCTCACCAGGAATTGCTGGATTCTGATGCCTGTTTTTTCTGCTTCCACTTTCCTGTTGCACGTTCAGAGGACCTGCTGCGTTTAAAAGACTTGCCATGTAAAAAAAAAAAAAACCTCCTCAGAGACCCATGCTAATTCAGTTTAGCTTTCAGAAAAGGGGACGGGGGTCAGAGCCTTAAAGGTCGTCTCTGATTTTAAGTGACAGGTTGAAAGTAAGAGTACAGGCGTCTGAACCTGGAGCTCCGCTGGTACCCGGACCCCCTGGTGTTCTGCTGGTAGCTGTACAAGCTCCTGTCATCCATGCAGCGTGTCGGTGGTTGAATAAAAGGCAAAAGGCTCTGAATAATTGATCAGTCAGGTCGCGCTGTCTGTGGATTAGAACCGTGTGAATTTGTGCATAGCTGAAATGAAAAACAACGGCTCAGTCACAGAGTAATGTCACGTACAATAAGAACACAAATGGAGTCGGCCTGCAGAGCTTAGCTGCCACCATCGGTGTAAATGAGGCCCTGACTCCTCGCCAGATATGTGCACAGTTAAGCTGATATTAATTATTCAAGAGTGGAAATAATTGATCAGCGAGGTTGAAGTGGCTGTGAATTGTAACGGCATGGGCAGTGCCACTTTCTCAGGAGGCAATTAGCAACTGGTAATTACACTCACAGGCAATTTGTATTACCAGTGTCTTTTAATGCTGCATGTGTACTCTGATGTCTGCATGAAGTCGGGCTTCAGCACCAAAGATTAAATAGAATTGAGTTTGACTACCACAGTTGTGTAGTAATTCAACTGAAAATATTTATTGCTAAAAATAAAACAAACTAGATTTGATGAAAACAATCATAGAATCATTTCTTTTAAATCATTGTGAAATTTCTCATGTCTGTCAGGTTTGTTGGTGGCTTTTCGTAAGGTGGATCATGCATGGTTGACTCATTGACTGCTTGGAAAAATGGATCAGGAGTTCTTCTCGTCCCTGGGGCTTGACTATGGTTTCCACAGGGAGTCGCGACTCTCTGCCCTGCATATATTTTGAACAATGAATGTCTGAGGACCAACTTAAATCCCAAGAAATCAGAAATCATGCACCACCCTCACTGTATCATTGAAGGTGGTGATACAATAGAGAGTATTGAATATGTTCTGAGTTGATGTGTTAAAGATTGAGGTGAACCATTGTTCATTATAAAAGCTCATAAAAGTGGATGTTTGCTGTCGGTTTCAACAAGTTTGTCTAAGTAAGTGGCTGAAGCTTCAAAATCTCTCCAATCTGCAGGTCTGTGCATGGACCCGTCAGTCTGAACCACAGGCTTGGGGGTTTTCAGTTTTTGCCTGTTTGTTGGAATGAGATGAAGAAGCAGACTATGCAATTAAACCTGGAGGTTCCTCTTAAAGACAGACAGGCCAGAGGAGATGGATGTCGGAGGAGGCCATCAGTCTTGCATGGAGTCTGTTGTGTGGCTCTGTGGATATGATGAAAACCAAACAACTGCTGGGTGCCTCACATACAGTCAATCATCAGTGAAAAGGGACAACACACTCTTTCTACTGTATCTCTTTCAATTCCTGCCCCTTAATGTAGCGTTTGTATCTCTCATGTTACCATCATCCCTCCCCCACCCTTCCCGTTCCTCTTTTCACCCTTTCTGTCTCTGCTATCTCTCATCGCTGTTTCAGCACATTAATTGACTCATTATTCCGATTCATATTCAGGGCGGGGGAAGGGCTCGTTGATAACGAAGGCAGATGCCCAGCCTCTGCAGAGCAGCTCTGGATCGCTGTTGTTTGCCCCACACATTTTAGTCGTTGGAACAACTAGAGCCTACTGGGTTGATAGATAAGGAAATTTATACTCTTTCATCACGTAATGGAGAGCTGAAAGGTGTTTTTAGACTAACATCAAGTGAAAGTCATAAAATATGCTTGATGTAAATTTCTTAAATATTCTTTTTAGTACTGAAAGTTGGCATTTTCTGTGACAACCCCAGATGTGTGATGCTCATGATGAAGGATTCCAAGCATTCAGGTTTTTCAGCAGAGTAGATGAACATGGGTGAGACATGGTTCAGGGGAATTAATTGTTTAAACCTTTACGGTGTTTAAGTGATATGCTACATTAGCATGTTGCCCATTTAGGAAGCTAAAAACTTTATTAGCTATTTGTGGTTTTTGAAGTTTAATAATTATTACAAAAATGTGTTTAAACAATTTATTAAAATAATATTTGCCATGCTCATCTTCCTGCTTTGCTCCTGGAGTTAGCATAGCACAAAAAGGATGATGTTTCTGATGAGAGAAAGATAAAGGAAGCATCCAGCAGCCCTCCTTTGGAGGACACCAACGGAAATAAAACCCTAAGTAATTATGGCTGACTAAAATCAGGAAGTATGCGGATGCATTTATCCCAGAGAAAATTGTTGCCACTTATGTTATTTCCTTTGAACTCTTGTTCCAGTTTCTTTTTAACATGTTTTTGGCTGTAAACACAACATGAAATAAGTAGATTTTGCTATAATTGCTGTTGTTTCTTGGGATTTGGGTACTTACTTTCTAGTGTAGGGTTAGGAAGTTCTACAATGCCCAGCTAATCCTGTTTAAAAAGTTTGGGAACCATTGTTGTATAGTGTCAAGTTTCCATTTTAAAATCAGTGACCGGACTTTTAAAAAGTCTTTTAAATATTTATCAATGATTAGTTATCTTTTTTCATATTTTGTCACTTATTTTCCAATTCAAGAGTCAGACCTATAAATTTCAGTTTTTGAACCAGAATATATTTTTTGTTTGTTGTTGGTTTAATCAGGCTAAAAAACCCAACCTGGGAATTTTCTTCATGACTCTGACCCTCTTTTCATGTCTCTGTTTTTGGCCTCGTCTTTAACCTCATTGTTTTGCTTTGACAGCTCAACATTTAGCAGCCCTGACATATCCAGTTAGCTACAATCCCAAAGTTTACCTGACACAGGGTGGCCTACTTATTACTTCTCGCCCCTCGTCAGCTTCCACCCCCCCACCCATCAAATCCAGCACCATCACCACCACTCAGTTTCCCCACCGTCCACATCCTCGTACCGTACATCCTATTTGTGGGAATTAGGAGGGAATCAATCACTTGTCGAGGCCTACATGTTGTTCCAGCCAACCTCACTCGTCAGCCAGGGCACCTCTTTTCTAACTCCAGGCGGGCAGGATGGGTTTGAGAGGAGGGGGATATCATGTGGAGAGGCCAGGAATTCAAAGTGACGCAGGTTGGAGCTCTGGTGGCCGTTAAGTTTCTCTGACAAACTGAGTGCAACACCCTGAGGCGCTTTCCCAACCCCACGCCCCTCCTCCCTTTATCTGTGTCTGTCTGTTTCTCCTCTTTGATGTGGGCTCTATCACCGGCACACGATTCTGTCGTTCTGTGTGAGACGGGCTGCGCTCTGCCATCACTGACGCCTCAGTGGGAGGTCCTGTACTCGCCCTGTGGTTTCCTCAGTCTGCTTTCGCTCTGAGGTGGAAATGTGGCGGTGGGCAGCAGGTTGGACCAGAGGAATGGACAAGACAAGAGGGCGGGATTACGATCCGTTTAGATGAGTCTTGTTGAAGGATGTGCTGGGGGTATTGGATTCTGCTACCAGATCCACACTGCAAAAACACAAAATCTTACCAAGTAATTTTAGTTTGAAAAGAGTTGAGCTGAAAAGCAAAGCTCTTCCTTAACCTGTGCATGTGTGTTTCAGCCCTCACTCCTTGATGACAATGTAGATAACCAAAAGATCCCAAATACCCCCTGCTGTGACATCTCATCAGGTAGAAAATAGTCTTTAAGATTTTCAGCACTAATGATGTCACTTGATGCACAAGTCATTTACATACTGTGCATAAGCTGTGCGAACATCAACTCACTGAAAGATGAAACTGTGTGGCCATATTTTTGAGATGAGAAATTCTACTTCAGAAATAAAGTAATGAATCAAACTGAAGATGAGTGCAGTGGCACCAGAGGGAGTGGAAAGTCCTTGTTAATCTGACGCAGCGTTCTCAGCTGTTTAAATAGTTGATTAAGGCCTGTGCAGCTTGCACATCCACCTCTGACACCCACAACATCTGTTTTGTTAGCGTCGGCTGAAAAGCAGTTGCTCTCACGATGTGGTTATGTAGCAAGGTGCCATTGGCTGGAAGGACCGCACTCTCCTTCTGATTGGCTGCTCAGTGAAACAACTGCAGGAATCAGCACAGAGTTTTTAATGCACTTTTTCATGCTGGCTGCTGCACTGCAGCCTCAGGCTGAACTGAGTCTTTGAGCTTATTCAGTAGGAAATCACTGCAGGCTATTTGGTCATCAACTGGTTTATTTTGTACACTTTGGAATGGCCTAGTCAAAGTCCAGATGTAAATTAAAAAAAAAAAAAGACATGCTGTGGCATGAACTTGGAACCTCCTTGGTAGCCAGGTTGGCTTTTCTGTTTGGTTTCTTCCACATAAGTTAAAAATAATCCATTGTTTGACTTAAAGTTATTGTTGTTGTTGGACCTATTTTTATGGCTCTAAAACCAGGATCCTTCAGAAATATCCCTGGTATAAATGCTAACATTGCTAAATTCTAATAAAAGTTCTTAAACAGTTTAGGAAATGTCACCATGACCACCATATTAAAACAGTAATCTTTTCGTACTCATTTTTTGTTCTTAAGTGTTGTTTCACTTTGTATCACCTGGATAGAGATAATGGATAAAAGAGATGGACATTTGTCTGTGTGTTCCACATTTACCTTACTGGTTATTGATGTGGACTGGCTGAACTCTTTATTGATAAATAAATACAACTTCGAACGTGTTTCGACAGACGTGCATGCAACAAACCTGCATCAGTGACAGAATATGGTAAATTTCAGTTTTTACATCTACACTAATGTGTGTTTTTGCTCGTCTCCCTTTTTGCTTTACTAGACATGAAGATGGTGACCTGCCTTGGTAATAACAGGACACGACTCTGTGATGCGTACATGTGTTAGCTCCTGTTCTCTCTGTCTTCATGTTTGGCCCAATTGTTCTGTATCCCCCTTTAAGGGTGATGGAGGATCCTCCTCTGCTGAACGGACGGACGGCGCCGCTCATGCAGAGCGGAGCGGCCGCGGCGCCGCTGATGAGTCGGAGCGTGAAATGAAACGCTCTCTTTATCAGTCTGCAACATGTCAGAGGCAGCGAGGGAGGGTCGAGACAGAAGGAGAGATCAACATGGCAAACTAGCCACGAGCCTGGTCAGATAAATCCCTCGGGAATGCGTTTGCACACATATGTGCATGCATGCGTTCATGTGCATGTAAACACAGCAACACATGCACACTTATGCTGCTGCCACAGCCTCGTGTCGCGCCTCCTAACATCAGAGCCGCTGAAAGAAAAGGCCCTCACTATGTAGACACAACATGTTTTCACATGATGTTAATGAATTGGAAGTCATTTCTTTATAGATGAAGTAAACAGGAACATTTTGTCATTTCTGAGCAAACATTCATTAGCTCTACAATGGCATGCATAGGTCATAAAAGGCTTGTGTTCACATGGACTTATGAAATGAATCAACTTGACTTTTTGTAAATAAAGGAGTTTAACATGGTCTAATTCTTCAGTCTCGGGTAAAACGGAAAAGCAACAGTTATTCCTCCTGCTGTTGAACTAAAAATGGAGACTATTGTGGCAATGATCTTATCTATATGGTTTAATTTTCATAAGCACTCGTTAAATTTATTGCGACTGAAGTGCTAATTGTGTAGTTTTTTCTCCATTTTGCTTAGACGGATTGTCTGCTCTGGTACCGAGCTTGCACTTGGTTGCTTCCTGTACCATAAGAGGAAGGATTTGTTTCCACAACATGACACCGTATATTCATCACAACAAATATTTCCAAACTTGTTTTTTTCTCAGTGTGCAGAAGTTAGATTATTAGCTTAGGAGCTAGCTGACTGGCAGTGCACAGCAACAGGTGTTGGAGGGTCAACCCTCTTCATATTCTTTAATGTCAAACATTCTGTGATGTTTACTAGAAGACTAGATGGTTAATCAGGATGTTCATACACTAGTATTGGCAAATTAATGGTTATTATATGGGAAAAGGTCAATATGTTTAACTCTGAAAATGCTGGAAAAGCCATTTTATAGAATGTTACCTGTGATTTCTTTATTGACAACCCTGACAGATTCTGTAAAATAAATGCACGTAAAGCATATTTTAGAATTTATTTTTTATTTTTTGGAACATCTTCAAATAATAGTATTCAGACTTAGAAGATGAAAACCTGTGATTTAAACATATTTTAGCTCCTAAAACAATTCATGACAAAAAAAAAAAAAAATAGTAGAAATATTTTTACCCTTTTGGCCCTATTTTCTTAAATTCTTGTGTGAAGTATTAAATATTTACTCATCTGGTTTGCAATGGAATTTCCAGTTATATATTTGTTAGTAGGAGCTCAACATGAACAATGCTGATTGTCATTTCTCGGGTCATATAGGATCTTTTTCCACAGTGTTTGGTTTAGACCAGTGGAGTGACGGTGTAATGCTGACTCTGACCAGAGGAGGGCTCCCTCAACCTCTGATGGCCTGTTAGGGGCTGCAGCTTCAGGAAGGAGACATGTCCAGCATGTTTGTGTTGATGTTGATGGATCCATTAAATCCAGATTTGACAGAAAAGATGCATTTCTGCACAGGTTTTGTTTTTGGTTGAGATTTCTCTCAGATGCGAGATGTGAAGAATAAATACTTGTAGGCAAAGAAAACTTTTGTTTCTGCTGCTCTCTGCAGAAGCTGTTAAAAGCAAACTTATGCAGTCTCTGGATTTAACTGAGCATGGAGATGACCAGGGAGGTCAGTGACTCCCACTATCAGAGCAGCCTCTCTGTTTTTACTGCTCCACTGTGGGCGACACCGATCTGACACACCTCACATCCCTGACTCTTGGAATAATGTGGGGGTGGTGTGACGGAACATGTTTCCCCTGTTGATGTCTTGTTCCTCCCGCCGGTGAGAGATTTCTGCTCCGAGGAGAGCACGGCTTCATAATTGTAACCACATCCAATTAAGTTTCCAATTCAGGCCCCCATTAATCAGGCCAGTGATCAGAAAGGCAGAAGCTACAGAGCGTCTCCTGCAGAAACGTGTTGGGGTGGGGGGTGAGGGATCACAGCATAGGGATTGTTTCTGAGGAGAGGATTGCTCTGCTGCAGATTTTCTGATTTCATTTCAGAGATGTGCAGTCTCCACAGCTAAAAGATAAAACTGTGTTCACTATTTTATAGAAATGTTTACTATAAGTAAGACATTAAAAGGAGATGGTGTCGAATTAAATCTTTGAAAAATAGTTTATCAACTATATTTATAAGTCTTGGGGTCAGATTTTCCCCCAAGTTTCCAGGTTTCTGAGCTTCTGCCTCACAGAGCAGCCCTCTTCAACTTAGATCCTTCAGACTAGCCAGCAGCAATTAGCAAACACCTGGTGTAACTGACCAGCTGCTGAGCTCATGATAGGAGCTACCTGTTGGTGAAATTATGGTATCAATGTTGTTAAAGGATCAATGGAGGAGCTGACTTCCTGAAGGCAGAGTTTCAGAAAGAAGAGGAGTTTTTAAAGAGATGGAGAACCAACTTCAAAACTTGACCAAAGTTGACGAAGACTGTGCTATGAAAGATGAATGCCTTTGTTAAAATCCAGCAGCTAAGAAGTGTTGAACTTCATTTTCCCTGCTGCTTTAGCTACTGAGGAGACTGAGCAATCTATTACTATATATTATTACTCTTTTCTGAATTACTTTCTCACATTTGTTTTTGATTAAAGTGATGAACTGTGCTCTTAGTATAGATAGCATAGTTAACGTTTTCCTGATGCTTTATTTTAAGCCATACTGAAGCTTAATACCTTGCCCTTTAAAATTCTTCCAGGATATTAGTTCAAACATCAATTAGACCAAATATTTGCTTTGCTTCTGCAGAAATTTGTTGCAGTGGAACAAGCTGCACATTTTATTTCTGTGGATTTCTGAAGTCAAGCAAATCCTGCATCCATATGCAGCCCATAGTCTTGGGGGTGTGACGAGAAAAATGTATTTGGATGAGATGATAATCATTATCCATCTAATGGATCCGGCTGATCTAATCCAAGCTTACTTACAGTTCAGAGCTGCTAAGCCCACATGCAGCTGTCTGTCAAACAATAACAGAAATTAAAGTCATTGTGTTGATCTACCTTTCTGTGTAATCTCCATGCTGAGTTAAAACGTCAGACAGAGCTTTCTGTTGTTTTTAGTGTAATCTACTGAAGGGGGGTCAGGCATCAATCCCTGCAATGAAATCTGAAATAGATTAAAAAAATTTTATGTCAAAGTCGAACAATAAAATAGTCTCCTTGGACTGTTTTCTCTAACTATATTGTATTACTGCTACGTATTTTAAAATCTGATTTACCAATCGATTATTACACAGTTTGATGTAAACAAAGTGCCTGAGTTTACAGCGACCTGCATCTATGTCTCCATATAAATAGTTTAATCTTGGCTAAAGATGGTCTGCAGGGTGTGAATGCATCAAACAGATCATAAGAGACTAAGCAATATGTGCCGCCAAGATATTTTTCTGTGTTGGTCTCAATTTTCCTGCAGTAGCTGAACTTTTCTTGCTGTTTGCTAAACTTTTCTTGCTGTTTGGTGACAGATTTTGTTTTATTTAGATTCCTGTTAGTTTCAGTTCTCTGCGTCTGCTCTTCCAGGGGTTCATACATTCAGCCTAAACTACTAAAGACACATAGATCGCATAATAATTTCAAAGTAAAAGTAATTGCAAAAATAAACAAATGAAAAATTGAGTCCATGAATTAAAACAAATTAATTATAATGTAATGGAAAGCGTTCTATAAAAGGGCATTCATTTCAAAATTTAAAGCAACACATAAATGGAGAAACATCCACAATCAGTATAACACTAAAATCATTCAGTAAAGTTGTTTTTCTTGTAAATATTTTTTTAAAAACTGTTCAAAAATTATTTTCACAATGTATCTCCAATATATTTTTCTGTAAGTTTTCACTAGCTCTGTATAAAGTAGACATTTTCAAATAATTTGTAAGAACTTCTGGAAGTAT